>NC_136423.1:135460597-136660597 GCF_052625555.1 Lactuca saligna | reverse complement strand
GACGCCTTTCCAAGGTGACACTTTCAGAAGAACTATATCCCCGACTTGGAATTCCAAGTCTGAACGATTCTTGTCGGCGTAATTTTTCTGCCGACTCTGAGCAGTCTGAAGCATGCTCCGGACCTGCTGAATTTTCTCTATCGTCTGGAGCACCACTTCGGTGCTTCCCATGACCCTCTGGCTAACCTCTCCCCAACATATCAGGGTCCTGCATCTCCGTCCATACAACATCTCGAAGGGAGGACGGTCAATACTCGCGTGGTAGCTGTTGTTATATGAGAACTCACGTAAAGGAAGATAGGTATCCCAAATACCACCGAAATCTAGCACGCATGCTTGTAACATATCCTTAAGAGTCTAGGTGGTCCGCTCACTCTGACTATCCGTCTGCGGATGGAAGGCAGTGCTAAAATGCAGATGAGTGCCCAACTCATCATGACACTTCTTCCAAAACCTGGAAGTAAAATGCACATCTCTGTCTGAAATCACTGATACTCGCACCCCGTGTCGCGCCACTATCTCCCTGATATAGATATCGGCTAACTTCTCGGCCGAGATGCTCTCCAGAATCGGAATAAAATGGGCGCTCTTGGTCAATCGATCCACGATGACCCATATAGAATCCACTAATGGCGCGGTCCTGGGAAGCTTTGTGATAAAATCCATCGTAATATCTTCCCATTTCCACAACGGGATATCCAACGCCTGCATCTTTCCGTGCGGTCTCTTATGCTCGGCCTTGACCTTCCTGCTGGTCAAGCACCGTTCGACGTACCAAGCCACATATCGCTTCATGCAGGGCCACCAATAATCCAAACGAAGATCCCTATACATCTTCTTCACCCCGGGATGAATGGAGAATCGAGATTTGTGCGCCTCCTCCATCAAGATTTGATGCATGCCTCTGAGGTATGACAGCCATACCTTGTGGTGTAATGTAAATAATCCCCTGCTATCATAGTCGAAGGAGGAAACTTGACCCACTATGCGCTCACTCTTCCGATGTTCCTCCTTCAGGGCCTCCTGCTAGGCCTCCCGAATCCACTCCAAAAACGGAGTCACAACTGACATCCACATGCAAATATACCTGATCGGCGCCACCTTGCGGCTAAGTGCATCGGCCACCACATTAGCCTTCCCCGGGTGGTAAAGGATCTCACAATCATAATCATTCACCACATCAAGCCACCGACGTTGCCTCATGTTCAAATTCGGCTGATCCATGAGGTACCTCAAACTCTTGTGGTCCATGTAAATGGTACATCAAACCCCGTAGAGGTAATGTCGCCAAATCTTGAGGATGAAGACCACCGCTCCTAACTCTAGATCATGCGCCGGGTAGTTCGCCTCGTGAGGCTTCAGCTGCTAGTTCGCCTCGTGAGGCTTCAGCTGCCTTGAAGCGTAGGCTATGACGTGCCCTCTCTGCATTAGCATCGTGCCCAACCCCAAATGGACGCGTCACAATATACCACAAAATCCTCCACGCCTTGTGGCAGGGCTAAGATTGGCGCCTCGCACAATCTTTGTCTCAGAACCTCGAATACTGCCTGCTACTCAGGCCCCTATCCAAAGACTACGACTTTCTTAGTCAACTGCGTCAGGGTATGACTATCTTGGAGAAGTCCTGAAAGAACCTCTGATAGTATCCCGCAAAACCCAGGAAACTCCAAATCTAGGATGGAGACTTCGTAACCTCCCATCTCATCACGACCTCTATCTTGGCCGGGTCGACCAGTATACCATTCTGGTTGACAAGGTGCCCAAGGAATTGCACCTCGCGCAACCAGAACTCGCAATTGGAGAACCTAGTGTACAAGCTCTCCCTCCTCAGTGTCTACAAAACCTCTCTTAAATGCTCCTCGTGCTCCTCCTGCGTCTTGGAATAAACCAAGATATCATCAATGAAAACTATCACAGATTGATCCAGTATCGGTCTGCATACGCGGTTCATAAGGTCCATGAACGTGGTAGGAGCATTGGTGAGCCCGAACAACATCACCACGAACTCATAATGGCCATAACGCATCCGAAACACAGTCTTCTGCACATCCTCCTCTATGAACCTCATCTAATGATAACCTGAACACGAATCGATCTTGGAGAACCAATATGCTCCCTGCAACTGATCAAAGAGGTTGTCAATCCTCGGGAGCGGGTAACTCTTCTTCACCGTTACCTTGTTCAGCTCCCGGTAATCTGTGCACATGCGATGCAACCCGTCCTTATTTTTTACAAACAGGATCGGGGCTCCCCAGGGTGAACTGCTTGGTCTAATGAATCCCTTGTCTAACAGCTCCTGTAGCTGTGTAGACAACCCCTGCATCTCAGGAGGAGCCAACCGATACGGTGCCATGGCTATCGGAGCCGCACCAGGGACTAGGTCGATCCTGAACTTTACCTGTCGCTCTGGAGGTATTCCAGGAAGCTCCTCTGGGAACACATCAGCGTAGTCTCGAACCACTGGAACCTCGTTCACCGTCGCCTTACCCGCCTCCCGGGTATCCACAACATATGCGACATATCCCGTGTAACCCTGCTGAAGGTAGTGCCTGGCTCTCGCTGCTGAACATACTGTGGGTCCACGTTGTGGCCTCTCGCAGTGGATCACCAACTCTCCCCCACTTGGGGTCCTAATTCACACTAGCTGCTGTGCGCAATCTATCACCGCCCCATTAGGGTTCAACCAATCCATGCCTATAATCACCTTGTTCCCACGCAACGGAATGGGAACCAAATCCACCAAGTAGCGCTCCTCGAATAATCTCTGAACACCGCTGATGCCCACACCGATCGATCATCAGCGATCTCTACCTCTAAAGGGTAATCCAACATGCCTGAAGACTCAGTAAACTTCTTGCTAAGCGCAAGGGAAACAAACGATCGGGTAGTACCCGAGTCAAACAACACCTGAACAGGGATACCGTTCACATGGAACGATCCTAAAGCATATACACAGGGCACATATCAATAACATAACATCATGAAAATGAAATAGAGGGAAAAAATCATACTCATCACCACATCGGGTGCGGCGCGTGCCTCCTCGGTAGTTAGCTGAAATGCCTGGCTCCTCACCACTGGAGCCTTTGCCTTGTCCTGCCGGACATCAGTGATTCGCAGTGTTGCTGGAGCTGGCGCCTTCACTGGCGCAGGTGCTGTCAACTGAGGGCAATTTGGCCTTCTTGTGGCCCCTCTGGTTACAGTGAAAACACAGCAAATCAGACGTCTATATCACAGGTGCAGGGGCGGTACAATCCCTGCTGAAATGCCCTGTCTTGCCGCACTTTTAGCAGCCCAACGATCCCACTCTACATGCTCCCTCATGAGGCCTGCCGCATTTCCTGCAACGGCTCGGTCCTGACTGGCCTTTCGGCCTACCATCTGATCCCTTGGGCTTCTTCCCCGAAGCCCCTCCTATCTGTCCCTCCTCTGTCTTCCTCTTCCGTATGTGCTCCAGATCTATCTCCCTCTCCCTCGCCCTGGCAATCATAGATTCCAGGGTAGGGCAAGCTGAAAAACTGACATACTCCCGAATATCAGCTCGTAGCATGTCATGATAGTGGTTCCTCCTCATATCCTCATCACCTGCGTACTGGGGCACTAACAACGCCCTCTCCCGGAACTTGGCAGTGATCTCTGCTACGGTCTCTGTCGTCTGCCTCATATCTAAAAACTCCCTGGCCAGCTGCTGAAGCTCGACATCTGGTGCAAACTCTGCCCTGAACCTGGTCACAAAATCCGACCAGGTCACAGCCTCGACAGCCGAGGCTCCCAACGAGTCACCAACGGACTCCCACCAATCCCTAGCTGGATCTCGTAAACACGCTGCTGCAAACCTCACCTTTGACCCCTCAGGGTAGAAGCTAGTCAACTGTGCAGACTCAATGTCTACAATCCATCGCCTGGCAGCTATGGGGTCCTTTGTCCCATGAAAATTCGGCGCACCACTGCCCCTGAAGTCCTTAAAGGACAGTGCGCGAGGTCCTGACTGGACGGATGCCATGTCGCTCCAGAACGCCCTGAGGCGATCCTCCATCAACTCAACTATCCCCTCCTTGATCGACCCGAAGATGATGGGGGTCGACTCAACTATGCCTATGGTGATCTCTGACATAATGAACTCGCGTAGCCTCTCATCTACTGGCTCGGAACTTAATCCCGAACCCGATCCCTCTCCTGAACTCCCAACTTTCGGCCTCGGACATAGTACCACCATTCTGAAATACATAAATAACACCCACTAGTGATACTGATACCTCTTGAGGGATCACCTCTACTACAAGTTCCCCGATCTTATCTTGACCTTCCTTGGTTCGGGTACGGATCCTCTGCTTCTAGTAGTACGGTCCCATACTACCTTCCACATCTATCCGTACCTTTTTAAAGGACTGCTTCGACTCTACCAGATCCCATACACTACTGTTAATCAATGCTATACTCATCCTAGGCTTGTCCTAGGGAAATCTCTGACTCCACGCTACCCGGTCCTCAGCTTCTGAAGGCCTCCGAGTAATGCCACATAGCCATTACCTGAATACCATCACATGTGATGAGGCTTAGATAATCCTTTGAGTAACAAACTCGTTCCTACAACAGTTAGACTCAAACAAGAGCTGCACAATAGGGCCAAATCCAGCGCTCTAAGATTATTCAACCCTGATCACATGTGACGTGACGTATTTACCTAATGGCTAACTCCCATTGCTCAGAGTCCCACGAAGCACAGAGCAAAAATCATTCAGAAAAAAGGAAAAAATCTCAAGCAACTCCGCTCTCATAGAGAGAGACAAAACTCGCATATAGTGCTAAACTCATACTATTAGGCATAACCTTAACAGGCTATCCTACTACTGTCTACTCAACTCTAGCATGCAATTTTCTTACACTGAAGCACATAAAGTAGGCAAAGAAGGCATCACTCCTAGATCCTTAGTCCTATTCTAGCATGTTGTTCTACAGAAACTGATAAACATAACATAAGCTTGTGTGGGTACTTTGGGGAATACTTACTTGAAATCGGCCGGTCGCACACATCACACACTTCGTTCCTTCTTAAAAAAACTCTTAGAAAACATTTTCTTTTTCAAATTATTTTAATCCCTCGATTTTAGTCCAGACACCCCTGAAGGTGTGTCCGAATCCCTCAAACCAGGGCTTTGATACCAACTTGTAACATCCCAAAAATACGGGTCAAAAATTTCGTTTTTAATTAAGCGATTTGAAAAAGCGTTTGTAATAAAATATCACATGATCATAATATCTAATAAAACATATCTCGTGGCCGTAGAACAAAACATAAAACATGAAAATGTCAGAGTACAAAATCCCAGAATGACTCTTGGTGCGGAAATCAAAAGAGTGTGTGTGATACGCCGCTACCGCGCTAGCTCCTTCCCCTTGACAGAAAAGGTACCTGAAACAACAACTGAAAACCGTAAGCACGAAGCTTAGTGAGTTCCCCCACTGTACCACATACCATATATCACATAGCATACATACTGTCAAACAATTCTAGGGTGCCCATCCTACCCGGTACGGCCATTCTGGGGTGCCGACTACCCGTGTCAAGCCATTATGGGGTGCTGACTACCCATGTCAAGCCATTCTGGGGTGCTGACTACCCTTCGGTCCTAACAACCGAACCTCGGGGACTGGTCCCCTCCTACTACCTCTACCGCATATAACATAAAAAGCTAGCATGCAAACATACCATCACACAGTATCAGACGTATCTGGGGTGTCTGATTACCCTTCGGTCCTAACAATCGAACTCTACTATTATCACATACAACATATCATGCTAGCGTATAACATATTAGGTAGTAGCAAACCTAGATGATATCACAAAGACAATCATCTATCATACGTCTCCTACTAGTGGGCCGGCATTATGGCCTTAGACCCACCGCTACTGGAAGGTAACTTACCTCGAAAGTAGCTGCTAAAGTCTGCTTGCTGAGGGCCTGACTGTTGGATCGCAAATCCTCCGGCTATAAACCATAAACATAGGTTAGACACCCATAAACACCCTTATGTCAAAAGATTGACCCTCCCTTGGTCCAAGGTCAACTCCATGGTCAAAGTCAATGTCCATTTGACTGGACTCGCCGAGTCATGGCATAGACTCGCCGAGTCCTTCTCCTATTAACCCGGCCCTACTCGACCAGTCCTTCTTCCCACTCACTGAATCACCCTTAACTCATTACTTGGGATGATTGAAATGACTCGTGACCGGACTCGCCAAGTTTGAAGAACAACTCGCCGAGTTCCAGGCAATCTTCATAGGACTCGCCGAGTTGTTCATCCAACTCGCCGAGTCTAAGGCCATCTTCATGGAACTCGTCGAGTTCCTCCTTGGGACTTGCCGAGTCCCTATGACCCATTCCCCATACATACCAATTCTGAGACATGCAACGCTTCCAAACCATAGATCCGTGTTCCTTAAGCATGCTTATCATGTAAAGTTGCAAACTTTACGTGCATGCATGGCCCTATAAGCTCAAAAGGCCAAAACCAAGCTCTTCAAGAGGTCATAGACTCAATGGGGACCTCAATCACTTCAACCACAGGAACTTTATGCTTCTAATACGTCCAATAAGTCTAGATCTGAAGTCCTTTCGGATCATTAAGCACAACACATGGAGTTTGGTGTTTTCGGGCTTGAAAACCACCAAATTGGGATAGAATGGTAACTAATGACCTAAAGATCAAGGTAGAGACTATTCTACCTGAATGGAAGCATCTCCCTGAGTAGAGTTCGGATCTACCCCTTTCCTTGCACTCTTCAACCACCTCTTTCTTCTTCTAAGCTCCAAACCTTCTTCACAAACCTAAAAGCGCTCTTAAGAACAATATGGGGGCTAGGGTCTCGCTTCTACTGCTCTCTGGAAGTGTTAGGGACAAAGGAGGCCAAGTTAGAACGTTTAAATAGGGTGCAAACACCCGGATTAGGGTTTTTGCCCAAACAGGGTCTACTCGCCGAGTCCAGGGACTGACTCGCCGAGTCCAAGATCCAATTCCCGCGCCTTATCCCTCTCCTACTCGGCGAGTTGGCCCATCAACTCGCCGAGTCCAAGGCAAAATGCATTATTTTAAAAATGTAAATAGCAAGGAGTACGTACTAGGAACTAGGTGCTACACTATTGGAGGCTCAATATTATGGCCTCACATAACCTTTGTAGGAGAGTTTCAAATGTCGACTGCTCCTCTAGGCCCCGTCAAAAATCTACCCCTTCCTCCTCAGTCGAGTGAGGGGTACTGCAAGCTTGGAGAAATCCAGATTGAATATCTGATAGTACTCGGATAAACCCAAGAAACTCCTGATATCGGAAGGAGATTTCAGTACCTCCCACTACATTACCACCATGATCTTGGTCGGGTCGACCAAAATCCCATCTTGGTTAATGAGGTTCGTAGGAACTGGACCTATCATAACCAAAACTTTCACTTCAAGATCTTAGCATAAAGAATTTCTCACCTCAAAACCCCCAAAAGCTCACGAAGATGCTCCTTATATAGCTCTCTACTCTTGGAATACACCAAGAAATCATCAATAAATACAAGGAAAAATCAATCGATCATCGGTCTGCATACCCGATTCATCAATTCCATATACACGGAATGCGTATTGGTGAGCCCAAATGGCATCACCACAAACTCGGAATGCCCATAATGAGTCCAGAACATGGTCATCTCCACGTCCTCCTCTATTACTCTAACGTGATGATACCTAGACGTCAGATCTATATTGGAGAATAAAGATGCACCCTGCAACTGATCAAAGATGTCATCAATCTGCGATAGGGGAGAACGACTATTCACCGTTAACTCATTCAACTCCCGATAAACAATGCACATTTGGTGCGAAACATCCTTCTTCTTTACGAACAATACCGGCGCATCCCACTGAGAATTGCTCGGTTTGATGAACTGCTTTCCTAGTAGCTCCTGCAGCTGAGATGACAACTCCTGCATCTCAAGCGGTGCCAAGAGGTACAACGCCTTATCGATCGGGGTCGCACCCTACACAAGGTTAATCATGAATTCAACCTACCTCTCGAGAGGCACACTGGGAAACTCCTCTAACAATAAACCAACAAACTCCCTAACTACTGGAACCTCTGAAACTAAAATCTGATCCCCAACTCGAGTGTCAACCAAATAAGCCAAATAACCTGCACACCCGTGCTAAATATACTAACAAACCCTAGCTGCCCAACAAAACCATGAACCGACCCTAGTGCCCTCTCCATAAATGACCAGTTCTCCCCCACTTGGGTTCGAACTACCACCCACTAGCGCTCACAATCAATCATGTCACCAAACCTACTTACCCAATCCATACCTACTATCACACATACATCCCCCATGGGTATAGGGGTCATATCGATCAAATAAGGCACCCTGAAGATCTCAAGCACATATCCCTGAAATATTGTAGATGCAGAAACCCCATGTTCGTTGGCGATAGAAACCCGAAACGAACACTCTAACTCCCCAATAGGCATATCAAACTCCCTACTGAAAGATCGAGATACAAAGGACCGATTCGTACTCGAGTCAAATAACACAAGAGAAGGAAAAGAGTTCACTAGGAACGTACCTATCAGAGGCATATATATATATATATATATATATATATATATATATATATATATATACACACCTGTCACAACACCTGGAGCTGCCCTGGCCTCCCTAACAGTGCACTGCAAAAGCGTGACCTCGAGCCCATGGGGGCTCCATCCTCCTTTAGCGCTCATCAGTGATCCTAAAATTATTTGGTGTTGGTGCCTATGCTGTCTTGGCAACGAGAAACGGATAATTGACCTTCAGATGTCCAACCTATTCACAATGATAACAAATCTTGGAACTTGAGGTTGGGGATGGATGGCGGCAATACCTCGTATTGTACCCCTCATTACCACACTTTTGTCACACACCTCCTGACCGACAGGCCCCATCATGAACCTTGCCACACTTCCCACAAGTGCAACCCTTCTGGCTCCCAGATCTAGAACCAGCTATCTTGAACCACTTCGGTGCTGGCTGCAACTGCGCTGGGGCCAATCTATGATCTCTCGTCTGAAGTTCTATCTCAATCTCACACCGCCTGGGGGTCTCCTGCATCTCCAACAAATGATCATAATGCTGGGTGGAAACAAACTGTCTGATATCCATCTTGAGCATGCTCAAGTAATGGGTCATTTGATCCTGCTTAAAAGAAAACTCAGGACAAAACAAAGCCCTCTCTGTGAACATATATCTTAGTGATCTCCGTCACCGACTCAGCCCCCTGCCTCAGGTCAAAAAAAATCCTGGCCCAACCTCTCACGCTCCACCCCTGGCACATATCTGGTACAAAACATCTCTAAGAACTGTTTTTAAGGCACATCATCTCCCTGCTCGGTGGAATACGATCCTGTAACAATTCTCCACCAATCCTTCACTCCGGACCTTAGAAGGTTCAGAATGCACCTAACCTTCTGGTCAGTTGGGCAAGAGCAGGTGAAAATCATCCCTCAATGTCAGATAGCCACATCCTGGATATGATTGAGTCCTGAACTCCATCAAAACTCTGGGGCTTCATATTGTCAAAGTCTCGATACTTAAAAACCCCATCCAACACCAATCTTTATATATGTGAAGGTTGTGGCAGCAGCAGTCTCAACAAAGGGATGTGTATATGTCATCAAAGAACTCCATCACCGCGGTGTTGACAGACCCAAATAGCTCTAGTATCTATCTGTAAATGCATACACTAAGAAACTATAGTAATCATATCAATTTTATATAAAGAATGATCCTAGGATATTAAGCATCATGTAATCGGGTAATTCTATCAAACAATTCCTGAAGATCTCTAGCCTATCTCTAGCATGTTGTTCTAACATATCACAATATCAAATAACAGTGATAATTTGGGGTCTATTTGCTGGCTCCAGCTGATCATATACTTCACATCCTCTTGGTTAACTGAAAAATACCTTGAAAATCATTTTTAAAATCTTTCCTTACTTTAACACCGGATTCACATGAGTGTTCCTCTAATTCACCCAAACGAAGGCTCTGATACAACTTGTAACATCCAAAAAATCATAAAATATTTAAAACTTCGAAAAACCAACCCAAAATCACAAATTATTTACAACATAATTTTCAAAACATGTTATACATCAAAGTTTCCCAAAATCATAAGTAAAAAATGTGAGGATTTGTATGGTCACGTCTTCGCCTTCCTACAATCCTCTGAAGCACTTGAAACATACTGAAACTGTAAGCCAACACTCAGTGAGTTCCATCAAAGTGCCAACACAACACATAATCATAATAACGAAAACAACCATACAACATGCATATATAGCCTTCAGTATAACTAGAACGCTCCACCAGCCTACACTTATTTGGTACGCACACAGGACCTTCAGGATGAATGGTACGCCTCACCAGCCTTCAGCCTATCTGGAACATCCTTCGGGCCTTCAGCTTGACTGTTATGCCCCTCGGCCTGCAATCTATCTGATACACCTTGGATCTCTCAGCAATCAGCAAACAGCAGGATCGCCTCAACCCAACACACCATCACATATCAAAATATACCATATTAAACCTTAGCTAACATATACAGATAGTCATAAAGATCGAACATATCACTAAGCATAGCATCATCCTATATACTAGGATAAAGATCTAACTAAACATTATATCATACAATCATGCAATAAACCAGGATAACAATCCAAATGAGTCGGCCTTTGTGCCTTCGATGCAAAGGTATAGTGAGGAAAACCTACATCGCAAACTAAATAGAACCGATGAGTTCTGACTCTGAATCTCATCTCTCTAACCGATACCTACTTCAACCAAGTGAAAAATTCCATCAAAATCCCAAACAACCCTCAAGGTAACACTTGGTCAAATTTGGTCGAAGTCTACTGCTCAAACCCACTAAGTCAACTGAGTCAACCTAGTCGAGTCAACTCAACAAGGCTGACTAGTGCGAGTACACGGGGCATACTCCATAGGTACACATAGCGTATGTAAATCCTCACAGTTGACTACTCATCGGGGTGATTGACCGAGTACATGGGGCGTAACCTCTCAGCCTCCAAACTTCAATAAGTACTTAATGACTTAAGCACTTAAGTCCATACTTTAGATCAAAGGTCCAAATGCACTTTAGAGTCATAAACTTACCACCTTTATGAATTTACAAGAGTAAAAAGTTCTTAACACAAGTTCTTAATCCATTAAGACCTTCTGCAAGATGCATGGAGCAAAAATAACAAATAGGATCTCATTTTTATGGCTTCGGGCCCCTCCTAGGGTATGAAAGGACAGTCCAAATCGACAAGAACAAGCCATGAACGAGATGAGACTTTTAGACCAAAAAGTAACAGAAAAACACCCAATAATGAGATCTAATAAATAATTCATCAAGGTATGAACTTTATACCTTCTAATGACGAACAAGGATGTAAAACTCCCAGATCTAAGCTTACTTCAAGCTTCCAAGCTTCACCACAACCTCCTTCTTCCTTTGGAACACACAAAAAGTCACACTAAATCTTCCAAGAGCTGAAAAGTGGCTAGGGTTTGCAAGAGAACACAAATATGTTGATGGAGTTTGAAAATGAGAAGAGAAATGAGGCTTAATGTTTCTTAAATGCCACCCAAACCCCAAAATTTAGGGTTTCCTTCTTTAGCTAGTATACCTCGCATACATAAGTGTACGCCCAGCATAATTGGGCGCGAGCTAGTATGCGCAACGTACACACATGTACCCTTGGTGTATTTCTCCTGCTAGAATTACGAAAATGCCACTATGGTTTCAAGGAACTTTCTCTTGGGACTTACGAGCGAAAATGTCATAAATAAAAATCATAGAATGAATTTAGAAGTACCTTAACATCGAGATGTTACACTAAAAATCTTAGATCTCACTCTAAACATGATCTAGATGGATAAAGTTTCTAACTTTACCCCTAATGACCATCCAAAAATTTCACAAACTTAAACCTTATATTCCATAAAGCATGAACTTAACCATTAAGAACTTATTTCTTTAAATTTGACGTCCATCTTCTATAGTAGTGTTTCTAACAATATAATCAACATGAAAGTTGGTGCTTTATAGATATGGATGTCCAATGCATGTCTTGAACCCACATTAGGTTAAAATGAGAGTTTATGACCTAAATCTCATTCATGATTACAATATGCAACTAAACTTCAGGTCCAAGCCACCAATTTCACCAAATCTCCCAGAGATTCATAAAGTTGCAAAATTTATGGAATCCTACCATTCTAACTAACAGGAATAAGAAGATAGTGGGACACAGCTCAAGATCTAGCATCCTATCATGATAAAATTTGAGTTTGGTGAACTTACAAAGGTCTAGAAGAGTGTCAAGGTAAAGAATGGAGGCTTGCTTGTTGAATTCACGCTCAATAATTCTTCCTTCTTCCTTCAATAGCTTCCAAGACTACCAAAAATTAGCACCAGAGCACCAAGGAGGATTAGGGTTAAATTTTTTGGATTTGACAATGACGACGGCTGAAAGTGGACAACCCTAGCCTCCCTACTATCCTTCAAATACCCAAAAATCTTAGGTTTTCCATCAAGCCATGACCACATCATGGATACTAACCACCACGTCGTGGTGACTAAATGAAACATGTGATCTAATCTCTACTCGCCACATCATGTTGGTTATTCACCACGTCGTGGTGCCCCTAAACAAAGAAAATAATAATTACAAAGTACCTCAAAATGTGGATGTCACACTAGTATTGTATGTTGATGACATACTCCTTATGGTTAATTACTTTCCAACTTTAGAAGAAGTGAAGTCTTGGCTTGGAAAGTGATTTGCTAGGAAGGACCTACGAGAGGTAGCCTATATTCTTGGGATAAGAATATTAGGAGATATAAAGAAAAGGCTCATTGGTCTTAGTCAAAGTACATATTTGGATATGGTACTAAAATGTTTTAGTATGGAAATTTACAAGAAAGGAGAGTTACTTATTCAGAGTAATTCCAAGTTAGTAACAATCAAAGTCCTAGTACAGATGAAGAGATATTAGAAATGAGTCGAGTATCTTATGCTTCGGCTGTAGGATCGATCATGTACGCTACGACTATACTCATCCTGATGTGTCTTTGGCTTTGAGAATGGTTAATCTATTTCAGGTAAATCCTAACACACCTCATTTGACAGTAGTGAAAACCATTCTCTGTTATCTAAGAAGGACAAAGGATCTGATCCTATTACTTGGTGGTAGTTATACATTAAGAGTAAGTGGATATAGTGACGCCAGCTTTCAAACGAATAGAGATAATCTTCATTCTCAATTTGGTTGGGTATTTCTACTTGTGAATTAGAGTACATAGTAGCAACTAAAGAAACAAAGGAAGCGGCTTGGCTGAAGAACTTCATCGGCGATCTCGGAGTAGTTCTGACCATTGAGGATCCAACGGAACTTTTCTGTGATAATGAAGGAGTGGTTACTTTGACCAAAGAACTGAGAGATCATGGTAAATCAAGACATGTTGCAGAAAGTACCATTATATCATACATAGAATTGAAGTAAGCCATCTCATAGTAAATATAATGTATTTAGAAGAAAAGTCTGCAGATCCTCTAATAAAGCCTCTAAGTAGGGTTAAATATAGTCAACGTGCTAGGAGCACAAGCTTGAGAGATGATATTAGTTTTAGTAGTTAGATGATTAGTTTGAAACATGTAACAAAATACATGTAATTGATTTTGGTGATTAAATAATAGAGATTATTTATGAGTTTTCTTACTATTTTGGTCAATTATTCATTCTTGTGATTCATTTTGCATGTTTCACTTCCTGAATAATTCGATTATTCAAAGCTCCATAGTCGCTCATACTTTAGGAAGTAAGCAGTAAATGAAGACTGTCATGAATTGGATTGTAGACTGTCTAAGGATTTAGACATAGCAATTGTGTTTCTATAACGCTTAGGAGTACATAGAAAATAAAGATTTGTGTATTGGATCAACCCACGCTTAGAGAATTACTTGATGGGTTATATCACGAGTAATTATTAGACAATAATATCTTATATTCTTAAAATACAGATATATGAGTTGTAATTTATAAGTCGGTTATACATTGGTATTGTTTAAACACATCAGTAACTTGATGTTATAAAATGTAGTGTCATGTATGATTTAGTGAGTAAAGGATACAAGCATGTGAGTTAAAGTTTATTCTCTCCTTTTGCCCTAACAGGAAAAAAGGATATCTTTAGACCTATTGGTGATTTGGTTATGAATTTTAGTGTTGGGCCCAACCAAGACTAAATTAATGTGTTCAATTAGAAGTCTTATGAGGTCATCACAAAACAGGATATCGGGAAACAGAATTTTAGACAAAGAGATTGATTATAATGCATGTCTTGTGTCCATATGATATCTTATAGAACGAAGGAGTATTTGATCACTTATCTTAGGATAAATGTCTGATCAGGTCAGAAACTGGACTTGCTTTTGGAAGCACCATTTGCTAATTAATTAGAAGTTATATAGGAAATTGTAGTTATAGACTTATATAAGCATAAGACTGTTGGATTAGGTGTCTAATTCAATAACTAATTAGGTATATATACTTAAATCATTAACAAAGTCCTTTTGGGTTGCCCTTAAACTTGGTAATTTAACAGGATGACTTTTAGAGAGAGAGAGAGAGAGATTGATTTATTGATTTGTTATATGATTAATAAATAGTAATAAATTGTTTGTTAATATATTATAAGAATCAAAATATAAATTAGAAATAATATTATTTAATTAAGAATTAATCAGAAATTAATTAGAATTAATTTTAGGATTTTGTTGGATTAATTAATAGTGTAAGGACTGAAGCTATAATTGTTCAATAGTTGAGCAGAAGGCATTTGAGAACCTTCCTAGAGATGGATGGTTTTTTAAGGAGGATAATAGGGTTCTAGAATGTGCGTAGGTGATAATTAGGAAACCAGATAATGGACTGATTTAAGATATTATTATTTTAATCAAGGGTTATCAAGGATTCCTATTTATCTCTTATTTTGCAAAAAAGGAAACTCAGGTAAGTGCTTTTTTATAAGCATATGTATAAAAAGAACATATTTCATTTAGCTCCTTCATGCTTACCATAACTAGTTATTTCGGTTTCCTACTGACGACTTTAAATATAACCTCATCTCTATTTATGGGTCTGGGCAAGATACAACTGATTTTAAATTCATTGCGGCCTTAGGGTTAGAAATTTTAGCCACTCCTTCTTATCAAGATATAGCTGAAATTCACCTCTCACCATCTCTCCTAAAAAATTTCCTAGTTGTTAGGGTTTGGATGTGAACCATCAAAGGCATGAGATTTATGGTGCTAGCTTCCGAGAGTTTTCAAGATATAGAATGTTTCTTCAATAGTGTTATGAATAGATCTACTAGGTTGAATGTACCCAAAAGTGTATAAGGTTTTATCTGTATTATTGCATGTAAAGCCCATCACTAAAAATGTCATTAACCTTGCATGTTTGAATTATGGTAATGTTATCCTAATTTGGCAATCTTGGATATCATAAGTTAGCAATCTTGGAAGCTAATAAAGGCTACGTAGAGTTTCCACTCCTTATATAAAGGAGGCAATACCAAAGGATCCTTCATGCACAAACCCTAATTCGTCTCCTTATCTTAGTCTATTCTGATTGACGCAAAGAAAGAAACTAGGAGGGGTTCTACGAGTTACTGTGCTACAAAGAATAATTTGTTCTTGCTTTGTCTTCTTAGTGTAAGAAATGAAGGATACGATCCCATTACAGGGATTATGGTTTGTATCCTCTTTCATCATGTAAATAACTAAGAGAAAAAGTATTTATTAAACATCCTTTAAGGGGTTATTATGAATTGATCCATGGTTCAATCGTAATGTTCTTGTTCAAATGATTTGGTTGCCTAATTAATTATTTTGTGAAATTTGAAAATATACACTATGATCCAACAAAGATCTTGAAATAAATGGTTGAATATGAAGAAAAAATGAAAATAATCCTTTAGACTTGATATATTCTTTCATACGATGAATAAATTGAATAAGCCTTGTATTCTTCATTTCAGTTATTTTTGTCTTTAAATGCTCAACCTTAGGAGGAGCTTGCCTACTTTTTGATTTGTTTTTAGGAGCAAGGGAGATTTATGCATGCATATTTCGACTGGACTAATTTAGTAGGAAGATGGTCTTAGAGCAGGTGATGTTGGATACATGAGATGGGTTTTGAGTACTACAACATTCCTATAGTGCACATGCAACCGTAATGCTTTGGACCTAGGTTTTTCTCAAATTATACATGCAAATTATTATCCAAAGCATAAAACCTAATCTAGCTTACAATTTTCAAATTTGATAACTTAAACAAAGCTACAAGAATACCTTTTCTTGTAGCTTGTAGAACTTGACCCTCAAGAGCTTAGTGCCTCAATTGTTGCACCTCTAATGGATTCATAGACACCAACTAGCAATAGATGAACAATAGAGAGAGAATGAAGGCTAGAATTTTCGGTAAGGGATTCTTCTTAGAAGCAAGTGGCCGAAAACCTCATGCCAAGGGGTCCTTATATTGTTGTGCTGCTAGGGTTTTTGACTGAAACCCTAATTCTCTACTTCGGCCTTAAACAATCTACAAAACCCTTCTGGAAGGCCCTTTAGACGAATTCTTCTATGGGCTTCCCATAGAATTCGTCCAACCACTTCCATTAGGAGTCCACAACCCAACTTACAACTAAAAGTTAATTGTAATATTAGTCCCCATACATTTAATCAGTCTCTTCAAATTAATTCCAAATTAATTTCTGATCAATACTAATTAAATAATATGATTTCTCAATTAATATATTATTCTTATAATATATTAGTAAATCATTTATCAATCTCTTTCTCATAATTCATTTTTTCAAGTTGCTATGGTGAACATAACCCAAAAGGACCATGCTATTATCGGGTCAAGTACACACCAATTATAGTTATGGGCTTAGACACCTAGTCCAGTAGTCTCCTACTTGGATAATTCTAATAACTATATCTGTGAGTACAATTTTGAAATCCGATTAGCAATCGTAGCTCTCAAAAGCCGCTATCAAACTCTAACCTAGTCAATGATGTGTCCTTTAGATAAGGGATCATATAATCCTCCGTTCTTGTGGACAAATAAATAGAACATAACCATTCTTGATGTCCATCGGTTTGTTTCCTAAAATTCGATTTGTTTGATATAGATCTTAATTGAACACATCAATTCAATCATGACCAGATCCGGCACATAAGTCAACACAAAATCATTGAGGGGCACAAGATGTCACTTTTACCCTCTTAGGAGAATAGGAACAGATAAACTTTGACTTATATGCTTCTACTATTTACTCATTAAATCATACACAACAACACGTTTTATAACATCAAGTTACTGATAAATTTACACATTATTACTGCACAACCAACTCGCAAACAAAAACTCATATATCTCGGTTTAAAGATTATATGATATTGTCATCTCA
This sequence comes from Lactuca saligna, assembly GCF_052625555.1. Classification (NCBI taxonomy): domain Eukaryota; kingdom Viridiplantae; phylum Streptophyta; class Magnoliopsida; order Asterales; family Asteraceae; genus Lactuca; species Lactuca saligna. The sequence goes on along the minus strand of NC_136423.1, from coordinate 136,643,031 downwards.
AAATTACTCGTGATAAATTCCATGAAGTGATTCAAATGAGTGTGGTTTTAATCTAATACTCAAATCTTATTTCAAGAGCACTCATGAACATTGCATCAAACCTTTGGTATGTCTAAACACTTAGACAATCTACAAACCAATTCATGATAGTCTAACCTCATAACTTACTCCCAAAGTATGATCGACTGTGGATAATTTGACCAATCTAATTATTCTGGAAGTAAAACATGCAAAAGTGAAACAATAGTAAACAATTGGCACAAGATAGTAAACTTTACTCATAAATAAAACTCATTTATTTAGTCATCAAATGCCTATTACATTTATCTATTACAATTTTCTAAATGTTTGTCTAATCACTAAAACCAATATTGTCCATCAGACCAATTCTCCTCACATGCTGTAAGTGCTTAACCCTACTCAGACCCTTTGTGAGGCGATCTGTTGGGTTCTCCTTTGACGATACCCTCTTGACCACGAGGAGTCCCTCTTCTACCTGATGTCTGATGAAGTGATATTTTATGTCGATGTTTCTGGATCTAGCATGATCCCTCGATTCCTTGGTTAAGGCAATTGCTCCTTCGTTATCATAGAAAATCCCCATAGGCTCTTTTATGGATGGTACAACTCTGTGGTCTCCAATGAAGTTCTTCAATCATATTTCCTCCTTCGACGCTTTGCCCGTCGCTATGTACTATGATTCGCATGTTGAATCAACGACCGTCTCTTGCTTGGAACTTTTCCATGTAATCGCACCTCCATTCAAGGTAAATACCCAGACCGACTGAGAATAAAAGTTATCTCTGTCAGTCCAAAAGTTGGGATCACTATACCCTGTCAATATCAAGTCATCACTCCCACCATGGGTAAGGACCCAGTCCTTAGTCCTTTTCAGGTACTTAAGAATGTTCTTCACTACGGTGCAATGAGCTCTACTCAGGCTCCCTTGATATTGGCTAACTATTTTCAACGTGAAAGCTGTTGGGTTTTGAGCAATCTAACACTTACTAAGTATGCATGCAACCCTAATAAACCTTGGATCTATGTTTGTCTAAATACATGCAAAATGATAATTTTTCCAAGGTTCATAACCTATCTAACATGGCATGGGGTACTTTTAAACATAAAAGAATTAGATGAGATTACATACCTTTTGATGATGAGTTTAATTCCTAAGGAGCTTGAGGGCCAAGCACCAATAGTGTGAATACCTCAAATGGAATCACAAATCACCACAAACTCTTGGAAAACTTTGAGAGAGTGTATACACACTTATAAAATCGGTCACACACAAACACACATACTCTAGTCACACTAGTTACTCTAGTGGCTATTTCATGCAACATAAGCATGCTTATATAGTGTACATGATTAGGGTGAAACCCTAATAACCCATGACCTTTCCTTTTCCAAGGATCCATGGGTTAAAAGCTCCATGGATCATCCATGGACTTCCATACAAGCCTAGCCCATTAACAAATGAGTGTTAGCCCACACCATATAAAACCAATAGCCCACAATCTAATTAGTCTTCCTTTTAATCTCTAAATTAATTAATAATTAATTTAAGACTAAGACTAATTAAATAACATGACTTCATATTAATATATTATAACTTATAATATATTAATAATCATATGTGTATAACTCTCATAAAATTATCCATAAATAGTTTGGATGAAATGCAACCCAAACGGACCATGCCGGGTCGGGTCAAGTATATACCAAATAAGTTATGGACTTAGACACCTTATCCAACAGACTCCCACTTGGATAAGTTTAATAACTATATTTGCGTACATTACTTCAGGAACCAACCAGCAATCGTAGCTCTCGAAAACTCTGTTGAACTATGAAGCACCATTTTAGATAAGTGATCATATAATCCTTTGTTCTCATGATATCAGCCGGACAAATACATGGAACAACATCGTACTTATTGTCCAGCAGTTTGTTTCCCGATTTTCGATTTGTTTGACAAAGAAGTTAATCGAACACATCAATTTAGTTCTGACCGGCCGGTACATAGGTCACAACAAGATCATCGAGGGGCCCAGATATCGCTTCTATTTCTAGAAGGAACAGATAAACTTCGACTCATATGCTTGTTCTACTACTTGTTGAATTGTACACAAAGGCACGTTTTATAACATCAAGTTACTGATGCGTTTACGTGCAATCTATGCACAACCAACTCATAGGTAACAACTCATATCTCTAGGTTTGAAGCTTTATATGATATTACCGTCTCACGATCACTCGAGATAAATTCCATAAAGTGATACAAGTGAGTGTGGGTTTATTCCAATACTCATAACTTATGAGCACTCATGAATGTTGTAGCAACCATTGCTATGACTAAACCCATTTAGCCATCTACAAACCCGATTCATGACAGTCTTGATTCATACCTACTTCCAACATATGAACGACTGTGGAGTGTTTAAATAACTTAGTCATTCGGAAAGAATAACCTAGCTATTTTGGAAGTCAAAACATGCAAAGTGAAACACAATAATAATCGAATCCAATATGGTCTCAGAACGCTTTTGAATATAAATAGAACCACCTTTTATTTATCACCATATTGATTACACATTATTCATTGTATAATGTTTCAAACAATCAACTTAAGACTTGAATAAAAACAACAGTCGTCCCATGCTCCTAGCATGTACACTTTGTTTTCTAAACAACATTTATGCCATACTCCAAGTATGCACACTATGTTTGTCTATGATCCTTACATTGTGAAGTAGATCAATTGAACATGATTCCAATGTTTCTCATTTCACAATCCCAAATCCTTATTGTAAATGTGAGAATCCCCGATTCCTATCATTTACCAAAAAATCTGTTAGATTTTAATCTTTTATGCAATGTTCCTCTTGCAATGATTATTCACAAAGTCACCAAAACCTTGTCACCAGTCATTACAGAGTATTCCAAAGAAGGTCAACTTCTATGGAACGGAAGTCTAATATTCAAAGTACATTGCTTTGAACATCCTTCTTGCATTAAGGTTTTCTAATCTTACACAGATTGAATAACTTCCTCCTATGGAGACATTTCCATAGTCCCATTTTGACTATCACTTCTGAACAAGAGTTACCTCTTTTCAGAAAATGTCAATATGGTCCTGCCAAAATTAACACTATACTTCCAAATGACCTTAAGCAACCAATCTTTGGCAAACCTCAGATTGGCCTCAACAATTGCTTAATCACTTTAGTCATATCCAATTCTAGACTTTTCCCTTCTAAATGCCCTGAGCATTTGGAAAATTTAGAAAGGATGAATATTATAGCACATGCAATCGATCCTGTATCCGAAGCATATGGGACACGATTCATGATGTTTGACATAAAGACATGATAGTAGACCAGTATTTTGCTACAATATTTTTTATTTGCCATGTTCTCAAAATTTAACTATGAAGAGGGATGCCGTAGTCATAATTGAATTTTGAGAACGCAATATATATAGAATTTCCTTAAGTCGAACCATTCAGACATAAAATTCATCTATATGTCCTTGACTAAAGATGATTAAAATCTCAATCCAAGCTTCTAGAATTGAAATGAAGTATAATTTTGTCTCCCTTAATTATAGCAAAACGACTTTTTCAACCCCTGCAAACTTCACGAATTGAAACTTTTTTTCTATAATTAACATTTCTAGCATGCAATACTGATCATAATTATCATGCTCCCACTAACATGATGATTATTAGCATAACACTTATGCTCCCACTAGCTCTGACATATTTCCAGAAATCTGCTGGACTTCTGAAATTTAGATTCATACACCCTTTCTTAGATGGCTCACATGTGTGTCAAAACAATTTTCAGAACTATGAAAAGGGATATCGTAATCATAGTCTCAATTTCTTAGACCTTTTCCATTTCTCACAAGTCCATGTTAGTGTGCCGGTTAACCACACGCGCTCCACTAACGACTTTTGAAAATGCAAATAACACAATTGGTATCTACTTAAAATCTACTTAGTGAAAGCGTTTCCTCACCATCATTTTCATGAATCGGAGAGAAACCTTATGACACTTAGAATTTATAGTGTATGAGTTCCTATCTATGTGAATTTGTCAAAACCATGATCACAAGAGAAGGTTAGTGACAAATTCAGCCTTACATGGATTAAACTTGCTCAATCTTAGTTTCTTGTCACCTTGGTAGCACAAGGCCCACCAATGCTTCCAAGTTGAACTCTGATAACTCACATGCAAATTCAACTTATTTGAAGTAGGTACAGAATTAAGAATTATGTCAACACGATAGGTTGAAAACCTTAAGTCGTGTGCTAGTGATAAATTACAGGTCTTACTCTTGATTAAATCTTGAAACTCTTTCAGGATCTTTAACGCTCCCACTGTCACCTTGACATATAAGTTTCCCTAGTCAAGGACCATTCCTTGACAAAACAAATATTCAAGGGATAGTGCTGATTCTTATCAAGACTAACACTTCACACAATTGGTCTTAGTTGGTCTTTGTCTCATCCAAGACATCACAACTTACCAATATCAAATGTACAAGGGTAGAAAACATTTTACTCTTACATTTGACTAGTGTTAATAAATCTTTCTTTATGTCACTCAAGGTTACAATCTTGGAGTATGACTCTAAGAATTGTTTTGGAACGAAGTATGACTCATCTTCTTGATTTTAACCAATCCAACAATTCATGACCTCTCTTCTTAGCCATAACAATGCACTAAGACGTCCTTAGAGTATGAATTTGTGATATGGTTTCATAATCAATAAGATGATCATGAAATATGATACTAAAGTACTCTCCCATCCTTTCAGATTTGAGAAACTTTTATCTTTCTGCCTAATTTGATTCTTCTCATTTGTTTTGTCATATATTGTAACCTTTCCAATGTTACAGAATTATACTTAACCTTATAAGTATGATCATATTTACTAATCTTTAGTAAACCATGACAAATCAATCTTTGTGGTGGACCTTGACCAGCGCACACCCAGTGTACCTAATTCCTTAGTCCTTCAATTGACTCACATATACATGTGATCAAAGAATTAGTCTTAATTTTCAAAGATGAAAATTCTCATTCATCATACAATACAACTTGTATGATTCCAAGTTTCTGTCCAATTGAAACTTGGGTGATGAAAAACTTTCTTCACTTGGTAAATTCAGACACTACCACAAATGAAAGAATCAAATCCACTTTCCAATATTGCTATTACTGGAAACATATAAGCAACAATTTTCCACAGGTGCCATTGTAATGATATTTTTAAAATAAATAAAATTAAAACCCTTTTTTTCCTTTTATTTTAAAACTTTGCGGAAAAACTTATCCTTACAATCCACATGAAAACCTTGTTGTTATCTATTCATAAGCAATATATTATAATTCTTAAGCAACAGCTCAAAATTCTGATTACCGAACCATGCGATCGAAACCCACCTTCGCAATCAGAATCAACATATACTTACTTTAAGCTTCTTATCCTTTCTTTGATTCTTAAAACATCAGCATGTGACCCATTCACATTATGTAATAAGAATCTCCAAATAGGAACTTAATATAGTTAGTCAGTGGAATTTAACTGAAGTAGAGTCAAACTTTTTGACTTGATCAATCTTATGATCTTTCAGGTGAATAGGGTAGCTTCGCAACCAGTGTCCCTCCCTTTGGAAATAAAACATATAGACCCTTTGGTAATGGCACATGAGACTATTTCAGACTTAGCCTTTCTCTTTACCATTTGGTCAACCGAGTTGACTATGGCCGATCCCTTTCCATTGGGAAGAGAAATGATTTTCTAGATATCCAATGCTACCCTTGTCAATGTCCATTTAAGACTTGGGAAGTTGTTTCTTTAATCAAATTTGCTTTACTGGTGTTCCAAATCATTGTTGATTCCACAACACCAAGCAAATAGATAACATCATTAAGGTTCATGTCATAGTCTGCCTCATAGTAGTCCCAAAGAGACTCACTATGTTACTAAGAAAGTGATTGACCATCCAACTTTCACGAGACTTTGACACCCAACTCTCCCGGCTTGTCAATATGTGACTTTATCTCCAAGATGTGAGCACACATAGACTATGCTTACCAATAGAGATTGAGTGACTTTAAACTTTTCAAGAACTTGTGGGTGAGGGAGAATAATTGGAGGAGGTGGAGGAAGTGAAGCATGATGTTGAGGGACACCATCTTCAAGAGATTTGGGAAGATCATAGTTGTCTGAACTAGACATCTATAATGGGAGAAAATCTAATTAGTTGATTCAAAGTCCTTAATATAACACCCAATATGAAATATTAAGGCTAGGACCCAACACAATATTTTATAATTTGGAAGAGGGATGCCGTAATCCAAGCTATAACATATTTGAAGGTAGGCGAATGACGATTCACCAATTTCCACCATGAAAAACGAAATAATTTATTAGGTTTTAATTGGATTTGAAATTCATAGATCTTTTGAGATTCATTGAACTTTTCAATGGCATGTTTCAATCTCGAGTGTGCCCTCTCAAATTTTGTGACTGGGATGCCGAGGATCACAAAACAAGGTGTGAATAACCATACCAATTCACTTGGTACCCTTAATATTATCACCTAATCAATGTGCCGGTTAACCACACACGCTCCATTGATCTATGACAAACATTAAGTCACCCTTCGTGATCCTTACTAGTCCAAGTTAGTGTGCCGGTTAACCACACACGCTTCACCAACGACTTGGTAAGGTACAAAGTGTGAATTCCATGGGCTAGCACCAAATTCACATTTTTCCTAATGTAACTAAGATTGGGAATTAAATAAAATATATTTAGTTACTTTATAATAATCATTATACTTTTAATGACAATTTAAAGTCATTGTCCTACCCGTTCGGCTAACGACCCTCCACCGATCAAGCAAGCGGTGGGTGAGAGTGGACACCCATTAAGTCGCCATTATATAGGCAACAACCTTATACCCACCTTATAGATCGGCTTCGTGAATGAGGCCTACTAACGGTAAAACGACTTGTTCTTATACATATATATAATAATTAACCATTAATCTTATAATAGTATAAGGATAGAATTTTAACTTTTAAAACTTCTAGGGTATGGAATTAAAGTTTGTGTGAGACTTTACAAATTCCAAAACTTGAGGGCAAGTTTTGAACAATTCATAAACTTTTGGATATTCATAACTTATGAGTTTTAATTAACTGTTTAATACTTTTAATGAAGAGTCTCTTGGAAATCCATAACTTGAGGACAAGTTATGAAGTCCATAAAGCATTTATTAGAAAAACTCTTCAAAAGTGTAACTTATGATTTCTTAAAAAAAACATTTAAAAGAAAAACTTTTGGAATTACATAACTTGAGGACAAATTATGAATTCCATTAAAACACATTAAGATCAAGAATTAACTAACAAACAATTTGCAAATAATTCCTATGATCTAACAAAACTCATATGAACATGAACATCCACATCAACAATTTCAAGAATCATATGAACACATATAAACTTGAAATTTTGATTATAACTTTGAAATTGGTCCACCATCATCATTACCACATCAAAAACAGGTTTTATAAGATCAAAACAGTTTAAGTTAATGATTCTAAACCAATTCCAGCACCAAAACTCGAAGATATGCTGTCTGGGGGTCCAACTCGTCAAGTGCATGAACCAACTCACCGAGTTGGATGAATTTTGTCTTGGACTCGTCGAGTCCCTTCATGGACTCGGCAAGTCTGTTGTGCAGACAGCACATAAACTTCGATTTTCAGCAATTTGCATCAAGTATTCAAACAAGCAAGCCTAGGCTCTGATACCACTGTTGGGTTTTGAGCAATCTAACACTTCCTAAGTGTGCATGCAACCCTAATAAACCTTGGATCTATGTTTGTCTAAATACATGCAAAATGATAATTTTTCCAAGGTTCATAACCTATCTAACATGGCATGGGGTACTTTTAAACATAAAAGAATTAGATGAGATTACATACCTTTTGATGATGAGTTTAATTCCTAAGGAGTTTGAGGGCCAAGCACCAATAGTGTGAATGCCTTAAATGGAATCAAAAATCACCACAAACTCTTGGAAAACTTCGAGAGAGTGTATACACACTTATAAAATCGGTCACACACAAACACACATACTCTAGTCACACTAGTTACTCTAGTGGCTATTTCATGCAACATAAGCATGCTTATATAGTGTACATGATTAGGGTGAAACCCTAATAACCCATGACCTTTCCTTTTCCAAGGATCCATGGGTTAAAAGCTCCATGGATCATCCATGGACTTCCATACAAGCCTAGCCCATTAACAAATGAGTGTTAGCCCACACCATATAAAACCAATAGCCCACAATCTAATTAGTCTTCCTTTTAATCTCTAAATTAATTCATAATTAATTTAAGACTAAGACTAATTAAATAACATGACTTCATATTAATATATTATAACTTATAATATATTAATAATCATATGTGTATAACTCTCATAAAATTACCCATAAATAGTTTGGATGAAATGCAACCCAAATGGACCATGTCGGGTCGGGTCAAGTATATACCAAATAAGTTATGGACTTAGACACCTTATCCAACAAAATCCACATCAGGGCGAGTACATGTCATAGCATACATGATCGAGCCAACGGCAGAAGCATATGGGACTCGACTCATTGCAACCCTAATAAACCTTGGATCTATGTTTATCTAAATACATGCAAAATGATAATTTTTCCAAGGTTCATAACCTATCTAACATGGCATGGGGTACTTTTAAACATAAAAGAATTAGATGAGATTACATACCTTTTGATGATGAGTTTAATTCCTAAGGAGTTTGAGGGCCAAGCACCAATAGTGTGAATGCCTCAAATGGAATCACAAATCACCACAAACTCTTGGAAAACTTCGAGAGAGTGTATACACACTTATAAAATCGATCACACACAAACACACATACTCTAGTCACACTAGTTACTCTAGTGGCTATTTCATGCAACATAAGCATGCTTATATAGTGTACATGATTAGGGTGAAACCCTAATAACCCATGACCTTTCCTTTTTCAAGGATCCATGGGTTAAAAGCTCCATGGATCATCCATGGACTTCCATACAAGCCTAGCCCATTAACAAATGAGTGTTAGCCCACACCATATAAAACCAATAGCCCACAATCTAATTAGTCTTCCTTTTAATCTCTAAATTAATTCATAATTAATTTAAGACTAAGACTAATTAAATAACATGACTTCATATTAATATATTATAACTTATAATATATTAATAATCATATGTGTATAACTCTCATAAAATTACCCATAAATAGTTTGGATGAAATGCAACCCAAATGGACCATGCCGGGTCGGGTCAAGTATATACCAAATAAGTTATGGACTTAGACACCTTATCCAACAAAAGCCACATCAGGGCAAGTACATGTCATAGCATACATGATCGAGCCAACAGCAGAAGCATATGGGACTCGACTCATTTCTATCTTGGCTTCGATACTCGGGCTCTAAGTCTTACTCAACTTGGTATTGCTTTGGATTGGCAGTTCCCCTTTCATGGAATTCTCCATGGTAAAATGTTTCAGCACCTTGTCCAAGTAAGTACTTTGACTAAGTCCTATTAGTTTTCTACTTTTGTTTCTCAATATCCTTATGCCGAAAATATAATCAACTTCCCCTAGATCCTTCCTAGCGAAAGACCTCCCAATCCAGGACGTAAGTCCTATAAGGTCGGGATGTCGTTTCCTGTGAGCAGTATGTAATCAACATACAAAACTAGAAAGCTAAATATACCTACTACCCTTCACATACACACAGGAGTTATCCTTGCTTCTCGAAAATCCTACCTCTCTGACTTTCTCATCGAAACAAAGATTCCATCTGCGAGACACTTGTTTGAATGCATATATGGATTTCTCAAGCTTTCACACTCTATTGGGGTATTTAGCATTCACAAAACCTTCTAACTAACACGTGTAACATCATCATCCAGCTTCCCATTGAGGAAGGAAGTTTTGACATTCATCTGCAAAATTTCATAATCATGAAACGCAATGATGGCCAAATTTCTTCTTGAAGATCGACTTGCACCCAACCATCTTACGACCCAGAACATTGTCAACCAAGTTCAAAACTTGATTGGCATACATGGACTAAATCTCGCTGTCCATAGCCTCCTTCCACTTTGCAGACTTTGGGCCCGCCATGGCTTCTTTATAGTTATTAGGCTCATCCAAATTTACCAATTTACTATCACTGATAAACATATCACCTTCTGTAGTAATATGAAATCCATAAAAATTCGGTGCCATCCTAATTCAAGAGGAACGTCTTAGAGGTAATGACCCGTTAATCGGTTCAACAGGAATCTCTTCCATAAGTTGAGTGCTAGTGTTAGAGGTTCCCTCATCGCTTGACTCTTGAGTCTCTTCAAGATCAATTTGTCTCCCACTATCCTCTTGGCATATGAGTTCTCTCTCGCGAAAAACCCTTATCCTGGCTACGAAAACCATGTTGTCACTTGGTCTATAGAAAAGATATCCAAATGATTTTTGTGGGTAGCTGATGGAAATACACCTCTCACTGCGAGGCTCAAGTTTGTCATGAGTCTCTCGTCTTATGAAAGCCTCACAACCCCAAACCTTAATATGTGCAAATGAGGGAACCTTCCCTATCCACATCTCGTGAGGTGTTTTGGCAACCTTTTTAGTTGGGACTAGATTAAGTATGTGGGCGACAGTCATATGGCATACCCCCAAAATAAGATAGGTAGCAAAGCTCAAATCATCATGGAACGAACCATGTCCAACAAGGTTCGATTGCATCTTTCAGCCACAACATTGAGCTGAGGTGTCCTAGGCGGCGTCAATTGTGAAACAATTCCACACTCCTTAAGATAGTCGTGGAATTCAATCCTAAGATACTCACCACCCTATCAGATCTGAGCATCTTTATCTTCCTTCCCAATTGATTCTCCACTTCTTGTTTAAGATCTTTGAATTTTTAAAAGGTTTCCAACTTGTGCTTAATTAAGTAGACATACCCATATCTGCTATAATCATCGATGAACGTAATATAGAAGCAGTTAGCATCCCTTGTAGTGAATCTGAAAGGCCCACACACATTGGTGTGTATGAGATCCAACAATCCCTCACCTCTTTCACCAGTGAAAGGTGATTTAGTCATCCTTCCAAGCAAAAAAGATTCGCACATGTCATCCAACTTTAGGTTAAATCACTCTAACACTCCATTCCTTTGGATTTGGGCTAAGCGCTTCTATTTGGCATGTCCAATATGACAGTGCCACAAGCATGCCTTATCTAAACCGTTAGACGAATCGATAAGCAACACATTATTGCCTATGTTGTCTACAACCATCACAGTTTCATATACACCATTACAAGGCAATGCTTCAAAATAATAACTACCATTATACAAAGCATTATTTGAACCAACTTCATTATTTAATGAAAATATAAAACCTTTTATGTACAAACCATGAAAAGAAATAATATTCCTCATCATTTCTAACGATTAGCAACAGTCATTCAACTTCAAACCTTACCCACTACTAATCACTAAATAATATACCCCAATATTGGTGACAGACGATGATTTCCTACTCCCCAATATCAGGTTCATCTTCCCATGCTCTTCATCATCAAGGACCCAAGAGATAGCATGTGATTAGTTATTAGAATGAATAGTATAAATACCTTTGAAGGAGGGCTTTATCTTCTCATCCTTTACATCTTGCAAGTACTTCGGGCAGCTTCGTTTGCAATGCCCTTTGTCGTGACAGTAAAAGCACTCTACTTCTTTTAGATCTGATGAAGGAGCAGCAGAACCACCTTTTCCTTTGGATCCATTTGAAGAAGATCCATCATGAGACTTTTCCTTGTGATTATTAGAGGGAGTTATCCTCTTCTTCCCCTTCCCTTGTCCAATATCCAGGATTGGGGTAGCAGTAGTAGGATTGGTTGCGATAGCTTTACCTTTTAATCGACTTTTATGACATCTTAACAGACCTTGAAGTTTGCTCAAGGTGAATTCCTCCTTGTTCATATGATAAGTTATCTTGAACTGATCATAAGAAGGAGGCAAAGATTGGAGAATGATATCAATCACCAACTCTTCATCAAAGTTGATATTCAACTTGAGCAAACGATACACGTACCTTTGCATTCTTTGCAAGTGGATCGTGATGCACTCTCCATCTTTCATCTTGGTCGTTATCAATAAGGAAACAATCTCGTACCTTTCTTGACGCACACTTTGATGGTACTTTTCCATCAAATCCTGGCACATCTCATAAGGTCAGTAGTCCTCGTAGAACTGTTGGAGCTCAGGAGTCATAGTGGCTACCATTATACCCGATACCTTTTTCGCGTCTTTTTTGTAAGCCCTATACTCATCTATCTCTTCAGTGGAAGCATTAGTTTTGTCTATCTCTTTGAGCTTTTTGTTGAGGGCGTATTCTTTCTCCTCGTATCAGATGCCATGCGGATTTTGTAGATCCAATCATTGAAATTTGGAAAACCTCAGATTGTCCTTGACAATTTGCTTAATCATTTTAGTCATACCCAGTTCTAGTCCTTTTTCCCTCTTAGTGCCCTAGGCATTTGGAAAAGTTAGAATGGATGAATATTATAGCACATGCAATCGATCCTATACCCAAAGCATATGGGACATGATTCATGATGTCTCACATAAAGACATGATCCCAGACCAGCCTTTTGCAACAATATTTTTTATTTTGCCATGTTTTCATAATTCAGATTATGAAAAGGCATGTCATAATCATAATCGAGTTTTAGAAGGCAAATAATGTAATTATGAATAAATTTGATTAAAAAACTCACAATCTAAGCTTTTACAATTGGAAAGAAGTATAATTTCCACTCCTTTAATTATAGCAAACAACTTTTCAACCCCTGCAACTTCACGAATTGAAACCCTTTTTGTTTTCTATAATTCACATTGCTAACTTGCAATATTAAACATAATAATCATGCTCCCACTAACATGATAATTATTAGCATAAAAATTATGCTCCCACTAGCTTACACATGTACTCATAAATCAGCTGGACTTCTAGAAGTAAATACATTATTGACGTTCTTACCAAAGTTCAGATTTCTGATACTAGATGCTTTGATAAGACTTTATCAAAATCACTAACCTTTCCTTAGATAGCTCACATGTGTGTCTAAGCAATTTTAGAACTATGAAAAGGGATGTCGTAATCATAGTCTCAATTGTTTAGGCCTTTGCCATTTCTCACAAGTCCATGTTAATGTGTCGGTTAACCACACATGCTCCACTAACGACTTTGAGAATGCAAATATCGCAATTGCTATCTACTTAAAATCTACTTAGTGAAAGCGCTTCCTCACCATCATTTTCATGAATCGAAGAGAAACCTTATGAGACTTAGATTTTTATGATGTATGTGTTCCTATCCATGTGAATTTTTCATAACCAAAAGATGAGGTTAGTGACAAATCCAAACTCATATGGACTGAATTTGTTCAATCTTAACTTCTTGCAACCTGTCAGCACAAGGGCCTACCATTGCTTCCAAGTAGTTATGCAAACAACTGAGAATTCATAGAATTCACGTTCGTAGTCAACTCTAACTGGAATGGGCATAGAAATAAGAATATGTCAACACGATAGGTTACAAACTTCAAGTCGTATGCTAGTGATAAACAACATGCTTTATTCTTGATTAGTTCTTGAAACCTTTTCAAGATCTTTAAGACTCCCACTAACCTCTTGACATATAAGATTCTCTTATCAAGAACCATTCCGTGACAAAACAAATATTCAAGAGTTAGTGTGGATTCTTATCAAGACAAAAAAAACTTCAGACAATTTGCCTTAGTTGGTCTTTGTTTTATCCAAAACATCACTACTTACCAACTTCAAATGTTCAAGAGTAAGAAAACATTTTACTCTACATTTGACAAGTGTATAAACCTTCTTAAGATTATGTCACTCAAGTTACAATCTTAGAGTGTTACTCTAAGGCTTGTTTTTGGAATGAAGTATGATTTATCTTTTGATTCAACCATTTCAACAATTCACAATTCCTCTTCTTAGTTAAACAAATGCACTAAGATGTCCTTAAAGGATCAATTGTGATATGGTCTCATAATCACTAAGATAATCATAAGACACGATACTAAAGTACTATCCCATCTTTTCAAATTAGAGAAACTTTTATCTTTCTGCCTAATTTGATTTCTCCTATTCGTTTTTTCTTACATTGGAATTTTTCCAATGTTTCAGAACTACATTTAAACTTGTAAGTGTAACCATATTTACTAACTTTTAGTAGATCATGACGAATAGCCTTATCGATCATTGTGGTTGACTTGATCAGTGCACAACCAAGTGTACCTGATCCTAGAGTCCTTCACTTGACTCACACATACATGTGAATAAGAAATTAGTCTTAATTTCCAAAGATGAGAATTCTCATTCATCATACAAGTTGCATAATTCCAAGTTTCTATCCAACTGAAACTTTGGTGATGATAATCTTTCCGTATTTGGTAAATTATGACACTACCACAAACGAAAGAATCAAATCCATTTTCCAATATTGTTATCAATGGAATCATATAAACAACAATTTTTCACAAATGCCACTTTAAGGATATTTAAAATAAATAAAATTAAAACTTTTCCTTTTATTTTAAAATTGCATAAAACTTATCCTTACGATGCAAATACATATGAAAATTATGTTATTATGCATTCCTAAGCAATCTGTCATAACTCTTAAGCAGCAGCTCAAAATTCTGATCACCGAACCATGCGATCGAAATCCATCTTTGCGATCAAAATCAGCATATACTTCCTTTAAGCTTCCTCTATTTTGTTTGATTCTTAAAAACATCAACATGTGACCTAGTCACATCATGTAATAAGAATCTCCAAATAGGAACTTAATAGAGTTAGTGGATTCACCTGAAGTAGAGTCAAACTTTTTGACTTGACCAACCTTATGTTCTTTTAGGTAAATAGGACAGCTTTGCAACCGATGCCCCTTCCTTTGGAAATATATACATATGAACTCTTTGGGAATGGTACACGGGACTATCTTAGACTTAGCCTTTCTCTTTACCAGTTGGTCAATCGAGTTGACTATGGTCGATCCCTTTCCATTAGAAAGAGAAAGCTTTTCTGGATTTCCAATGTCACCATTATTAATTTCCATGGAAGTTTGGGAAGTCAATCTTCCAATCAAATATGCTTTACCAGTGCTCCAAATCATTGTTGATTTAGCAGCATCAAGCAAATAGGTAAGATCATTAAGGGTCATGTCATGGTCTGTCATATAGTAGTCCTAAAGGAACTCACTATGTGACTTAGAAAGTAATTGAAGAACCTAGTCAACAATCAACTTCCTCAAGACTTTGACATCCAACTCTCCCGACTTGTCATTATATGTGACTTCATCTCCAAGATGTGAGCACACATAGATGTTGCTTGCCAATAGGGCTTTAGTGACCTTGAACTTTTCAAGAGCTTGTGGGTTTGGGAGAATAATTGGAGGAAGTGGAGGAATTGAAGTATGATTTCCATGATCCAATCGCGGGACATCATCTTCATTTGGAAAGCTTGTTCCAAGGGATTTGGGAAGATCATATTTGTCAGAACCAGACATCTACAATGAGAGATATTCAATTTAGTTGATTTAAATATTTAATATAACACCTAATATTAAATATTAAGGCTAGGACCCAACACTATATTTTATAACTTCGAGTAGGGATGCCATAATCCAAGCCATAAAATATTTGAAGGTAGGCGAATGACGATTCACCAATTTCCACCATGAAAAAACAAAATAGGTATTAGGTTTTAATTGGTTTTAATCTCATAGATCTTTTGAGATTCATTGAACTATTCAGTGGCATGCTTAAATCTCGATTGTGCACTCTCAAGTTTGTGACTGTGATGCCGAGGATCATAAACAAGGAGTGAATAACCATGCAAATTGACTTGGTGCCCTTAATATTTATCACCTAATCGATGTGTCGGTCACCAACACACACTCCACCAATCTATGATAAACATTAAGTCACCATTTTCCACTCTTACTAGTCTATGTTAGTGTGTCGGTTACCCACACACGATCCACCAACAACTTGGTAAGGTACAAAGTATAATTTCATGGGTTAGCACCAAATTCACATTTTCCTAAGTAACTAAGATTGGGAATTTATAAGTATTTAGTTACTTAGTATTTATCATGATACTTTTAATGATGGGAGAATTATATTCATGTCAAACCCGTTCGGCAAACAACCCTCCACCAGTCAAGGAAGCGGTGGGTGAGAGTGGACACCCATTAAACTGCCATTTTACAGGCAGTAACCTTATAACCCCTGTGACATCCCCAAAATCACGGCTAGAAAAGACCGGTTTTTGTTTATACTTTATTTCAAAATCAGAGTAACCTTTTAATAAAAGATTTGCGGAATTTGTCCCAAAACAATAATATGATAAAGAGTTATCAAAAGCATTTCCTTATAAATGTATTTCATTAAAAGACTCGGGATGTCATGTTCGATACAGTACATAAGTATAAACAATATAATATAAGCCTTTCTACATTATTTCATATCTACAGGCCTATATCTGTAATCCCTCATCCCAACACATCACAACTATGCTCGAGCGCCACTACCTGTAATACATAAAACTGAGTAGGTCAGGCTTGGGAGTCTGGTGAACACATAGGGTTTTCAATCCACAATAAATAAGTTTATTAATTTCATCGACCAACAATAACTTGATTACCTGTTCCCGTTATCCTCACATTACGTCCCTAAACACCTATCACAAGGGACCTATCCTAAGGATCATCATCGGGATGGACACTACTACTAAGGGGGTTCCTCAGCAATAAATGTCCTAAAGGCAACCATGAGGGGGATGGAGTACATCGGTGAACACATCGTTCACAAACACCTACAGGTTGTGAGCCTGCCAGCGTTCCACTGGACTGTCTAAAAGAGTCCGTGGTCGTCATCTATACTCCGCTAGATGATTTGATCAACAACAACATCGAGGCCTCTCATCATTTTATCACACATCGTCTTGTTACATCAACCCATCTTTTACCCCAACATTTTTGTAGATATAAAATACATATATAGTTTCAAACATTTAAAACTTGTATAAAAACATTCATCCAGCATAGATAGCAAGTATACAGATAATATGCACACATACCACGTAATATATAAAATACTTCATATCTATGTGTAAGATGAAAGTAACTATACACTCACTTGAAAAGGTGGTGATTCGGTACTCGGGCAACGCTTCGTTTACTTTAAAATAATTTCCTTCGATGAAACCTAGTGTTATTACCACTAGATTTTAGTCTAATATTTACCATGACTAACTATTAGTATTATTTTTATTATTATTATATAAGCGTTTAAACAATACTTTCCAACCATTATGTACAGACAGAGGCCAGACATAAAACACCGGTGGGCAGGACCATTTTGGCGTATAGCACTTCTGAAATCCAACAACCATATGCGGCCATTTAAACCAGATTCCCCGTACCGCTAGTAGTTAAAAAGATATTATAACGACACTTATATAAGTCATAATAATAGCTCAAATATTTATTATAAGTTCATAATAACAATATTAATTTTAAATATAACCTATATTAAAATAGGGTAACCATAACTTACTTACAAGGGGATTTTAGCTAGGAGTTGGGCTCTGCAGGGGCAAAACTTCGTCGCTGAATCTTTCTAAGAAAGATTCGTGGAATACTTCAGCACTCACCTTACTATACTAAAAACTAAAGAAAGAGAAGTCGAATCACGAGGGACTGAAATGCTCGGGGGATAAGGAGAGAAAGACTCTTGAATCAAGATAATGGTGCAATAAATATGAGAGCCCAAGGCTCTTATTTATACTAATTGAATTTTCAAAAACTACCCTCCATAATTACTTAATGATCTTTTAGTTATATAAACAACTAAACACCCCTCTATAATACTATTTTAAATGGATTTAGTGATATTTGTACTAAACTAATGTCGAAAGAACTCAACATTAGTCTTATAATGACCACATCGTCGATACCTTTCTAATGATATATACATATGTATATATATATATATATATGTGTGTGTGTGTGTGTGTGTGTACGTATATATGATTTATACTTTATTTTAATACGTAAATATGCTATTATAATTTGTAACTCATTCATACGAACTCTGTTTTTGATGTTCTTTATATCCACGCGTAGGTAGAGATGTACTCTACAACTTTCGTTTCAACTCCGTCGGCTAATTTTGAATTTATTTTTAAAGTTATATTTTTAACAGGCTGGGATAGGATTGGTCCGTTAAAATCTCATAACTTCTTCATATGAAGACAGATTTAGGCATTCTTTTTATGGGCACTCTCAGTTTAACATATTCTACGACTTTCGTTTAGATTTCTAAGTCTAAAAGTCGCTCTATCGTAAGTTCACTATTTACGCTTCCTGGTGTCGCGCTGGTTCCGTCGTGAAACTTCGGTGGGTCATAACTTCTTCGTTATAACTCGGATTTCAGTGTTCTTTATATCCCTGGAATCCTTATTTCGACAACTACAACTTTATGTAGAGATATTGGGCTTATCTCACACTTTAAATTTGATGCTTATTTTTATTCTTTATTAATTATACATTTATAATTAAATTATAAGCACATAAATACACATAATTCACATAATACTCAAATATTTCATCTTTATTACTTCAAAAAGAGTTACAAGAGTTTACCTAGACTATTACATTGTCAAAAATGCTTAGCTCCGAAACCCGGGCATTACAATTCACTCCCCGTTAGGATGATTCCATCCCGGAATCATGCATCAGCAAAGAGATGTGGATAGCGACTCATCATATCATCCTCTGTTTCCCAAGTGAGATTCGGCCCATTCGAATGTTTCCATCAGACTAGCACTAATTCGACCATCTTGCATCGTAACTTCTTAGTCTTACAGTCAACAATTGACTCAGGCTCTTCGATCAGCCTCTTATTCTCATCCATCTTTAATTTTGAGATTGGAATTATGTTGGGAACTTCTCCCGTGAATTTCATCAGATAAAACACGTGGAAGGTGTTATGAATACCATCGAGTTCTTTAGGCAATTCCAGCTTGTAAGCTTGGTTCCAATCTTCTAAAAAACTTTGAATGGTCCAATAAACCTGGGACTCAGCTTCCATTGTTTCCCAAACCTTATAAGGCCCTTCCACGGTGAGACTTTAAGCAAAAACGAATCCCCAACTTTGAAGGTCATCGGTCGCCTTTTCTTGTCAGCGTAGCTCTTTTGACGATCCTGAGCTGCTAACATTCTTTCTCTGATCACCTTTAACCTTTCAGCAGTCTCATGGACTATCTCGGGGTCCATAAACTGCTTTTCTCCAGCTTCAAGCCAACAAGATGGCGTACGACACTTCTGTCCATACAACGCTTGATAGGGGTCCATCTTGATGCTCGAGTGGAAACTGTTGTTGTAGGAAAATTCTACCAAAGGTAAGTGCTCCTCCCAGCTACCTTGGAAATCAAGGGTACACGCTCTCAACATATCCTCAAGTGTTTGAATCGTTCTCTCGCTCTGACCATCAGTCTGTGGATGGTAAGTTGTACTCAAACACAATTTTGTACCAAATTCCTCCTGTAGACTTCTCCAGAACCTTGACGTGAAACGACTGTCATGATATGACACAATTGTTAGAGGAACACCGTGAAGTCTTACAATTTCCTTCACATAAGCATTTTTGAGGTTATCCATAGACCACTTCTCGTTGGCTGCTATGAAGTGTGCACTCTTGGTGAAACGATCCACGACCACCCAAATCATGTCGTGATCGTTCTTCATCCTGGGTAGTTTAGTCACAAAATCCATTGTGATGTCTTCCTATTTACCCATGGGTACAGTTAAAGGTTCTAAACTCCTATACGGTTTCTGATGTTGTGCCTTGACACTCGCAAAAGTAACACACTCAGCCACATACGTCGCAACATCGAGTTTCATCGTCGGCCAACAGTAGTAGGGTTTTAGGTCCCTATACATTTTAGTGCTACCAGGATGAATTGAGTACATGGTTTTGTGAGCTTCTTCCATCAGAAGATCTCTTATTCCTCCTAACTTAGGTACCCAAATCCGATCTTGGAACACCTTCAGTTCGTGACTGGTTCTACCGAACTCCAACGTTTTCCCCAAACGTTCCTCTTTTCGGTCATTCTTCTCAGAAGCTTCCTCTTGAGCTTTCTTTATACTTTCCATAATGGTCGAGACAACTTCAATTCTCAACGCTCTTGGCCTTTTCCTTTCAATATTAACTTTCCGACTGAGAGCATCAGCGACAACATTGGCTTTACCAGGGTGGTAAAGTATCTCACAGTCGTAGTCCTTGAGTAACTCCAACCAATGTCATTGTCTCATGTTCAATTCCTTCTAATTAAAGAGATACTGGAGACTCTTATGATCAGTGAACAGCTTGCACTTCGTACTGTAGAGGTAATGCCTCCATATCTTTAGAGAAAATACTACCGCCGCCAACTCCAAATCGTTAGTGGGGTAATTCTTTTCGTGCTCTTACAATTGTCAAAATACATATGCTATCACCTTTTCTCTTTGTGTCAGAACACAACCCAACCCGACTCCAGATCCGTCACTATAGATCGCAAAGTCTTCAACTCCATTAGGTAGAGAAAGTATCGGTGCTTCACATAGCTTCTTTTTCAGCTTCTCGAATGCTTCTTCATGCTTCTCATTGCACGTATATGTAGCTCCTTTATGGATCAAAGCTATCAATGGAAATGCTATCTAAGAAAAGCCTTGGATAAATCGTCGATAATATCCAGCTAATCCTAGAAAGCTCCGAATCTCTATGGGACTTTTTGGTCATTCCCACTTCATTACAGCTTCGATCTTTGCTGGGTCAACCATTATTCCTTCTTGGTTAACCACGTGACCCAAGAACTGGACTTCTCAAATCCAAAAATCACACTTGGAGAACTTAGCGTAAAGCTTCTCCTTCTTTAACACTTCCAACACTTACCGTAGATGCTTGCCATGCTTCTCTTGGCTCTTCGAGTAGATCAGAATGTTGTCGATGAACACTATCACGGATTTATCAAGGAATGGTTTACAATTCCTGTTCATCAAATCCATGAATGCTGCAGGAGCATTGGTTAGTCCAAATGGCATAACCAAGAACTCATAGTGTCCATATCGAGTTCTGAATGCAGTCTTCTGAATATCCTGCTCTCTCACCTTCAGCTGATGATATCCTGACCTAATATTGATCTTTGAAAAGTAGCTCGAACCTTGCAGCTGATCGAATAGGTCGTCAATCCTCGGTAATGGATACTTTTGCTTCACCGTTGCCTTATTCAGCTCTCGTTAGTCTATACACATTCTCATGCTTCCTTCCTTTTTCTTCATGAATAACACCGGAGCTCCCCAGGGTGATGAACTAGGTCGAATCACACCATTGTCCAACAGCTCCTGAAGTTACATCATAAGCTCCTTCATCTCCGTCGGTGCTAATCGGTATGGTGCTTTCACTATTGGTGTCGTCCCTGGTAACAAGTCTATTCGGAACTTTACTTATCTATCAGGTGGTAATTCGGGAAGATCTTCGGGAAAAACCTCCGGAAAATCACACACGACTGGTATATTCTGCACCTCCTTCTTTTCCTTCTTAGCATCGATTACGAATGCCAAGTATGATGCATATCCCTTGGACAAACATTTTATGGCTTTCATCAGGGAGATGATTCCAGAATTTACTCGGTGTTTGTCTTCGTACACCATAAATGACTCTTTTCCAGGTGGGTTTACCCTTACTATCTTCTTCTTGCAAAGAATCTCAGCATCGTTGGTGCTAAGCCAATCCATGCCCAAAACGATATCGAAACTGTTTAACTCTATGGGTAACAACTCCTCGTGGAATTCGTTTACATTCAGGTCGATGACGATGTTCTTAATACGGTTACTAACATATATGAACATGCCACTGGCAACTTCCACAATTAGGGCATCATCAAGTTTTTCTACAGGCAATGCTAATATTCCACCAAATTTATGCGACACAAAGGAGTAGTTGGCTCCAGAATCAAATACTATATTTGCAGGAAAACCATTTACAAGAAAGGTACCTAAAGCGACATCTACTGCCTCCTTCGTAGCCTCGAGCATCATTTGGAAGGGTCTCGCCTTCAGCTTTGGTGGTATGTTGGGTCTCTTTGCCTTCTTCTTCTTCGTGCAGTCCTTCAAAACGTGTCCCTACTCATTACACCCATAACATGGCTTCTGGGTGAGGGTACATTCATTGGCATAGTGCCCTGGTTTTCCACACTTGTAACAAGTGACTCCCTCGTCACATTTCCCAGTGTGCTTCTTCTTGCACTTGTCACACCACTTCACTTCTAATCCTCATCCTCTCGAACGAGACTTCGAGAATCTACTATTCTTATTGGACTTTGAGGATCCATCAAACTTTCGTTTTTCACCAACCTTGACCCTTTCTAGATCCCTTTCTTTTTGCTGGGTCTCCACATTTTTAGCTGCTCGAATAGCTGAATTTAGTGTAGTTGCCATCTTGACTGTTGGGCCAAAGTCAGCCGGCAATGCGTTCGCGAACCTCTTAATTTTGGAGAGTTAGTTTGGCACTAGGTACGGAAACAGCTTCATCTTCTCTGTGAATTCAGTAGTGTAGTCGTCAACGCTTAATCTTCCCTTCCTCAAGTTTTGGAACTCATTGTCCAGGTCGATCAGATCTATCTCTGATCAATATTGCATCTTCAGCTGTTCCAAGAACCCATCACATGACATTATCAGAGCTTCTCCTCGTGGCATTGTATCCGCCAATAGTTTCCACCAGCTCAAGACTCCAGTTTTCAGTTGTCTTATAGCGAAGATGGTTTTATGCTTCTCGCTACAGTCGCAGCTTTCAAACACCATCTCCATCTCGGAGATCCAATCCATTATCTCCACAAGCTTAGGGCTTCTTGAGAGACTTGATGGTTTTACACCCAAGAAATTCTTGTACATCCTCCCATCCTTGTGGTTTCTCCTCTTCTGGCCATCCCTTTGCTCACCTTGAGTCCCTACTTGACTCCCTTGGCGGCTATAGTTCCCTTCCTCAGATTGCTCGGGAATTGGCTCGGTCGGTTCAATGTGTATGGTAGGTTCATCCCTATTTTCGTGGAACATCTATCTCATTTCTTCCTTTTGTTCAGCTAGCATAGCCCGAATCATGGCTTGAACTCAAGGCATGGTGACTGGCTCAGGTGCAGCTCCTGCTACAACAGGTATTTGCGTAACCATTGGGGGTTGATTCGTATTCCCATTCGCATTCCCAGCTCCACTGCAGGTTCATGTCATTTTGATCTATACACCGAATAAGGTGAATTTAGATCTTTATTTAGGATAGACGTTTAAATCATCCTTATCACTCCGAAAAGTTTATATGCTAGTTCTAATATCGTAATCGTACGTTTAGAATCCTAAACACATAAGGTTTTTAGATCCGGTCGGCAACAGACCATAGATCCGAACATATAACAGCATATCAGGCACAAAGCATATAGCACATGAAAGCATTTTAGGCACAATTGCTAAAATAAGCTAGTGCTCACATCTCACAATCATTGCTTACCATTCTAAGTCTAAGTCTAGAAATCCTACAAATTTCTAGTTCGCTTAAACTAATGCTCTGATACCAACTGTGACATCCCCAAAATCATGGCCAGAAAAGACCGGTTTTTGTTTATACTTTATTTCAAAATCAGAGTAACCTTTTAATAAAAGATTTGCGGAATTTGTCCCAAAACAATAATATGATAAAGAGTTATCAAAAGCATTTCCTTAGAAATGTATTTCATTAAAAGACTCGGGATGTCATGTTCGATACAGTACATAAGTATAAACAATACAATATAAGCCTTACTACATTATTTCATATCTACAGGCCTATATCCATAATCCCTCATCCCAACACATCACAACTATGCTCGAGCGCCACTACCTGTAATACATAAAACTGAGTAGGTCAGGCTTGGGAGTCTGGTGAACACATAGGGTTTTCAATCCACAATAAATAAGTTTATTAATTTCATCGACCAACAATAACTTGATTACCTGTTCCCGTTATCCTCACATTACGTCCCTAAACACCTATCACAAGGGACCTATCCTAAGGATCATCATCGGGATGGACACTACTGCTAAGGGGGTTCCTCAGCAATAAATGTCCTAAAGGCAACCATGAGGGGATGGAGTACATCGGTGAACACATCATTCACAAACACCTACAGGTTGTGAGTCTGCCAGCGCTCCACTAGACTGTCTAGAAGAGTCTGTTGCCGTCATCTATACTCCGCTAGATGACTGGATCAATAACAACAACATCGAGGTCTCTCATAATTTTATCACACATTGTCTTATTACATCTACCCATGTTTTACCCCAACATTTTTGTAGATATAAAATACATATACAATTTAAAACATTTAAAACTTGTATAAAAACATTCATTCAGCATAGATAGCAAGTATACAGACAATATGCACACATAGCACGTAATATATAAAATACTTCATATCTATGTGTAAGATGAAAGTAACTATGCACTCACTTGAAAAGGTGGTGAATCGGTACTTGGGCAACACTTCGTTTACTTTAAAATAATTTCGTTCGACGAAACCTAGTATTATTACCACTAGATTTTACTCTAATATTACAGTGAATAACTATTAGTCTTATTGTTATTATTATTATATAAGCGTTTAAACAACACTTTCCAACCACTATGTACAGACAGGGGCCAGACATAAAACACCGGAGGGCAGGACCATTTTGGCGTATAAACTTCTGAAATCCAACAACCCTATGCGGCCCTTTAAACCAGATCCCCCGTACCGCGAGTAGTTAAAAAGATATTATAACGACACTTATATAAGTCATAATAATAGCTCAGATATTTATTATAAGTTCATAATAACAATATTAATTTTAAATATAAGCTATATTAAAATAAGGTAAGCATAACTTACTTACAAGGGGATTTTAGCTAGGAGTCGGGCTCTGTAGGGGCAGAACTTCATCGCTGAATCTTTCTAATAAAGATTCATGCAGCGCTTCAGCGCTCACCTTACTATCCTAAATACTACAGAAAGAGAAGTTGAATCACGAGGGACCGAAATGCTCGAGGGATAAGGAGAGAAAGACTCTTGAATCAGGAGACTTGTGCAAGAAATATGAGAGCCTAAGGCTCTTATTTATACGAATTGAATTTTCAAAAACTACCCTCCATAATTACTTAATGACCTATTAGTTATATAAACAACTAAACACCCATCTATAATATTATTTTAAATGGATTTAATGATATTTGTACTAAGCTAATGTTGAAAGAATTCAACATTAGTCTTATAATGACCGCATCGTCGATATCTTTCTAATGATATATATATATATATATATATATATATATATATATATATATGTGTGTGTGTGTGTGTGTGTGTGTGTGTGTGTGTGCGCGTGTACGTATATATGATTTATACTTTATTTTAATATGTAAATATGCTATTATAATTTGTAACTCGTTCATACGAACTCCGTTTTGACGTTCTTTATATCCACGCGTAGGTGGAGATGTACTCTACAACTTTCGTTTAGACTCCGTTGGCTATTTTTAACTTTATTTTTAAAGTTATATTTTTAATAGGCCGGTACAAGATTGGTCCGTTAAAATCTCATAACTTCTTCATACGAAGTCAGATTTGGACGTTCTTTTTATGGACACTCTCAGTTTAACATATTCTACGACTTTCGTTTAGATTTATAAAGCTAAAAGTCGCTCTATCGTAAGTTCACTATTTACGCTTCCCGATGTCGCGACGGTTCCATCGTGAAACTTCGACGGGTCATAACTTCTTCGTTATAACTCGGATTTCGGTGTCCTTTATATCCCCATAATCCTTGTTTCGACCACTGCAACTTTATGTAGAGATATCGGGCTTATCTCACACTTTAGTTTTGACGCTTATTTTTATTCTTTATTAATTTTACATTTATAATTAAATAATAAGCACATAAATACACATAATTCACATAATACTCAAGTATTTCATCTTTATTACTTCAAAAAGAGTTACAATACTTGACCTAGACTATTACATTGTCAAAAATGCTTAGCCCCGAAACCCGGGCGTTACAACCCCCTTATAGACCGACTTCGTGAATGAGGCCTACTAACGATAAGACTAACTTTGTTCTTATATATATATATATATATATATATATATATATATATATATATATATATATATATATATATATATATATATATGTATATATGTATATATAAATATAACGATTAACTATTAATATTATAATAGTATAAAGATTGAATTTTAACTTTTAAAATTCTAAGGTTTTAACTTGGAATTAAAGTATTCATGGGGAAGCTTTACAAATTCCAAAACTTGAAAACAAGTTTTAAACAATTCAAAAACCTTTTCCATTCCATAACTTATGAGTTTAAAGTAGTTTTAATGGAAAAACTCTTCAAGTTCCATAACTTGAGGACAAGTTATGGAAGACTTTAAAGCATTTAAAATGAGACTCTTCATTTTTATAACTTATGGAAATATTTATGAGTTTTAAAATTCATAAATGAGAATTTTCATATAACTTGAGAACAAGTTACAAAAACACATTTATGAACTACTTTTTGATCAATTTGGATTGAAAATAAATTATCGTATAATTTTTTTTTATTAATCTAAACTAACTCATAAAAACAAGATAATTGAAATCATTAATCTTCAAGAAATTAGCTTGAACATATAAACTAATACAAATCTTGAAATTATGAGAATTATCTTTGAAATTGGATTAGCATGAACATTACCACATCAAAAACAGGTTTATAAGTTCAAAAACAGCTTAGGGTAATGTTCCTAGTCCAATTCCAGCCAAAAAAAAAAGTCGCAGATATGTTGTTAGGGGGTCCAACTCGTCGAGTGCAAGAACAAACTCAACGAGTTGGATGATTTTAGGCATGGACTCGTCGAGTCCCTCCCTAGACTCATTGAGTCAGCTGTCCATACAACATATAAACTTCGATTTTCAGCCTATTTCAATAAGTAGCATCAAGTATAATTGAAAGCCAGTCTTGGCTCTGATACCACTGATGGGTTTAGTATACTACAACATCCTATGGTGCACATACAACTCTAAATACCATGGATCTATGTTTTCACTAATTACACATGCAAATGGATTCCAATGCATTAAACCTATAACTAGCATGCAATTTAGCATAAACAATACAAGATGCTAGTTAGGATAACATACCTCTTTCTTGTAGCTTGATTCCATGGAGCTTAAGAGACAAGTGCCCCAAGTGTGACACCTTAAATGATTCACACAACACCAATAACAACTTGGAATAACTTGAGAGAAAAGTTCTTATACTCAAAATCGGCTAGCCCTCTCATATGAACCCTTATAGTCGATTTCTTGAGCTATGGGGTCTTTATATATTGTGGGTATCAGGGTTACACCATGTAACTCATGTCTTTCTATATTCTTCATGCTCCATGGATTAAAACCTCCGTGGAGTATCCATGGGTTACTCCATGGGTTTAGCCCAACATGAAGAACTATGGATCATAAACCCATATGTATAAGAATGAATTATTTACACAATCAATCCCCATATATTTAATTAGTGTATTTTGATCACAAAATTAATTCCAAATTAATTCTTGATCAATACTAATTAAATAATATGATTTCATATCAATATATTAGAACTTATAATATATTAATAAATCATAATATCCTTTTCTCACAAAAGTCTATCCAAATTGTTCTGATGCCATGCAACCCAAATGGACCATGCCAAGTCGGTTCGAATACATACCATTAATAGTTATGGACTTAGACACTAATCCAACAAATCAATCCTTAATATAACACCCAAATGAAATATTAAGGCTAGGACACAACACTATAATTCACAATTCGGAATATGGATGTCGTAATCCAATTGCAAATTATATGAAGGTAGGTAAATGACAATTAACCAAATCCACCACGAAAAACGTAATGAAGAAGTAGGTTTTAAATGAAATGAAATTCCTAGATTCTTTTGAGATTCATTGAACTTTTCAATGGTATATTTAGTCTTAATTATGCCCTTCAAGTTTGTGACTAAGATACCGAGGATCACAAACAAGGTGTGAATAACCATGCAAATTAGTTTGGTACTCTCGAGTCATTTATAACCTAATCAAGGTGTCGGTTAACCACACACGCTCCATTGATCTATGATAATTCTCGAGCCACCCTTGTTAGTCCAAGTTAGTGTGTCAGTTAACCACACACGCTCCACTAACGACTCTGAAAAAGGTGCAAAGTGAAATTATATGGAATAGCATCATTTTCATATTTTTCCTAAAGTAACTAAGATTGAGAATTTATGAAAACCATTTAGTTACTTTATAACAATCATTATACTTATTAATGAGAATTAATGTCCTATCATACCCGTTCGGCTAACGACCATCCACTAGTCAAGAGTGTTGTGGGTAAGAGTGGATACCCAATGGCGTTCATTTTATAAGTCGCATCCTTAAACGCCCCTTATAGACCAGCTCCGTGAACGCCTACTAACGGTAAGACTGACTCATCTTACACATACACACACACACACACACATATATATATATATATATATATATATATATATATATATATATATATATATATATATAAGCTTTTAATATTATAATAGTATAAGGGTTGTATTTTAAACTTTTAAAATACTAGGGTTTTAGAATTTAATATTTCAAAATTAAAACTTTTTAATAAAATTTTAAATTTCAAAACTTCAGGGCAAGTATTGAATCTTTTCAAAACTTCTAAATCAATTTTAAAATAATTTAAATTAATCGTATAATTTATCCTTATTATAAATTTTGACCTTATCTTTATCACTTGGTAAGCAAAATTCAAATAAAAATTTACAAATAATTAATTTATCACATAATCTTTTAATTATCTTCAAATTTGACAATTATCTTTCAGTTAGATGAGGATAATCACTACCACAATAGAACATTCAATTTTTAATAGTCAAAACAGTTTATGGTAATTATCCAAATCTAATTTAGGCCAAAAATTCAAAAAACCTGCCATCTGACGAACCAACTTGTCGTGTTCCTTCATAGGACTCGTCAAGTCCACCATTCAGATACCAAAATCAAAAAGTTTTCAACTTTATAAACAATATAATTGCATTATATCACAGAAAAACACCCTAAGCTCTGATACCACTGATAGGTTTCGAGCACTACAACATTCCTATGGTACACATGCAACGCTAATGCTTTGGATCTAGGTTTTTCTCAAGTTTTACATGCAAATTATTATCCAAAGAATAAACCCTAATCTAGCTTACAATTATCGAAATTGATAACTTAAACATAGTTAGAAGAATACCTTTTCTTGTAGCTTGTAGATCTTGACATTCAAGAGCTTAGTGCCTCAACTGTTGCACCTCTAATGGAGTCACAAACACCAACTAGCAATAGATGAATAAGAGAGAAAGGATGGAGGATAGAATTTTCGGCTGGGGATTCTTCTCAGAAGCAAGTAGCCGAAAACCTCATGCCAAGGGGTCTTTATATAGTTGTGCTGCTAGGGTTTTTGACTGAAACCCTCATTCTCTACTTAGGCCTTAAGCAATCTATGGAACCCTTTCTATAAGTCCTTTTGGACGAATTCTTCTATGGGCTTCCCATAGAATTCATCCAACCCCTTCCATTAGGAGTCTACAGCCCAAATTGCAACTAACAGTTAATTGCAATATCAGTCCCCATACATTTAATCGGTCTCTTTTGATCACCAAATTAATTTCTAATCAATACTAATTAAATAATATGATTTCTCAATTAGTCTCATTTATCAACCTCTTTTTCATAATTCATTATGTCAAGTTGCTATGGTGAAGGCAATCCAAAAGGACCATGCTACTATCGGGTCAACTATATACCAATTATAGTTATGGGCTTAGACACCTAATCCAACAACATGAAGATCGGGAGGAAGATGCAATCTCAAATTGGGTGATGGTGGTTTTGAATGATGGAAATGACTTCGAAGGGTATTGAATCATTACATGTAAGATGGTATTACTTCTTGTTCAGTTGTAGGTATGTGTTAGAATGTTGTCGTGGACATCTTAATCAAATAAGAATTTCCTACTTGGTTGCACTAGTTGGTGACACATGGAAGCAGGGTCTAGTCCTCAAGGACAAAACGTAATGGTTAATGCCTCTTTGCATAAGGTACATACTAGTCAAATGCATAAAATAATTAAGGGGGAGGGGTTGTTGTGTATTAATAACTAGAAACATTAGTGTTTTTTTTAGACAATGCCTTAATAAAATGCGTTCCATTTCTGTTGCAACTTTCCTAACTGTGAAATCAACACAAACCTAGTTATTTAAGATGTGTTCAATCTAAGTTGGTACTGAAAACTATTAATAAGTTCTAGCAAATTTTCTTTTACTTAGTTAATTACCCAAAACAAGTTCTTTAGTTAATCATGACTTTTTACAAACTTAATAAACAAGCTTTTAATTAAATCAGAAAGCAGCAGCAAGAACAGTGTAAAATCCTTGAAATATTCAATACATTTCACAAGCTCGGAAGCATCAAAATATGATATTTCATTTTATAATATAGTCAAATCTCATCATGGAACCGATTTGCTACTTGTTATTTGATACCGATTTATCAAAACAATTGCAAATTTCAACAACTGATTAACTAGATTGATTTAATCCTAAATTAGATAATCATGCTAAAAAGAATCAAAAATCAAACATTCATTAGGCGCAAAACTGAAACAACTAGATAGAATCACATAATAAAGACCAAATCTAATGATTAACTACATTAAAAGTATTAATCTTTGTAAAATTAAAATATAGAGTTTTAGTTTGATATGGCTAAAATCAAATCTAGAACAATAAAAAGGAAGATTAAAAAACTAATTTACTAAACTAAATGAGATAGTCTATCCACATTCTTCAGATCTTCAGAACCGATGTAAAAGTGTAGAAATCACCCCAAAAATCATCTGAAAACGGATTTTCTTCGTTTCTAGTCATCTTGGAACGTATAAGGTATTAACTGATGAGATAAGGGTTATTTATATGCAAGCCAGCAACATCAAACAAAAAATTTAGAAAACACGATCGTTCTTTCTAAAGAAATGCGTTCGTGTTTATGCTTCAAACATTCATTTTTCGCGTTTAATGAAGTACATTGCTATTTCATACATTTTTACCAAAAACACGAACGTGGTTTTATGTTAAACACGATTGTGTAAGTGCTATGAGGTCCCAAAATTTAATTTTGGCTCAAAAAACAGAAAGTGCACTCTGAAACACGATCGCAACAGAAAAAAACATGGTCATGCTTTTTCGAAAATACACGTTTCACACACAAACTCTTCAGTTTCAGCAAATTAAACCTAGTTTCCAGAATCCTTAAGTATTTTACCTCCATTAAGCTCCAAATATACATCCAAGCTGCTTTCAAATTACCGCTCCACTCAAAATATCTAAAAAAGACATAAAAATATGAGGAGTACAGGAATTCTCACAAAATACGTAGGTTGAACATTATTTAAAACAATGCCTATGAAAAAAAACATAAAATATGATGCAAAATACTAATAAAATCTACTATAAAAGATGCATATATTGGCATCTAACAGTATGTTTTTAAAGATAAGGGTGCAACATCAACGAAGGTTTAAAAAAGCAGTGACACTTATTATTAGCGTTCAAAAGAGAGATATAGTAAGGATATTAGGCTTTAAGAGAAAGCTATGTTTCATTGACAAAGAGAGAAAGTGTGTTGATTTAATATTTTTGGAAGAATGTCAAGAGCCCAAAATTTTGAGTAGCTCTGTTATTTGTCCATACGTCTATCTAAATGCTCATGTATAATTTACATGCTATAAGAGATGTTATATTAAGCATTGAGTGGTGGTACTTGTTTTTTATTAGTAGGTTTTATTTACATGAATCACTATGTAGTCATGTATAATATCAATGATATGTAGTCATAGCTTGTAAACATGAGCTTGACTTTTCCATCATATCATGATTCACTCCATTTAAAACCTTGTTTATAGTACTTTTGATAATATTTTAATTTTAAGAAAATTTCCTTACAGTTCCTTATTATATAAAAAGTCAGTTAGGTCTTAACTTCTTTAGAGATTAGTTAATTTTATATGATTCCAATTTTTATATTTTTTTTCAAAAGTTGTTTAATGATTAAAAGTTAATATCACCAAGTTAGTAGAAATTATCAACGCCTATATTAGAAACCGAGATCTCCAATATAAAAGACAAAGTCTCTACTAAGTGGACCAATTTTCTATTAGTTGTTAGATCTCGTCAAAACTAAAACTACGAAGAAGTTTTTTTTAATGGTTTCAAAAGTTATCAAGAAACTAGTACAAAGGAAACAAGTAACAAGTTTCAATGGGCAAGTTTATAACAATTATTAGAAGTTTAATTGAACACCCCATAACCATTAAATTTTGTTCTACATATGTATTCATCATTTTTTTATGCCGATGAGAGGTTTGTGGGAGACTAGTTTGATAATTTTTTTTGAACGGCCGAGAGTATTATAAATTAGCTAGATGCTAGGAAAGGAACAAAAAAATAAAATAAAAAAAAAAATAAATAAAAAAAATAAAAATAAAATAATAAAAAATAAAAATAAAAAAAATCATGAATGGATTTTGCATCCAGCCATTCCCCAATTCTTTTTGGCTTTATAATTCATATTACAAAACCAAATAAAATAAAAAGAGATAATTGAATCAAACAACATATATCTTCTATACTTCTTGTTCCCTAACACCAAAACATTTCTATACATCCAAAGCACCAAAATTAAAGTTAAGCAGACGATATCATGATCACTCTACGATAATTGCAAATAATTGCCAACACCTTGAGCATTTATCCATTCAAAAAAATCATCAATATCAATAAAGTGATGAGGCAAAGTTTCATCCAACCAACACAAATGCTTATACCAAGGTTGAACCATGAAAGAGCATTTGAGAAACAAATAAACGTCATCCTCCTGCTCCTCATTAGAACACGGGCACATCATCGACTCCACATCAATCCCTCTCTTAACCAAATTGCATCTAGTCGATAACCTGGTAAACATCATGTTCAAGATAAAAACATAAATTTTAATAGGAACACACTTACTCCATCTAGTCAGTAACCTGTTAAACATCATTCTCCCTGTGTTGCTGACACATGCATCTTTCCTGACATTACCATGTATGTGCCAGACTTGTAAATATTCATCATGATTTTAACTTTATTCAAAAAAATTATTCGACATGCTTATAACATTAGGCTTGAGTTGGTAATTCGGGTACGGTGTTACATTATTAGTACATGATTCATGCATAGAGATAAAAATCCGAAATTTGCATATTTTGTTTAACTTAATTTTGATTTATGGATATTCATCATAGTTTAAACTTTATTCAAAAAATTATTCGACATGCTTATAACATTAGGCTTCAGTTGGCAATTCGGGTACCGTGTTACATTATTCGTACATGAAATAAGTAAAATTCGGAACCTTGTCTAAAAAATAGATGGTCAAAACTCAAAAGTTTATGAAATTTGCATCATCAACTAAAGATTAGGGAAAAAAATAAAAAAATAAAAAATAAAATAAAATAAAAAAAACTGCTTGGTAAGATAAATACATTCAATTCATTATATCCACCAATATGAAATTTATTGTGAGAATCAGAGTATTTGATTTTATTTTCATAAATAAGTGGATCCCATTATACATCAAATGAATTTATTTTATTCCAATATTTTAGTGGTTGCTACCTGCCTATCTCTTCTCTCATACCTAATATGCATATTCCATGGCTTCTTTCCTATATATGAAATTGAATAAACGAATTACAATTAAAATAAATAATATAAAAAAGACACTTGAAGTTTGAATTATATTTATAAATAATCAACGATATATTGTGAATAGTATATGGAAATTCGTGATTCTGTAATCATTAGGAAAATTAAAAATTTATCCGATACGAACTTTTTAAATTCTCATGATCACATATTCATATTTAAGTCGTTTTCATATATATATATATATATATATATATATATATATATATATATATATATATATATATATATATATATATATATATATATATATATATATATATATATATATATATATATATATATATATATAGGAGAGGGTTTAATTAAGAAAAAAAAAAGGTTCAGAATGCGGGAATCATTCTCAGTCAATCATTTATTTTTGTCGTAAAAGGCTTCAACGTACCAGCGTAAATGGGAAACGAATGCACATATATTTTTCAACATAACATATTTCCTTAAACTATGTTAATCATTACCTTAATATATACAAAAACATAGTTTTTTTCGTTTTTTTTTTATTTTTATAAGCTATTTTTATCAAAAAAATGATTTTAAATATACCAAAATTCATGATTTTTTATTCTCTACAAATAGACATCCATATTGATATAGTTTTAAGATAAAATAAAAAAAAAATTTATATATTTTCAGCTATCGTTATTCATAAATGAATAACAATGCATCAGGTTTTATTACAGTACATTCGTTATTCACTTATGAATAAAGTATGGTTTTTTTTTACAATTTAAGTATCATTCATATATGAATATAGCATATAATAAACATAGTATATTCATATTTTAATATTGGACGATGAATTCACTTGTGAATATTAACATAGTATATTCACTTGTGAATATTATATGGTATATTCACTTATGAGTATTAAATGATATTTCATATGTGAATATTACATAGTATTACATGGTATATCACATGTGAATATTACAGAGTATATTCACTTGTGAATATTAGATTATATATTCACTTATGAATATTACACAGTATATTCACATATGAATATTACAAGGTATATTCACTTATGAATATTGAAGGTATTTTGACAAATATATATAATTTTTATATGTTATTAACATATGAATAACATACAGACTTGCATATTTGTTTTGTGTTTTTAATAATCATATACTGATTCAGGTGTGAAAACATATTCATATGTGAATATAACGTGGTGATTTAGTTTATGCATTTCATCAAACAGTTGGAGTTCAAACAAGTTAACTATTTTAAAAATATTAAAAACATCAAGTTATCAATTCCAAATCATCATATACTTCCGATTTCGACTTCAGATGCGACATCCTATCTCTGATCGATTTCTCAATTTGATTTTGATTCCCGAAAATCCGATTGGGAACCTATGAGTACCGATTCGAAGACCCTCAATGTCGACTATGATTGCGAGTCCAGAACTATGATTCCAATTTCATGAACATCAAAGAAATTCCAGTTTAATTGAAGAAATCTGGATGATTATTGAAGGTTGGAGGATAAAATTTTGATGATGAACGAACAATTATCGAATTCTCTATAGTTACGTATTTGAGATTGAAGGTTATTATGATATTTACAAGTTTGTCACCGTGTCTTTTATGCTTAGATTAAATGAGTGGCTGAGAATGATTCCCCCATTCTCAATCTTTTTTATTTTCTCAATTGAACCCACCTCTCTCTCTCTCTCTCTCTCTCTCTATATATATATATATATATATATATATATATATATATATATATATATATATATATATATATATATATATATATATATATATATATATAGAAAACGACTTAAATATGAATATGTGATCATGACAATCTTATATATATATATATATATATATATATATATATATATATATATATAGAGAGAGAGAGAGAGAGAGAGAGAGAAAGAGAGTTGAAATCAGTTTAGAAGTCATTTTTCAAACAACTTGAGAACTAAAGGTGTAGCGTTGAATCATAATCAAATCATCAAGGATATGATCGGCATCATACCAATCTCATTATTGGAAATATTAATAAAAAGTTCTCAAATGAACATTATAAAACAAAATTTTGGATTTTTTTATAAAAAAAATAATTTTCGTTTTTTTAAAGTATAGATTTTTTAAAATTTTTTGGAAAGCATAAATTTTAAAATATTTGAATTTTTTTTTTAAACTGCAATTTTTTAGAACAAAAAACAATATTTAAAGAACTGCTAATTTTTTAATAAAAAAATAATTAAAAAAATATAATTTTTTCAAAAAAATGCATTTTTTTCTAAGATAATGCAAAAAAAAATTTCAAAAAAAAAGTACAACTTTTTCAAAAAAAAAAAACTACATTTTTTTTAATAAATCTGTATTTTTTTTAAAATATATATATTTTTTTAAATCATTAAATTTATATAAAAAACTAGAATATATATATATATATTAAAACTCTAATTTTTTTAACAAAAAAAAAATCAACATTTTAGATGCATATATTTATATTTTTTTACAAATGGATATATGCATATTCTTTTACTATAATATTCGTAAGTAAATCATAAAAAATCACATTTTTATTAATCAATGTATAAACATAATAGTACACGTATTTTATTCGATACAAAGTATAATATAAAAAATAAAAAATGCTAGGAAGATTCACAATGTTATCATTTCGTCATATCAAGATTTTCATATTTTCTTCAATTTATCACTTTTTACATCTTCAATATTTTCTACAAATTCTTCAAAATCTGCAAGAAAATTTTAAAAAAAAATGATTAATGCAAGAAAACTCACAAAAATGCACATGCATATATCATATAAGATTTACATATGATTCATATGTGAATTACATGTGAATCACATGTAATTTATATGTGAATTACATGTTATTTACATGTGAATCACATGTAATTCGTATATGATTCACTTGTGATCTACATGTGAATCACAAGTGATTCACATATGAATTACATGTGAATCACATGTAATTCATATGTGAATCACTTGTGATTCATATGTAACTCATATGGGATTCATTTGTGATTTACATATGAATTACATGTGATTTTATATGTGATTTATATGTGCATCACTTGTGATTTATATGTGATTCATGCGTGATTTATATGTGAATCACTTGTGATTCACATATGAATCACTTGTGATTTACATATGAATCACTTATGATTCACATGTGAATCACATGTAATTTATATGTGATTCACTTATGATTTATATGTGAATCACATGTGATCCATATGTGAACTACATGTGATTTTTTTTTACTATAACTATATGAGATTTATTGAATTCCAAAACACAAATTCAAAAACAGAATACTAAAGAAGCAAATGATGATTATTAGTGCACTATATAATTAGCTTATGTCCAGAAAATAATATAAATATTAGAATGTTTGTAAAGATTCTTTATAGCCAAATTATTAGTTCAAAAACTAAAAAATATAAAAGTACCCAAAATATTCAAGAACCTCAGCAACCTGATCAGCTAAGTCATCAACAGATAACAATGGATCATTATATGACATTGTCGCAGCTCCCAACTACAATAGCTCTTAAAGATGTATAAAATAAGATTGGAATACAAATTGTTTTACTATTGAATTGTTTATATATTTAAAAAAGAATAATAAAAAATAAAAATGAACTTTTGATTGTTGACCTCATGGTCGGGAGGGCTAATATGGTAAATGCAAAAATGATGAATCAGTAAAGAAAATGCTTCGGGGAATAAGAAAAGACCTTGGAAACATGACATATTTGTTCAAAGATGCAAACAAATAAGAAATAGTTCATTTATTTTCAACAAATTTTGTTGATTAACGAATGAAAAACAGAATATTACGATTTAAAGCTAAATCATGATATGTAATAAGAACTGGCTTCTTTTGATCTCCATATATGGCAACAGAAACAAATCCACTGGAAATTTTTACAAGGTGTTCCTGGAAATGAAATTATTAATTTGTGTAACAATGAGAAGATGAATTTAAGATACAGATTCAATTCAAATTAGTACACAATGAATAACATGAATCCCTTTTCAAAGAAAACAACGGATTCATAGAATCATAGATTACCTCAATTGGTTTAGGACAACATAGTAGTTGAGTTTCTCCATTGGTGTCAATACCTCAATATGCTGCAACCATAACCATTTCAAACATTTACAAGATATCTCTTTCTTACTAAGTTTCAATGATTTAGGATCCTTTTCTTTTAACTCAATCAATCGAGAGAGCTATTATGACTTTCTTTTTTACTTAATCTTGATCTGGACACAATGTATTAATAAGTTAAATAAAAGAACCATGATTAATATATCAAGATACTAACATTTAACATATCTGATGAATATCATGAAGATTTATCCAGTCATGTATCACTATAAAAAAAACAATAACTCTAATTCTAACCACTTTAGGTAGAATGATATAGTTAGTACCTGTGTGATAACTTTATTGGCAACGGGTTCATCGACATTTCCGATGTTGACTTGGACGAAAACCTAAATTGGAAATGGTTTATCATTCATGAAGCCAAAGTGAAGTTAACATGTGATATTTCTCATTGAGGCATTTCATCGAACATGTTGAGTGCAAACAAATATCTATATTTCTCAATAACAAATGTGTCTATTTTTGTCACACCCCCAAACCAAGGATGGCGGAAACGTCCGGGGGTGGAGGACTTCATGTAGAGTATCACAACAATGAGTATAATAGTGCTCAAAGTAAAAACAACCACCATAAATATAATTGCAAAAGTTACACCAAAGTAAATGTTTACATCTTTCAAAAGCAATTACATTATGATGACAAAATAATTTGTTGACGGTTTAACGTCCCATCCTCAAAGCGATGAAGTTTTCCTGTTTCACTGATTCCCTGAGAATACAAGTAGTTTTAAAAGTGTCAACACAAAGGTTGGTGAGTTCATAAGAGTTTTGTTTGAAGTAGAAACCGTTTTTCCTTGTAAAATCGATATAGTTTGATTTCCAGAAAATCCAATATTTTCTTAGTTAAGTATGAATAGAAATAATCCTACATGATGCATTAATGAACCTTAGAGCAATCCGTAGAGTTCCTCTATAATCGTCCAGCGTATAAAAGTTATATAAGGGTTAACTTAGATAAAACGTTGAATATAGTAGGTCTGCCCCAGGTCCACAACCCAACGAGGAACAGGAGATGAGGCGGGCACCACCAATTCTAGGCCAATCATGACTAAATTCTTATATGACTCAAACATATACGCTCAGCAACTATAGCTGAAATCTAACAATTCTAGAGGAAATATAGTTTTAATATCATAATAACTTTGTATAGAGACCCGACGTTTTGTATTTGTACCCATAGAGATAAAAGGTGATTTTAAATCGACATAAAACTCATTTAGGTTTTAAAAATAAAATCCCGTAAACTTATGGATTGTTCCCTATGTGAGCCGTTATAATCATACTATGACTATGTGAACCTGCCACGACGTTCTCAGTGTCGCGAAAAATGAAATGACATTTGTCACCCGTAGACCTGCAGGTCCAACTGTAGCTAGCAGAAAGGTGTGGGGTGTCAAACCCAATATAGATCTATATACAAGTATCACGTTCTCCCTCAAGGAGATTCTGATTATAACTACCAGGAATTATATCCCGCACTCGGACGTACGGGGAGATAGAGAGATAGAGAGAAAGAAAAGATAGAGAAACTCACAATATAGGATAACAAGTTTATTGTTCCCTATGTGAGCCGTTATAATCATACTATGACTATGTGAACCTGCCACGACGTTCTCAGTGTCGCGAAAAATGAAATGACATTTGTCACCCGTAGACCTGCAGGTCCAACTGTAGCTAGCAGAAAGGTGTGGGGTGTCAAACCCAATATAGATCTATATACAAGTATCACGTTCTCCCTCAAGGAGATTCTGATTATAACTACCAGGAATTATATCCCGCACTCGGACGTACGGGGAGAGATAGAGAAACTCACAATATAGGATAACAAGTTTACGTTAAATGTTTGTGAATATAAATATTTCTTGTATGAATGTACCCTTTTTGTACGAGTGCGCAGAGTGATGTATCATAAACTATACCTATTATAGTTTATCTAAAATGTATGTAATATGTATGAATCCTTTTATGGAGATGTATTAGTGTTGTGAATTTATCAAACCATAGATTAACTTACGTGAGATGTGTGCGAATAGAAATCTTTCTTATATGAATGTACACTTCTGGTACGAGTGCGTAGAGTGATGTATCATAAACTATACCTATTATAGTTTATCTAAAATGTGTATAATATGTATGAACCCTTTTATGGAAATGTATCAGTGTTATAAATATATTCAAACTATACTTTTTATAGTTAAATAATACGTGTTCCAAAATGAATGGATAATATTTAATATGAATGTCTTAGTTTCAGTTCATAATGATAAACTAACTAGGAAACACATTCAAACATTAAAACTTATGATTATACACTTTGCTCAACATAATACAAAGTGTTATGATATTTACATGCTGTTGGTAAAATTTAGCAATTCTGCCCTGTTTTGGAAAAATCCTAGAAAAATCATACAAAGTCGAAAACTAGATCCGTAAATTCTGAGAGTTCGCAAAATGTGTCTAGTTTGCTCATAATTTTTATCACAATTTATAATGACCTCTAACTTGGGTGAAAAAGTCCATAATCACAGACTGGTCCGGATTGTTGTTTGAAATGATAGGCAGTTTTGTAAAAATCGCCATAAATTGTAGAAAAATCGTATGGAGATGTGCAAGTAGCCATTTTAAAGCTAAAAACTTGAACTATTTGCACCTTGTACAGTTTTGAAAACAAAAATGTGTAAGATGCCCAAAACAGTCCGTGAATGGAGTTGAACTTTTCTGATGAAGGCTGTTAGAAAAATCTAGTTATGTTCTTAGTGTTTTAACTTGTATTCCCCCCCTGAAAACTTGAGAAAACATAAAAACGTAGGGGTATGAACTCACCTTGAGTGATTTCAGTAGATAAGTGTTGAAGAAGGAAAGTGTTCAACCCAAGAACACTTGAGGAAACACTTGAAGATTCGAAGATCTAACACAATTATGATGGAGTTCGTGTAAGATATTCATGATTTGAGTAGAATGAAGTGAAATAATCATAAGGAGGATGAATTATACTTACTAAGAGTGGAAGAACACGTGAGATCAGCCTTGAATCTCGAGTTTGGAGTGGGAAAAGTTTGAGAGAAAGTGGTGTTTGATACTTAGTGAAATGAGGGCAAATGAGAGGAAATGAGGAGAGAGGATGAATAATCAGCCCTCAAAAACGTGGGAGTGAGTGAAATTTGAGTGTAAGGGAACATTGAAGTGACATAGGTAAGGTGGGGAGGTATGGCTGGTCATAGAGTGGGTGTGGGGTGGTTGCTTGTGATCATACGTCTTTGGACTCAAAAGTCAAGAACAATGTCTTATAATAGTCTATGTGTGTGTATCTCTTTAAAAATTCTGCAATTTCATCATTTTATGACCCCCATTTGCGAAGTTGAATATTTATTTCCAAAAATGCGAAACTCCAGGGACAATATTTGAAATCTTCTGTTTTCTTCCCCAATTCGCATTCTACTGTGAAATACTTCGCATCTTCATTCTTACACCCTTCGCATCCCTTCGCATTAATCACCTTCGCATTTTATGACCCCCATTTGCGAAGTTGAGTATTTATTTCCAAAAATGCGAAACTCCAGGGACAATATTTGAAATCTTCTGTTTTCTTCCCCAATTCGCATTCTACTGTGAAATACTTCGCATCTTCATTCTTACACCCTTCGCATCCCTTCGCATTAATCACCTTCGCATTTTATGACCCCCATTTGCGAAGTTGAGTATTTATTTCCAAAAATGCGAAACTCCAGGGACAATATTTGAAATCTTCTGTTTTCTTCCCCAATTCGCATTCTACTGTGAAATACTTCGCATCTTCATTCTTACACCCTTCGCATCCCTTCGCATTAATCACCTTCGCATTTTATGACCCCCATTTGCGAATATTAACCCAATTGACTTTGAATTGACCAGAATATGACGGTTGTCACATCATCCCCCCGTTAAAGGGAATTTCGTCCCGAAATTTGCACTTCGAATGGGGATCCAGGAATTTAGAGGAAAGATGGGGATAACTTTTCGTAGTACGAGAATTTGATTATGGTAAGGAATAACTCGCCCGATGTCACATGATTACTACTATGCATGCTTTAATCGATGCTAGATTTAGCATATAAAGAAATTCGGGATTTAAATGTCGATGTTAGAAACACGTACTGATATTTGCGGGCAGTTCCGGAGTGGTTTCTCCCTCGGTGACATTGTTCTGTCATGAGTTTGCAAAAGGAAAACTGATCAGATGGTAAGTTCCTACTAGTAAAGACAAGTCAGTTGTTATAGAATTTGATTTTTCCAGCATTTTTCTTCGATTTAAGAATTCCTTATATATAGTTCATAAAGGAAGTCCATATGAATGAAGTTCACGAGTTAGTGGGTTTTGTGGTCTCTCTTAGATTTTTCACGAGTGTGCTCAAGGCGATTGGTGCGGATCGTATGTATTCTTGCATTTCTATCAACCTCTGCGATACTATAGAGAGTTGTTCTACCCTGAATCTCGTTTCGGGCAACTCTATGGACCAGGATTGGAAAAATTGTATCTGCTGAGCTTCCTTCGTTTATGTTGTAGAAACTTCGTTCTCTATTAAACAACATATGTTGGTCTTGTTCTTTGCTCCCGGTTTCCAAGCACTCTTCCCAAGGAGGCGTCAGGCCTTGATAGCCGGTCGAGGGTTGGGATTCGGAACAAGAGTCATCGGGGTTAAGTTCTCCACTTCAGCGTCGGAGTCAGAACCATCAGCATAGCCTTCAGCTTGGTGACCATCTACAGGGGTTGGGTAATCATTCTCTGGCTCCTCTCCGAGCCATTTGGTATTGTCGTGGTTAGGGTAGTACGGTCGTCGTGTGGATGGAAATCCAACCATGATATCTTCGCGAGAAATGGGGATATAAGAAATAATTAAGCAAACGTACTAATTAGCTAATTATACGATGATCTTTATCAGGTACTTCAACAAATTGTTTAGTGCATACTAATTATATGTATTCGGGACAGGATAGACCTTCGAATAAGCGACCCTAACTCTAAATCCCCAATCCAACGAGAACAGGAAGTAGAGCAAAGATCCACAGATTCTAAGTCTATGACGTCCTGGATACATAAAACTTTAATGTATCCACTAAGCAACTATTGACCTATTGATAAAGATCTATTTAGTTCTCACATATGTAATTTTAATAATGCCAAAATACCCCTATGGTATTTCATTGTGGTAGTGTTGGTAAATTTTTAGACTTGTTGCCACATCACAACCATTCTTGGGCATATGCTAATCACTCCTCGGACCAGCATAGTTGATCAGGCTATGCTATTCCCAAGACTGATCATACATCCCCAGGCTTACCTGTGATGTCCAACAATCTTTACTTTTGTTTTGTCCTAAAATAATGCTGACCTTAGTATGTATGCATGCATGTATTCTTTTAACAAAAGTTATTTATTCTTAAAGGTATAGTGGTTTTGAAATCTTAAAATCAGAGACCTTAGTCCCAATGTATTTATAGTTTGTATATCTTATGTGGTTCGATATACTTAGTTCACTATAAACAATGCTCTGATACCAATCTGTCACACCCCCAAACCAAGGATGGCGGAAACGTCCGGGGGTGGAGGACTTCATGTAGAGTATCACAACAATGAGTATAATAGTGCTCAAAGTAAAAACAACCACCATAAATATAATTGCAAAAGTTACACCAAAGTAAATGTTTACATCTTTCAAAAGCAATTACATTATGATGACAAAATAATTTGTTGACGGTTTAACGTCCCATCCTCAAAGCGATGAAGTTTTCCTGTTTCACTGATTCCCTGAGAATACAAGTAGTTTTAAAAGTGTCAACACAAAGGTTGGTGAGTTCATAAGAGTTTTGTTTGAAGTAGAAACCGTTTTTCCTTGTAAAATCGATATAGTTTGATTTCCAGAAAATCCAATATTTTCTTAGTTAAGTATGAATAGAAATAATCCTACATGATGCATTAATGAACCTTAGAGCAATCCGTAGAGTTCCTCTATAATCGTCCAGCGTATAAAAGTTATATAAGGGTTAACTTAGATAAAACGTTGAATATA
The DNA here is from genome assembly GCF_052625555.1 of Lactuca saligna. Taxonomy (NCBI): domain Eukaryota; kingdom Viridiplantae; phylum Streptophyta; class Magnoliopsida; order Asterales; family Asteraceae; genus Lactuca; species Lactuca saligna. The sequence continues at coordinate 136,598,640 of NC_136423.1, read as the reverse complement.
GTAGGTCTGCCCCAGGTCCACAACCCAACGAGGAACAGGAGATGAGGCGGGCACCACCAATTCTAGGCCAATCATGACTAAATTCTTATATGACTCAAACATATACGCTCAGCAACTATAGCTGAAATCTAACAATTCTAGAGGAAATATAGTTTTAATATCATAATAACTTTGTATAGAGACCCGACGTTTTGTATTTGTACCCATAGAGATAAAAGGTGATTTTAAATCGACATAAAACTCATTTAGGTTTTAAAAATAAAATCCCGTAAACTTATGGATTGTTCCCTATGTGAGCCGTTATAATCATACTATGACTATGTGAACCTGCCACGACGTTCTCAGTGTCGCGAAAAATGAAATGACATTTGTCACCCGTAGACCTGCAGGTCCAACTGTAGCTAGCAGAAAGGTGTGGGGTGTCAAACCCAATATAGATCTATATACAAGTATCACGTTCTCCCTCAAGGAGATTCTGATTATAACTACCAGGAATTATATCCCGCACTCGGACGTACGGGGAGATAGAGAGATAGAGAGAAAGAAAAGATAGAGAAACTCACAATATAGGATAACAAGTTTATTGTTCCCTATGTGAGCCGTTATAATCATACTATGACTATGTGAACCTGCCACGACGTTCTCAGTGTCGCGAAAAATGAAATGACATTTGTCACCCGTAGACCTGCAGGTCCAACTGTAGCTAGCAGAAAGGTGTGGGGTGTCAAACCCAATATAGATCTATATACAAGTATCACGTTCTCCCTCAAGGAGATTCTGATTATAACTACCAGGAATTATATCCCGCACTCGGACGTACGGGGAGAGATAGAGAAACTCACAATATAGGATAACAAGTTTACGTTAAATGTTTGTGAATATAAATATTTCTTGTATGAATGTACCCTTTTTGTACGAGTGCGCAGAGTGATGTATCATAAACTATACCTATTATAGTTTATCTAAAATGTATGTAATATGTATGAATCCTTTTATGGAGATGTATTAGTGTTGTGAATTTATCAAACCATAGATTAACTTACGTGAGATGTGTGCGAATAGAAATCTTTCTTATATGAATGTACACTTCTGGTACGAGTGCGTAGAGTGATGTATCATAAACTATACCTATTATAGTTTATCTAAAATGTGTATAATATGTATGAACCCTTTTATGGAAATGTATCAGTGTTATAAATATATTCAAACTATACTTTTTATAGTTAAATAATACGTGTTCCAAAATGAATGGATAATATTTAATATGAATGTCTTAGTTTCAGTTCATAATGATAAACTAACTAGGAAACACATTCAAACATTAAAACTTATGATTATACACTTTGCTCAACATAATACAAAGTGTTATGATATTTACATGCTGTTGGTAAAATTTAGCAATTCTGCCCTGTTTTGGAAAAATCCTAGAAAAATCATACAAAGTCGAAAACTAGATCCGTAAATTCTGAGAGTTCGCAAAATGTGTCTAGTTTGCTCATAATTTTTATCACAATTTATAATGACCTCTAACTTGGGTGAAAAAGTCCATAATCACAGACTGGTCCGGATTGTTGTTTGAAATGATAGGCAGTTTTGTAAAAATCGCCATAAATTGTAGAAAAATCGTATGGAGATGTGCAAGTAGCCATTTTAAAGCTAAAAACTTGAACTATTTGCACCTTGTACAGTTTTGAAAACAAAAATGTGTAAGATGCCCAAAACAGTCCGTGAATGGAGTTGAACTTTTCTGATGAAGGCTGTTAGAAAAATCTAGTTATGTTCTTAGTGTTTTAACTTGTATTCCCCCCCTGAAAACTTGAGAAAACATAAAAACGTAGGGGTATGAACTCACCTTGAGTGATTTCAGTAGATAAGTGTTGAAGAAGGAAAGTGTTCAACCCAAGAACACTTGAGGAAACACTTGAAGATTCGAAGATCTAACACAATTATGATGGAGTTCGTGTAAGATATTCATGATTTGAGTAGAATGAAGTGAAATAATCATAAGGAGGATGAATTATACTTACTAAGAGTGGAAGAACACGTGAGATCAGCCTTGAATCTCGAGTTTGGAGTGGGAAAAGTTTGAGAGAAAGTGGTGTTTGATACTTAGTGAAATGAGGGCAAATGAGAGGAAATGAGGAGAGAGGATGAATAATCAGCCCTCAAAAACGTGGGAGTGAGTGAAATTTGAGTGTAAGGGAACATTGAAGTGACATAGGTAAGGTGGGGAGGTATGGCTGGTCATAGAGTGGGTGTGGGGTGGTTGCTTGTGATCATACGTCTTTGGACTCAAAAGTCAAGAACAATGTCTTATAATAGTCTATGTGTGTGTATCTCTTTAAAAATTCTGCAATTTCATCATTTTATGACCCCCATTTGCGAAGTTGAGTATTTATTTCCAAAAATGCGAAACTCCAGGGACAATATTTGAAATCTTCTGTTTTCTTCCCCAATTCGCATTCTACTGTGAAATACTTCGCATCTTCATTCTTACACCCTTCGCATCCCTTCGCATTAATCACCTTCGCATTTTATGACCCCCATTTGCGAAGTTGAGTATTTATTTCCAAAAATGCGAAACTCCAGGGACAATATTTGAAATCTTCTGTTTTCTTCCCCAATTCGCATTCTACTGTGAAATACTTCGCATCTTCATTCTTACACCCTTCGCATCCCTTCGCATTAATCACCTTCGCATTTTATGACCCCCATTTGCGAATATTAACCCAATTGACTTTGAATTGACCAGAATATGACGGTTGTCACAATTTTTATACCTACAATCAACACAAGGATTTAACTTTTTATAAAAACATATTGACTAAACAGGTTCAACAAAACAATTAGGAAAAAAAATTCATAAAGGTCAAACAAAGGTCAGGAGTCAACAATAGAAACATATGATACCTAAATTTTGATCGACAAGGGATCCTCTTCTTCGTTTAGGTCTTCAATCCATAATGGAGGCTGAGATGAAGTCGGCGATTACAGTGTACTCTGGGGAACGAATTGATGGAGGATAAAACGATTCAAAATCAAAGCATCTTCATTGGAGTTTTTTATATGAAGAACGTGAGATCAAGGAGTTCAGCAATAATGAAACTTTGATCGTTGGGGATTTCAGATTTCATATAGATTGATGATCAATGATGATAGTTTGATCGATTAGGATCTGGAAATCGATGATAAATCATGTTCGTCATTTGTCTTCACCGTATTCATGTGAGTAGAAGCAATTTCGAAATCAAAAACATGGAATTTGATGAAGGATTAAAGGCAACTCGACAGAGGTGAGTCGTTAGAGGATGGATCGTAGGTTTGAGCGAGAGAGGAAAACGGGGAGGAGAAATAGAGCTGAAAATATATGAATCACCATGAAGAGACACTGCTAAGTTTATATTTTGTAAGTCACCATGAAGCGTGGTTATTGCATGACTTATTCCAACCTACAATAAATTATGAGAATGATAGATATGAATTCAGAAATGTTCTTAAAAAGACTAATATTGAGGATGTAAAATGGGTCAAACAAAACAAACCGTTGAGACAGTAATTTTCTTGGGTGAAAGCTGAAAAGGGAATGTTGTCATTACTCGAATAGCTTCAACTAAAGCATTGTAGTTGTTTAATGGCTCTCCCATTCCCTGAATACAAGATGATGGTATCATTTGTAGTGACATAAATTTCAAGGAAAACAATTTTTTTTGAGGTATTTACCATGGAAACAACATTGCAAATGGGTGATAATCGAGAAGCATGTACTAATTGTTCTACAATCTCTCATGTTGAGAGGTTGCTCTTGAATCCCATACTTCCAGTTACACAGAATGTGCAGCTCATTTTACATCCAACCTGTTGAAGTGAATGATTCACATACATGTGTTGTGATATGGAGCACAATGTCGATTGAATCTATCAACTGAAGAATTCAAATCAGGAAAGAATTTCGGTTTGGAAGGAATGTATAGGGTAATGGTTTACCTGTGAGGATATGCATAAGGTAGATCTTGGACCACCAGCACGAGGTTTGCCTCCATATTTCCCTTAAAAAAAACAGCAAGAGTACCTGAAGTTGAGGTAGATTAGATCGCATGAATGGATTAGTTTCTAATTCTTGTTCAATGGTTGATGGAATACAACAATTAAGCATGAATTGTTGATGATCAACGACAATTAAGCCTAGATCATTGGAGGATTTTGGATTCCATCTCGATTGATGATAACGACTACGAAATATGGTGTGACATCCCCAAAATCACGACCAAAAAAGACCGATTTCATTTATGTTTTTTAAAATAATTTAAAAGTAAATCCTTTTGATTTGAAAGTGTTGTGGAATTTGTTCCCAAAACAAAACATGATAAAATAATATTTATCAAAGCATTTCATCAAGAGATGCATATTCATTATATAATTAAAACTCGGGGTGTCATGTTCCGATAAAGACCATTAAGCATAAACAATAACATTACAAGTCATTCAACAAATATTTACATATACAGACTTGTAAACAAAACAACTTGATGGTTCATCCATCTTACGCCCTTGTGCCACTTCCTGTAATACAAATAAAACTGAGTGGGTTAGCCTTTGGAGCCTGGTGAACATATAGGGTTTTCAACCCACAATAAATAAATTATATTTAATTTCACCAACCAATCACTATCCCGATTACCCATTCCCGTTATCCTCACTTTACGTCCCTAAAACAACATCTATCTCAAGGGACCTAATCTAGGATTTTCATCGGGATGGACATTACTGCTAAGGGGTTTCCTTAACAATAGATATCCTAAAGGCAACCATGAGGGGGATAGAGTACACCGGTGAACACATCATTCACAACACCTACAGGTTATGAACCTGCTAGCGTTCCACGAGACTGTCTAGAAGGAGTCTGTGGTCGTTATCCATACTCCGCTGAATAACTAGGTCAACAACAACAACAACAACATCGAGGCCTCTCATCTGTTTATTACACACCAACTATCTACCCATGTTCTACCCAACATATTAGTAGATAAAAGTATATATTTTTATACATAGTTTAAAACCTGTATATCATTTTCATTCAATATATATTCCACATAACAGATGAGGCACACCCACATAGCACGTATTTCATAGAAAACAAGTCAGATCCATGAGATAGAAGAAAGTGAATATACATTCACACCCATAACAACAAAATATACACATAACACGTATTTCGTATAAAATACTTCATAATTATGCGTTAGAAGAAAGTAACTACACACTCACTTGATCAGAAGATGATCAGACAGCACTGCGGCTTATAGAAGTAGTAATCCTCAGCAGATCTTAAAGATCACTACAAAAATCGAACTTCTCGCGGGCAGAGCTTCGACTCAGAAACCGCACTTCTCGGGATCTTCGGGATCTCGGGACTTGCTTTGGGACTCGGGAATATTACCGGGGCTTCGGGGTGGCTTCGGGGGTAAAAACACAAAGCTTCGCACGAAACGAAGGAGAAATGAGCAACTATGCCCGGACCCCTCGCATCCTATTTATAGGAGGCTGGAACCTCCTCGTACGCGGGGCGTACGCCTGTACGCGGGGCGTACAGGGCTCCGAAGTCGTCACTGCATGCGTCATCCGAAGTGTCGACATTTCTTGCTGTACGCGGGGCGTACTCCGGATGAGTCCGGTGACTCGTCTTCGGATAAGGTCGGGGTTTAATAATTAATTTTAATTATTACTTATTTAATAAACTTCGGAAATTTATATCTCCTTCATACGAACTCCGTTTTCGACGTTCTTTATATCCACGCGAAGGTGAGACTACGCTCTACAACTTTTGTTTAGACTCCGTCGGCTAATTTTGACTTTATTTTTATTATTTATTTTTAATAGGCCGGGACAGAAAATTTCGTTATAAATTCATAACTTCTTCGTTTGACGTCCGTTCTCGCCTAACTTTTTATCGCTTTGATACTAACAACGAGATCTTCGATTCTCGTTTAGATCACTAAGGCTAAATATTTCTCTAACGTAAATTTCACTTTTTACGTCATTCAGCGGTGCCGGTTTCGTCGCGAAACTTCGACAGGTCATAACTTCTTCGTTATAACTCGGATTTCGGCATTCTTTATATCTTCGGAAACCTTGTTTCAACTACTACAACCTTATCTAAAGATATCAAGTTTATTATACACTTAAATTTTGATGCTTATTTTTATTCTTAATTAATCAAACCACATAATTAAACAATTAAGCACAAAACACATAATACTCCAATAATACACTTCTATTATTTCAAAACGGGTTACAAAGGTTAACCTAGACTATCACATTGCTAAAAATGGCAAGCCTAAAAACACAGGCGTTACAATTCTCCCCACCTTAGGATGATTCCTTCCCCGGAATCACACCTCAACAAACAAATGTGGATAGCGACCCATCATGTCACTCTCCGTCTCCCAGGTGAGATTCGACCTATTCGTGTGTTTCCATCGGACAAGCACTAACTTGACCATCTTGCGTCACAACTTCTTAGTCTTTTGGTCAACAATTGCCTCTGGTTCTTAAATCAACCTTTTGTTCTCATCGATTCTCAACTCCGAAAGTGGAATCATGTCGAGAACTTCCCCCGTGAACTTCCGTAAATAACACACATGAAAAGTGTTATGAATTCCATTCAGTTCTTCTAGTAGTTCGAGCTTGTAAGCTTGGTTCCCAATCTTCTGAAGAACTTTAAACGGTCCAATAAACCTTGGACTTAGTTTTCCCCTTTTACCAAATCTTATAAGTCCCTTCCACGGCAAGACTTTAAGCAAAACCGAATCTCCAACTTCAAAAGTCATCGGTCTTCGCTTTTTGTCAGCATAGCTCCTTTGACGATCCTGAGCCGCTAACATTCTTTCCCTAATTATTTTCAACTTTTCAGTAGTTTGATGAACCATCTCCGGTCCCATAAACTGATTTTCCCCAGCCTCAAGCCAACAAGACGGCGTACGACACTTTTGTCCATACAAAGCTTGGTAAGGTGCCATCTTAATGCTCAAGTGAAAACTATTGTTATAGGAAAATTCTACCAATAGTAATTGTTCATCCCAATTACCTAGGAATTCCAAGGTACATGCTCTCAGCATATCTTCAAGTGTTTGTATCGTTCTTTCACTGTGACCATCAGTTTGCGGATGGTAAGCTGTACTTAAACATAACTTGGTACCCATTTCCTCTTGTAGACATTTCCAAAACCTTGAGGTGAAACGACTATCACGATCCGACACAATTGTTAGCGGAACACCGTGAAGTCTCACAATTTCCTTCACATAAGAATTCGCAAGCTTTTCCATAGACCATTTCTCCCTGGCTGCTATGAAATGCACACTCTTAGTGAATCGATCGACGACCACCCAAGTCATGTCGTGACCATTCCTTGTTCTGGGCAGTTTAGTGACAAAAATCCATAGCAACGTCTTCCCACTTACCCATAGGCACAGGTAAAGGTTCTAAACTCCCATACGGTTTCTAATGTTGTGTCTTGACTCTCGCACAAGTCACACACTCGGCCACATACTTTGCAACATCAAGCTTCATCGTCAGCCACCAGTAGTAGGGTTTCAGGTCCCTATACATTTTAGTGCTACCGGGATGAATCGAGTACATGGTCTTGTGAGCTTCTTCCATCAAAAGATCTCTGACTCCTCCTATCTTAGGTATCCAAATCCGATCCTGGAATACCTTCAGTCCATGACTGTTCGTACCAAAACACCAACGTTTTGCCCAAACGTTCCTCCTTCCGGTCATTCTTCTCAGAAGCTTCATCTTGAGCTTTCTTTATACTTTCTAAAATAGTCGAGACAACTTCAATTCTCAACGCTCTTGGCCTTTTCCTTTCAAGATTGACTTTCCGACTGAGAGCATCAGCAACAACATTAGCTTTACCGGGATGGTAAAGTATCTCACAGTCGTAGTACTTGAGTAACTCTAGCCAATGTTGTTGCCTCATATTTAACTCTTTCTGATTGAAGAGATATTGGAGACTCTTATGATCAGTGAAAAGTTTGCACTTCGTGCCATAGAGGTAATGCCTCCATATTTTCAGAGCGAAAACTACCGCTGCCAACTCCAAATCATGAGTCGGGTAGTTCCTTTCGTGTTCTTTTAGTTGTCGAGACGCATATGCTATCACCTTTTCTCTTTGGGTTAAAACACAACCCAATCCAACCCCAGACGCATCACTATAAACAGCGAAGTCTTCGACTCCATCGGGTAGAGAAAGTATCGGTGCCTCGCATAGCTTCTTCTTTAGCTTCTCGAATGCTTCTTTATGCTTATCACTCCAAGCATAAGTAGCTCTTTTGTGGGTCAAAGTTGTCAATGGAGTAGCAATCGAAGAAAAGCCTTGGATAAACCTTCGGTAATATCTGGCTAATCCTAAAAAGCTTCGGATCTCCATGGGACTTTTCGGTTGTTCCCACTTCATCACAGCTTCGATCTTCGCTGGATCAACCATTATCCCTTCTTGGTTGACCACGTGACCCAAGAATTGGACTTCACGAATCCAAAAATCACATTTGGAGAACTTCGCATACAACTTCTCCTTCTTCAAGACTTCTAACACTTCTCACAAGTGTCTGCCATGCTCCTCCTGGCTTTTTGAGTAAATCAAAATGTCATCTATGAACACTATCACGGATTTATCAAGGAACGGATTACAAACCCTATTCATTAAATCCATGAATGTTGCCGGAGCATTGGTTAGTCCAAACGACATAACCAAGAACTCGTAGTGTCCATATCTAGTTCTGAACGCAGTCTTCTCTATATCCTGCTCTCTCACTTTTAGTTGATGATATCCTGACCTCAGGTCGATCTTCGAGAAATAGCTCGAACCTTGTAGTTGATCGAATATGTCATCAATCATGGGCAACGGATATCTATTCTTTATTGTTGCCTTATTCAGCTCTCTATAATCAATGCACATTCTCATACTTCCATCTTTCTTCTTCACGAATAACAACGGAGCTCCCCAGGGTGATGAACTAGGTCTAATGAAACCTTTATCCAATAACTCCTGAAGTTGCATCATCAGCTCCTTCATCTCCATCAGTGCTAATCGATAAGGTGCTTTTGCTATTGGCGTTGTTCCTGGTAACAAGTCAATACGGAATTCCACTTGTCGATCAGGCAGTAATCCAGGAAGATCTTCGGGAAATACTTCTGGATACTCACACACCACAGGAATACTCTGCATCACCTTCTTCTCCTTCTTAGCATCAATCACGAATGCTAAATATGATGTACATCCCTTGGTCAAACACTTTCTGGCTTTCATTAGGGAAATGATTCTAGAATTCACTCGACGTTTGTCCCCATACACCATAAATGATTCCTTCCCTGGCGGGTTTACCTTCACTATCTTCTTCTTGCACAAAATTTCAGCATCATGGCGCTAAGCCAATCCATTCCCAAAACGATGTCGAAACCGTTAAGTTCGATGGGCAATAATTCCTCGTGGAACTTATTCCCATTAAGGTCGATTAAGATGTTTTTCATACGATAGCTAACAGGTACAAACTTGCCACACTCAACTTCGACTAATAAAGCATTATCTAGTCTATCAACAGGCAAGGCGAGTTTTCTACCAAATTCATGCGATATAAAGGAGTAGTTGGCTCCAGAATCAAATAAAATTTGGGTAGGCAAATTGTTAACGAGAAAGGTACCTAAAGCGACATCAGCTTCATCTTTAGCGGCTTCCAGTGTCATCTGGAATGCTCTCGCCTTTGGCTTTGGCGGAATGTTGGGTCTAGCTGCCTCCTTCTTCTTCGAGCAGTCCCTCGACATGTGTCCCTCCTCACCGCAACCATAACAAACTTTCTTAGTGAGGGTACATTCATTGGCATAGTGACCTGGCTTTCCACACTTGTAGCATGTGGTCACTACCTCACATTTTCCATGATGCTTCTTCTTACATTTGTCGCACCATTTCGCTTCGCCTCCACTTCCCCTCGAACCAGACTTAGAGAACTTGTTTTTCTTATTGGACCCTGAAGTTCCATCGAACTTCCTCTTTTCACCAACTTCTATCCTTTCCAGACCCTTTTCCTTCTACTGGGCCTCCACATTCTTAGCTGCACGAACAGCCGTTTTCAAAGTAGTTGCCATCTTGACTATCGGGCCAAAGTCAGCAGGCAGTCCATTGGCAAACCTCTCAATCTTGGAGAGGTCCGTTGGCACTAGGTACGGAAATAATTTCATTTTCTCAGTGAATGCCATAGCATAGTCGTCTACGCTCATCCTCCCCTTCTTCAAGTTTTGGAACTCATTGTTCAGATCAATCAGATCTATCTCTGAACAATATTGCACCCTTAATTGTTCCAAGAACTCTTCCCATGACATTTTCAGGGCTTCTCCTCGTGGCATAGTATCTGCCAAAAACTTCCACCAACTTAACACTCCAGTATTCAGTTGTCTGACTGCAAAGACAGTCTTTTGTTTGTTGCTACAGTCGCAACTTTCAAATACCATCTCCATTTCGGAGATCCAATCCATTATTTCAACAGGCTTTGGGCTCCCAGAAAGACTTGGCGGTTTGGCGCCCAAGAAATTCTTGTACATTCGCCCATCGTTGTTGTTTCTCCTTTCCGGATTGTTCCTTCGTTCTTCTTGAGTCCCAACTTGACTCATAATGCGACTATTGTTCCCTTCCTCCGATTGCTCGAGAATCAATTCAGGTTCCTCAATAGGTATGATAGGTTCGTCCCTATTATTATGCAACATTTGTCGCATCTCCTCCCTTTGTTCGGCTAACATAGCCCGAATCATGGCTTGCACCCCAGCCATCGTTATTGGTTCTGGTGCTGCTGCTACAACAGGTATTTGCTCAATCACTGGCGGTTGATTCCTGTTTTCATCCGCGTTTCCAACGCCACTCCTTGTTCTCACCATTTTTTTATCTACACACCGAAAATGGTGAAATTTAGATCTTCGTTCATGATAGATTTCAAATCATCCTTATCACTCCGAAACGATTACATGCTAGTTCTAATATCGTATACATACGCTTAGAATCCTAAACACATAAACCTTCAGATCCGGTTGGCAACAAACCGTAGATCCGAACAAATAATATCATATATGGCAACATATAACATTTAGCACATAAAAGCATTTTAGGCAACGTTCCTAAAATAAACTAGTGCTTGTGTCTAAAATCCAACAGACACACATCTCAATTTCCACTTAGCATTCTAAGTTTAAGTTTAGAAATCCTACAAATTCCTAGTTCACTTAAACTAATGCTCTGATACCAACTGTGACATCCCCAAAATCACGGCCAGAAAAGACCGATTTCATTTATGCTTTTTAAAATAATTTAAGAGTAAATCCTTTTGATTTGAAAGTGTTGCGGAATTTTTTCCCAAAACAAAACATGATAAAATAATATTTATCAAAGCATTTCATCAAGAGATGCATTTTCATTATATAATTAAAACTCGGGGTGTCATGTTCCGATACAGAGCATTAAGCATAAACAATAACATTACAAGTCATTCAACAAATATTTACATATACAGACTTGTAAACAAAACAACTTGATGGTTCATCCATCTTACGCCCTTGTGCCACTTCCTGTAATACAAATAAAACTGAGTGGGTCAGGCTTGGGAGCCTGGTGAGCATATAGGGTTTTCAACCCACAATAAATAAATTATATTTAATTTCACCAACCAATCACTATCCCGATTACCCATTCCCGTTATCCTCACTTTACGTCCATAAAACAACATCTATCTCAAGGGACCTAATCTAGGATTTTCATCGGGACGGACATTACTGCTAAGGGGTTTCCTCAACAATAGATATCCTAAAGGCAACCATGAGGGGGATAGAGTACACCGGTGAACACATCGTTCACAACACCTACAGGTTATGAACCTGCTAGCGTTCCACGAGACTGTCTAGAAGGAGTCTGTGGTCGTTATCCATACTCCGCTGAATAACTAGGTCAACAACAACAACAACATCGAGGCCTCTCATCTATTTATTACACACCAACTATCTACCCATGTTCTACCCAACATATTAGTAGATGAAAGTATATATTTTTATACATAGTTTAAAACCTGTATATCATTTTCATTCAATATATATTCCACATAACAGATGAGGCACACCCACATAACACGTATTTCATAGAAAACAAGTCAGATCCATGAGATAGAAGAAAGTGAATATACATTCACACCCATAACAACAAAATATACACATAACACGTATTTCGTATAAAATACTTCACAATTATGCGTTAGAAGAAAGTAACTACACACTTACTTGATCACAAGATGATCAGACAGCACTACGGCTTGTAGAAGTAGTAGTCATCATCAGATCTGAAAGATCGCTACAAAAATCAAACTTCTCGCAGACAGAGCTTCGGCTCGGAAACCGCACTTCTCGGGATCTTCGGGATCTCGGGACTCGGGAATATTACCGGGGCTTCGGGGGTAAAAACGCAGAGCTTCGGCACGAAACGGAGGAGAAATGAGCAACTATGCCCGGACCCCTCGCATCCTATTTATAGGAGGCTGGAACCTCCTCATACGCGGGGCGTACAGGGCTCCGAAGTCACTGCATGCGTCATCCGAAGTGTCGACATTTCTTGCTGTACGCGGGGCGTACTCCGGATGAGTCCGGTGACTCGTCTTCGGATAAGGCCGGGGTTTAATAATTAATTTTAATTATTAATTATTTAATAAACTTCGGAAATTCATATCTCCTTCATACGAACTCCGTTTTCGACGTTCTTTATATCCACACGAAGGTGAGACTACGCTCTACAACTTTCGTTAAGACTCCGTCGGCTGTTTGACTTTATTTTTATTATTTATTTTTAATAGGCCGGGACAGAAAATTTTGTTATAAATTCATAACTTCTTCGTTTGACGTCCGTTCTCGCCTAACTTTTTATCGGTTTGATACTAACAACGAGATCTTCGATTCTCGTTTAGATCACTAAGGCTAAATATCGCTTTAACATAAATTTCACTTTTTACGTCATTCAGCGGTGCCGGTTTCGTCGCGAAACTTCGACAGATCATAACTTCTTCATTATAACTCGGATTTCGGCATTCTTTATATCTTCGGAAACCTTGTTTCAACTACTACAAAATTATCTAAAGATATCAAGTTTATTATACACTTAAATTTTGATGCTTATTTTTATTCTTAATTAATCAAACCACATAATTAAGCAATTAAGCACAAAACACATAATACTCCAATAATACACTTCTATTATTTCAAAACGGGTTACAAAGGTTAACCTAGACTATCACATTGCTAAAAATGGCAAGCCCATAAACACAGGCGTTACATATGGATCGATTGTGGATCCAGATCTGAAGGCGAGAAAGTGACGACTCTAGATTGAACGGACGGTGTTGCTGCTTCCGAACATCGAGTCGTCCTCTGGCTCAGAGACCAGAAGCTCAGAGGTGAATGAGAATCGGGAGGTTCGGAGCGGTCAAACCTTTCACATATTTATTAGGACACGAAACTTCGAGAGGGAAGAATGACACAACAACCGCAATGTTAAATCTATCAATCATCGAAGAATCTTCAATGAAGGCAGTGGTTGTTGACTGAGGTAGGGTGGTTGTTAGAGGGGGGAGGGAGGGGTCGACGAAGAGGGAGGAGGTCGATGGAGTCGATGAAGAATTGGAGAAGGGAACGAGCGATAGAAAGACTAATCACGATCTGATATGTTTATTTGGGGAGCTAATTACATGTTCCCTTAAATGTCGTTATCTTATTTTATTAAGATACCCTTCCTTGTTTTTTTTCTATTTATTTACAAAATTGCCATCAAAGATCTTAGCCCTTAACTTTTTTAATCTAACAGTCCACTTTTAGTTCTCAGGTTCTCGGGAAAATATGAGTTCTCAAATGATCATTGCTCTCTCTCTCTCTCTCTCTCTATATATATATATATATATATATATATATATATATATATATATATATATATATATATATATATATATATATATATACAGTTAAAAACCTATTTACTATTGATTTTTATTCGATTCTATAATCATTAAAAGGTACCATGTTTTTAAAAATAACTAGATTATAACCCGCATTAAATACGAGCAACGCATAAAAAACATAGAAACGTCTGTAGATATTGCATAATAATTTAGAAAGAAAATTTATTGGAAACAAATGAAAACAAACATAAACTTCAAAGTCAAAACAAATTATTTGTCAAACAAATCCATTAGCAAACAATAAAAACTAATAAAAAAAAGTCTTCAAACTAAAATGTCAAATAATGATGAATGCCTTAAACTTATTTAAGTTTTTCTATTTTTGGGATCTGCAAGTAAGGAGCAGCAACACCATCTTTCGACGAAGATCATTCAAATGATTCGATGGTGGTAACAATCTCAATAGGCTGCTTGACTGAAGTAGTTGTTGGCAGTAACAATCTCAAATGATTCAGTGTTGGTAGGATAGTACTTTTGATTTTATCCTCAATAATCATCTCAAAGTCCAATGATAAGAACCATAAAAACTAACAATAAGCAAAAAGAGGATCGTAAATGTAGAAATAAAATCTAAATGTATAAATAAATTCACATGTCACCTGTTTGATATTAACTTTTTTTTTTTCCAATTGAGCAATTATTGTATTATCAGCAGTGAAATTTGAGATTTCATAACCATTAACTTTGTTCTTCAAATTATCATTTTAAATTTGAATTTTGAACGGAAACTTTTTATCCAAAAGTACATCCAAAGCAGATGGGTAAATCTATATATTACCCTCCTAAAAAATGAACAATTATAAAAATAGATAGACAAAAGATTAAAATTAGTTTGATGTAAATTAAGTTAAATTCGATAACGTCATTAAAATTTTGAAGCAACACTTGTGCAGTTTTTTCAAGAAGTATCTTTGCGCCACGATCAAATAACGTGACATCAAACCAGTAAAGTCTTGTACTCTAATGGTGATTTTGAAACTAAAACTATTGATATAAACAAATTCAGTAATATAAAATTAGAAAATTTACCTAAAGATTATAATAATATGTACAAAAGAACTACTGTAAACCTTCGAACAAAAGATATCTCTTTGTTCATGCAAGTTGAAGTGTAACAATAAAAAACTTCTTTATCTTGAAGTTGATCCTCATGCATTAAAACGGCTTTTATAGCTTTCCATTGACATTTAGTACAATCCAAATAGTACCATTCCGAATCAGCACACACATGCTTTATCACAAAACAATAAATAACATTTATATGTGTCGGTGTGTTGCAGACTTATTAATTTAAAAAGTTATATTTTTTTGTTTTCTTACTCTTTTAACTTTAAGTTTTAATCACTAACAAAACAAAAATGTTAACCTATATCCATGGTTTTCTTAGGCTTAAATCGTTATAGTGAGAGAAAGACAAAGAGAAAAGGAGATATGAAAAGGAAATTGTAGCACTGAGGATGTTTTTGGTCATACTATTGTTTTAGAGAACGGCAGAATCAGGCACAAAAATGAGCAGCTCTGATGGTGGACAACGGACTGAGAAACGGACTATAGTTCGACACAATGACGGATCTAGATAATTAAAATAGGATATGAAAGTAATTGAGCAACCAAAAGGTAAGTGACCTACCAATAAGAAAGTGCTCTCTTAATGATAACTCTTAAATGAAAAACCATGAGTTAAGTCTTGTTGCTGTTCTAACAAAAAAAAACTATTTTTCCATTTTTAATGGAAATAATAACCTTAGAAAATTAGCCCAAACAAAATTAACTACCTTAGAAAATGTTGAGAGAACATACTAATTTCATACAAAAATTAGCTTATATAACAGTTACATTACAATTAGCTCGCGATAAAAACAAATTGATCGTGGTTGATGAATGATGACATAGTCATTTTCGACCCCTATTGCCTCTAAATTGACTAGCCCGGATCTACGGGCGTTACAATTATCTCCCCCTTAGGATGATTACGTCCCAGAATCATCAACGAAACAGGGCTCACATGATGACTCCATTTTTTATCTATTCATCCTAAGTCATAACTTCGATGCTTCTTCGAACGTGTATCTAACTCTTAGACTCCTTGACTACAGGCGGTGCTCGATCCTACCTCCGCCCTCTATCTCACATTAGACTCCAAATTATGACCTTCAAGTCACAATCGTTAATCCTCAGTTGATACGAATTGAATGGAATGATGCGTCATATTCTAATGACCTATCATCGTGCGATGAATTGCTTGGACTTAGGTCATTTAGAGTCAAATTCCGGAACAGTTTATACCTTCCTTCATGTTCTAATTTACATCTTAAAAGGTACAGTTTTTTTAGCAACCGTCGAGATACTTTTACTGATCGCTTTGATTAATTCTTCTGGCTTAAGTCGGTGTTACATCGAACTTGGTTCTCTGAACCACGTAACATACTTATCATAGTCGGACTCAATTCGATATGACCACTCGGGTCGGAATATCAACAATCTTCTTGGTCATTACCGAAACAATGGTAACAACATACTTGAATAAAACGAAATCAATTACTAGCTTCTTGGTAACCTTGTGACTTTCCCTGATCCAAGCGTGAGTCATGTGCTTCTGGTAGTATATGCATCTACTACCTTTCACACCTACTCATACTCGTTCCAAGTATTGTCTCGCAGTTTCCCAAGTTATTATCACAAAACAATTTTTAACACATAAAAATGTGTCCAAACAATCACAAAATTTTCCCTAGACTCTACTAGGACTTCTTCTATGCGTATCGAGACGAGAATATAGATAGAGGAAGAATTAGACACGTATTCCTCCTTATTACTCCAAAAAGTTACATGTCAGTTCTAATATCGTAATTAAACTTTTAGAAACCTGAGCACATAAAATATCTAGATCCGGTCGGCAACAGACCATAGATCCGATCATATAATGCATATCATAAATCATTTAGCACATAAAAGCATGTTAGGAATTTTCCCTGAATAAGCTAGTGCTTGTGTCTATTCAGGTGTATTGCTTAAATTTTGTTAAACACACTCCTCACAATTATTGCTTAGCATTCTAAGTATAAGTCTAGAAATAAATCCATATTCCTAGTTCCCTTAAACTAATGCCCTGATACCAACTGTGACATCCCCATTTTCACGGCCAGAAAAGACCGAATTTGTTTATGCTTTTTAAAAATCAGAGTTCTTTAAATAAAAATGTTGCGGAATTTATTCCCAGAAAAACACGATAAATACGTTATTAAAACATTTTCGAAGAAATGTATTTTATTCATTTCAAAATGTTTGGGATGTCATCGTTAATACAGAAACATAAGCATAAACAGAACTTACATTTATTTACACTAGTGATCTACATCTCTTTAAATCTCTCAGTGTAATGTGACTTCATATCAACACCTGTGATATAAATAAACTGAGTGGGTCAGGTTGGGAAACCTGGTGAGTACATAGGGTTTTCAACCCACAATAATATAATTATTATGTTTAAACAATCAAACAATCAGCCCAATTACCCATCCCCATTATCTTCTTTAATCTTAAGGATCTACCCTAAGAATTAGCTATTCCTCGTTCATTAATTCCTAAGGATCATCCTAAGAAATCGGCACGAAGTCCATCGTCACCGGGGTTTAGGCACTAAGTCTGCATAGTCGCCAGGGTTTTGGCACCAAGTCTGCTTGATCGCCAGGGTCTAGGTATCAAGTCTGCATGATCACCAAGGTTTAGAGTACACCGGGTGAACACATCGTTCACAACACCTACAGGTTGCGAGCCTGCTAGTGTTCCACTGGACTATCTAGGATAGTCCGTGGTTGTCATCCATACTCTGTTGAATGACGGGGACATCGTTTGGGAAAAAGGCTTCTCACATCGTACACCTCTCACCCACACCTTATAGTCTATATCACCTCTCAACTCATCATCCAACTCATATTTCATCTATTATATCTATCCATGTTTTACCCCAACATTTTGTAGATATAAAATACATATATAGTTTAAATCATTTAAAACATGTATAAAATCTTTCACTCAGCATAGACAGCAAGTATTCAAACAATATGCACACATAGCACGTAATTTATATTAAAATACTTCATATCTATGTGTAAGATGAAAAAGAATATGCACTCACCTGATAAGTGGTGACTCAACACTCGGACAGCGCTTCGATACTCTCAAAACAACTTTTCTTCGATAAAACCTAGTACCAATACCACTAGGGTTTAGTCTA
Organism: Lactuca saligna; assembly: GCF_052625555.1. Taxonomy (NCBI): domain Eukaryota; kingdom Viridiplantae; phylum Streptophyta; class Magnoliopsida; order Asterales; family Asteraceae; genus Lactuca; species Lactuca saligna. The sequence continues at coordinate 136,580,373 of NC_136423.1, read as the reverse complement.
ATGATAACCGCGGCAAATTAATAGTCTAGCTATTATTATTATTATATAAGCGTTAAATAACACTCAATATAACTCATAATAATAGCCCAAACAGTTATTTTAAGGTCCTAATAATGTTACTATAATTAATTAGAAGCTATATTAAAACTAGCGTAGGCGTAGCTCACTTATAGCGGGTTTTTCGCAAAACCGGGCTTCGCTGGAGCAACGTTTCCCGAGCCGAAAGGCTTTTTTCTCGGAGCCGTCGGGTGCTCCGGGGCTTCCGCCTCGTGCTAGGGAGTTACCCTAGGCTTTAGGGGGTTAGGGAGGCTTAAAGAGAGAGTTTAGAGAGAGAAAGAAGGGTTTGAAGGTGTGAGAATGAATGGAACCCGACACCTCTATTTATAGGGGTGCTGACTGGCCTACTCGCCGAGTAGGGGGGACCTACTTGCCGAGTTGGTCCATGTGGTGGCCTTTTGGTGGTGCCACGTGTCCAATTCTGGTGGTGCCACGTCACCCCCTATCGCGTATCAGCTCTCAAACTTAGAAAAATCATAACTTTCGCATACGAGCTCCGTTTTCGACGTTCTTTATATCCACGCGTAGGTAAAATCAAGATCTACAACTTTCATTTAGACTAATTCTCGACCGATCTCAAATTTAATAGTAGGAGGCGTTTAGACTGTTAAATGACCGCGAAGAATTCATAATTCCTTCATACGGACTCCGTTTGCGTCTGTATTTTTACCGTTGAGTTCCTATTAATGAGACCTTCAACTCTCATTTAGGTCGCGTAAGCCAAAAACCGCTCGAACTGAAATTCAAGTTTCCGGCTGTACACTGCTAAGCCGAATCTTAGAAAAATCAAAACTTCCTCATACGAAGTCAGATTTGGGCGTTCTTTTTATCGACGCTCTTAGTTTAACATATTCTACGAATTTCATTTAGATCACTAAGGCTAAAAAGTCGTCCATCATAAATTCACTATTTACGCTTCCCGGTGTCGTGCCGGTTCCGTCGTGAAACTTCGACGGGCCATAACTTCTTTGTTATAACTCGGATTTCGGCGTTCTTTATATGTACGGAAACCTTGTGACATATTCTACAACTTTGCATCAGGGCCAACTCCTATTTCGGCCCTTATACATGCTGCTACGATGGTAGCAGCGGGAATTTTTCTTGTAGCTCGACTTATGCCTCTTTTCATAGTTATACCCCACATAATGAATTTTATCTCTTTGATAGGGATAATAACAGTTTTTTTAGGAGCTACTTTAGCTCTTGCTCAAAAAGACATTAAGAGGGGTTTAGCTTATTCCACAATGTCTCAACTGGGTTATATGATGTTAGCTCTAGGTATGGGGTCTTATCGCAGTGCTTTATTTCATTTGATTACTCATGCTTATTCCAAAGCATTATTGTTTTTAGGATCGGGATCTGTTATTCATTCAATGGAAACTCTTGTTGGATATTGTCCAAAAAAAAGTCAGAATATGGTGCTTATGGGAGGTTTAACAAAACATCTACCAATTACTAAAAATTCTTTTTTATTAGGTACACTTTCTCTTTGCGGTATTCCACCCCTTGCTTGTTTTTGGTCCAAAGATGAAATTCTTAATGATAGTTGGTTGTATTCACCTATTTTTGGAATAATAGCTTGGTCTACGGCGGGATTAACCGCATTTTATATGTGTCGGATCTATTTACTTACTTTTGAAGGACATTTAAACGTTCATTTTCAAAATTATAGTGGAAAAAGGAATACCCCCTTCTATTCAATATCTCTATGGGGTAAAGAAGGTTCGAAAATAAGTAACAAAAACTTTAGTTTGGTAACTTTATTAAAAATGAAGAAGAATCCACGTCCTTCTTTTTTTTTCAAATAATAAAGTATATAAAATTGATGAGAATGTAAGAAATATGATACAACCCTTTCTTTCTATTCCGCATTTTGGCAATACCAAGACGTATTCGTATCCTTATGAATCGGATAATACTATGTTATTCCCAATACTTATATTGATTCTATTTACTTTGTTCGTTGGATTCTTAGGAATTCCTTTCAATCAAGATGTTGATATATTATCCAAATGGTTAAACCCGTCTATAAATCTTTTACATCAAAATTCAAATAATTCGATAGATTGGTATGAATTTAGTAAAGATGCATTTTTTTCAGTCAGTATAGCCTCTTTCGGAATATTTATAGCCTTTTTTTTAAATAAACCTGTTTATTCATCTTTTCAAAATTTGGAGTTCCTTAATGCATTTGTTAAAATGGGTCCTAATAGAATTTTTTATGACAAAATAAAAAATTCTATATATGATTGGTCATATAATCGGGGTTACATAGATGCCTTTTATGGAAGATTCTTAACTGCGGGGATTAGAAAATTGGCCAACTTTGCTCATTTTTTTGATAGACGAATAATTGATGCAATTCCAAATGGAGTTGGTCTTATGAGTTTCTTTGGAGCAGAGGTTATTAAATCGGTAGAGGGTGGGCGTATTTCTTCTTATCTGTTCTTTTATTTTTCTTATGTAGCAATTTTTTTATTAATTTACTATTTTTTCAATGTTTGAATCTTGTTGACTAATCTCGCTAACATTGAACTTGGTAAAATGAAATGATTGAATAATTGAAAAATGAGATTATTCAGGAATACACATTGAATGCTGAGATTACGCATTGAATTTCTGTTAGTAGATCCATAATCAAAGAAGTGTTTGTGAGTATTGCAGAAGAAAACTCTTTTTTTTTGAAGATCCACTATGATAATGAGAAAGATTTCTATATATACGCCCAAAGCGGTCAATAATATCAAAATCTGAGAAATCGGCCCAAATCGCCTTACCAATAGGATGCCCCAATGCATTACAAAATTTAGATTTAGCCAATGATCCAATCAAAGGCATAATTGGAACAATAGTCTCAAACTTCTTAATAGCATTTTCAATTATAAATGAATTTTCTAGCATTTGACTGCGTACCATTGAAGGCTTTAGCCGCACACTTGAACGATAACCCAGAAAGTCAAGGGAATGATTGGATAATTGGTTTATATAAATCCTTCCTGGTTGAGACCACAGGTAAAAATAAGATTTCCAGAAATTGATAAAGTAATATTTCCATTTATTCATCAAAAGAAACGTCCCTTTTGAACCAAGAATGGATTTTCCTTGATACCTAACATAATGCATAAAAGGATCTTTGAACAACCATAAATTCGCTTGAAAAGCCCTGGCAAAGACTTCTGCAAGATGATCTATTTTTCCATAGAAATATATTCGTTCAATAAGGGCTCCAGAAGATGTTGATCGTAAGTGAGAAGATTGGTTACGGAGAAAGAGGAAGCGGGTTAAGATTATTTATTCTAAATAATCTTTTGTCGAAAAGTCATTTTCGACCCCTATTGCCTCTAAATTGACTAGCCCGGATCAACGGGCGTTACACATAGAGAGTAGCAATCAGATTTACTTTTTAAAAAATTTAATTTTTCTATTGAGATTAATATTATAAAAAATTTAGAAATACATACAAATTAGACCTATAGAGTATAGACAGGCGTAGAGTATAGTACCAGTAAAACAATTATTCACAAATTTGAAAAATACAGTGTGAGAGGCATGGTGAGATAATAACAATGGCAAATGCTTTTTAAACTCCGGTCACATAATAATGAGATAAATAGATCTAGAGAGCAGATTAAGCATGTTATGAGGTAGACAAAGTAGCTAAAATTCTGAGGTACTTTCTATCGAAGAGGGGCAGAACTACAAGAGGCATCGAAGAAGTCTGTGTATCTCTGTGTGAGATACTGTGAGACTGAGATCTTCAGCAGTGGCGAGAGGCGGAATGGGTGAGACAAAAAACGACCGATATTTGTGAAGAATAAGTCGGCGATGAGAGGTTTTTAGGTTTTGATATTTTTTATACTTTTAGTTAACACTTTCTAAGTTTAACAAAAGAGTTAATTGAACTCCTTCCCCATCAAACATTGAAGGAGTCCACCCATTTGGCAATCAAATATGCCATGGAATGAAATCTTGAAATCCAATTCCATTCGAATATGGAAACCAAACATGCCCTTAGACAATGAAAACAAAATCTTTGCATAATATATAAACTGTAGATGGTACATGTGTAGTGTATAAGAAAAGGGAAAATCGAAGGGCATCTGCTGCATATTCTGGAATACCATTAGGAAAATCTTTCTTTTACATCTCTTTTACACATCACCACTTCTTAATAGATCATCCACTGAACCCATAACTTTCTCCTAGAAAATTTTATGCTAAAAATTAATAATTATTATGAAAGAATGTATTCACAAAAGTACCACATGATTATGCTATATGGTGTGAAGGGAGTCCACAAGAGGTTGGCTAAATAAGGTCAAGCAACGATTCTCACTGAATGCAATAAGCAAAACATTATGTTTTACTGAGTAATAAAATGCATGTAATATTAACATTATATTGGTAAGCATCCAAATTCAAGAGAAATTAAATATAAAAGTATAAATTATATAATTAAAGAAATACATACCCCATAAAAAACAATTGGATTCAAATTTCTTCTATGCATTTCACGTCCTTGTTTTCCATAAACAATCAAACCCTAACAACATTTTCAGATTAAGAATAAAACATGATTTAATAGATGATAGATAGATATAAATAAATAACATACCAATAAAACACAAATACTCTGAGGCAATTCCATCTCTTCCTGCTAAATCCACCATCTTCAAAAGAGCTATAGCAGCTGGACAAGTCTATCTTCAAATATAACATAAAAAAAGGAAAGAAATTCCAAACAAATAAAAAAAAACTCCAATTTTTTCTTACTTTTCCAGTAGCTAAAACAACTTTTACACCTCTTGATGAAGCCTCCTTTAAAGCCTCAGGATTTGTAGCATAAATTTGACTTTTGCTATTCAGCAGTGTACATTTATAATAATTTGTTGGAATGTAAGGGTAAAACGGTCATTTAGTCTAAATTTGAAGTAAATCTCATCCATGGCAAATTTAGGGGCCTCATTGTAATCAAAATCACTACCATATTTTAATTTGAATCCATGTCAAAACCAAGTTTGGTCTTTTGGAATAATTAAGCAATCAACAAAAACAAAAGAGTCAAAACAGTAGGTATATTATCTATAACTACTGTTGTAGCAAAAAAAAAAAACATAAAGATAATCTAATTACACTAAAAACTTTCACAGTTGGACCTTCGTCATGGAAGACATGGCGCTACTTAAATATGTATGTAGTTTCAAAATTTTCCTAGACCAAAGAAAGGAGATCAGTATAAGGGGAAAATCGGATAAGGAATTGTAACAATGATATTGATATTGAAAAGGATGTGACGATTACAAAAGGAAAACCAAAACGATGAAGAACAAACATCAATTACATAAATGCACTATTAGAAGATAAGAAATTATGAATTGGGAGAAAAATCAAGACGAAGTAATCTGGGTAACCACATATTTACCCTAACTTTCTAACTCGGTGTTTGATTAAAAATCGTTACATAATAATAATAATAATAATAATAATAATAATAATAATAATAATATGCTAACCTACAACATTTTTATAGAGAAAGATGGTAAAAACTAACCGTATTCATGGAGGCCTTTGAAAAGGCGAAGTAGGGCTACAATTTCTGGCATCAATCAAAGTAAAAGGGAATGATTTTTCTATTTCTTTAGGTTGAGAGAGAGAGATGACAAAGGAAAAAATAGAGAAGTCTGTAACGGTGTTTGAATAAACATTTGTCATGATGTCAATAAATAATCCAATGGTGAAAAATAGAGGATTGAAATGTAATCAATTGTCCTAATTTTTTAATATTAGAATTAAAATTTCTCTTTTAATAATATTTAGAGATGTTGACATGCATCTATTATAACTTGTTTACATTAAATAACATACCTAATTATATAATATAAAAAATAACTTATTAAAAAACGTAATATCTTTTAAAATCTTAGGAAATTATGTTCATAACCTGTCATCGCTTATATCTTTTCATAATTTTGTCATTGACATAGCTATGACATTCATGTTTTTGTTTCTATTTTTTTCCTTAAAACGATATAAAATATGAAAAAGAAAATTCTAACGTGAGACTCATTCCCTTATACGTGGATTCGAAATATGTTACTTCACACAATGCTTTATTGACAATCATCTATTAACTGCAAAAACTAGTAAATTTGAATTTACCAAAAATACGCTTGTAATAAACTACCTAATCTTTTTACATATTGTAAAAACTAATTCCAATTCTAAATATGACCCCAAATAAGTTTGAATCATGAAGATAACAAGGTCTCATATAAAATTTTTGTTGATATAAACCAATTTATATTCTACATAACTTAAAACGACTTTATTCAGTTGTCGCAAGAAAAGGGCTTGCATTTCATATGGAATGCGCGAATGGTCTTGATTTTAAAAGACTTATATGTGGATTGTCTTAGTTTTCGGATGTGGCATTCAATTATGGGTGCATTTTCATTTGGTTGCATTGTAAGGGGTTGTTGGTTGTTGTTTCTGGTAATTCAGTTGTCGTCCAACTATGTGATGTAAAAATTGTAAATATCATTGTTGGAACTGTTATAGTTCAGATGAACTCACAATATCATATAGTGAGTGAAATAAATGCAGATGTTAATGGCTGTAAGTTCAAGGGCTATGTTGTTCGGTTATGGAAGCAACATGCCTACAAGAAGGCATCGAAAATTTAACAATATTGATATCGTTTTATTGGATCAGGAGGTACCACTTTGTTATAGTACCTTTTTGTCACCTTTGTTTTCATTGGTATAATTTTTGTATTCGTTTGTTTGTATGTTTATTTTAGGAAAACCATATTCTGATACTATTTGAAATAGTTTCATCGGGAAGTTTAATGTATTGTTGAAGGAAGGGAACGTGTAAGTTTTCTCTAATTTAATTCTTTAGTAAAAATATTGCTTGTATAATGGAAACTCATAAGTTTATGATAAATTTCCATAATAACACATCGATGAAGGCCCTGGGAAGTGGCATTCCATGTACTTTGATTTTGTTTCCTTTGTAAAGTTTGGCAACATTAATTGCGGCGATGTACGGGAGGAATATACTATTGGTAAGGAGTCATTGTGGCTGAGGACATGCATCATCCATTTCTTTTGTTTCTCTGTTCCTAGTTTTCTAATATATGTAGTGTATATTTTTGAATTAGTCATTGGTATCCTGTTAAGGTAAACCGACATGATCCTTGCTATTACGGAGGGTATCGTTTAAATTACAAGATTTAGGGATACATAACTAGCTAATTTTTTGTCCTTAATGTCTAATTCTCAAAACACAAATTAATGTTAACGGTTGTTTAATATCCATACTGGAATTAATTTGTTACATTGTATAAGCCAAACATGTTGAGAAATTTCCATCTATGGTGAGTCACTATGCTATTGATGAGCATGTGGTGGCGCATATCCATCTTGCGAGAGTTTGAGCATGGAAAATCCAGTTCCTCATATGTTACATGCAACGGTTTGATATCAATAATGAAGTTTGATATTTAAACCTTGTATACTTGACCATACTCTGCGTATCCATGGTTGTAATATGCCATCATATGGTGAGTAATTAATTTCAAGAAAAAATGCATTATTAACTCAACATCTGAAGAATCTATTCATTTTCGAAAATAGTATACCCATATTAAAATATACGAAAATGGTGAAAGCTTTTTTTTTGCAATGGTATGTGCAATGCGTCTGAAATTCTAGGAATAACTCTAGAACCAGATAAATATGTAGACAATGAATGTCAAATAATAACTTTCACTGTAGTCAAATTTAGTAACATCCTGATGTCAAGGTAGTTCTAATTTCAATCCTTTAAATTATTTATGTTGCATTTTGATCCCACAGTTCAAGAAAGTATGCAATGGAACCCTATGGCATTATTGTAATTTTGGGGACTTCGGAGTACACCATGCATATGTGGTGTACGCTGAGCGTATGTACATTAGTGTATGCTAGGCATACTTGCGAGATTGGGAAACCCTAGTTTTTGAGATTTGGATAGTATTTAAGCATCCTTAAGTCTCATTCTTTCCCCATTTTTCAGCCTCCATTAGCAAAAACATGCTCTCTTGTAAACCGTAGCCTCATTGGAGTCTTTGGAAGGTTGAGCTTGTTTTTTTAGTGTTCTAAAAGAAGAAGAAGGTGGTGGTAAAGCTTGGATCTTGAAGTTTTGGACCATTTGCCATCATTTCAAGGTATAAAGTTCATACTTTAATGGCTAGTTTGCTAGATCTTGCTTATGTGATGATTTCATGTGCTTTTTGGTCCCAATTGTCTCATCTTGAGCATGGCATGTTCTTGACGATCTCCTAGGTCATAAAAATGAAGTCCCATTGGTTAGTTTTTCTCAATACATCTTGTAGAATGTCTTAATGGATTAAGACCTTGAGTTAAGCTCTTAATAGGCATGTAAAGTCATAAAGTTAGAGACTTTATGACTCTAGAGTGTATTTTGTTCATGGATCTAAAGTGTGGATGTAAGAGCTTAAACCATTAAGCTTTTAATGAGGATTTTGGGCTTACAAGGTTACTCCTCGCGCACTCGGTCAACCACCCCGATGGTGGTCAAGCTACAAAGCCTTGTGTATGTCCTGCGTACCTTAATAGTATGCCTTCCGTATGCACCTTGTATTGACTCGGTCAAGATGACTCAGTTGTGTTGAATCATCTTGGTTGACTCAGTGGACTTAGTAGGTTTGACCAGTTGACTTTAACCAAGTTTGACCTTAAGGGTATTTTGGGGTTTTGATTAAATTGGTTAATTAATGGAAATAGGTGTTGGTTAGAGAGATGAGATTGGGAGTCGAGACCTCACCATCTTCTATCCATTTGGTGAGGTGAGTTTTCGTCACTATACTTACAGGTCGAAGGCACCAAGTTCAGCCCATTGGTTTTATACTCATTTATATGCATAGTAGGGGGATAGGTATGCATGTTTTTGCTAGTTAATGATATGTTAGTGTAACACCCGGAAATTTGAGGGGAAACTTTAGGTATAAACCACCTTTTGAGGATTGAACATGGTGTGTTAGAGGAACCAACAAGGCATGTCCAGATAAGAAAAGGCGTGTGTTTCATTTTGAGCAACACGGCGTGTTACCTCTTGGAACACGGTGTGTTGATGGTTGGAATGAAACCCTAATCTTCTAGGTTTTGATCCCTATTTAATAGAATGTTGAGACTAGGGGATTTTTCACCATTAGCCCCGCAAGTTTGAAAGAAACCCTAATCATCTTTGCCTCCCAAATTTGAAGCTAGTTTTTTTAAGCTAAAGAAGGAAGAAGGTGGAATGAGGAAGCAAAGATCCAACAAACAAGCCCTCATTCTTCAGTTTTGCACTCTTCTGGATCTTTGTAAGTGTCCAAGACTCTATTTTTATCATTCAAAGTTTTTATATTATGGCTTTTGTCCCTTTTTCTTCTTGTTCTTGAATGTTGGAATGGTTAGATCTCATAAAGTTTGCAACTTTATGAATCTCGAGGTAAAGGCGACCTAGTATTGTCTTGGATCGGGTCGTTAATCAATTTCTGATGCCATGCATAGAGATTAGGTCATAAACCCTCATTTTTGACCTGATACAGGTTCAAGACATGCATTACACATTATTTCTAAAAAGCATCAACCTTTCTGATGGTTTTGGTGTTAGAATCACTTCTGGAAAGGATGGACTTAATACTTTATGGATTAAGTACTTTTTGGTTAACACCTTGCATTATTACACCTTATGGATTGAATTTTAGAGGTTTTGGGTAGTCTCGATGGATAAAGTTGAAAACTTTATCCTTCTGGACCACATTTTGGGCTAGATCTAAGCTTTGGAGCTCTTTGAATCAAGAAAACCGACTTAATGTAATAAAATGTTGGAACTTCAGCAAACATGGCACATTTCTAAGCCAACACGACATGTTGGCTAGGATTTTCCTGAGTGTTTGAATGTAGGCGGAACACTGCGTGTCTCAAAGTCAACACAACATGTTAGAGTCAACATGAATTGTTGACTTTGACTTTTGACTTTGACCAAAATTTAACCTAAGGAGAATTTGAGGTATTTTGAGTGGTGTCTAAGGATTGGCCTCTATTTGATGAATAGGTGTTGGTTGGAGCTAAGATTCGGAGTCAGGATCTCATCATCTATGGATCAGATCGAGAGGTGAGTCTTCCTTACATTACTTTTGGGTCGAAGGCACCAAGGACGACCCGTTAGATTGTTATCATGGTTTATCGCATGTTGGTATACTGTAGTGATATGTTAAATTTGTATCCTGGTATATACGATGATGTTATGCTTAGTGCTCTATAAGATCTATATGTGTGTCTATTAGTCGGTTATATGTTTAGATGTGTATATGTCATCGTAGTGTGGCTGGGTTGAGACTGTACTACTTTGTGCCACCAGTCAACAAACCTGGTAATGTTTATATCGATATGTTGTTATGGTTTACTGGGCTTATATGTGTTTTGGATATTGTATATATTGACATGTTGTGTGTGGTTGGGTTGAGATGGTCATGCTATGTGTTGAAGGTCAAGAAACCCAGGGCGTCCTAGATAAACAGAAGGCCACTGGGGCGTACCAGTCAGGCTGAAGGCCCAGAGAATGTTCGAGATAGGTTGAAGGCCCGGTGTGGCGTACCAGTCATGCTTTAGGTTCTATGAGCATACCAAATGTACTATAGGATAGTGGGGTGTTCTAGTTAGGCTAAAGGATCTATTTGATTATTGTATGGTTATTTGTATGCTTGGTTGTTAGATATGTGTGTTGACAAGGCATATATGTAGTTGGGTTGAGGCGGTCCTGCTTTGTGTTGAAGGTCAAAAGACCTAGGGTGTCCTGGATAGACTAAAGGCTAGTAGGGCGTACTAGTCAGATCGGAGGCCCAGAGAATGTTCTACATAGGCTAAAGGTCTAGTGTGGCGTACCAGTCATGATGTAGGTTCTATAAGTGTATCAGGTAGAATGTAAGCCGACAGGGCGTTCCAGTCAGACTAAAGGCTCTATATGCATGTTGTTGTTCGTTTTTTGGATTAAGTGTCTAAGCCTATAACTATAATTGTTATGTACTTGATTTGATACTAGCATGGTCCTTTTGAGTTATCTTCACTCGTGCAACTTAATAGGATGACTAGTGGAGAGAGATTGTCATTTATTATTTGAAATAATAAATTAGTATTGAAAATGATTTTATTAATATATTATAAGATTAATATATTATTTGTAAATCATCTTAGTAATTAGTATTTTAACCAGAAATTAATTTGGTATTAATTTTTGGGAATATAGAAATATTGGAATCCTTAATTAGGAGTGGACGAAATCCTATAGGGAGGCCCTATATATTTCATCCAAGGCCACATAAGGAGAAGTCCATGGGTTGCTTAGGCCTTTCAACAGGAAATTAGGGTTTCCATCAGAAACCCTAGCAGCCCACAATTATATTAAGAACCCTACGTCATGGAATTTACGGCCAATGCATTAGATACATAACCCTAGCCAAAATTTCCTTGTCTCTCCTCTCATCCTCTTACATTGGGTGTTTGTTAATCCATTAGAGGTGCAACACTTGGGGCACTAAGCTTTCAAGAGTCAAGGATATTCAAGACTGTTCGTGTTATTACTACATAACAAGTAAAGGTAATCTTCTAACCTTAATTTCTTTGTGGATGTCGAAAATTGTATGATAGATCTAGGGTTATTGCTTTGGTGTTCTATTTGCATGTTCAGTTAGTGAAAAACATAGATCCCAAGCAATTAGGGTTGCATGATCACATAGGAATGTAGATATGCTCGTAACCCAATAGTGGTATCAGAGCCATGTTGTTTTTCAATTTAATTGTTGCAATAGTGAAGTGTCCAAAGAAGAAGAAAATCGATTTTTGTTGTCTAAAGGATGAGCTCGACGAAATCAATGTCAAACTTGACGAGTTCAGTGTCCAACTCGATGAGTTGACTCGTCAGTTTCCTATTTTTCGATTTTTCAGATCATGTTTTGATTAGTATAATTACCATAACTCGTTTTTAAAGCCTAAAATCGAATTTTTTGAAAGATAACATGATATCCTTATCAAAATTAAAAGATTTGGTTAAATTATGATAATAATAAGATTATTTTGATTTTAAATTTAACATAGTATTTTGGAAAGTTTTAAAATACACCCTTTGGTTTTATAATTTAAAATTTAATTAAATAACTTTACTTTTGAAATCGTAAATTTTAGAACCTTGGTATTTTTGAAAAGTTTTTAAAAAATACACCCTAATGGATTTTATTAATGATTTAATTAAAAGATTAATTTATTAAAGGATTAAACCACTTATTATTTTAAAAGTTTAAAATATACCCTTATACTATTATAAAATTAAAAGTTTAATTTATATATATATATATATATATATATATATATATATATATATATATATATATATATATATATATATATATATATATATATATACGAAAAGTCAGTCTTACCGTTAGTAGGCCTCATTCATGAAGGGGTGTTTAAGGAACCGGCCTATAAAATGATCGTCATTGGGTATCCACTCTTACCCACTGCACTCTTGACTAGTCGATGGTCGTTAGCCGAACGGGTAGGATATGACATTAAATTCTCATTAAAAGTATAATGAATTATAAGGTATCTAAATGCTTTTATAAAATTCTCATTCTTAGTTACTTTAGTAAAATGTAAATTTGATGCTAACCCATGAAATTGCACATTGCACCTTATTGGTCGTTAGTGGAGTGTGTGTGGTTAACCGAAACACTAATATGGGACTAATATTGTTGCCAATGGGTTTCTCTTAAATTATTATTGATCAATGGAGCGTGTGTGGTTAACCGACACATTGATTAGGTGATAAATGACATTGAGAGTATCGAGCTAATTTATATGGTTATTCACACCTTGTTTGTGATCCTCAGTATCCCAGTCACAAAGTTGAAGGGCATAATCAAGATTAAATATGCCATTGCAAAGTTCAATGAATCTCAAAATATTAGGAATTTCATCTAAAACCTAATTCGTTTAAAATTTCTTATTTCGTGGTGGAATTGGTAAATCGTCATTTACCTCCCTTCAAATAATTTACAATTGGATTATGGCATCCCTCTTCCGGATTGTGAATTATTGTGTTGGGTCCTAGCATTAATATTTCATATGGGTGTTATATATTAAGGACTTAAATCAACTAACTTGAATTTTCTCCCTCTTGTAGATGTCTAGTTCTGACAACTATGGTCTTCCTCAGTCCTTTGGAAAAGTCTTTCCTTTTGAATATGATCTTCCACGTGTCAATCAAGGTGAAAGATCATTCCCTTTTATCGTGCATTGGTGGAACTAGAAATCATACTTCTCTTCCTCCACCTCCTGCAGTGATTCTCCCTGACCCACGTTTTCATCAACTTGAAATGTTCAAGGTCTCTCAAGCCTTATTGGCATGAGAACACCGAGATAGAAGATCTGTGTGTGCACATGTCCTGAAGATGAAGTCACACATGGACAGACTAGGAATGTTACGTGTTGTTTTTCCAAGGAAGCTGGTTGTTGACTTGGTTCTTCAATCGCTTCCTAATTCATATATTTAGTTTGTTAAGGATTACTATATGATAGACCACGATGTGACCCTTATTAATCTGACATATTTTCTCATTTCTACTAAAGTAGAAATGCTTTGGCACACTGGTTGGAACATCTACTTCTCAAATTTCCATGGATATAGGCAATGAAAACATTGATAGTCGAGAAATGATTCCTTCTCCTAAAGGAAAGAAATTTGCCAAGGTCAAAAAGTTTGACCATAAGAGAAAGGCCAATTCTGAGATAGTTTCACATGTCACTCCTGAAGAGTCCATCTATCTCTATTGCCAATTGAAGGGGCATTGGAAGAGAAGCTTCCTTGACTACCTAAGAGATCTTAGAAATGGTAAAGTAAAATTGTTTTACTCTACTTCAGGTAAATCGACTATCTAACTCTATTAAGTTCCCATTAATATATTCTTAATACATGATGTAAAGTTACATTTTGATGTTTTGCAAAATCTAAGAGAAATAAGGAAGCTTAAGCAAAGTAAAGGCTATTTCTAATCTGAAGAGATGGATTTCGGTCACATGGTTCAGTGATTAGAATTTGGAGCTGCAACTTTGGAGTTATGATAGATTACTTAGAAATATTTAGAAACATAGTTTTCATATGTATATGCATTATATGGACAAGTTTTTCCGCACATTATCAATAAAGTAAATTTTGTTTTTCTCTTATTTACTTTTTGATTACTTTCAATGGCATTTGTGAAAATTAGTGTTTATATTTCTATTATTATCAATGTTGAAAATGGATTTGATTCATCCTTGTATCGCTTGTGCTAGTGTTATAATTTACCAAGAGAGGAATTATTCTCATCACCGAAGTTTCAATTGGACAGAAACTTGGAGTCATGCGATTTTGATTGTGTAATGTATGAGAATCGTGATTTTTGGTAAATTGAGACTAAATCTTTGTTCACACACACACACACACACACATATATATATATATATATATATATATATATATATATATATATGAGTCAAGTGAAGGACTAAAGGATCTAGTACACATTGATGTGAATTGGTCAGATCCACCACAAAGGATGATAAAGTCTATTCGTCATCATTTACTATTGGTTCAATAAATATGGTTATGCTTATAAGATTAAGTATAATGATGATACCATGAAAAGGTTCAAGATATTGCAGAACGAATAAGAAGAATCCATTTGGCAAAAAGATAAAAGTTTCTCCAATCTGAAAGGAAATGAGAGTACGTTAGTATCATGTTTTATGATCATCCTAATGATTATGAAACCACATCATAGTTGATCCTCTAAGGACACCTTAGTGCATTTATATGACTAAGAAGAGGAACCGGGTATTGTTGAAATGGTTAAATCAAGAAGATGCGTCCTACTTGGTTCCAAAATCAAGTTTTAGAGTTCTACTCTAGTTACTCCGAGTTGTGCCATGAGTAAAATGTACTATGTCGGTTTATAACACCTCATGAAATATGTATTAGAAATGTTTTCTTGCTCTATCACATTGGAAATTGGTAGTCCTTGTGTTTTGGTTAAAACAAAGACCAACTAAGACTAATTAGAAGAAGTGTTTTCTTGATAAGAACCCACACTAACTCTTGAATATTTGTTTGTCAAGGAATGATCCTTGACAGAGAATCTTATATGTCAAAAAGTCAGTGGGAGTCTTGTTGATCTTGAAAAGTTTCAGGAAACAATCGAGAATAAACCTGTTAGTAATCACTAGCACACGACCTAAGGTTGATAACCTATCGGGTTGACATATTCTTATTTCGATGCCCATTTCTGTTAAGTTGACTATGCATGTGAGTTTTAGGAGTTCTCATTTGATTACATAAGGTAAAGCACGCTGATCAGTAAAAGTTCATTGGTCAGTATGGGTGAGCTGCACAATAACTTGGAAGCACTGGTAGGCCCTTGTGTTACAGGATGGCAAGAAATTAAAATTTAAGTGGGTTCACTCCATAAGAGTTTGAATTTGTCAATAAACCTTGTCTAATGATATTGGTTGGTAATGACAAATTCATATGGATAGAAACATATACACCATAAAATCTAAGTGGCAAGAGGCTTCTCTCTGCTTCATGAAAAAGGTTGTGAGGAAACGCTTTCACTAAGAAGATTTTAAAGGATTTATTAATAATATTAGTGTTAGTAGTTGTGATAATTGCGTTCTGAAATTCGAGTATGATACGACATCCCTTTTCATAGTTCAAAATGTGAGAAATGACAAATAGTTTGAACATTTAGGACATATTGCCATAAGTTCTGAAATGATTTAGACACACTCATAAGCTATCTAATGAAAGGGTGTATTAGCTTGAGAATTCTAGATAAAGAATTATTGAAGCACCAGGTATCATAAATCTGAAATTTGGTAAGAAAGTTGATAAGTACTGATTTCTAAAAGTCCAACTGATTTCTATGTACATGTCATAGCTAGTGGGAGCATAATTGTTATGTTGGAAAACGTGTAATTGTTCTGCTAGTAAAAACACAATTGTTCTGCTAGTGGGATCATAATTATTATACTGAGTGTTGTAAGTAGGAAATAATATTTATAGGAAACAAAGGTTACAAATTTGTAAAGTTGTAGAGTTTGGAAGTTGGTTCACTATAGTAAGGATTATGGGAGAGGGTACTAGTACTTCATTTCAAATCTAAAAGTTTAGATTAAATTTTAATGGAAATTAGTAATGGACATATATGAATATCATGTTGAAATGATTCAACATAGGAAATTCAATATATATGGAAATATTATAGCAAGAGACTGATTAAGTATCATGTCTTTATGTAAGACATTATGTATCGAATCCCAATGTAAGACATTATGGTCCTTTTGGGTTGCCTTCACCATAGCAATATGTAGGATGATTTAAGGAGAGAAAGGTTTAAATATGATTTATTAATATATTATAAGAATAATATATTAAATGAGAAATCATATTGTTTAATTAATATTGGTCAAGAATTAATTAAGAATTAATTTTGTGGTTAAAAGAGATTAATTAAACTTAGGGGACTGAAGTTGTAATTATAAGATAATTATAATTGGGCTATGGATCACCTAATAATATATAGGTTGAACGAATTCTATGGGAAGCCAATTAGAAATCGTCCAAGGGATATGTTTAAGCTGTCCATTAGGGTTTTGACTGAAACCCTAGAAGCCTACACTAGTATATAAAGGACCCCTTAGGCCCCAAAAACGTGGACAACACTTCCATTAGGGTTTCCAGCCGTTTTGTGGTGCCTCTTTTTCTTCTCCTCTTCATCCAAGTTGCATATGGTGTTTGTGACTCCATTAGAGGTACTACACTTGTGGTACTTGCTTTCAAGAGCTAAGGAAATTCAAGGAACTAGTTGTTATTGCTATATAACAACAAAAGGTATGTATTCTAGCTTTATATATGAATTTCGAAAATTATAGTAGCATGCCAGGTTTCTTTTTATGTTCATAAAGTTGTATAACTAATAGTGAAAACATAGATCCAATACTAGGGTTGCATGCACACATAGGATTGTTTGTATAAGACCCAACAGTGGTATCAGAGCCATTGGTTTTAGTTTTCAATTAGCTTTTATTCAAATTTATGAACTTGACATATTAGGGTTTATGGCTAATGAACCCTAAAGGCTAGGTAATTTTTGCAATTAGGGTTGCAAAACCCTAGATGGCGAATTTTGCTAGGGTTTCCCAAATCCTTTCCTTAGCCTCCAAGATTTTGAAATCTAGGGTTATCCAACCCTTGGATTTCGAAATTACCTCCTTCCCTAAGGTTAGATCCTAAATTTTAGGGATTTGGATAATCCCATATCTTGTAATTATCTTTTAATTGTTAAATATGGTAATTAAAGATCTTGAATTATCCCATCCCTTATTTTCGAGATTTAGAGAGGGATTCAAGGGATTAGGATATCTTAGATGTATAATTGGTAATTATCCTCATGATCTAGATAATCCCTTGTGATTTAATAATTTAAATTAATTGTTTAATTTATGGTAATTATTAAATCAAGAGTTTTAATATTTAAAATTTAATTTAAATGTCTTAAATTCGAAAAAATTTAAGTGAAATTAAAACCTAATTGTTTTGAAGAGTTTCAAAACTTGCCCTCAAGTTTTGGAATTTAAATTGTTGATTAAAAGTTAATTTTGAAAGTCTAAATTCCAAAACCCTGATTTTGAAAAAGTTCAAATTAAACCCTTATGGTTTTATTAAATTAATTAAGTGTATAATTAAAAGAGATTTAATAAATCCATAATGATTTTGGTTAGTTAAAAGTATAATTTAAACCACCTAGTATTTTAAAAGTGTAAAATACACCCTTATACTATATATAACATTAAAAGTTTAATATTATATATGTATAACTAAAAAGTCAGTCTTACCGTTAGTAGGCCTTATTCACGAAACTAGTCTATAAGGGGTGTTTAAGGAAATTGCCTATAAAATGGCGATTGAATGGGTATCCACTCTTACCCACCGCACTCTTGACTAGTGGAGGGTCGTTAGCCGAACGGGTAGGATAGGACAGAAACCTTCCATTATAAGTATAATGAAGTACAAAGTAACTAAATGCTTTTTCAAATTCCCAAATCATAGTTACTTTAGGCAAAATGTGAAATTGTATGCTAACCCATGGAATTACACTTCGTACCCTTGTCAAACGTTAGTGGAGCGTGTGTGGTTAACCGGCACACTAATTTGGGGATGACATTGGTAGCGAAGGGTGACTCGATGTTTGTCATAGATCAATGGAGCGTGTGTGGCTAACCGGCACATTGATTAGGTGATAGTAACATTGGGTGCACCATGTGATTCGTATGGTTATTTACACCTTGTTTGTGATCCTCGGCATCCCAGTCACAAATAGTAGGGCATAATCGAGATTAAACATGCCATTGAAAAGTTCAATGAATCTCAAAAGATCTAGGAGTTTCAATTCATTTAAAACTTAAACTTCTTTTTCGTTTTTCATGGTGGAAATTGGTAAATCGTCATTTACCTACCTTCAGATATTCTGCAACTAGATTACGGCATCCCTCTTCTAGGTTGTAGAGTATTGTGTTGGATCCTAGCTTGATGTTTCATTTGGGTGTTGCATCAAGAATTCTAATCAACTCAACTTGAATTTTCTCCCGTTTTGTAGATATCTGAATCTTACAATGGTCTTCCCAAATCCTTTGGAACAAGCTTTCCAAATGAAGATGACGTTCCGAGATACGATCAAGGAAATGAGAGTCATGCTTCACTTCCTCCACCTCCTCCAATTATTCTCCCTGGCCCACAAGTTCAAAGGCTTGAAAAGTTCAAGCTCACTCAAGCCCTTTTGGCAAGTAAACACGAAGATGGGAAACCTGTGTGTGCGCACGTCTTAGAGATGAAGTCATACATTGATAGGTTAAACATGTTGGGTGTCGAGATTTCAAGTGAGTTGGCTGTTGATTGGGTTCTTCAGTCACTTCCTAAATCATATAGTGAGTTCGTTAGAGAGTACTATATGATGGACCACGACGTGACCCTAATTGATCTCACCTATTTGCTTATAGCTGCTGAATCAGCAATGATTTGGCGTGCTGGTCAAGCAAATTTGTCTAGTGAATCAGACTCCCAAACTTTAATGGACACTGGCAACATTGGAAGTCTAGAAAGAACTAAGTCTGTGATTGTCCGATGTGCTATGCCAAGGAGTCCATTTGCTTTTATTGCCAAGAGAAGGGGCATTGGAGACGAAGCTGCCCTAACTACCTGAAAGATCTAAGAGATGGGAGAGTCAATACGTATGGCTCTACTACAGGTAAAATCCATTATCTAACTCTTTTGAGTTCCTATTCTAGATTCTTAATACATGATGTGATAAGATTACATTTTGATGTTTTGTAGGATCGAAGAAAAGAGAGGAAGCTTAAGAAAAGAAGTGAGCTGAATCTAATCATGAAGAAATGGATTTCGATCGCATTACTTGAAGAATGGATTCTTGAGCTACTACTTGGAGTTAGAATAGATTGTTAAGAAATATGTAATAACATAGTTTTTTCAATTGAATTGCATTGTAAGGACAAAATTTTTTCCGCAATAAAATGAATTTTGATTTTATCTTATTTATTTATCCTTGCAATGGCATGTATGAAAAATTGATGTTTGAAGGTTTCTATTATTAGCAATAATGGATTTGATTCTTAATTATATTATTTGTGGAAATATCAAAAGTTTACCAAATAAGGAGAGTTTCTCATCACCTAAGTTTCAATTGGCAGAAACTTGGAATCATGCAATGTGTATTGTATGATGAATGAAAAACTTTCACGTTTGGGAAACTTAGATTAATTCTTTGACAAAGTGTCAATTGAAGGACTAGGAGATCAAGTACACTAGGTTGTGTGTTGATCAAGTCCACCACAAAAGTGAGAAAGATATTCGTCATGATTTACTAAAGCTTAGTAAATATGATTATACTTATAAGATTAAGTATAATTCTGAGTTGATTGAAAAAGTTTCAATGAATAGTAGAACGGATAAAGAAGAATCAAGTAGGCAGAAAGATAAAAGTTTCTCTATTCTAAGAAGAAGGGAGAGTACCTTTTATTGTGTTTTATGATAAGTCTTAAAGATTAAGAACCGTGTCTCAATAGATCCTCTAAGTGAGTCTTAGTGCAATTGCATGTCTAAGAAGAGGTATCAAGTATTGTAGAAATGGTTAAATCAATAAGTCAATCATACTTCGTTCCAATATCAAGTCTTAGAGTCAAGATTGTGACATTGAGTGAAAAGTCTTAAGTAGGTTTATAACACTCATCAAATGTGGAATTTGGAAAAGTTTTCTTATTCTTGCACATTTGAAATTGGTAAGTTGTGTTGTCTTGGATAAGACAAAGACCAACTAGGACCAATTGTGTGAAGTGTTTTGTCTTGATAAATGCTTCACTAACTCTTGAATATTTGTTTGTCAAGAAATGTTTCTTGATAATAGAATCTTATATGTCAAGAAGTCAGTGGGAGTCTTAATGGTCTTGAAAAGTTTCAAGAACAAATCAAGAATAAACCTTATCGATCATCACTAGCACACGACTTGAGGTTTACAACCTATCGTGTTGACATTGTTTTGTTTCTGTGCCATTCCAATTGAGTTAATTGTGTATATGAGTTCTATGAGTTCTCATTTTAATACACACTAAAGCCTTAGTCGATGGAAAGTAAATTGATATGTAAGGACAAGTTACTAAACTACTTGGAAGGCATGGTGGGCACTCGTGTTACCATAGGGCAAGAAATCAAGATTAAGAAAGTTCAGTCCATATGAGTTTGGATTTGTCGCAAACCTTGGTTTTGGAAAATTCACATGGATAGGAACTCATACACCATAAAATCTAAGTGTCATAAGATTCCCTCCTTCATGAAAATGACTGTGAGGAAATGCTTTCACTAAGAGAGATTTTAAGAAGATAGCAATTGTGAAAATTGTATTCTCAAATTCGATTATGGTTACGACATCCCTTTCCATAGTTCGAATTGTGAGATTTGGCAATTAGTTTCAACATTTGGAACTTAGTAACATAAGTTATGAATTGTTTAAACACACATATGAGCTATCTAAGGCAAAGGTGTATAAGGTTAAGAAGCTTAGATAAAGGCTTATCGAAGCATCTGGTATTAGAAATATGAATTTCAGAAATTCAATAGGCATTGTTTTCTGGAAGTTCATTTGTTTTCTGAATACATGTCAAAGCTAGTGGGAGCATAAATGTTATGCTTATATGATAATCATCATGATAGTGGGAGCATAAGTGTTATGCTTGTATGATTGTTATGGCGAGTATTGCAAGTTAGCAATATTAATTATAGAAAAACAAAGATTCCATTTGCAAAGTTGCATGGGTTGAAAAGTTGTTTTGCTATAATTAAGGGAGAGAATATTATACTCCGTTTCAAAATCTAAAGCTTAGATTAAGAAATTTTAATATTTTCAGTCAAAGGATACATTGTGTGTTCTTAAAATTCGATTATGATTACGGCATCCCTCTTCATAGTTCGAATTGTGAGAACATGACACATAAAATATTATGGCAAAAGATTGGTAAAGTATCATATCTTTATGTAAGACATTATGTATCGTGTCCCATACGCTTCGGGTATAGGATCGATTGTAAATGCTATAGTATTTTACCATTCTAAAATTTTTCAAATGTCTAGCGCATTAAGAGGGAAAAAGGAATAGAATTGGTTTTGACTGAAAGAATTTAACAACTATCAAAGGACGATCCAAAGTTCGCTGAGGATTGATCGCTTGTAAGTAGTTGGAAATATGGTATTGGATGGACCATATCGACATTATTATGAATAGATAAGATTCTATTAAGAATGAGTTGTCATATGGCAAATGTGGAAATGTTTCCATATTGGGAGTTGGATATTGAGAGTCTATGCCTAAATTAGAAACTTTTATGCAAGAAGGATGTTCAAAGGAATATACTTTGAATGTGAGACTTCACATCTATGGAATTGTCTTGTAACAATTTCTAAGAAAGTACTTTGTAATTTCATTAGCTACGTCTTGGTGACTTTTGTGCTATGATTTTGCAAAGGGATCGTTGCATAATATGTTAGAATCTAGCATATTCTAGTAGTGGCAAGAACCTTGTGTTCTTACACTAATAATTAGGATCAAGGAATTGTGAAATGAACATCATTGGAAAAGTTTTCAGGTGATCTATTTCACAAAGCATGGACCATAGGAAACAAAGTGTGCATGTTTAGAGCATGGGACAATTGTTGGTATAATTCAAGTAATGAGTTGATTATCCGAAACATTAAATGATAAATAATGAGTAATCAATATGGTGGATAAATAGAAGGGTTTTATTTACTCTCACAAGTTTGGGGCCATATAGGATTAAGTATTGTTGTTATGTTTCACTTTGCATGTTTTGACTTCCAGAATAACTAGGTTATTCGAACATCCACAGTCGGTTATACGTTGGGAGTAGGTATGAAGAAAGACTGTCATGAATGTGTCTGTAGATTGTCTGAAGTGTTTAGACATGGCACAAGTTAGCTGCAGAGTTCATGAGTGCTTTGATAAGATTAGAGTATTGGATTAAACCCACGCTCACTTGGATCACTTCATGGTTTTATCACGAGTGATTAGTGAGACGATAATATTGTATATTCTTGAAACCGAGACATGTGAGTTGTTATTTGTTGGTCGGTTGCACATTGATAATAAGTAAACGCACCAGTAACTTGGTGTTATAAAACTTATTGTTGTGTGTGATTCGATCAGTAAATGCAAGCGAACATTTGAGTCAAAGTTTATCCATTCCTTTTACCCAAAGTGGGATAAAAGCGATATATGTGGGCCTCTCGATGATTTAGTGATGACACCTAAGCGCTTGGCCAAGCCGGGACTAAGTTGATGTGTTCAATTGTAGTCTGTTATCAGTCGTCATGAATCGGAAGTCGGGAAATAGTATAGAGAGAATGATTGAAATTCATGTCTTTTGTCTATACGATATCTTGAGAATGGAGGAATATATAATCCCTTATTTAGAGGACACGCTATCTGATAAGATCATAGTTGATAGCGGCTTTTGAAAGCTACGATTGCTGATCAGGTTTTGAAGTCATACGGAAAATAGTTATTAGACTTATCCAAGTGGGAGACTGTTGGATTAGTGTCTAAGTCCATAACTGTTTTGGTATGTACTTGACCCGATTATGAGCATGGTCCTTTTGGGTTGCCTTCACCATAGCAATATGTAGGATGATTTAAGGAGAGAAAGGTTTAAATATGATTTATTAATATATTATAAGAATAATATATTAAAGGAGAAATCATATTGTTTAATTAATATTGGTCAAGAATTAATTAAGAATTAATTTTGTGGTTAAAAGAGATTAATTAAACTTAGGGGACTGAAGTTGTAATTATAAGATAATTATAATTGGGCTATGGATCACCTAATAATATATAGGTTGAACGAATTCTATGGGAAGCCAATTAGAAATCGTCCAAGGGATATGTTTAAGCTGTCCATTAGGGTTTTGACTGAAACCCTAGAAGCCTACACTAGTATATAAAGGACCCCTTAGGCCCCAAAAACGTGGACAACACTTCTATTAGGGTTTCCAGCCGTTTTTTGGTGCCTCTTTTTCTTCTCCTCTTCATCCAAGTTGCATATGGTGTTTGTGACTCCATTAGAGGTACTACACTTGTGGTACTTGCTTTCAAGAGCTAAGGAAATTCAAGGAACTAGTTGTTATTGCTATATAACAACAAAAGGTATGTATTCTAGCTTTATATATGAATTTCGAAAATTATAGTAGCATGCCAGGTTTCTTTTTGTGTTCATAAAGTTGTATAACTAATAGTGAAAACATAGATCCAATACTAGGGTTGCATGCACACATAGGATTGTTTGTATAATACCCAACAATTCTATATGCATGTTCAATTAGTGAAAAACTTAGATCCAAAGCAGTTATGGTTGCTTAATCACATAGGAATGTAGATATGCTCATAACCCAACAGGTATATGTTATCCGTCTGTGTGATGGTACTTTGGGGAAACTCATTAAGCTTTGTGCTTACAGTTTTGGTTTATGATTTCAAGTATTTCAGAGAATTGTAGCAGGGCAAAGGCGTGATGGTACACATCTTGATTTTATGTCACTGATCTTGGGAAACGTTGATTTCTAAATAATGTTTTGGAAACAATGTTTTGTGAGCACTATTATTAGCAAATGGGTTGTTTTGAAAAGTTTTAATTAGTTGAAATCTTTGGGATGTTACAGCTAGATTGGTAGATCCATAGGACTACCTGTGACTCTGTTGCATGATTATATGTTTATCTTTTTTTTATATGTTGACATATTGTGTTGAGTTGGGTTGAGGCTGTACTGCTCTGTACGGTAGCCAACAAACCCTGGAGCATTCCAAATATGAGCTGAGGGCTAGGTACGACATGCCAAACTCATACTGAGGGCTCATGAACATTCCATATACGACCTAAGGGTCGGGAGGCATGCCAGACTTGTACTAATGGTATGATGGTATTCAGTTTAAGGACAGATCTGGTCGAGGAACAAGCCCGACATAAGCTGGGGGCCCTGAGGGGAAGCCAGACATATGTTATGGGCTCAGGGGTAATCCAGACCTTTAGATGTGGACCCATTGCATGTTGTTATTGTATATCTATGGTATATGGTTATGTGTTGGTATTTTAGGGGAACTCACTAAACGTTGGCTTACAATTTCGAATTATGTTTCATGTACCTCAGATGACGCCGGGAAGGCGAAGGCGTAACCATACACATCCTCATGTTTTGGACCTATGATTTTGGGAACTCTAATGTTGAAATGCTTTTGAAAACTATGTTTACTTGTGAAATTGATGGATTTAAAAGTTTAAATTTATCAAGATTTTATGAGTGTTAGAAATTTTTTCCTCTAGTTGTCAAAGGATGTTGGACATTGACCTTATGGCCATGGTTGAGGTAGGAAAGTTGTCTCAACATTATTTTCCTATGATTGTCATTAATTGTGCTCCTTTGTTGTTCTTTAAAAGTAAGTTGATGTTTGTATCATCCGAAAATGAGATGTTTAGAAAATTGTAATGAAGAAATAAAGGATATGATAAATCGTAAAACTTAGTAAAAAGGGGAATTCAGTCAAAAAGGGTAAAATCATCATTTCTTTTCACCATCAAGGTAAATAATTTTTATGTGAAAAATAATGAGTTAAAAGTGGTTATGGTACAACTGGACTATTAGTAAGGGTCCTTTGTGTGAACTTTAATAGTTAGTACACATGAAGGTTTCTTTGAGAAAACTTTGAGGGTTGGGGTCCTCTATTAACTTTAATTGGTTAGTGCACATGAAAACCCTCTATGTGTACTTTAATCGGTTAGTGCACATGAAGACCCTCTATGGTCAAAATAACAAGTTAGTGTACTTGATGACCCTTTGTGTGAACTTTAATGGGTTAGTGCATATGAAGACCCTATATGTGCAATTGAATAGTTAGTGTACATGAAGACCATCTGTGTACACTCTAGTGGGTTCGTGTACATGAAAACCCTCTTGGTTCAATATAATGGTTTAATTAATATGAAGCCCCTTTTTGTAAACATTAAGGAGAATAGTGCAAAGAAGGTTGAAGTTATATACAAATACTTAAATCATTCATGACCTTATAACTTAATATTTATATTTGGGATGTAGTAGCTTTATAAATTAAAGTTGTAGTCAACATAACAAAGAATCAATAAATACAAAATAAATTAAATCTAAGTTCATATGAGAAAGCTAATAACCTACAAATTTAGAAGAAAATTTATGACAAGATGATGAGAAAAATGGACATTTTTGAGGTGCATTGTTTAAGACATGATAATTTGAGATCCAAAACTCATGAGAGGTGACATCCAAAATTAAATTTGTAGTTCATTTGAAAAAGGGTACATAGGAAGACTAATCAAGCTAAATGGACATATAATGAAGATGTTATGAATGTTATAAAATAGGAGTTGAAACACAACTAAAATAAGGAAAGTTGTATTAACCCTCATCTTTTGTAACACCCATTTCTCCTTAGTAAGTCTTATTATCAAGCTAATTGTTTAAAGGTTGATGTGATCTTGGGGTTTTAGTTAGGGAATGGTGTGTATATTATAGTTCAAGGTGCGTTTAGCGCTCACTTTGTGCAAATAGTCCTAACTTGGGTGCCCCGTGTCATTGTTGGCATCCCAAACCATAATTTTTGAGCCTCGAGTCCTATTTAAGATCTATAACTTCTAGGCTACCCCATTTGGAATTCCTATCCCCTAAAAAACCTTAATCTCGAAACCCTAGCCTCCACTTCATGTGTTGATGAGCAAAAGTGTCCTTGGTGTATAGCTTTAAGGAACATGAAGTCCATGTTGGTGCAACAGGGGTTAGATCAAAGGTAGATCCAGCTATTTCATCACTTTTTGACCATTGTAAGTTATAAAGCTCCTTAATTGTTTTTTTGTGTGTCTTAAATCTAGGTTCTGGTTAAGATTTGGTCACTTTTGGTCCTATCATCATGATACACTCGGAGTTTGAAAAACTCCACAGCTATTGTTTGATTCTTATTGCATTATGATATTTTTTTTTCAAGATAAGAATGCATAATTGTTCTCTCTTTGCATCATTCAAGAGATATCTTATCATTTATAGAACTTTTTAGACGTAGGATTGAGATTTTCCTGGTTGGGAGTTTGGAAACAGATAAAGTCAAAAACAATATCGACTAAGATGGTAATTAGATGTGCTATGGAAATTTAGACACGTGGTTCTATGGATTAAATGCTTAATAAGGAAGATGTTAAGCCATAGGTTTATAGTACACCTACCATTAACTTTTACTATTAACCATAGAATTTTGGTCACTAAGTTGAACCTAATGATGATCTACGCAGTTTCTGAAACCAGTTCTTACGAGGACACAATTGTTTTTGTGATTCTTCTTCTTTTCAGTTTCAAGTGAGTTTTCTCACTATACTTAGTGTGATTTTGATATCCTCTGTATGATAGGATGTAGGTACTATTAGAGTGTGTGTGTGTGTGTGTGTATATATATATATATGTACACACACAAGTAGGCTAATAAGTCTTTTGTATGTATGTTGATTGTTGATTTGTATGATACATGTATGTATCTTTTTGAGGGACTGATGATGAAACGATGATAGATTGTGAGTCCAGATGCCTAGTGAAGTTGAAAGAATGGTAGTATGGTGTGATTCAAATGTAGATAAATTTTGAAGGGTTGATGAGAGAATGGCGATAGGCTGTGAGTCTAGATACCCAACATCGTTGATGGAAGGACAATAGGTTGCAAGTCAATTTTTAATGGCGGAATGACAATAAGTTGCAAGCCATTTGTTTGTATGCATTGTATGTGTATTGTTGTATGTAATATCTTGGCCGAAATCACTAATATTTGTGATTACCCGTAGTTTACAAATGACTTTTAAGTTTGTTCTAGTGATCAAGGAAATCGCACGTTGAATGATGAAGGATTTGAGGGAATAGGTTATTTAGTTGGTTCTTGCAGCTGAACTAGATCACTGACGTGGGGAGAGTTGACGGTGTAGTTATAGGATCCTGACGTGCTCCCAGAGGAGATTGAGCTTGTTACTCAAAAGTTAGAATAGAAGGATCAATTTTTGAAGAGGAAGCTTAAATAGGTACATACACAACTGGCAATGACTACAAAGTTCAAAGCTACCTTTACTCTTACATGAGGAAAGAAGGGCCACGATCGTTGTAGCAGGAGCATGAAGACACATAAAGGTTTATGTTGTGCTTCTTGGGTGCTACATGTGATCTTAGACACATTAAAATACCATGGTTTACAAAGATATTTCTTTCCATGGGTCCCATTTATAAAAATATTGTCTCACACCTTTTCCATTTCATTTACAAATACATTTTACAAATATTTCTTCAGGTATTACTGTCGATACAAGTAAACAATAGTAAACTTGCAATATTGCTTAGGACAAGGAAGTTATGCCTAATTTCCATCCATTGGCTCTCCGTTATCAGTTTTAACTCAACTCTTTAGGCTGCATCTCAAAACCTGGAGTACATGGCATTTATACAATTACATAAGACAATAATTGTCTCCTGAGCTAATATGTTTAGACACAAAATCATTTGATAAAACTATAAATGAACATTGATTTATAAACATAATATGAAGAATGATATGCATGTAACGACCCGAATTATCTACTTATACATCTATAGGGATATATATCAGAGTTTTCTAACGGATGTGTATGTCTATAAATATTAGAACACTTTCCATCCCAAGGTTAATCATTGGTTTACAATAAAAATCTAATATATTAAAGAAGTATGACAACCCGAAGTGCGTTCCATCAATTGTAACCCTTTCCGTTATTAAAGTTGTCGTTTTTTAATTCATTTCTGTTACGTTATTTAATTTAAGTCATAAATTTGAGATTTACGGTGGTTGTCGAGGCCAACACAAATAATAACCCTAATTATTACACACTAAAATAGTGTATAGTGGTAAAGGGATCGAATCCACGGAGACTGGTTCAATTTGATAACTCTATGAAAAATCTCTTTGTAAAATACTTGGAATATGACAATAAATTAAAAATGGGGGTTTTGATGTTTTGAAATACTTGAAGCAAACTAGAATTAATTATGATTTAAATAGACAATTGCAACAAAAATAAGAATTTGATGTAAAATCAATAAGGGAAAGATGGTTGACTTAAAGTTTTCTCACTTTGACTTTTTATGAACATATCATTAGAATTCAATGGTGCAATACTTGTTTTAAATCCTCAATTTGGCTATAGTAATCCAAGGAGCTTGAGATTACCTAGACTTTTCTTAATTGTTGAAATGGCTAGAGAAGCTCATAACAATTTCCTTAGTCAAAGTCACTAATTCCAAATAGCATGTAATTAGTGAAAGTCAACTAGCATTAAGAACCAAAAAGTCACCAAATCCAAGAGGGGTCAAATGCTTTCACCACCATGTTGGAGGAAATATTTTTATGATTGTGTGAAGCAAAAACAACACAAAAATCATTTGTTGCTTGCTAATTTGAGGATCCTTTACTTAATCAAGAAATTAGCCAACTAATCACCACAAACACATTTAAACTCATGAACTAAAACATACAAGTAATGATAAGATGTTAAAACACAAAACATTCCCATAAAGATTCAAGAACATGTTCATGGATTCTTCAAAATTCAACAAAAGTTCAAAGGATTAACCAAAATTCAACCAAGATTAGCTTAGCCAAGCATGGCTAAACCCAAAGAAACAAAGTTAGAGAAAATTGTACCAAACATTAAGCAAGAATCAAGAGGTAAAAATATGATGTTCTTCAAGGGTTCTTAGCCTTCAAAAGTCTCCAAAACTCCAGAGAGAATCTTCAAAAATCGGATGTCCAAGAGTATGCAAAAGATGGGCACCAACCTTCCTCAAATAGCTCAAAAGAAGAATTTCTGAAATTGCCCCTGCAGGAGGTTGCGCGACCCGCGTGCTCTTGCGCGGGTGGGTTGCGCGGGTGGTCCCTGGATGTAGCATCTTTGAGGTTTTGGGCCTCCATAGCTTAGCCCACTTGGCCCAGATCGAATCCAATCACCTCTTAGCCCATTTTCTTCAAGTTTTTCTTCATTTTAAGCCCAATTTGACCTCTCCAAATCCTCCAAAGCTCGTGAATTCGCCCGATTAATAATTTACGTACGCTTGAATATTCCCCCGCATCTTGCAAATTTAAAGTTTATTTCTCTCCAAGTCTTCAAATAATCATCAAGATCACTCCATGCATCATCGCCACTACCCATCAAGCCCAACATCATTTTTGTCTACCAAATCTCATCGCCTCCTATATGTCCCGAACACTCCCGCTCCGCTAGACCCGAAAACCTGCAATTATGCTCACAAGATTCGAGAGTACCCGAAATAGTCATAAAATAACAAAAAGGAAAATATGCATGGAAATTATCTAAATTATGAATGAAATATGCTAAAATAAACTATAAAAAGAAGTAATTAAAATGAAGCTATCAAATCACCCCAAGCTTAAACCTTACTTGTCCTCAAGTAAGACAAGACTAAATGAACTTGGGATGAACTACCCTAGAAATAAAAAGAATGGATAGAACCATGGAACCTGTTCGACGTTAGTCAACATGGTCAGAATTGATTTCGCTGCTATCTCACAACTTTTTCATCCGATGACAATGGAACCATAAACCACAGCCAGGACAACTCCTTTAGGTGAGTAAGGAGGGATGAGCAGTCGCAGCCTCAATGGAACATGTATACAATGAAGAACATCTGTAGTAGGGAGAAAGCAACTGGATGGGCTCGGGTGGAGCTCTTTTTTTAAGTGTACACTCTGATCTCACATTTGCCGGTTTCTCTCATGTGTAACTAGGTTTAATCGCTCGAGCACCGTTGTAGGAATCGATTCACTTGGTGTTGGCCCAAACCTCCCGTAGTATCCGACTCGACAGCCTCCCTAACATCACCAATTTGCGAAAAACAACTCGATATATATACAATAAAACATACCTAAATAAATGAATATCAAACGCCGGGTGACCAAGATGTTGGGAAATTTGTTCAATAATTGAACCGGCCACCTATCTAAGATAGTTGCAACTGAAAATTTGCATGCTTCATTTTGTTTTTGTTTTTGTTTTTGTTTTTGTTTTTTTTTTTTTTTTGATGAGAAAACCCTTTGACTCAAAATTTGGTTCCCAAAGGTGTGTAGGTGGAACCGAAAGGGTAATGATATAATCCGAATGGCCTAAGTGTGAAAATGACCATGTGTGGAGCATAAAGATGTAATGTAAGCTCCTTTTCAAACTTGTGGTTTTTCAAAGATAATGAAAATGTCCAAATGTGGACTAAAAGACTCTCTAAATTCTAAGAAAATCGCAAAAAGATATGGTGATGTAAAGAGACCGGATATGGATTCTACTCGGGGACAAGCACCAATGCTTCATCCTAACAGTTCAAACATGATCAAGTGTGATCCTCTCCGCGGTAGTGACCGCAAGGCTAAGAACACCCATTGCTATAGTATATCCTACAGTTGTTAGTATTGTATGCATAATTCTTCATGAAACTACCTGGCCATGATCACTTACCCCTTTAAGCTACCAGCATCTGATCCCAAGTATGAAATCCCAAACTGCAGCTAGTGGTCCCGATTCGATGGGTGAGATAGCAACAAGATCCTGGACCAATAATGATACAATAACTGTGAACCTGTTCCATGGCATCCAAGAGAGGTGAGAATAAACAGACAACAAAAATGCATGAATGCTAATGTCTTAAGCTAAATGTTATGCAAAAATAAAAAGTGGAAAAAGAAGAAAATAAAATCTGTTTGGAATTTAAAAAAAAAAATGAATGAAAATTAGCTTAAAACTAAAATGTTATGCAACCTAATTAAAAATGCATGAAAAAAATAAAAGGAAAATGAAATGCCCCACCCCAAGCTTAAGAACGAGCATTGTCCTCAATGCTTGAGGAAAGGGCGGAAAGGACCTAAATCGGGGGGTCGGGCGGCGGGAAATGCCTGTGGCGATAGTAGTAGGCCCACATATCCTGGACCTGGCGGGAAGTGTGAGAGGAGGACTGCTCCAATCGATCAACACGGCTTGCCACATCTAGGATGGCTCTCGAATTCTCTTGCGTTTGGGCGTCGATGCGTTGCACCGTGGAGAACATTGTGGCAAATTGGTCAAAGAACATGGGGGGGGGGGGAAATATGGTGGGACTTCGTGTCCCTCCTGCTGATGCGGCTGGTCAAAATGATGTGGAGGGGCCTGGAATTGATCATGCGGAAACATCGGCTGCTGCATCGAGGGCTGGTCAAAATGATCCTCAACTTCGGGCATCTCGTCGTTCTCTTCGTCATCTTCTTCCTCTTGTTGCTCTGCGTCGTCACCCTCATCATCTTCGAATTCTGGGAATACACCTGCTTGGGTCAATTGATCTGGAGGAAGCCAAGTGTCGGGGTCGCCTGTATCGAATGAAGAACCGATCCAACTTGGCAGGATGTAAACCGGGGCTTTGTCAGAGTCTAACCAACTGTACGTGTGGGTTCCCCGATCGAGCAACATCTCCATCCGGATGAGAGTGTCACAATCTAGCAGGAAGTTCGGTGGGGTGTCGACAGGTATGTACTCGAGATCCGGGAAGTCTAGGCCGACGGCTCGACCTATGATCGTGATAAGTCCCCCGATGAAAATTTCCCCTGAGGAACGTTGGCGTATGGAGTCACATTTGTCTAAAAAGAAGCCTGAAAAACTGAGGGAGAGTGCACACCTCATGCTTCGGAGGAAAAATAGCTCACATCTGTTGATTTGGCCGGGCTCGAGACGCCCGAAGATACTCGTCGTAAGGACTCGGTGAGCAATTCGCCAACAGGGGTGAACGATGTGCTTGGCTCGCTGTTGGCTTGGGTTGAAGGTTGGGAGACCGGAAATTTGCATCCAAAAGTTTGCATCAGGGTAACGCAGAAAATCTTGGTACTCTTGATTTTGGGGGCTGATGCGGAATGGATCGTCTATACCCATGATAGAATCAAGCTCTTCGTATGTGAGTCTATGATGCTCCCCTTTCAACTGGAATGTGAGGACTTCCGTGTCATCATCTCGTGCATATGTGCTAAGAAATTCCATTGTGGGTTCCTCGTAAGTTCTGTCACAAAGTCGAAGAAAACCACGCCAACCGAGTTTTATGAACAAATGGTATACACCATCATGCACCCCAAGCTTTTTCATGGACTTTTTATGGTAGAATTTTGTCGGCCGGATTGCGCGACCCCGAAGATTGGAGCGATAGGTTTTGATCTCAGCATTTGTAAGGGAAGGATCGCTTCCCTCTTCTCCTCTTTTTTTTCGTTTACCGGCTGCTTTGCGTGATGGACCGGCGGTATCCTTTTGCGGGTTAGGATCGATCGATGATCCATGGGTGCGTGTCCAAGCCGTGGTTTTGCCCATTTTCGAAACCTACAATATCAAAAACAACTTCACCAACGTAATCCCTCACCTCACCACTCTCAAATCAATGCAACTATCTTTAGACCGAACACAAAAAAAAAAAAAAAAAAAAAAAAAAAAAAAAAAAAAAAAAATCCAAGAAATAATGACACCCAACTTTTGACAATGTAAAATGGTTTCAACAACACCACTCGGTTAATTCGATAATCCCAACAAAAATTCGGCAGCAATATGAGACAAAATGAGAAAATCCCAACCAAAGTTTAAACAATTTTTTGAACAAATTTCCAAGCAAATTAACCAATCTCAACCTTTCTCAAATCAATGTTTCCAAATAAACCGGGCAACAACTAACGATCTTAGGCAATTTCCAAAGCATAATTTGATGCAATTACTGAATTGAAACAATGCAATGTAATAAAAACCAAGGAAAGAGAATACCCGTATTATCCCAAAATTGAACTTGAACCCGGAATCCGCTATCGTGCACCCCAAGCTTTGGTTATTTGTGGGTGCCTAAATGCAAGACTTGTTCATTGAAGGGATATTTTCAACTTGATTTGTGTGAAAAATACGGCGGCGGCTTGTGGTGGCTCAAAAATTATGGGAAAATTTTTGATGAGATTTTGAGGTTTTGTTTGGTTAGATGTAAAGATCCCCGAAAAAGAAACACTTTGGTGATGTCGGAATTTCGAGAGGTGGTGGGAGTTGGCCGGAAAATGGCCGGAAAGCTGCGAGTTGGGTGGTGGTGGCGCCCCTAGACCCGGCGATGGATCGGAGTAAACTTTAGGTGGGGTTTGCAGAGCACGGAAAATGGTGAAGAATGGTGGTGGTCTCGTCGTATTCCGACCGGTGGAACTCCGGGAAATCAAATTTTTGTGAAAAGTGGGTTTATGTGTTCTTGAGAGTTTGAGAGAGAATGAGGGGTTTTTGAGAGAATGAAATGAAGAAGAAGAGTTGCTGGAGGTTTTTAATCCATATATAAGTGTGGTCAACACCCGGTCAATGTTGGTCAACTCATTAAACCACCTGGTCAACGAAAGTCAAAGTTGGTCAACAAAATAGGAGATAGTCGTCAAAGCAGCACGCGAGTCGCGCAGAGGGGGCGCGCGGGTCGCGCAGACCATGAAGTTTGGTGCTTGATTTTTTGTTGCATGTTGAAGACCGGCCGCGCACACCAGCCGCGCACCCGTGCGCGGGTCGCGCAGACCCCTGCTCCCGGAAATTGATTTTTCTCTGTTTTCTTCCGTTTCTTCACTAGTTCTTGATCCCAAATGCCCCAAACACCTAGAAACTCTTGATTTCATCAAAAATTACTTCAAAAGACGTATCAAAACATTTTCAAAACTTCTTTATTCGAACGTAGAAACACGAAAGCATAAAGCTTTTCCAAAAATGCCTCTCTTTAACGTCTTAGGCGAGACGTCCTTCTAGCTTGGTTCAACACTCCGGTGCATCCAAGTGGATGACTTCAATAACACTTGCATTAAAACTTTCATAGAATGGCTTTAACCGGTGCCCGTTAACTTTGAAAATATGTCCCGTTTCTTCACTTTGGATTTCCACCGCTCCATGGTCAAAAGTCTTTATTACAACAAATGGGCCAATCCACCTTGATCTTAATTTGCCCGGGAATAACTTCAACCGTGAATGGTAAAGTAAGACCCTATGTCCCGGTTCAAAATTCTTCCGGGTGATGGACTTGTCGTGGAAGAGCTTCGTTTTCTCCTTATAAATCCTTGCGTTTTCATAGGATTCGTTTCTCAATTCTTCTAGCTCTTGGAGTTGAAGTTTCCTATGCCTTCCAGCCTCGTCAATGTCGAAGTTGCATTTCTTGACCGCCCAAAATGCTCGGTGCTCTAACTCGACGGGAAGATGACAAGGTTTTCCGAAAACTAATTTGAAGGGCGACATTCCAATCGGGGTCTTATAAGCGATCCGATATGCCCATAAGGCATCGTCAAGTCTCAAACTCCAATCCTTCTTTATCGGATTCACTGTTTTCTCTAGAATAGACTTCACTTCACGATTCGAGACCTCCGCTTGACCATTCGTTTGAGGGTGATAGGCAGTGGAGACACGATGAGTCACGTGATACTTCTTCAATAGAGCCTCCATCATTTTGTTGCAAAAGTGCGTCCCTCTATCACTAATCAAAGCCCTAGGCACACCAAATCTCGCAAAAACATTAGACTTTAAAAACTCGATAACCGTTTTGGCATCGTCCGATCTTGTGGCTTTGGCTTCAACCCATTTAGAAACATAGTCAACCGCGAGTAAAATATAAACGTTGCCAAATGATACGGGAAATGGGCCCATAAAATCAATCCCCCATACGTCGAAAATTTCACAAACAAGGATTGGATTTTGGGGCATTTGGTTCTTTTGCGAAATGTTTCCCGTCCTTTGGCACCGCTCACAACCTTTGCAAAACATATAACTATCGCGTGACATGGTTGGCCAAAATAATCCACATTCAAGGACTTTTCTCAAAGTCCGGCTAGGTCCGAAGTGTCCCCCACAAGCAAATTCATGACAAAATTGCAAAATGGATTGGTGCTCTTGTTGGGGAACACATCGCCTAATGATTTGATCGGGACAATGTTTCCACAAATAAGGTTCATCCCACACATAGTATTTTGCATCACTTTTCAACTTGTCTTTTTGAGAATGCGTGAATGTGTCGGGATACCTTTTTGTGACCAAAAAGTTAACGATATCGGCATACCAAGGAATAGATTGGGTAAGGGAAAAGAGATGCTCATCCGGAAACTCGCCCTGCAATGGGAGAGGAGTTTCATTTGAAGTGATCCGACTTAGATGATCGGCAACGAGGTTCTCGCATCCGCTCTTATCCCGGATTTCCAAGTCAAATTCTTGTAACAGTAGGATCCACCGGATGAGTGTCGGCTTTGCATCTTTCTTTGTCATCAAGTACTTAAGAGCTGCGTGATCCGAATACACTATGACCTTGGTACCAAGTAGATATTGTCTAAATTTCTCCAAGGCGAACACTATGGCCAATAGCTCCTTCTCCGTGGTAGAGTAGTTGCTTTGGGCATTGTCTAGTGTCCTTGATGCATAATAGATCACATGGGAGGCCCTCCCATTCTTTTGACCCAAAACGGCGCCAATCGCATAGTTGCTTGCATCACACATGATCTCAAAAGGGAGATCCCAATTTAGTGCTTGCATGATGGGAGCGGATGTAAGCAACTCTTTGAGCTTGTCAAAAGCTTCTTTGCACGCCTCATTGAGCTCGAAATCGACCTCCTTTTGCAAGAGTTGGCACATTGGTCTTATTATCTTTGAAAAATCCTTGATGAACCTTCGGTAGAAACCTGCATGGCCCAGAAAAGAACGAACTTCCCGAACACAAGTCGGGTAAGGTAAGCTTTGAATAACATCAATTTTGGCCTTATCTACCTCAATTCCTTTTTTAGACACAATGTGACCCAAAATGAGACCTTGACTCACCATGAAATGACATTTCTCAAAATTCAAAACCAAGTTTGTTTCAATGTATCTTTTTAAAATTTTTGTGAGATTAGTCAAACATTCTTGAAAAGAGTTGCCATGTACCGTGAAATCATCCATAAAAACCTCAATTATGTTTTCAACATAATCCGAAAAGATACTAACCATACAACGTTGGAAAGTGGCCGGGGAGTTACACAATCCAAATGGCATTCTCCGGTATGCAAAAGTACCAAATGGGCATGTAAATGTTGTCTTTTCTTGGTCTTTCGGTACCACCGGGATTTGGTGAAAACCAGAGTACCCGTCTAGACAACAATAATGGGATTTCCCGGCCAACCTTTCTAACATTTGGTCAATGAAAGGCAATGGGAAATGATCTTTTTGTGTGCTCGCATTGAGTTTGCGGTAGTCAATACATACTCTCCACCCATTTTGCACACGGGTGGGGACCATCATACCTTTGTTGTTCTCGACCACCGTGATTCCCGTCTTCTTTGGAACGACTTGCACCGGACTCACCCACTTGCTATCCGAGATTGGATAGATCATCCCCGCATCAAGAAGCTTTAATATCTCTTTCTTCACGACTTCCATCATTGGTGGATTTAGCCTTCTTTGCGCGTCTCTACTTGGCTTGCATTCATCCTCCATTAAGATCTTGTGCATACAAGTGGAGGGGCTCAAACCCTTGATATCCGCAATCGTCCAACCCATGGCTTCTTTATGCTCCTTCAACACCTTGAGGAGTTGCTCTTCTTCAAATTCGGTTAAATGAGTTGAGATGATAACCGGAAGGGTTTCATTCTTTCCCAAGTAGGCATACTTCAAGTGTTGAGGTAAGACCTTTAATTCCAATTCGGGTGGTTGAACAAGGGATGGAGACAATTTTGTATGAGTTTGGGACAATTCAATTTGCTTGACATCTAATCTTGTGGACTTTTTCATTTCCATTTTATTTACCAACTTCTCAACTTCCGGATCCAAAGAATAAAACTTTAATTGCTCGGCTAGCTTCCCACAATCGAATCCTTTGCTTAAGATCATCTCCAACATATCACCGTTAGATAACTCAAACAATTCTTGAGTAATTGGCTCAACAACATCAACAAAGTACAAAGATGAAACATCACTAGGATATCTCATGGCATCATAAATATTAAAACTTATTGTTTCACCATCAAACTCCATTGTCAAACTTCCCGCATACCCATCGATCTTTGTCCTAGTCGTCTTCAAAAACGGTCTCCCAAGCAAGATTAGAGCCGATTTGGAAGACACTTGCTCATCTAGATCAATCACATAGAAATCCGTCGGGAAGACTAATTGGTTCACTTGCACTAGGACATCTTCTAAAACACCTCTAGGAAAGACACTTGATTTATCCGCAAGAGAGATTATGACACCGGTTTCACTTAAGGGTCCGACATTTAATGATTCATACACTGAATAGGGCATGACATTGATAGAAGCACCAAGATCAAGCATAGCACTACTAAAAGTGACATCTCCAATCTTGCAAGGAACCGTGAACATTCCAGGATCTTTGCATTTGGGTGGAAGTTTCCTTTGTAAAACCGCGGATGCGTTTTCATTCATCAAAATTTTCTCATTTCCCTTCAACTTCCTCTTGTTGGTACAAAGTTCTTTCAAGAACTTTGCATATCTCGGGATTTGCTTGATTGCATCAAGTAGAGGGATGTTTACTTCCACCTTTCGGAAGGTGTCCAAAATCTCTTTCTCCTCCATATTCTTCTTTGAAGTTGCAAGTCGAGAGGGGAACGGTGGTTGAGTGGCTATTGGTGTTACTAGAGGGATGGACTTCTTTGGAACTCCGGCTTGTGCATCATTCTTGACTGTAGGTTCTTCAATGGGAATGATCTCTATTTCTTCCTCTTCTTCCCTTGGCTTCTTCTTTGAACTACTTTCTCCGACTTGCTTGCCACTTCTCAAGGTCACCACATTGACATTTGGGTTCTTTTCGGTTTGAGAAGGGAGTTTACCACGGGATTCCAACTTGCTTATGGACGTAACTATATCTCCCATTTGTGCTTCAAGGTTGGAGATACTAGTCCTTGTCTCTTTTTGGAATTGTTGGGTACTAGTGGCTAGAGATTTGACAATGTCTTCAAGAGACATTCCGGAGCTACTTGGTTGAGATTGAGGAGATTGTTGATGATGATGTGGAGGGTGCGTTTTGGATTGATAGTGTGGTTGTTGATGTTGGTATTGAGGTTGTGGTGGTGGATAGGACGGTCTAACCAATGCATTGTGAGGCAATGGTCTTGGGTTGTAGCTTCCGTTGGGATTTGGTTTCCAACTTGAATTATATGCATTTTGGTACCCGGATGGTTTGTTGTGGTAGTTTTGGAATTCTCCCGTGGCATTCACATGCTCCGCATCTTCTTGAAGGATGGGACACATATCCGTAGGATGTCCCATGGTTGCACATATTCCACAAACCATCACTTGTGGAGTTTGTCCCATGGCTAGCTTTTGGACGATGGATGTTAGATCTTTTATTTGAGACTCAAGATTCGATGTTCCCACTTCATTAACTTTGTGTTGTGTGTCTCTCTTCATGTCTTGGCGAGGGCCAAAATGTTGTGAATTTGCGGCTATGGTGTTGAAAAGTTGTCTTGTTTGTTGTGGGGTTTTACTAAAGACATCTCCACCACTTGAGGCATCAACTAGTCTTCTCTCCATTGGCAACAATCCCTCATAGAAGTGTTGAATGAGGAGTTGTTCCGGAATTTGGTGTTGTGGGCAACTATAGCACAAGTTGTTGAACCTCTCCCAATAATCATGGAAAGTCTCATTTTGACCTTGGCGGATTCCACAAATCTCATTTCGAAGACTTGAGACTCTTGAGGCGGGATAAAACTTGTCAAGGAAAGCTCTTGCCATGTCGGTCCATGAGTTGATCGACCCCGGTGGAAGATAGAATAACCAATCTTTTGGTCTATCGGCCAATGAAAAGGGGAATGCCCTTAGCTTGATTTGGTCATCGGTTGACCCTTGTGGCTTCATGCTAGTGCAAATAATGTGGAACATCTTCAAATGCTTATGAGGGTCTTCATTCTCCAATCCATGGAAAGTCGGTAGGTGATGGACTAAACTTGATTTCAACTCCGAGCCTCCTTCCAAAACCGGGTAATTGATACCGGTTGGAGTTTGTGTAACATCGGTCTCCATCATTTGCCTCAAAGTTCTTTCGGGAACTTCTCCTCTGTCCGCCATTTCAATTGGTTCAATAATGGGTGGGTTTTGTTGTAGGGGTGGTGTTTCGGGAATTTCTTGGCGAAGGTCGGGACTAGAATCGAGCTCTATGTCGCTTAATGAAGCGGTTTCGACCTCCGGATCCCTGTGAGGATTAGAAGTTTGACCACGTTCAATTCGCTTTTCCTTCGCCAAACGCCTTGCTTCTTTTTCGATTTCTGGATTGTAAATCAAGTCACCTGTACGCTGAGATCTGGGCATAGAGAAAAAATTGATTAAAAATAAACCAATCCCCGGCAACGGCGCCAAAAATTTGGTGGTTGTCGAGGCCAACACAAATAATAACCCTAATTATTACACACTAAAATAGTGTATAGTGGTAAAGGGATCGAATCCACGGAGACTGGTTCAATTTGATAACTCTATGAAAAATCTCTTTGTAAAATACTTGGAATATGACAATAAATTAAAAATGGGGGTTTTGATGTTTTGAAATACTTGAAACAAACTAGAATTAATTATGATTTAAATAGACAATTGCAAAAAAAATAAGAATTTGATGTAAAATCAATAAGGGAAAGATGGTTGACTTAAAGTTTTCTCACTTTGACTTTTGATGAACATATCATTACAATTCAATGGTGCAATACTTGTTTTAAATCCTCAATTTGGCTATAGTAATCCAAGGAGCTTGAGATTACCTAGACTTTTCTTAAGTGTTGAAATGGCTAGAGAAGCTCATAACAATTTCCTTAGTCAAAGTCACTAATTCCAAATAGCATGTAATTAGTGAAAGTCAACTAGCATTAAGAACCAAAAAGTCACCAAATCCAAGAGGGGTCAAATGCTTTCACCACCATGTTGGAGGAAATGTTTTTATGATTGTGTGAAGCAAAAACAACACAAAAATCATTTGTTGCTTGCTAATTTGAGGATCCTTTACTTAATCAAGAAATTAGCCAACTAATCACCACAAACACATTTAAACTCATGAACTAAAACATACAAGTAATGATAAGATGTTAAAACACAAAACATTCCCATAAAGATTCAAGAACATGTTCATGGATTCTTCAAAATTCAACAAAAGTTCAAAGGATTAACCAAAAGTCAACCAAGATTAGCTTAGCCAAGCATTGCTAAACCCAAAGAAACAAAGTTAGAGAAAATTGTACCAAACATTAAGCAAGAATCAAGAGGTAAAAATATGATGTTCTTCAAGGGTTCTTGGCCTTCAAAAGTCTCCAAAACTCCAGAGAGAATCTTCAAAAATCAGATGTCCAAGAGTATGCAAAAGATGGGCACCAACCTTCCTCAAATAGCTCAAAAGAATAATTTCTGAAATTGCCCCTGCAGGAGGTTGCGCGACCCGC
Organism: Lactuca saligna; assembly: GCF_052625555.1. Classification (NCBI taxonomy): domain Eukaryota; kingdom Viridiplantae; phylum Streptophyta; class Magnoliopsida; order Asterales; family Asteraceae; genus Lactuca; species Lactuca saligna. The sequence goes on along the minus strand of NC_136423.1, from coordinate 136,539,113 downwards.
GTGCTCTTGCGCGGGTGGGTTGCGCGGGTGGTCCCTGGATGTAGCATCTTTGAGGTTTTGGGCCTCCATAGCTTAGCCCACTTGGCCCAGATCGAATCCAATCACCTCTTAGCCCATTTTCTTCAAGTTTTTCTTCATTTTAAGCCCAATTTGACCTCTCCAAATCCTCCAAAGCTCGTGAATTCGCCCGATTAATAATTTACGTACGCTTGAATATTCCCCCGCATCTTGCAAATTTAAAGTTTATTTCTCTCCAAGTCTTCAAATAATCATCAAGATCACTCCATGCATCATTGCCACTACCCATCAAGCCCAACATCATTTTTGTCTACCAAATCTCATCGCCTCCTATATGTCCCGAACACTCCCGCTCCGCTAGACCCGAAAACCTGCAATTATGCTCACAAGATTCGAGAGTACCCGAAATAGTCATAAAATAACAAAAAGGAAAATATGCATGGAAATTATCTAAATTATGAATGAAATATGCTAAAATAAACTATAAAAAGAAGTAATTAAAATGAAGCTATCAATTTTTATTATGACTTAATGGGTGTCCAAACATGCTTAGACCTTATCTTAACACTCCATATTTAATCGGAAACATTTTAGAATCGACCATATCGGGTTACGGCAACTTAATCGGGTGCGACCAAAATCCACGTCTAACATCGGTATCGGGTAGAATTCCACCGTGTCCCGAACTTGGAACATATTTAAAGTGGTTTAAGCTTCCATTTGAAGCTTTTGCTCTCTCTCACTACTCTCTCTCTCTAACCTCTCTCCTCCAATCCAAGTTTTAAGTCCAAAATCATCAAATTTAAGCTCCATTTCATCAAGGTAACCTTTCTAGCTTCCAAATCCGAGTTTAAACTATTATTTAGGACCACTTTCATGTGTTTATGGCCCTGGAACATGCTTGGGCCATAAACACACATATAAGGGGTTTTTGAGCCTTAAAACCCTTCCAATCCACTTTTGGAGCTTAGATATGGCTAAATGACTTAAGGGGACGGACTTAGAACACCTTGATTCCAAATTTTGAGGCGTAAACATGAGTTTACTGCCCAAGAACATGCTTGGGCCGTAAAATCATCTTCATTGAGTGTTTAAATGCCACTTAAACACACCAATAGCCTTGGATTAAATTCTAGAATCAACCACAATCGATTTAGGGGCCTTAAACATGATGAAAACCCTCCCTTTAGGAGTTCACAGCCATAAACCCCCCTAGAATGGGTTCCTGGGTCGTAAACTCATATACACTAGTTCAATGATGCCCTAAATTCATTCTAAGGCTTGTAAAATTGGTTTGAATCACATGTGATTGATCTAAGGCCACCAAATCATTAATATAAGGGTATAGGAGCTTACGGCCGTAAACTCCTATTTTAGGGTCGTAAACTCCCTTTGATGGTCCCTTTGGAGGTTTAACTCATTCTTATGCCTTAGATTAAATCACAGCAACCCTTCCCAAGTGTTATTTGACCATTTGACACCATAATACCCCATATTCATGAGTTCACGGCCGTGAACTCATGTGGTCATAGTCTTAGGGCCGTAAACTCCCTAAGGAGTTTACTCTTGAAGAGCAAACTCATTTTCCAAAGCCCTATACGTCCGTAGATGTCACCCGGGTCACTCCAAACACTTGATTGAAGTGCTTTCTCGTATTGAAGTGTATAATCATATCTAATTAGTGATTTAAAGTCTAATTAGATACATTTGTATACCATTTCATATTACATAGGAACCGCGCGCGTTATCAAGCCCCGAACCGACACATAGCATCCAAACCGACACGTTTTCTCATCTGGTGAGTTCATACCCCTACCCATTTTCAATGTTTTCACTGTTTTCAGGGGGAATACAAGCAAAGTACAAGGAATAGTTGTACTGAAAAATGGTTTTACATGTGTTATATTTCATATTATGTATGCTTTTAACACTGTCAATCATAATAGATAAACGTTGAGCTTGCAGAACACACTATCATATTATTTGTGAAAAACATTATAAATTGTTGTATTTTATAATTTTCACAAATGGTTTTCCCACATTATAACAATTAAAAGCATAACATTGAACTTTGAGCATGAAACTTAGTATATTGTTTTGTCCTCGGTAACACTCCACAGAGATACGCGAGTGGCGGATCGTCATTTGATCTTTCTGTATTATTACTAGTAAATTTGTTATTCCTATAAATTGGAGACACATCCTCGGAGAACACTCCACAGAGATAAGCGAGTGGAGGACTGTGACATCCCCAAAATCACGGCCAGAAAAGACCGATTTCATCTATGCTTTTTAAAATAATTTCAGAGTAAATCCTTTTGATTTAAAAGTGTTGCGGAATTTTTTCCCAAAACAAAACATGATAAAATAATATTTATCAAAGCATTTCATCAAGAGATGCATTTTCATTATATAATCAAAACTCAGGATGTCATGTTCCGATACAGACCATAAAGCATAAACGATAACATTACAAGTCATTCAACAAATATATACATATAGAGACTTGTAAACAAAACAACTCGATGATTCATCCATCTTACACCCTTGCGCCACTTCCTGTAATACAAATAAAACTGAGTGGGTCAGGCTTGGGAGACTGGTGAGCATATAGGGATTTCAACCCACAATAAATAAATTATATTTAATTTCACCAACCAATCACTATCCCGATTACCCATTCCCGTTATCCTCAATTTACGTCCCTAAAACAACATCTATCTCAAGGGACCTAATCTAGGATTTTCATCGGGACGGACATTACTGCTAAGGGGTTTCCTCAACAATAGATATCCTAAAGGCAACCATGAGGGGGATAGAGTACACCGGTGAACACATCGTTCTCAACACCTACAGGTTATGAACCTGCAAGCGTTCCACAAGACTGTCTAGAAGGAGTCTGTGGTCGTTATCCATACTCCGCTGAATAACTAGGTCAACAACAACAACATCGAGGCCTCTCATCTGCTTATTACACACCAACTATCTACCCATGTTCTACCCAACATATTAGTAGATAAAATTATATATTTTTATACATGGTTTAAAAACTTGTATAGCATGCTTTAATCAATACATATTCCACATAACAAATGAGGCACACACACATAACACATATTTCATAGAGAATAAATCGGATCTATGAGATAGAAGAAAGTGAATATACATTCACGCATATAACAACCAAATATACACATAAGACGTATATCGTATAAAATACTTCATAGTTATGCGTTAGAAGAAAGTAACTACACACTCACTTGATTAGAAGATGATCGGACAACACTACGGCTTGCAGAAGTAGTAATCCTCAGCAGATCTGGAAGATCTCCACAAAAATCGAACTTCTCGCGGACAGAGCTTCGGCTCTGGAATCGCACTTCTCGGGATCTTTAGGGCTTTGAAACTTGCTTTGGGGCTCGGGAATATTACCGGGGCTTCGGGGTACTTTTGGCACGCAAATCGAGGTAAAACGGGAGAGAGAGGAGAGAAAAAGAGCAAATGAGTCGGCTGCCCTCGCATCCTATTTATAGGAGGCTGGAGCCTCGCAGTACGCGGGGCGTACGCGTCCGAATCGCCATGGCATGCGTTATCTGAAGAACTCGAGTGCGAGGGACGTCACGCTTCGCTGTACGTTGGGCGTACTTCGGATATGCTCGGTGACTCCCCTTCGGATAATGTCGGATTTCATAATTAAATTTAAATATTAATTATTTAATAAACTTTGAAAATTCATATCTTCTTCATACGAACTCCGTTTTCGATGTTCTTTATATCCACCCGTAGGTGAGACTACGCTCTACAACTTTCGTTTAGACTCTGTCTGCTAATTTTGACTTTTATTTTTATTAATTATTTTTAGTAGGCCGGGACAGAAAAACTTCGTTATAAATTCGTAACTTCTTCGTTTGACGACCGTTCTCGCCTAAATTTTCATCGCTTTGATACCAACAACGAGATCTTCGATTCTCGTTTAGATTGTTTCGGCTGCATACCGCTAAGTCGAAACTTCAATAGATCATAACTTCCTCATACGAAGTCAGATTTGGGTGTTCTATATATATATTCGGAAACCTCGTTTCAACTACTACAACATTATCCAAAGATAACGAGTTTATTTTACACTTAAATTTTGACGCTTATTTTTATTCTTAATTAATCAAACCACATAATTAAACAATTAAGCACAAAACACATAATACTCAAATAATACACTTCTATTATTTCAAAACAGGTTACAAAGGTTAACCTAGACTATTATATCAACATTAATGATAGGCCCAGAAACACAGGCGTTACAAGGACCGCCCCTGTAATCAGAATCTCTTAGATAGGGAGCGTGACTTGAGTGTATAGATCTATACGGGGCTGACTACCCTGCACTTGGCTGCTAGCTACAGCCGAACCGAAAGGTTCAAGGGTGACGAAAGTCACAAAGTGAGATAGACTACTTATTGCCATATTTAGTCTATCGTATGGTTATGGAACTCGCAATTTGGATAACAGAGATTTACTTTTTACTAATAATGGGTTTAGTAACTAGTTTATTTTGTAGTTATTAGTTTTTTATACGTGTTAAAACTAACATACACTTCACAAGGATAACCAGGTTTTCAATACACATCTTTCACATTACATTTCAGATCAGTAGTCAACTTTTAGGAAAATATGGGATTTTCCTGGGATAACAATTGAACATAACCAGAACTATATAACATAACAGAAAACTAAACACTACTTTTAAGAAAATATGGTATTTTCTTGGGTCGTAACTTTTTCAGAAACTGAAAGGAAACTCGTACATTTTCAGAAAACAAAACCGCTTATGAACTCACCAGCTTTATACCTGATTTTTAAAATGCTTGTATTCTCAGGTCCGCATTAGACAGATACCCGATGATCTTTTTGTCGAAGACGGAGTGCGTTGAAGACGCGTCTTACTTTTGTTCATATATATACATATGTATCACACTTGTACAACTTTACTTTTGAATAAATGTAAAATTTCATATGTAATGTAATGGTTGTTTACTTTGCTTACTATGTGCATTGGATTTGATACTCAACGTGGAGTCCGCCTCGGAAATGTTTCTGCCTTGGTTTTCGGGGTGTGACAATAAGAAACAAGGAAAATAAAAATAAAATAAAATTACTCTTCTACACTAAGTCCTTGTGCTCCTATCTTCTCACTTACTATAGTTGCCACCTAAACTTGCAAACATTGAAACATCTCTACAACATAAGACAACTATGCCTGGTGAGTTATATTCTTTTGATCGTCATTTTCATCTACTCTTCTTCTAAGACTTTCTATCTTTCCACATTCTAATATTTTTCTCTTTTCCTTCTCATACCTTTCGATCTAGTCCCTTCCTCTTTATCGTTCTCTATCTTCACATACTCTATATTTTGTGCTCTTTTCTCATACTATTCTCTATTCTCCACCCTTCTCATCTCATTTATCTCTTCCTCTATCTTCTAATCGTCTTATCATATTCTTTTTTAGCCTCTTCTAAGGATCATCTCATACTCTATACATGCTCTATCTTCTTATTTCTTCTCTTTTCTCTTTCTCCATGCTCTATCTTATCTCATCTTTCTCTATATTTTCCTCTTTGTATGCATCCCCATATCAACCTCATACTCTGCTCCTTTCTTACCTCTTACTCTTGGCATGCCTTTCTCTTAGTCTACTTACACTTACTACTCTATTTTCAACTTCACATGCCTTAGCTTCGCCTACTCTAAATTAGACCCAACGGTACAATCTCATACATTAACATCAGCTATCATATAAGATAAACAACATCCCACTAATGTTACCAGGTACACTCTTTCAGCCTTACTCCCCTCTCTTAAGATCCCTCATGGATCCTTAGCCAGTCTTTTTCTTTTGAATCATTCATGGATTCCTTACTCTTAATCCATCATGAATTACATCTAAGTTCTCTTGAACAACTCTCTTATCTTTTTCTACTCATGGAAACTTTCTCAATTTCATCCAACCACACATAATCCTATTCCCGTATGAATCATCTGGCACTATTCTCGAAGAAATTATCATCTCTTTCCCCGTAGGGAACATAATACCATTCCTAAAGGAATCATAATTTCTACACCTCCATCAATCTTTCATGTGACTCGTCACATGACACTTTTCCCATGGATAATCAACCTCTTAATCTCATCATGAGACCTTCTACTTCTCATCTAGTACTTAACTTGTTAAGTAGTTAATCTCTATCTTTATCACATCCACACAGGTATTCTACACAATACCTATAATATATATATATATATATATATATATATATATATATATATATATATATATATATATATATATATATATATATATAGGGGAGGGTTCATGCGAAAATGCAAATAATTTGCGAAAACGCGAAAACAATAAAAACCTATGATATTATGTCACCTCAACATTATATTTTGGAAAATAATTCATCCAAACTTTGAAATACATGATGATAATCGATGATAGATGATAAACTGTTTCATATTAACAAAGTATGATTTTTAACATTTTTATTATGAAAACATGAATTTAAAAATGATTAAAGACGTGAAAAAAAATATAATTATAAAAACCGTCTTTAAATCTATATTACCATAACACCATCCAATTCAAACTCACTATCTTTAATTTATTGCTAATAAAATTACTTTTTTATAGTACATGTGTTTAATTTTCATAAGATAAAATCTGTTTTCGCGTTTTTGCAGGATATTTATATTTTCGCATGAACTTACTTCTATATATATATATATATATATATATATATATATATATATATATATATATATATATATATATATATATATATATATATATATATATATATATATATATATATATATATACTTACATGCACATTCGTATGATTACATTATATAATCATTCTCTTTCTACATTTAAAATCTCCTAGGTACATAATAAATACCTTTTTCATCAATCCAGACATACTATAGTTATATGTACATGCTCAGATACTTGATACTGAGCATATAATCATACATAAATACATATAATTTTATATATATATATATATACACATAGAGAGAGAGAGAAGTATAAATCACCTTGTTAGATAGTGATGACTGACTACTCTTTGGCTCCATACTCCAATTGATGCATTCTTGCTCCATCTGCTTTGCTCAAGGCCTAGTCATAGAACATGTCAAGTCCTTAAACTTGTCTTAGCCTATTAAGCGCTTACCTACTTTCTAATGTCAAAATGATCCCTTGATTGATAATATTTCTAATGTTTAATTTTCTATTATAAATTCAATCCAATAAATGAATTATGCATCACATACTACATAATTCATTATAATCAAACCTAATGAATCAACTCACATTACCACTAATTAGGGTTTAAGGTCCTAACATCATATATATGGATTTCAATGTGGAAATCACATACAAAGTTAGTTCTAGGCTTCTAAACACTTAATTAAACATTAATAAAAAGCTTTTTCAGAAAAATCTTACATAGCTAGCTCAATTCATCCAAACCACAATTAAAATATCCCCAAAATTTCATCAAGTTAAAACTTTTCAAAACAACCCAATTATTAATAAAAGTGTTTACAAAAACATTGTCTCCAAAACATAATTTAAAATCAGAGTCCCCCATGATCCAATCTGCTGTAAAACCGAGGATGTCTACGATCACGCATTTGCCTTGCCATAAATCATGTGAATAACCTAAAACCATAAACAAAACTATAAGCACAAAGTTTAGCGAGTTCCCCCAGAGCACCAACACTAAAAAAATAACATATACAAATAACAGCACATAATTGGCTCCACAACTAAGAGACTAGATAACCCTTCAGCCCACAGTATGAGTTTGGTTTACCTAACAGACCCACAGCTCGTATCTGGCCTACTCTTAAGCCCATATCATAAGTCTGGCTTGCCTACGGGGCCCACAGCTTATGTCTAGCTTGCTCCAACCTAATCAGCCATTGGACTAGAATACCAATGTTCATCCCTCAGTATGAGTCTCGTGTACCAAACGGGTCCTCAGGTCGTATTTGGAATGCTACTGAGCCCTTAGTATCAGTCTAGCATGCCCTACACGACCCTCAGCTCGTATATGGATTGCTCTAATACCCTCAAACCCTTAGTACAAGTATAGCATACCAACCACGTCCTCATCTCATATCTGGAATGCACCAAAGCCCTCGATATGAGTCTAGCATGCCCTACCTAGCCCATAGCTCATATCTGGAATGGTCTAAGGTTTGTTGGCTACAACACGAAGCAATACAACCTCAACCCAACACGATATGCCAACAGCTAACAAACATATACAAGTAATCATATAGACAGAATCACAGGTAGTCCTACTGATCTACGAGACTAGCAAATCAAGACTAGCATCCCCGAACCGCCAATATCAAAACAACACCCCCATTTAATAGTTGATTGAATGAATAAACTCAGACTACAGATCCGCTAACATCTAGGCCTTATCAAAAACCAAAAATGACAACCCAGAAACATCTATCCCCTGACTCACACTATGAGTCCATATTAGGGTAAAAGACCTTTTTACCACTCTCAAACTTGGCCCAAAGCCAATGCCCAAACTATATGACCAAAGGCCAAAAATTCCAAAATAAACATCTAAGGCCCAAATAATGCCTAATTTTCAAAATTAGACCAAATTCCTTTCATGGGCCTTTTCCCATGAAGGCCCAACAAGTCACAACAGCCCAAAAATAAAAAATACAGAAGGCACAACATCGCCCGACATAGCCAAGCTTAAACTGAAGCCCAAAATACAAAAAGCCCAATTCTGATGAGTACGCAGGGCGTACTCACCTTGTATGCTCAACGTCCAGCATGGGAGGTTTGTACGTGTAGCCTACATACTTGTACACCCAACGTACTCACCAGCCCAAATCCAACTTTCCAGTTAAGCACTTAAACCATTAAGACTTGGATCCAAACTCAGATCTGACTACTCCAAGGTGGTTTATAACATAAAGTTTCAACTTTATGTGCATGCATAACTAAATGGGACTCTATAGCTCAAAACAGGTTAATACTTAATACATGCATGGAACCAAAACCACCATAAAGTTTGCACCTTTATGCCCAAGGAACTCATGATATATCCATATCTACAATTTCATGCTTCAAAACGACTTAACTCCCACTCATCAACCAAAAAAGGGTCAAAATGACCAAAAATGCACCAAGAGATCCATGAAATGAAAAGGCAAGGTTTGAACTTTATACCTCCTAATCTACTAAAAGGATATGCAAATGCTAGATCTCAAAGCTTTCCTTCAAAGAACAAGTCTCCAAGTTTCTCATTCTTCTTTTAGATCGAAAAAACCCTCCACAAATCTCACAAGAGCTTCAAGATCACCAAACATGGGCTAAGGGGCCGAATTAGGGTTTTTAGAGCATGGAGGTTGTCTTAAAATGATCAAAAGGGACTCTCATGAAGCCTATATAAAGCACAACACAAGATTTAGGGTTTTCTATCTAACCCTTGTACGTCCAGCGTACTCATCGTACGCCCAGCATACGAGGTGTTTCACCCCACACCGTCCTTTGTAGTACGCCCTACGTACATCACTTTACAGCAAGAATACAGACCTCCACAGTAGTACACCCTGCGTACTCCCTTGGTACACCCCGCATACTAGGGTTCCCTCTAAAACCCTAAATACTCTTAAGGGCAAAACTACCTCGATCTAAGTTCGTTTATGACGAACTTTATATCCACGGAAAGGTGACAAGAATCCCTAGACTTATAGCACCCCACCGCCGTCTTAAAACTTCCCGAACAAGAACCTAAAATTCATAAAGGCCCAAACTAACAAATTACGATTATAACCTTGGGCTCTGAAACGCCATCAAACACTTGGATCACTTAAACTATAGCGCCCACACCCAATAAGGGCCAAATCCTTTCTTCCCAAGGCCCAAAGCCTTATGATAACTGATAACCAGGCCACATCCCCGAATAATGAAGCGATTCAAAACCTGGCGTTACAACTTTCCCCTACTTAAATTTAATTTCGTCCTCGAAATCATTCCTTATCATCCTCGGCATGCCCGACAGCTTGAGGGACACAACCACAACCTTGATTATATAATATCATCCCCAAGGAAATTGAACCCATCAGAATTTTCCAGTTGAAGAAGGCAATTCCACAATCCCATGTAGAAACCCAATCTACTTTATCTGAAGCCTGAAGTCTCGAACTAGTCTGACTCCCTGACAGACCGCCCATACTAAACCAATGCTAAAACCATAACACTTATCCATCAAACTATCTATTCAATTCCCGACGATAAAAATTCCATGAACATAATGAGATACAAGATATACATTTCCTTAACCGTCGGACCAACATGCTGTTTCTATAAGCTGAAACCTCATCACTTGCCTGACCTTCACATAGGTAGAACCATCCCCATGCACAGACACATAAGCTAAATCATGAACCCTCCAACTGAGTCCTTTGACATAAATATTTCTTGATCCACGTCTTTCTGGGTATAGACCTTGCATGGATAGACCCACGATTCCCAACGCGAGTTCCTACTAAAATCGCACTCAAAAATGACCACTCATATTCATCTCAAAGACTCTTCCCTACAACTGATGAGCATCCAATTATGAATCTGCCCCAGTCCCTTACTGGAGACACTAACAGAAACATGCCGAAATTATCCTATAAACCTACCGAACCCAAAACCAAACCATTTGATGTATCGAAACCTTAATAACCATTGACTCTCTGCTATGCCATTACCAACCACTACTTTACCGAGCAAAGATGATCAAAACAAGAATTTTCATGTTACATCCAACCCCCATATAGACTCAAGTGTACCCCCACCTGGACAACCACTCGAGGCAATCATGAAGAACTTTATGACTTGTGACCTCATATGCAATTTCCAATCTTCAAAATCAAAACCCTAACAATAGCTTGAAAACAACCAAAAATATAATGCATATGATGCGTGCAAATAGCTACACCTAATTTTATATTTATAACCTAACTAAATTGCACCTAGGCAGTATACCTAGTCAAATTTAGAATAGTCGGGTAAGTCGGGTGTCGAACACAGGGAACGGTTTTGACTAATTAATCTATCTACTACTAAATTAACCTAATTATTAACAAAGAAATGGAATTTATTAAATTTTTCAAGATTAGATACTGATTTTTCAAATGGACAAGGATATATATATATATATATATATATATATATATATATATATACTGATTTTTCAAAGTTTGCATCGTGAAAAATAATGTCTCATATCGTGAATACGGGATATATGTGTTTGACAAGGACTCTTCCTTCCGTTGCCTATCTTCTAGAATACTCCAACTCACATCGTGAATCCAGACATCTCACGACGTGAATACAACAAATTTCGTGGGTTTCTTAATCTTTCATTCCCCAAGCCTCCAAAGTTCTATGTTTTCACAATTATGGTCCCCTTCTTTGACAATGCTTCTATTTTGCTGCAGAGTATATATTAAGCTTATAAGTACCATTGTTCTATGCAAATAACCAAAATATTAATAAAAATGTAAATAAATATTGCCTAAAAACATGTATAAATATGACAATATCAAAATACATGCCATAGAGACTTTCTGATACCTGGCTGTTACTCCCCACAATCCTTACTGCTCCCTTTATCCAACCAACAGATTTGTGACTTGCCCAACTCCCATCAGCGCGTCAACACTGAAAGTACCACAAGCAGAAGAAATGAACAATCATGTTCACAAGACCCACAACCTATGTCTAGAATACCTCAGAACGGTCCTCAACATAGGTCTAGGTTGCCTCAGAGCCCACAACAAGAGTATGGAATGCCCTCCCTGGCCCTCAGCCCATGTCTGGAATGCTCTTGATATCACATCGACCTTGTCTTCATTGCATCATTCGCCCAGCACTGTGGTCCTAAAGATACTCATCTCATTCCATAACCTTGAAAGGACCTAATCAACTGCCTCACAACGCCAACTGAGCACTACAATGTTGCTACCAAAGCAAACCTCTACGAAAACATGGGCGTACGTGACCCGCGAATTGGATAACGGTCGCACTCTTTGAAAGAGTATATTTTCTGTGGTTTGGGCTAGGCATTCTTTTTGTATAGATCTTGGTAGGTTGGTAGTGCATGTAGTGTCGTGGTGCTTTGATTTAGACTTTATGTGTGTATATGTGCAGCCGCACACGTGTGTGCAGCCGCACACATTGTGTGCGGCCGCACATGTGTGTACAGCTGCACTCATGTGTGCTGGTGTGGGTAGTATTTAAAGGGGTTGTCAGTGTGTCAGATGTAGTGATGAATAGTGATGTATGTGTATTTACTTTCAAGGTGTACCTGACATTTATAAGCAATAGATGTGTGCATGTTTGATGTTATTTCTCTTCTACTCCTTCTACACTCTATTTTATTGTTATTACTTCACTGATTACTGATTTGGATCTATAGTTTGGGGACTAACACTCTTGGTCCAATTCAAAGGCTATAACCCAAAAGAACAATGCATATATTTCAAACCAAGCGCTCCAATGCTATCTTTCCCAGCTCACATGAAATACCCCCATGCACATACTTAGGGAACTCATAATCTCATCCAAAGAGAGAAGAAATACCAGATATAATCGAAATAATACCTAAATCAATAACAAAGAACATCCTCAAGATCAGTCGAAAATAGATCCCATACTTGATTGAGACTGAACGGGTTCCACCACTACGCAACTAGCTCGAGAAGACTTCCAAGGTGATCATGAAGGTTTTGAAAACCTGAGTCTGCTATGAACCAAGTTCTCACTCCACCATTGAGGCAAAGCATACCTGAAGACTAAAGGAACATAGAACATACTAAACTTTATGAAAGATTGGCCTGACCACTAAATCTCGGCCAAAAAAAATTAAACTTTCAAGAGAACCTCCACTAAATGATGAACCCCAAAACTAGTGGTCAAGGACACATTCACACTTAATCCATAAAATCAAGACTTGCATGGAACTGAACATACCCGCTTCTAGAGAAGATCCACCAACCAAAATCTGCCCATCTAATCTAAAAATAGCAAACCAACAATGAACTGGCAAACCATTGGCAATGAAACCAAATCATAACTCAAACCCACGTAAGAATATATTGCCCTTCCTAACTCAAGAAATTACGAGTCTGATCATTCTTTCACTAAAGTTGGAAAAATAAAAGGGCATAACCCTTGCCACAAATAACAACATTCCAATCCATCAATCAACCATCCCACTTCCAGCTACAAAACCCAAGCCGATCATAATCATCGCCCCCTTCTTGATTCCTACGACTCGAATACCTGACCTCGAGCAAACCTCTAAGGCCTCAAACCAATAAGATCACTAGGTTTTCATCAAAAAAAACCTAAATCGATAACACTACTAGGCCTCAAAACAATTACCAGTAGCAGGATCATGCCTGAGCAGTCACAACCAAAAGATTGACAGGAACGGAGACACTACCACGAATCATGGTACCAACCAAACAACCTTCCCCGACCAACCCTTAGAATCCCCAAAACCTTACTTGATTCAAGTATGGATACTGTTCTTCTAATAGTACAGGTCCAATACTACATTCCTTACCTATCCATACCTTCCTCAAGAATCATCTCAGGTCCTCTAAGACCTAGTCACAAAATACTCCTAAACCTGCTCAATAGTGAAGAAACCACACTAAAACACTCCCTAGGTTATCCTAAGATTCACCCACACCCCCTCTACCATCAGTTGTTGAAGGAACCCTACCAATTCCAGCTAACCACTTCATGAATACAATTATACGCAACCAAGCTTAAATAACCCTTCGACTGAAGGGCTCAACCCTACAACGGTTAGACCTAAACTAGAGTTTCACAATAGGTCCGAGTCCTTCATTATAAGATTATTTAACCTTCATAGCATGTAATTTATTGTATTCATTTGATGGTTAACTCTCATCAACATGGGTCCTGTAAAGCACAAATCGAGCACCATTCAAGCAGAGAAGCCGACTAGAACTAAAACGCAATAAAATCAGACAGATCCTCATACGAAATACTCAATCTTCAACTCCCCACATAATGGGTGTACAATCACCTTGATCTCACTCTCCCCAGAGTGGCTAATCATTCCTTAAGTTGACCTGTTATACACTGCACCCACTCATGAAACTTACACCAACCCTGAAGCACTTGTGTATGCTAGCCATACATAACACTGAATCTTATAGATAGTCGAATATCAAATACTACCCCAAGCCCTTCATAAAAAATAATAGGAAATCAGGCCAACCCAAAAATTCTCTAGCTATAGAATCTTAGTTATGTACAACTATGATGCATAGACTAAGCAACTAGAGTAATGATGTAAGTTTCATATAAGCAAGAACCGTAGGCTATCAGGAATCATACAATCAGACAGTTCTATCATGTAATTCCTGAAGGTCCCTAGCCTATCACTACCATGTTATTCTAACATATCACAGCATCAAATAACAGTGTGGTAATTTGGGGTCAATTACTAGTTTCAGCTGATCATACACATCACATCCTTTTTTGGTTATTTTGAAAGCAACTTTGAAAGTTATTTTTTTAAATCCTTACTTTGAAAATCATTTTTAAAACCCTTTCTCCTTAGTTTGAGACTGCATTCATACGAGTGTTCCTCTAATTCACTCAAACCAAGGCTCAGATACAAACTTGAAGCATCCCAAAATTTTCATCAAATTAAAACTTTTCAAAACAACCCATTTATTAACAAAAGTGTTTACGAAAACATTGTCTCAAAAACATGATTTAAGATCAAAAACCCCCAAGATCCAATCTATTGTAAAACCATGGAAGGGTATGGTCATGCCTTCACCTTTTCAAGAATCATCTGAAGAACCTAAAACCATAAACAAAACTGTAAGCCGAAAGCTTAGTGAGTCCCCCCCCCCCCCCCCCAAAGCACCAACGCTCAAACAAATAACATATACAAATAACAGCATGTAATTGGATCTATAGCTAACAGACTGGCTTACCCCTTAGCCCATAGTATGAGTCTGGATTGCCTAAAAGACCTATAACTCATATATAGCCTGCTCTTGAGCTCACAACATAAGTTTGGCTTTCCCCTAGGGCCTACAACTTATGTTTGGCTTACTCTAACCAAATCAGTCATCAGACTGGAATACCAATATTCAACCCTCAATATGAGTCTGGTATACCAACCAGGTCCTCAGCACGTATCTAGAATGCTACTGAGCCCTCAGAATGTGTCTAGCATGCCCTACCCTACCCTCAACTCATATCTGGATTGCTCAAATACCCTCAAGCCCTCAGTATGAGTCTGGCATACCAACCATGTCCTTAGCTCATATCTGGAATGCACTTGAGCCCACAGTATGAGTCTGGAATGCCCAACCGGGCCCATAACTTATATCTGGAATGCTCCAGGGTTTGTTGGATAGAACATTAAGTAGTACAGCCTCAACCCAACAATATATGCCAACAACTAACAAACATATACAAGTAATCATGCCGAAAGGAGCACAGGTAGTCCTACTGATTTACCAGACTAGCATATCAAGACTAGCATGCATATCCATTCCATACTCAGCATATCAAAAATTAGGGGTGCGCAAAAACCGAACCGCAAACCAAAAAAACCGAAAAAACTGCATAAACCGAAACCGAAATGAAAACCGATGATGCGGTTTTTAGTTTTGCAAAAACCGAAAATACTCGGTGTGGTGCGGTTTCTAGTCTCGCAAAAACCGCAAAAAACCGAACCGCACCGCATATATATATATATATATATATATATATATATATATATATATATATATATATATATATATATTAAGTGTTGATATTTGTAAGAACCAAGAACTTATGACAATTAAAATTTCTATAAATATAAATAGCTATCTTATCTATCGGAGGATGATTGTATATTTTTAAGCATACATTCAATGGTATTTACAATAACAAATAATGTTTATGACATTTTTGTAACATTTGAATATGAAGAATACTAGTGATATAGTATCATTTTTATGAATACATTAATTAATATTATCGTATGTACTTGTGAAATAAATATTATATTAAATTCGCATCATATTGAAGCATTAGAAACATGTTGAATGAGTGGTTAAGTAATTTGATTTCTAACCAATAGGTTGTGGTATTGATTTATCTCCAATAAATGATTATCACTCCTCATTTGAGTCAAAGTAACTCGCTGAGTTACTTGAGTTTTAGTAAAAAGGCAAAACAGGAAAAAAAACCGCAAAAAAAAAAACCGAACTGCAAAAAACCGCAATGAAAAACCGCAAAAACCGAACCGCATAAAACCGAACGGTGCGGTTTCTAAATTTCAAAAAACCGAAGTTGCGGTTTTCGGTTCGGTTTTGGCCAAAAACCGCACCAAACCGCACCATGCTCACTCCTATCAAAAATATAAGGTTATCCAACCAATGGGCCAGCCTTGGTGCCTTCGAACCAAAAATATAATGAGGAAAACTCACCTCGCACTGCCGAATCATCTAGACATTCCTAGGCTACTGGCTGACAGATCCCCAAATCGGCAATATCAAAACAACACCTCATTAACAGCTGATCCCATGAATAAAATCTGACTGTAGATCTTTTAATATCCACATGCTATCAAACACCACAAATGACAACCCATCAACATCTAGCCCCTAACTCACACTATGAGTCCATATTAAGGTAAAAGACCTTTTTACGCTTCTCAAGCTTAGCCTAAATCCAAGGCCCAAACTAGACGGCCAAAGGCCCAAAATTCCGAAATAAACATCTAAGGCATATTGATGGCCCAATTTTTCAAATTAGGCCTAACTAGTTTCATGGGCCTATGCCCAAGAAGGCCCAACAAGTCAAAAAAGCCAAAAAAAAAATAAAAAATCCAGATGGCCCAACACAGCCAAGCCCAAGTCTACTGAGTACGCAGGGCATACTCAGCCTGTATGCTCAACGTACAGCATGGCATGCTTGTACGTACAATGTACATACTTGTACGTCCAGTGTACTCACCAGCCCAAAGCCAACTTTCCAGTTAAGCACTTAACCAATTAAGACTTGGATCCAAACTCATATCTGACTTCCCCAAGGTAGTTTATCACATACAATTTCTAACTTTATGTGCATGCACAACTAAATGGGACTCTAGAGCTCAAAAGAGCTTAATACTTGACTTAATAAATGCATGGAACCAAAACCACCATAAAGTTTGCACCTGAACTCGTGATATATCTAGATCTACAATTCCAAGCTTCAAAACGAATTAACTCCCACTCATCAACCAAAAAGGGGTCAAAATGACCAAAAATGCACCAAGAGATCCATGAAATGAAAAGGAGATGTTTGAACTTTATACCTCCCAAGCTACCAAAAGGATATGAAAATGTTGGATCTCAAAGCTTGCCTTCAAAGAACAAGTCTCCAAGTTTCTCCTTCTTCTTCTAAATCCACAAAACCCTCCACAAATCTCACAAGAGCTTCAAGATCACCAAAATTGGGCTAGGGGTCCGAATTAGGATTTTTAGAGCATGGAGGTTGTCTTAAGAATGATCAAAAGGGACTCTCATGAAGTTTATATAGGGCACAACAAAAAATTTAGAGGTTTCTATCTGACCCCCATACACCCAGCATACTCCTCGTACACTCCGCATACGAGGCCTCGCACCCCCACACCATCCATCATAGTACGCCCTATGTACATCACTTTACACCAAGCATACTGACCTCTGCAGCAATACTATGCTCTGCGTACTCCCTTGTTATGCCCCACGTACTAGGGTTCCCTCAAAAACCCTGAATACTCTGAAGGCCATAACTTCCTAGATTTAAGTTCGCTTGCGACGAACTTTATATCCACGGAAAGGTGATAAGAAACCCTACACTTCTAGCAACCCACCATCACCTTAAAACTTCCCGAACAAGAACCCAAAATTCATAAAGGCCCAAACTAACAAATTACGATTATACCCTTAGGCTCCAAAACGCCATCAAACACTCGGATCACTTAAAATATAGCGCCCACACCCAATAAGGGTCAATTGGTTTCTTCCCAAGGCTCTAAGCCTTATGATAACAGATGATCGGGACCCAGCCCCGTATCATGAAGCGATTTGAAACTTGGTGTTACAACCATTAAGACCTAATTAGTTAAAAATGGTGAAAATGATTACCACATGAGCTTTTAATGTTTAATCCAAGCCATAAAAACCCAAGATCGCTCTTTGATCCTTCTTAATCCTCCAAATCGTCGGAGCTCATCTATAGGGGTTTAAGGTTGCTTATGACGAGAATGAATCTTGATTAATCTAATAATCAGTTGGAACATTATGCCTTGATGAAGGGTTCACCATGTTGTGGTGGCCTAAATGACCCATTGGTCATCTCTTCTCCGCATCGTGGCAACCGTTCCATCATAACACCTACTTTTCCCACCATGCCATAGTGAAAAGTTTGTTGCCTACAATTTACAAAGGACTTCGCTTGAATCACTTATTACCCTCACAATTCCACGGGAATCATGTTGCCACATTATGGTCATTATAGATCAGCAACCTTATGGCTGATTCCATTCCAGCTTGGGACGATTTTTCTCCCACCTTCTAATTCACATATCTCCTTCATTTTAAACCCATTTTCTATGAACTTTATATCTATTCGAAGGCGTGGATATACTCTACAAACCCATTAAGTCTTTTCTCATTGAATTAGTACGAGTCTTAATATCTTAAGTCACAAAATAGGCTACAGACATAAAATTTCCTATTTTACCGTTTTGGCTAAAATGCATCTTCTCAAGCATTTCATCCCTTGAAATTACTCATTTAATCACATATTAGTGACTTTAACTTATCTTGTCCATTTTTCATGAAGTTACAACTTCAGAATCTAACATAATTCTTCTAAATGACCATTTTGCCCCTTTTGGTCAATATTTCACTAAAAGTCAATTCTCTCTAGATTTTAGGTTCTTACAATCTAGATGCCCCTTAACAACCCTTTTGAGTAGATAGATGAAGAGAGATTATCCATTACATTCAAAATGCAAAGAATTACAACATAAGATACTATTTCGGGTCATGAGGTTAAAGAAGGGAATATCTTTAGAAATGAGTCATTAAGTAATAAAATGACTAAAGTGTAGTATCTTACTATAAAAAAAATTCTCATAAATCTCTTGATGTTTGTACACCGAAGTCTCAATCTAGATATGGTGTATTCTTCCAAGTACCATGTTAATACTTCTTATCCAACCACTCAATCCTCAGGTAGCTTAATGGTTTCATTGGACCACAATAAGTGCAATATGTTTGCATCGCCCATACACTTCATACACATGAGACTTATCTAGATTCATTATCACAATTTCATTCCTTGGTTCAAAAATATTCTATCTCTTAGATGGTAAATTTTTCTCAACATACCATGATATCACTTATCATCCTAAACCCACTTGATCCTCAGGTAACTTAATGGCTCTATTGAATCATAATAAGTACCATGTGTCTACAGTGCCCATACACTACATGTACATCATACATATCTAGTTTCAATATTACGACTTCATCACCTTATTCTCAAATACATTGTTTCGTTTCTCTTTACCAAAAAAATTTGCATGGAAATTTCTTGGGTATTCATCTTCTTTAGCCCTCAGTTGCTCGCAAGACAACTGTCATGACATTCTCGCTTCTACCTTCAAATTACATTCGTGATACATGTACCAGATGTACTTTCACATACATACTAATCTATTAAATTAGGAAGTCACACACTCTCAATGTCTCTAACCTTTCATCTCTAAATGACACTTGGTCATTATATTCTCTATTCAGATTCTATATCATAACTTATACTTTTCTCGTGAGTCAACTATCTTCCTACTTCTCTATGCCACCTCTTAATCTCTTTCAAATTGTACTTTATTACACACAAGGTTCAATATTCCTTATTTCACAAACATTTACTTAAAATTAAATAGTGTAGGATCCCAATCAAGATGATAAATGCAAAATTAAAGAATCAATGCATAATCGATAAGACCCAATCTAAATTTTAAGCACAATTTGTATAGATATGGGAGAAAGTACAAAAAATGTAGAAGCATGTGCTTGCTTACTACACTACTCCCTCTCTATCTATTTATCTATCCATCTCTCTCTCTCTCTCTCTCTCTCTCTCTTTCTAGAACTAGACTAGAAATCTATACAATGGGAGCTATCTCAAACCTATACATGAAAACTATACAAGTATATATAGGGAAGCTCTACCCAAAAACCCATATCAAAAAGGGAAAGCCTAAGACACCATCCAATGAAGAAATTTTCACCCTACCATTCTCCCCCTCAAAGCTTGGAATAGATGACCCCACTTCTATTTCCAAAAAGAACAACTTTGAGAATAAGACCTCAAGTGTGACAAACATAGAATCCACTAACAAATCGTCAATTATCTCCTAATCCAGGATCTACAATGTGAGATATTACAATCCAAAGAAACAAGAACCAAGAGAAACCAAGAGGCAATTTTAGGTCCATGAGTATCCAAAACCCATAGCAAATTACCCCAAAAATCTTCATTAAGAGTAAACCCTTCAAAAAAATCAAAGCATTTCATAAAATCAAATCTGAATCACTTCATCAACAATTTTTCTTCAAGGTCACATCGTTCTTCCATCATAAACGATTATTTGAAAAAAAAATGAATATCAAAAACTTTTTAATAACCATTGCATAATCTATCCCCGTTTTTATAATCGAAACATGATTATAAAACTCAAAATGGGAATGAGAAAGTTCTCAATATGGATTTTCCAATACAATGCTCCCCCTTGATATGAGACAAAAATGAAACATAGAATCCGGAAATATATATATATATATATATATAATATATATATATATATATATATATATATGTCAATTTTCGAAACATGTCTTCTCGGGCCACTCACCCAAAAATGATCAAAATCTATTCATGTTGCTGGAATACATCTTGCAAAAGTACTACTCTTCAAATCCCCTAGAAAATCTCCAAAATGCAAAATAATTTAAGTTTATGGGTAAAAAGTGTCATTTTTCTGAAAAAGCAGGGACCAAATGTGAAATTTTGAGCTTCTTCCCCAATTCCAAATGCAAGAAACGAACATTCACACAAAATTTGAAAAATAGCTTCCAAATGTGATTCACAACAAACATAGGAAACCTTTTACAATATGCAAAAATCACTTTCCCATCAAAACTTGAACTTTCATTCTCAACCTAACCTCAACTTTCGACCATTCACACCTAAACAACAATGTCAGGTGAGTTACATTCTTTCTAGCTTCATGTTCATCTACTCTTCTTGAAACTCTTTATATATTTCCATACTCTAATATTTTTCTCTTTTCCTTATGATAATCTGCAATATAGTCTCTTCCTCTTTATCTTTCTCAGTCGTCACATACAGTACATTTTGTGCTCTTTTTTAATACTCTACTCTGTGCTCCATCCTTTTCATCTCATTTATCTCTTGTTGTATCTTTTACACTTCTTCTCATATTATTTCTTAGCCTCTTCCGAGGCTCATCTAATAATTTATACATGCTCTAACTTTTCTTTTTTTACCCTTCTCATGCTTTACTCACTTCTTCCCTTTTCTCTTTCTCCATTCTCTATCTTCTCTCATATTTCCTTACACTCTCCTCTTTCTGTGCATTCCCTTATCACCCTCATACTGTGCTCCTTTATCATCTCTTACTCTTGGGATGCCTTTCCCTTATTCTACTTATAGTCATTAATCTATTCTTACTTTCTCATGCCTTATCTTGGTCTACTTTCAACTAGACAAAGTGGACCAATCTCAGACATTAGCCTCAACATCCCACTAATGTTACCGGGTACACTCTTATGGTATTACTTCCCGCTCATAATATCCCTTGTGGATACTTAGCCATTCTTCTTATTTTGAATCACTCATAAATTCCTTACTCTTAATCCTTCATGGATGACATTTAAGTTCTCTCAAACAACCCTCTTATCTTGTTCCACTCATGGAACCTTTCTCTATTTCATCTAACCACACAGAATCTTATTCCTGCTAGAATCATCTATTAAAATTCCTGAAGGAATCATCATCTCTTACAATGCATGGAACATAATATCATTCATGAAGGAATCATCCTCTCTAAACCTCTATCAATTTTTCATGTGATGCGTCACATGACATCTGTCCCATGGACAATCTACCTCTTTATATGATCAATAGATCTTCTACTTCTCATATAGTACTTTACTCTTTAAGTACTCAATCTTTATATTTATCTCATGCATATAGGTAGTCTACCCAATACCCATAATGTCTATATATACTTACATACCCATTCTTATGATTACATTACATTTAATCATTCTCGTACTACATTTAACATCTCATAGGTTGAAAAGAATGTTTTAAATTAATTTTCAATCAATCGTCATGTAAATCATAGTAAGTATGAACACCGATATCTAAATATGATCTTGATTCAAATTTGTAAAGAGTGCAAAAGTTACAACACACTTATGTACCTACTCTATTTATAGGATACTTATGGATACAAAAAAATACCAGGACTTCGACACATAATAGCGAACCTCTAAATGTGCCTAGTAAATACATACATAACGAAGTCTTGTGGACCTTTTTCATTTATAAACATTCTTTATCAAGACAACTACCTAAACTTCAACATATCAGAACACAATTAGAGTCTACACTCCCACCCTTTGTGATCAATGTCAAATCTTCAAACTGAGGGTAGTATCTTTATCGTCTGTAGAAAAACCTTACGAATCTCCATGTACCAAAAGATGATATTATTTATCTCCACCCTATCTTCATTCAAATTCTTCTTATAGTTGTTGATGCAGAGAAAGATACTAGAACGATGCTGATTGGAATATCTTTCTACATCATCGGTATGAAACCAAAATTTCTTCTTCCCTCCCTTTTTACCTTTTGTCCTGGAAAACAAATCCTAGAGGTTTATGAATAATTTCTCCATCTCTGTAATCTTCAATGTTTAACTTCAGTTTCACCAAAGCCTTAGTAAGGTTTTAACTTTCTATTGAACGCAATGGAGATATCAATACCAGTTAAGGCCAAGTGAGCAAAATAATCATCCAAGAAGGTCTTGATGTTCCCATATCCGAAGATGTATGAAACTTGATCCTGCATTTGGGATTTACTCAAATCATCCAAGAGCTTCATAACTATAATAAGATCATTGAGATTCATCAATGGAAAATAAGTAATTATGAAATCAAATAGTATCTTTTTCGCTCGAACAACACTATATCGATAGTTTTGAAAAACTCCTTCAAACAAAGCATTAGTAGCAATCGATACAATCTTGATGATTTCACTAAGGACCACACATCTTCTTCATTCTTCCCAAGCACAACATGAAAATGAATTTTCAGCTTCTTAAACTCATCCTTATCCTTATAACTCTCTGCAAGTGGTTATCTTTTTCCAGTTGATTGAACTCGGTATCTTCAATGGCACAACTTTTATTTGGTTTTACAACAAATCATCACCTTCGCTAAAATTTGTGCTTTCAATCTTTTCATAACACCAGACTTTGTTGGGATCACCCATGTTGATACATGGTGGATCATTCACTATTTGCCTCATTATAATGTTCAGCTGCCTTAATCTTTCCATCTCGAGCTCTTGAAGCTTCTCCTTTTCTTCTGTTAAAGGTTCAACTGGAACACCTTTTCCTTTGTCTATAGGATCAAAAATTGTAATAGGTTTGGATATTGAAGAAATTGATCCTCTCTCACCAATGTTCAACCCTTTGTTTGATTGCAGCTTGGAAAATCATCTTCAACATTTAGAGCAAGCATTATTGTCGAAGTTGTCATCATAGATTTCATTGGTAGAAAAGTTAGAATCTAAGTAGAGATTACAACCCAACAATTTTCCTTTGGTCTTCCCTACTATCTTTTGATGACCCAACCCCCTTTTATCCACCTTGTGACATATTCACGGAAGGACATGGAGCATTGGTTGGTAATCGAAGGACCCCGTGTTCTGAAAGGCGCGCCATGGCATGAGGCGCGGATTTGAAGTGACGAAAAGCCTCATAACATTTTTGTTAGGCATGGTGTGTGGCAAGGTGTGATATGGTGTTCCATGGTGTGTTATGGTGTGTTATGGCACGCGTTTTTTCATTTGAGACACATTTTTCCCTTTTTTATGCCTTTTCTAATCGGACATACAAGTATTGTGTTTTTTGTTAACTTTTTGTTATTTGTTGTTGATATAACACTTCTAAAAACTAGTTATATCTGATATAAATATATATTTAAGCGGTAATATAATTATAAATTAATACAAAATCGCCGCCTTACATCATGTCGTGAAAAATGTCATGGATCGCCATGGCTCGTTAAACTTGAGGCTTGGCCTTGCCGCCACGCCTTTTAGAACCTTGGAAGGACTAAATGAAGAACTAGAGAAAGATCAGTCTTGAAACATTATTACAATGATGAAATCATTAAAGAAATTTTTTCTTGAGATATCGAATTAGAAGATAGAACAACAAATGTCGATAATCGCTCATGAAAACCAGAAAGCGAATTCTCTAATTTCATAAATTCCTGACCATAAGTGTCTTTATTTTCCTTCAAAGAACCAACATAATCCTTATTGAAGGCTCAAATGTCTTCAATCATGGTTTGTGTTGTGCCTAAGAGAACATCAACCTTATCTTTAATGCCCTTACAGAACTTGTCAAGTTTCATTATTTCGATTGAAAAGATATCACTAAACTCCTTGAGCTTAGTCTCAATTGATTCTTTGGAATAATTCACTAGCTTCTCAAAAATCTCATGTCACTCACGAGCAACATTTTGTAACACCTTGACAACATGTATGTAGGAATTTGATTGAGCAGTAAGACGTTACTCTAAACTTGTAACAACATTATCTATCAAAGTCCTTG
Organism: Lactuca saligna; assembly: GCF_052625555.1. Classification (NCBI taxonomy): domain Eukaryota; kingdom Viridiplantae; phylum Streptophyta; class Magnoliopsida; order Asterales; family Asteraceae; genus Lactuca; species Lactuca saligna. The sequence goes on along the minus strand of NC_136423.1, from coordinate 136,514,034 downwards.
TTGTCAACTCTTGAGACTTTAATAGAAACTCAACCTCTTCCCCACTCGCAAAATATTTCCTAAAATTTTCATTCAAGAATTGAAGAATATAATTGAGTTTAGAGTTGAGAATTTTGTATTGCTTGTCTGCATAACGACATTATCATCCACATTGTCTTCTTTAGGATTGAACCCCAACTTAGCAAACCCAACCATTTCATCCTCATCCCCATATTCATTATTCCTCATCTCTGGTTATGTGGATTAAGAAGAGAATAAGGTAGTAATTGGCTCATTCATAATACCTTGATTTTAACATCTTCTTATTCGCTATTTGTTTCTGGCTCATATTCGGTTCCTTTATTGTTTGGATTTCTCTCAAAGCTTTTGTACTTGTCCGATTGGAAGGTGCTACTTGATGTGTCGACCTTTTTATCTTTCCTCTTATGGAAAACCAATTCAGGGTCTTTAAGTGGTGGTACTATTGGATTTTTTGATCCTCTGGTCATATGTTACTGAAACAGAAAAAAAAACTAAACTCGTGAAACAAATAAAATAAATAAATAGAAAATTGTTTGCACAGTACCCACGGTGTGGCCGGTCGGGTCCACGATGTGGCAAACTGATTAATAGAAAAAATTAAATCAAAACTGTAAATTAACTCTACATGCAATAAATTCCATACAAAGTATCAATAACATATATTAGAATAAATTTAACTAAATAATGCAAATTTTCCCCAGCAATGAAGCCAAAAAATTGATACACAAATTATGTACTAGTTTAAAAACCAACTAATCTAGACTAACTATTACGTGATAGGCAATGTACCTAACCAATTTAATAGCACAGTTCAGGTAAGTCGGATATCGAACATAGGGAATGGTAACAACAGCTAAAATACCTACTCAAGTTATCTAAGTAAATGAAGCAAATAATAGGGGGGTCTATTTTTACAAGTCTAGAAACTTAAAGAACTTAACAATGAAGTAAATTAAACTAAGTAAGAAACAAGAAAACGATTTGAGTTCAATATTAAAGAGTAATTTTGTTGAATCCGAATTCCCCATTTTCCCTATGGTCTATTTCTATTAGAATACTCATGTTGGTTACCGAATTATTATAAAACTAGTTATTATGATCAAATTCCCAGTTACTACCAATTTATGACTTACTATGTAATGTTCAAACATAGGTAAACACAAAATTGACATAAATATAAATTAGCAATGCACGATAAATCTAAGAGTTTCATTTTTTCTATGATCAAGTTAAGCAACCAAGCACAAATTATGGATCAATTATGTTCTCTAACATAGTTAAAGTTACAACTTTAATTACCAAAATCTGACATTTAATGATCATAAATAACTAAATATCAAATTCATGCAAAGAGAATGGTCATCTACTACACAAAACTTCTAACAAGATAAATTAAATCTAGAACTTAAAGATGTAAGGATTATGATTTATCAACAATAAAAAAACCAACAATAAATAGTCATAAGATTGAAATATGTCACACATGTGGCCGAGGCAGTAGAACACGCCGAGCTATGCGACTAACTTCATGGATCACAAGTAAACTGAATAAAAGAACAAGTACAATAATAAACAAAATTGCATTCGTATCCATCTTGATATTTGAATATAAGGTTCCTAAATATAATATATAAGAGTACATGAATTCCCTTGAAAAATAGGCAGATAACTCAACAACTAGTAAACTAGGTCATCTGTAATCCAATCCATCTTGAATGTATGTTTAGTGATTTCCTGAGAATACATGTAGTTTTGAGGGTCAACACAAGGTTGGTGAGAGTTATAGGTTTTCTGCTAATAGCAGTAATACTTTTGCAAAAACTAAAAGAGTTTGTTCTTTGTAATTATAAAATACTTGAAACTGTGTTTGTAAAGAGTCTTTGAAAGTCAAAATGTATCTTTGTATAAGTAAATCCATACATAAAATTGTGTTTGTAAGGAATCCTTTAATACACTTGAAAACCAAGTTGTAATGTTACATAAGTAAATCCATACTTAAAATAGTTTGAAAGCAACCAAGCCCATGGTTTTTAGTTATAGAGAGAGAGAGAGAGAGAGAGAGATAGAGAGAGAAAGAGAAAGAGAGAGAAAGGGAGGGGGAAAGAGAGAGAGAGAGAGAGAGAGAGAGAGTGTGTGTGAGAGAGAGAGAGAGAGAGAGATTCTAGTTAATGTTTACAGTGAGTCCTATAACAGATATATGTGACTTAATGTACCCCGTACAATGCTTCATTGGATGTTGTAGTAACAACAGTAGACACTTATCACTTGCTTTGATTGATCGGTCAAGGTTGTAGTTAGTAACTGCATGTGGGGATGTCAACCCCATATAGATCTATACATATGTATCTCACTCCGTAGATTAATGGTTAAGTGTTTGGACTCAACTAATCAATATAGTCTCGCTAACAAAAACCTTAACTAAAGTATATGAATAGCTCTCAGCTCTAACTTAATTATGGATAAGTCATTAGGCATTATGAATTTCAATGTATATAGTTTATAAAAGCTGAGTATGTTAGTATGTATGTACAAGTGTAATTTACTCACTTTTATAAATATGGACGTTCAAAGTAATGAACATATGTACAAGTATAAATTCTATGCATTTAAACATATAAATATACATGCATAGTAATAGCTTTAGTCCTTGAAATACTACAAAGTTTTATGGCGTGCTTTTTATGACATACAATGTCACATAACATCATATATATTTGTATCATGTAGCATTTGTTGTGCGGACTAGTTATTTCATGATAAAACAACTATAATATGTAGATGAAAAGTTTATACGAGTTTATTTGTAACAATATGTTACATTGTTAAATAACATTTTTATAAACTAGACTTATTGTACTTTCGCATAAAAGGATAATTTATTTGCATAAACAAAGTATGTAGGCACATGTACCCCCCCCCCCCTCTGGAGATAATTAAAATCACTAAAAAGGGACCGTCAGCACTCACCCTTGAAGCCTGAGTTCAAGTTGGTCGGAGTTCATTTTCTATTGAGAAACTTGTCGTGAGAAACCGCTAAGCCACGATTCTTGAACTTTGAAATACTTTTGGGACTGTTTTGTAACAAATGTACAATATAAGGGTTGTTTTGTAACTTCACTAAACTATATGGACTATTTGGTAATTTAATTCACCAAAATATGACTGATTTGGTTAAAATAAATCAAGGGAGGGGTTGTTTTGAATAAATGGAGTCAATGTTTGGGGATTGGGACTTAATTTGATTAAATTGTTCAGCATCGGGGTAGTTTGGTCATTTCATAAATACTATGTAACTTAAGGCTTTTATGCTTGTCATTTGACTGATCGACTACAGAAAGAAATATGAATGAACGTGAAGGCAGTCCCGAAGGGGAGCACGGAGGTAAACTAAGAAATCGGAATCATAAGTCAATGAAGGGTTCGATCCTTGTCTGTGTAAGAAAGGTGAAGTACGAATGCGAATGACTACATTGTGAATTGATGGTTGGCAAAATCATGAGGATGATGGACTAGAAGGGGATGCAAGGGTCGAGAAAAACAACAGCAGATGGTGTTTAGAGGTGGTGGTGCTCGATCTGTGGAGGCGGAGAAGGGCTGCAAGGGTGGCGAATGGCAGCCTCCTGGCTCCACCAGATTCCTTCTTCTTCAAAAGTACACAACGAGACCGAGGAGGTTCGATTCATGACTGGTCGGTAGTAAAAGGGAGGGGAAGACACTAATTCAGGTGTATCCTTCATGGCTTTTTCTTCTTCATCCTCGGCAACACCATGTCTTGAAGGTAAGGGGATGAAGATGGTAACGAATTCAGGTAATGTTAGGGAATTTTGATTGATTAAAATGGGGTTGCTGATCCTCCTTGTTTACTGTGTGAAATCATCACCTCCAGTGGTTCTTAATAGGAAACAAAGGAGAAGAAGGGTGAAGTAGAAGAGGCAACTGTCTCTTTTTCAGAAAGAAATAAAAACAGATCTAAACAATGATCTTATGGGTGGTTTATTGCTTGAAAATGATAGGCAGAATAAGAAAACAGAGTTGTGAATTTGATATCTCATTGGTTCTTCTTTACCTTTCTTCATGATGGTAAAAAAAAAAGGGATATATACAGTAAAGTCCTAATATTTTCATCGATTTGACAAGAAAGTCCTAAACTTTATTTTTTTGACAGTAAAGTCCAAATTACCGGCAGTTTTGACACTTTTACCCTTTTTTCCCGGTTAGCCGGTAATTATGACTTTTTTGTCAACAAAATAAAGTTTACGACTTTTTTGTCAACAAAATAAAGTTTAGGACTTTCTTGTCAAATCGTCAATTATGACTTTACTATCAAAAAAACAAAGTTTAGGACTTTTTTTGTCAAATCGTTGAAAATATTGGGACTTTAGTGAATATATAATTTTTTTAATTATAAATTTAATGGTATGATACTCTTTAAACATAAGAGTTATTGAAACTTTCTCTAATCAGCTAGATCCTATTGAAATCTTTTACGTTTGGTTTTGTTAAATCGTTTTTTTAATCTCAACAAACCGACATTGAAAAAAATTGAGATAATCAAGAAAGAAAGAAAGAGTCGGGGTTGTGTTGGCTTTTTTCAATCTCAAAAAATGGAGAAATTAGAAACCTCAAAAAAAGAGACGGGGTTCTTTCTTTCTTTCTTGATTATCTCAATTTTTTTCAATGTTGGTTTATTGAGATTAAAAAAACGATTTAACAAGAAGCAAACGTTAAGGATTTCAATAGGATCTAGCAGATGAGTGAATGTTTCAATAACTCTTATACTTAAAGAGTATCATACCATTAAATTTCTAACAAAAAAAAATTATATATACACTAAAGTCCCAATATTTTCAACGATTTGACAAAAAAGTCTTAAACTTTATTTTTTTGACAGTAAAGTCATAATTGACAATTTGATAAAAAAAGTCATAAACTTTATTTTTTTGATAAAAAAGTTCTAATTACCGGCTAAGTGGGATAAAATTGTAACAGTGTCAAAAACTGCCGGTAATTTGGACTTTACTGTCAAAAAAATAAATTTTAAGACTTTCTTGTCAAATCGATAAAAATATTAGAACTTTACTGTATATATTCCGTAAAAAAATGAGCGGAAAATTTTAGAAGTTTTTTTGTGTTAATTGGACTCCTTTTGATTTAGGAGAGATTGTGTGTGGGGGAAGTGATTGGGAAGTGATGATCAATAAAAGTAACTTTCTATTTTTAAGTACCATTTAGACTTCCAATAGAGTTCAACTAAAAATGGTTAATTGTAGGGCTTGAAGAAATCATTTATACCTATTTTCACACATGCTCTTCATATTAATTTATTATATTTGTGTGAGTGTTAAAAGGAAAACTTGAGAATTACATGTAAGAGGAAATCACATCTATTGTACAATAGGAAATCACATCTATTCAACGTGATTAATTTGGATCATTTGAAGTACCTTATGACACTATATATATATATATATATATATATATATATATATATATATATATATATATATATATATATATATATATATATATATATATATATAAAAGCCTTACCATTACACAACTTATAAACATTTTGTTATTCTATGACTATTTGTTAAATGCTTGTTTTTTATAGAAATCATAACCATTACCTCCATTATTTGTGTATTTACGTATGAGAAATTGTATTGGTTTAATATGTATGGGTGGTATAGTGTAGAGTAGGAGTTGACATTCTTGTACTTTTATATATATATATATATATATATATATATATATATATATATATATATATATATATATATATATCAAATAGTTGTCTTACATATTAATAATCTTAAAAGTTATAATTTTATAAACTTTGATGTATATATAAAAATATGTGTGTTTATAAATAAGTAAGACTCAAACATGTATTATATATGATTGATATTATTCTTTGAAATTCATGAATAGCTTATGTATGCAAATATATGTATAGGTATCAAACCATTTAGGAACTAATTTTTTATTACTTTTATAGTTATTTTCTAACTTTCTCAATTTGCATGTCGTCGATCTCAATATCAATTAAATTTTCTGAAAAATGGAGAATGATGGTCATAGTTACAAGGGTTTCAAAAACTCAGACACATTAATTTTTCAAGTTGTAGGACTCCGTGAAATCGCATGTAAAGATTCGTGTTTAATTAATCTGCAACGTCTGATTTTTCGACTTTTGCAAATATTTTGCTAAAAATATTTCTAATATGAAAAGAAATTATAGACTATAACTTGAGTCTAAAATGTTTTTGGAATTACCATCTAAGGTGTGCAAGTCCCTTAACAAATAGAAACAATTTAAGCAGTTTTAAGAAAATCAGCATTATACTGGTTTGGATTCTTAAAACAGTCATATCTTTTGCTTACAGACTCCGTTTTGGACGTTCTTTATATTTTCGGAAACAGTGAAACATGTACTAGGAGGCTAGAGTGTTTGCTTCACTCACAACTGCTTCATACAAAATTTTAGTTTTTCAGACGTATTAACTAGGGTTGCAGTTTGAGTTGTTTGATTCGTTTGCCAGTTTACATATTTGGAAGTAAGATACCATCTGGTATCTTATAATAGGTGTAATTAACTCATTTATTTTACAGAAGATGCACTAAAACTCAATGAGTCAAATTAGCAAGAGATTTACTGTGAATTGACCGTCTACGGTCTTTGCCCTAAATTTTGGGATGTCACATTACCTCCTCATTAAGGGAATTTCGTTCTGAAATTATTAAGTTTTAGATTATTTTCTTTCACTAGTGTATGGAGCACCGTTGAATAGTTGTAGGCACTTTTATCTTATCCTTACATTCCCAAGTAATCTCAGACCCTCTACGAGAGTTCTATCGAACTCTTACTAAAGGATTGCGACTTCGTTTGACACTTTTGATTTCTCGATCCATGATCTCCACTAGTTCCTTCATGAAGTGAAGTTTAGTGTTAAACTAGATCCCATTGAGAGGAAACACAAGGTTCACATTAGAGAGACATTGTTGAGATTACACACATGGAATGTATCATGAAGACATGAACTTTACTGAATTCTTGATGTAAATTGAGTTTACAAGCCACCAGACCAACCCTTGCTAGGATTTCAATAGGTGTGATGTAACGAGGGTTTAGTTTACCTCGTTTTTTTCAAACCTAATGACACTTTTTCATACTATGACCTTTAGTAGGACACAATCTCTTACTTTGAATTCTAAGGATTTACATGTCACATCAGAATAGCTTTTCTGACGATTATGTGCAACCTTTAATTGTTCCTTTATTTGAACAAGCTTGTCTGTTGTTTCATGAATGATATCATGACCAATGAGTAGAGTATCACTATCATGCTTTTTAGCTAGTTAGGTATTTCTAACTTTTGTCCATCATATCGGAGAATGGAATTTGCGTCCGTACAAGGTCTTGAATGGAGCGGCTTTTATGATAATGTGATAACTACTGCTATAAGAAAAATCAACTAGCGGTAATTGAGTATCCCATGTATTACCGAAGTTTATCACAAACACATGGAATATGTCTTCCAAGTTTGTATCATCCTTTCACTCTGGCCATGTATATGTGGATGATATGTAATACTCATGTCTAGCTTAGTTCCTATGGACCTCTACAATGATTGCCAAAATATGGAAGTGAATCTGCTATCTCTATCCAAGATAATAGATATCGGCACACAATGTAGTTTGACTATCTCCTTGAGATAGGTCCTAGTAAGTTTCTTCATCATGTTGGCCTCTTGGATGGATAGGATATGGGAAGACTTGGTCAAATGGTCAACTACTACCCAAATAGTGCCATAACCGCTTGAAGTTCTAGCAACCTCGTTATGAAGTCCAGGGTTATTTGTTCCTACTTCCGTTCTGGGATTGGCTGTTGTTATAGTAGACCAAATGGCTTCTGATACTCTACTTTATTTTTGGAGTAGGTCAAGCACTTATTCTTATAGGTGGAAATCTCTACCTTCATGTTGGTCCACCTATAAAGCTTCTTAAGATTGAGATACATGTTATCTGATCTGGGATGTATCGAACATCTCAACTTGTGAGCTTCATTTAGGACTAAACTCCTGACTTCACCAAACCTTGGGGTCCAAATTCAGTTCATGAAATATCACTTTCCGTCTTCCTTGAGGTTGAATTGTTTTTCCATACATTGCAGGTTTTCTTCTACGATATTCTCGGGTTCGAGTGCTTCAAACTGAGCATCATGAATTTGGGTGGTGAGGTTCGAGTGGATGGTTAGGGTTAGAGCCTTTACACAAAGAGGATTTTATCGCTCTTTCCTACTTAAAGCATCTACCACAACATTTTCTTTTCCATGAGGATAACGAATTCCACATTCGCAATCATTTAGCAATTTAACCCACATTTGTTTTCTCATGTTGAGCTCATTTTGATCAAGGTGTTGAAGGCTTTGGTGGTTGGTGAACACGACACACATTGTTCCATGTAAATATTGTCTCCAAATATTTAAGGCAAACACTACATCTCTCAACTCCAGGTCATGGGTAATGTAGTTCGTATTGTTTAGATTAAGTTGTTTGGATGCCTATGTAGTCATTTTATTCTTTTTCATCACTACTCATCCTAACCTTTGGTTAGAGGCATCACCGAATACTACAAAGTCTTTTGTTCCCTATGGAAGAGGAAAATTTGGTGCGGCGCATAACAATTGTTTCAATTTTGGAAAGTTAGACTCTTGGTTGTCTCCCTAGTTAAATTTTTTGACTTTCTGGGTTAGAGTGGTGGGAGGTTTGGCTATTTTGGAAAAGTCTCAATGAATCTATGATAATAGCCTGCAAGCCCTAGGAATTGTGTACTTCGGTTTGAGTCGTTGGTCAATTCGAATGGCATAACCAGAAAATCATAGTGACCATACCAAGTCCTGGATGTCGTCTTTGGAATGCCTGCTTCTTGAACTCTGAGTTGATGATATCCATATCTCATATCTATCTTTGAGTAGTAGTAGGATCCTTATAGATGTTTGAAAAGGTCACCAATCCTCATAAGTGAATACCGATTCTTGATGGTGAGTTTATCCAACTATCGATAGCTTATGCACATCCTGAATGATCCATCCTTCTTTTTTAAAAACAATATCGGGGCTCTTTATGGAGAGAAGCTTACTCGGATAAAGCCTTTGGCAAGAAGTTACTGAAGTTCACTGGATAGTTCTTGCATTTCCGATGGAGCCAAACGATAAGGATATCTTGTCACTGGTGCTTCACCCAAGATTAAGTAAATTCAGAACTCGGCTTATCTAACTGGAGGTACTCCAGGAAGATCCTTTAGAAATACGTCCAGGTAATCGCACACTTGTGGAATGTCTTTGATTTCCTTACCCTTGTCTTGCATATCCACCACGTGGGCCAACAAAAGCGAGGAATCACTTCTTTAAGCACCTTCTTGCCTCTATGCAAGATATGGTTCTTAGATTCTTTCTTGATTTATCTCCATAAATCATGAGAGCTTCGTTGTTGGGTAAAGGTAGTTCGACAGCTTTTATGTAACATAAAATCTCTGCTCGATAAAGTGATAACCAATCCATTATGATGATCACATCGAAACTTCCAATGGTCATAGGTATTAGGTTGATGTGAAAGACATGGTTATTCAGGGTGAGAAGGCAATTAGTGAGTATTTATAATGTGCTTTCTAACTGGTCGTTTTCTACTTCTATCATTTAAGCTTCATTAATTTTATATGATTTATGGTTAATCATGCTTCTAAACTTATCGGAACCAATATCAAATAATATGAAAGCATAAATATTGTTGATAGGAAACATACCAGTAACCACAAATGGTTCCTGGAAAGCATCTCCATTACCTATCAAGAATGCTCTTCCTTGGCCACCCTAATTCTTCAATTTCGGGAGTCCTTCTTGAAACGTATTCGTTAATTGCATTCAAAGCAAATTCGGCTTCCTCCTGCAGCAGTGTTTGAGGTTGTGTCGTTTAGGGCCATTCTAGAAAACATAGTGGTGTGACCTATTGAGTTATAGATGCTACAAACCACACAATTTCTGACTCGATGGAAATTACACTTGGTGTAGTGGGGAAAATTACCAGAGTATGGATTTGATGGAGGGGGAGTGTTTGTGATTAAGGCTTACATAGCCATAGGTTCTAGACTGGGGTTGTGATGTTTGGAGTTCCCTTTTGACTTGCCATGGAACTTCCTTTTTATACTCCCAGCCTGGTTCTTTTTCAGTTTGTGGGGTCTTGGTACCCTAACGACTACATTGATCAGTCAATTGATAGGCAAAATTGCCTAGCACTTATCAAAGGTAATGGGTATGGATATAGTAACCAGACCTTGAACTGTTGAGGCTAATCCCCAGATATACATTTCAATCTCTTTGTATTCTCGGTTCACCATTCCTGGGAAATGGTTTGCGAGCTCGTTAAATCAGTAGGTGTAAGCAGTCACCTCCAATCCTCTCATGGTAAGGTTCCAAATTATAGAGAGTGATCGATTCTAGAAATCCTACACATTTCCAAATTTTAGATAGAGAAATAAAATCCTACGAATTTCAAGTGATAGAGAGAGAAGTTTGTAGACTACTAAATGATCGATTAAGAACAATGGGTTACTCTGATACGACGGTATTGGAGCTATTGGTTCTTTTTTCTTCTTCGACTTTAGGCGAACTAGGAACTCTGAACGTTATCCCATATTTTTAAGTACTTAAAATGCATATGTTTTTAGTGTTTGATATAAGGTTTCAAAGGTTCTAGGTTTCTACAGCGAATCTTGAGAACATCCTTCAATCTCAAAAACTTTCAACCATTGTAGTATGTTAAACACCTTGCTCATGGTTGGTTGTGCACCGACCCAACCATAAAAACATAGGCATACGTTCCATGTTTATTTATGGTATGGATTATGTATGGTACTAACCTTGATTGAGGTATTTGACCTAAAGGGTTGAGTTGGTAGTTTTAGCTGAAGGTATGTTAGAATCTTATTAAGCATTCTAATCACGGGTTCAGTGTATATATAACTCTTATATATTATTGTTGGTGAGGTTTGTAGTATTATTAGATTTGGTTTTGTACTCCAATACTACTAAGCATAGACGAGGGCCAGACAGGAAACATCGCAATGCATCATCATTTTGGCAATTAAGCCATTATGAAATCTAACAACCCTATGCGGCCCTTCAAACCAGATTCCCTATACCTTAAGTAGCCAAGAAGTAGTGTAATTAACAATAATAATGCTTTTATTCGAAACTAGTTTTTATAGTTGCATTCCCCTTTCGAGGATACGAATTCTCCATAGACAATTTAGCTCTGATACCAATCTGTCACACCCCCAGCCGAGGCAACAGAACATGTTGGGCTATGCAACTAAGTTCAAGGATCACAAGTAAACTGAATATATAGCACAAGTACAAAACTAAAAATAATAGCATTCGCATTCCATATTGATATTTGAATACAAGGCTCTTACAAATAATAATATTACACGAATTGCCTTAACAGATAGGCAGATAATACAACTACTAAACTAGGTCACCTGTAATCAAATCCATCTTGAATGTATGTTTAGTGATTTCCTGATAATACATGTATTTTTGAGGGTCAACACAAGGTTGGTGAGAGTTACAGGTTTTCTGCTAACAACAGTAATACTATTGAAAAGACTAAAAAGGTATTTTCTTTGTAAATCCATACTTAAAATTGTGTTTGTAAGGAAACCTTGAATATATTTGAAACCTAAGTTTTACTGTTAAATAAGTAAATCCATATTTAAATAGTTTCGAAAGCAACCAAGCATATGGTTTGTAGTGATAGAGAGAGAGAGAGAGATAGAAAGAAAGAAAGAAAGAAAGAAAGAAAGAAAGAAAGAGAGAGAGAGAGAGAGAGAGAGAGAGAGAGAAAGAAAGAAAGAAAGAAAGAAAGAAAGAAAGAAATAAAGAGAGAGAGAGAGAGAGGGAGAGAGAGAGAGAGAGAGAGATAAAGAAAGAGAGAGAGAGAGAGATTCTAGTTAATGTTTATAGTAAGTCCTATAACTGAGCTATGTGATTGAATGTTACCCTCTACAACGCTTCATTAGACATTTTAGTAACAATAGTAGACACTTACCACCCACTTCGATTGATCGGCCGACGTTGTAGATAGCAACCGCACGTGGGGATGTCAACCTCATATAGATATATACATATGTATCTCGCTCCGAAGATTAATGGTTATTGTAGTGTGGGTATGCTAAGTGTTTAGACTCAGCTAATGAATATTGTCTCACTAAAATACCCTTAACTAAAGTATGTGAACAGCTCTCCCTAACTTAAATATGGATAAGTCACTAGGCATAATGAATTTCATTATATAAAGTTTATAAAAGCAAAGTATGCTTAGTATGTATGTAAAAGTGTAATGTACTAGATTTTATAAAGATGTACGTTCCAAAGTAATAACATATATACAGGTATAAGCTTTATGTATTTAAACATATAAATATACATGCATAGTAATAGCTTGAATCCTTGAAATACTACAAAGATTTATGATGTGCTTTTTATGACATACAATATCACATAAAATCATATAATTTTGTATAATGTAGCATATGTTGTGTGGACTAGTTATTTCACGATAAAATAACTATAATATGTATATGAAAAGTTTATACTTATTTATTTGTAACAATATGTTACATGGTTAAATAACATTTTTTATGAACTAGACTTATTTATTTTCGCATCAAAGGATATTTTGTCTGTATAAACAAACGAATTTACACTGTAAGCACTCACCCTTGAAGCATGAGTTAGAGTTGTTCAGAGTTCATTTTATTTTAAGAAACTTGTCATGAGAAATCGCAAATTTCACAATTCTTGAACTTTGAAATACTTTCGGGACTGTTTTTTAACGAATTTACAATGTAAGGGTTGTTTTGTAACTTCACCAAACTATAGGGACTATTTTGTAATTTAATAACCAAAATATGACTGATTTGGTTAAAATAAATCAAGGTGTGGATTGTTTTGAATAAATGGAGTGAATGTTTAAGGATTGGGACTTAATTTGAATAAATGGTTCAACAAAGGGTTAGTTTGGTTATTTCATAAATACAATGTAACTTAGGGCTTTTATGCTCGTCATTTGACTGATCGACTATGGAAAGAAATATGAACGAACGTGAGGTAGTCCCGAAGGGAAGCATAATGGCAAAAAAATGGAATAATAAGTCGATGGAGGGTTTGATCCTTGTCTGTGTAAGAAAGGGGAAGCAAGAATGGGAATGACTAAATGGTGAATCGATGGTTGGCAAAAATTCGAGGAGAATGGACGAAAAGGGGATGCAGGGATCTATCAAAACGACAACATAGGATGTTTGGGGGTGATGTTGCTCAATCTGTGGGAGGCGGAGAGGGGTTATAAGGGTGGCAATTGGCAGCCTCTTGGCTCCATCGCATTCCTTCTTCTTCGAAAGTGAACAACGAGAGAGAGGAGGTTCGATTTGTGGTCGGTCGGTAGTAAGAAGGAAGGGCAACCACTAAGGCATGCCCTTCATGGAGTTTTCTTCCTTATCATCGGCAGCACCATGGGTTGAAGGGAAGGGGATGAAGACAGTAACGTATTCAGGGAATGTTGGGCAATTTCGATTAACTAAAATGGGGTTGTTGCTCCCTCATGTTCACTAGGTTGAATCATCACCTTCGGTGGTTCTTGATATGAAACAAAGGAAAAGAAGGGTGAAGTAGAAGAGGTAACTGCCTCTTGTTCAATGTGAAAAAAAAAAATAGATCAGGACAATGATCTCACGGGTGTTTTGTTGGTTGAAATTAATATGAAGAAAAGAAAACATGATTGTGAATTTGATATCTTATCGGTTCTTCTTTCATTTTCTTCATGATGGTCAAAAATTAAAGGAAGAGAGATGGAGAACAAGAGTTGGAAAAATATGAGTGTAAGGGAAGTTTCTTTAAATGTGCAGTTGTATAAGGCAAATTCTGTAAGATTTTTGGTGTTAATTGGAGTACTTATCATTTAGGAGAGATTATGTGTGGGTGAATTGATTGGGAAATGATGATCAAGAATAGTAACTTGTTATATTTAAGTACCGGTTAGACGTCCAATAGAATTCTAGCCAAAATGGTGACTGTTTGGGATTTTAAGAAATCATTTATACCCATTTTTCACATATACTCTTAATATTAATTTATTATATTTGTGTGAGTGTTATATGAAAAACTCGAGAATTACATGTAAGAGGAAATCATATTTGTTGTACGTGATTAATTTGGATCCTTTGAAGTCTCATATGACACCAAAAATGTATATGTATATAGAGTAGCCTTGCCATTACACAACTTATAAACATTTTGTTCTTCGATGACCATTTTTCAAATGCTGCATATTTTTTTTATAAAAAGTATAACCTTGACCTCCACTATTTGTGTATTTATGTATGTATATTTGAGAAATTTTATCAGTTTAATATGTATAGGTGATGTAGTGTAGAGTAGGAGATGACAATTCTTGTACTTATATATATATATATATATATATATATATATATATATATATATATATATATATATATATATAAACATACATTTCAAACAGGTTCTACATATTAATAACCTTAAAAGTTATAATTTATATATTTGATATACCTATGTATTCTTTAAAAATTTTAAATTATACAACTTTGATGTATACATAAAAATGTGTGTGTTTATAAATAAGTACGACTCAAAGATATATTATATATGATTGCTATAATTCTTTGGAATTCATGAATAGTTTGTGCTTACAAAAATATGTATAGTTGTCAAACAATTTAGGAACTAATTCTTTAGTACTTTAATAATTATATTGTAACTTTCTCGATTTACGTATCATCGATCTCGATATCAAATATTTTTTCTAAAAAAGGAGAATGATGGTCTCGATTACAAGAATTTCAAAAACTCAGGCGGGTTAATTTTTCGAGTTGTAGAACATTAGGAAATCACGTTTAAAGATTCGCGTTTAATTAATCTGCAACGTCCGATTTTTCAACTTTTGCAAATATTTTGATAAAAATATTTCTAGTATGAAATTAAATAATAGACTATGACCTGAGCCCAAAAATGCTTTCAGAATTTCCATCTGGAGTGTGCAAGTCCCTCAACGGATAGAAATGGTTGTAGCAATTTTAAGAAAACCAACATTATACCGGTTTGGATTCTTAAAACGGTCATATCTTTTATAGAATCCATTTTGGACGTTCTTTATATTTTCTGAAATAGGGAAACATGTACTATGGGGCTAGAGTGTTTGAGTTGCTCACAACTGCTTCATACGAAATTTAGTTTTTTAGACATTTTCATTAGGGTTCAGTTGGAGATGTTTGATTCGTTTGCTAGTTTATATATTTGAAAGTAAGATACTATCTAGTATCTTATGATAGTTGTAATAAACTCATTTATTTTACAGAAGATGCACTTAAACTCGACGAGTTAAATTTCCAAGAGATTTACTATGAATTAACCATCCACGGTCTTTGACCTAAATTTCGGGATGTCACAAAACCAGCACATAGTTGAATGGATTCATCACTGGCAACGAAAGTAGAAGTGTTTTAGCCCTTAATCATAGCAGAAGGATACATAATCTCAAAGAAAATAAGACTATACATGATTAAATCCAGCAAACTGAAAGATTTAATGTTGTTTTCTTCTAGATCTCTTCAACACTTAAGTTCCAAATGAATTTTGAACCTCCAAAGGTTTTCCAGAGGTTTTTAGTTGCACCTCTCAACTTAATTCCCAAGCAAACTCCCTAAATTTGACCAAAAGATCAATATGAATAGTTGCCAAAAATCCATTTCCCATGTCGTGGCAAATAGTCTCCACGGCGTGGTGATCACTTAAAATGCGTATTCTCCAGGGCATTGATCTGGTCGTGAAAAACCACATCACCACGGCATGGCAATGAATCTCCACACCATGGGCTTCAGAATTCTTGAGTTCTTTTACTTCGGTTGACTTGGTCCAGTTTTTCCTACTTCCAACTTAGCATTTCACTTCCTTCTAATCACGAGCATGTCTTTGTTGTTACAAAACATATTTTAAACACATTAAGCACATTTGTCCTAAAATGAGCCTAATTGTAGCTAAAAATATTAAGATAGTGCACAAAATATATGAATAAATATGCAAATATCAATCATCATCGTCCACCTACGGTTTATTCTCTTCACAGCCTCGTAAAAAGCCTAAAATGACAGAACTTACCTATATATGAGACACTAATGAACATAAATTTGGATTTAGGACATAACCACACATTTCATGTAAATATGAGGGTTTTTATGTCAATAAACCTAATATAAGAGTTACAATGGTTATAAAAATACATGTTAATTACATTTAATAGGACTTTTGTTGATTTTTCATATGGAATGCATTTCTAGGCTCCCCACGTATATCATTGAGCTCTATTTAGGCATTGCATTTAGATGGTATCTTTATGATTGTTGTAATGATATTTATGTAACAACGTAAATTTTTCACCCAAATTTTTCATTTTTAAATTAATGTAAAACACATATCACAACTTTCCAAAAATCTCAAGTAATAATTATCCACAAAATTTTTAAAACATTTGTTCAAAATCCCATATCATCACTCCTTCTTGATGCATGTGTACAATCATGTCGGTGACATCCTGCGGTCCTCGGAACTACCTGAAGCACATAACACATAACACGGTAAGCATAAATGTTTAGCGAGTTCCCCAAAATACCACACACACAACTCATTAACCACTCGAGGCTTTAACTCAATAAGACCATCTGGTCAATGTGTCTCAGTGGGACCCTCCGGTCCCATAACTCAGGTTGGATCCTCTGACCCCTCTACTCAGTACTCAAATAAACATACCATATATACATCACAAAGCAATAATAGAATATCTCAATACACAAATAACATGGTATCTTAAACACAGAGTATGCACATAAGACCCTCCGATCACACGTAGGTTACAACTCAAGGTAAGTATAGTGAGAAGACTCACCTCGCGTCTAGTAGGAAATAGATACACACTTGATAATCCGAACTAGCCTTCACCTAACACATTAAATGAGCATCTCAATTAATAATACTCTTTTACCCTTTCCAACTATAACCCTCTTTGCTCATTCTCTAACCCTTGGGATGGGTAAAAGACCCTTTTACCCCTCCATATTTCCCAAACGTTCCTAACTGACCCACACACAAAGTCAACAGACAAGGTTGACCTGACTCGCCGAGTTCACCCGTGTGACTCATCGAGTCCAATCGTATTTCTCACTGTTCTTACAAGTATTCACTCAGCTCATCAAGTTGACCCCCAACTGGAAGAGTTATCTCTAGGTCAATGGTACTGGGTCGAACCCGATCCGACTCGTCGAGTCATCTCATAGACTTGACGAGCCGTCTCCATTGCATCGCTCATATGGTCTCTGAGGTCAGATTTGGAACTCTAACTCATAGATCTAGCCTTCTAGCATCCAAAAGGCATGTAAAGATCTGATCTTGGGGTTCATGCATGGTGTATATTGCTCTATATACCATTATGACTCCATTAAAGTTTCATAGCTTCAAAGTTCCAAGGTTACTCAATCATGGCTTCCTACTTTCTGGCTCTCTGGACCTCACAAGGTCCATATCTATAGAATAACTCGAAAAAGGGTTTGCTTGCACCCAAAACCCCATCAAAATGGCGATACAAGCCCTTACTTCACAACCAAAGGAAATCTATTCAATCACAAGGAAGGCAAGAGCTTATACCAGATCTGAAGCTTGAAATGAAGATGAAATTGATCCACAAACTCTCCTCTTTGATCCTTGAAGCACTGTTGATCTTCTTCTCAAGGAAATGACCTCAAGTTAGCCTCTTTCCCTTTCTTTCTCACCAATGACTCTATTGTTTCTCTCAAGGGACGAATGGCACTGATGGGGGTGTCAATGAGGCTGTAAGTGCCTTTAAATTGGCCCAGGACTGAGAAAATTAGGGTTTCCGCCTCCAGCGTTGACTTGTCGAGTCAGCTCCTCGACTCGTCAAGTCCACTCATTAATCCTAGTCATCAGCTGCGACCCTACTCAACGAGTTGAGGCACCAACTCGTCGAGTCCTTCCAAAATTCTCAACTTAAACAATTAAAATAATATACCTGGAAAAACCGGATGTTACAATTCTCCCCCACTAGAATTAGACTTTGCCCTCGAAGTCTTGCTCTGCAAATAGTTCCGGATGCTGCTCCTGCATATCTGACTCCGACGCCCAAGTTAAATCAGATCCCTTCCGATGCTGCTACTAGACCTGAACCAGGGACACTTCCTTATTCCTTAGGACCTTCACCTTTCGATCTAAAATCACAATTTTCCTTTCAACGTAATTCAGGCTTGCATCTACCCGACTGTCCTCCAAAGGTACAATTGTCGTCTCATCGGCCACACACTTCCTCAATTGGGACACATGAAAGGTGTTATGGATCTGACTGATTTCTGCAAGTATCTCCAGTTGATAGGCTACTCTGCCAACCCTGGAAATTACCCTAAAAAGACCAATATATCGGGGCCCCAACTTGCCCCTCTTCCTAAATCAGATCACCCCTTTCCAAGGGGATACCTTCAGGAGCACAAAATCTCCAACCTGGAACTCTAGATCGGAGCGTCGTTTTTTTGCATAACTCTTTTGGTGGCTCTAGGCCATCAGTAATCTCTGTCTAACCTGCTAAATCTGCTCAGTCGTCTTGAGCACTATCTCAGTGCCACCCATCACTCTCTGTCCCACCTCACCCTAATAAATAGGAGTCTGACACCTCTTCCTATATAACAGCTCGAATGGAGGCATACATATACTCAAATGGTGGTTGTTGTTGTAAGAAAACTCAGCCAAAGGCAAGTATGTGTCCCAACTTCCTCCAAAGTCCAAGACATAGGCGTGCAACATGTCCTCGAGCATCTGAATCGTCTACTCGCTCTGTCCATCTGTCTGCGGGTGGTACGCGGTACTGAAATGCAGACGCGTGCCTAACTCCTCATGAAATTTCCCCCAGAATATGGAGGTGAAACGCATGTCTCGGTCTGACACTATCGGGACCGGCACCCCATGCCGAGACACCACCTCCTTCACAAAAATCTCGGCTAATTTCTCCACCGAAGAGCTCTCACTAATAGCAAGGAAGTGAGCACTCTTCATCAATCGGTCCACGATCACCCAAATCGTGTCGACCCCACGCATAGTCCTCAGTAACTTGGTGATAAATCCCATGGAGATATGTTCCCACTTCCACTGAGGAATCTCTGGAGGCTGCAATGGACCATGTGGATGCTGGTGCTCTGCTTTGACCTGACGGCAGGTCAAGCACCTCTCAACTACTCACGCAACATCCCTCTCCATACAGGGCCACCAATAATCCCTTTTCAAGTCTAAATACATTATAGTGGCCTCGGGGTGGATCGAGAATCTCGACCTGTGCGCCTCCTCCATCAATACACATCAAGCTTCACCCGTATAAGGCACTCAAATCCTCCCTCAGAAGGTTATATGCCCTCGGCTATCCATCACAAACTTGGATACCTGCCCAATCACCCGCTCCCTCTAGCGATCCTCTGGTCTCACGGCCTTCGTCTGGGCATCCCGAATGGTATCTAATACTGGAGGCATCATCGTCATCCTCATAGATATATCTCGGATTGGAGCACACTCTGCTCTACGGCTCAGGGCTTTAGCTACCACATTATCCTTGCCTGGATGATATGAAATATCACAGTCATAATCTTTCACCACATCCAACCACCTCCTATGCCTCATATTCAGCTTGGGCTGATCCATAAGATATTTCATACTCTTATGTTATGTGTAAATGTTACACCAGACTCTGTACAAATAGTGATGCCAGATCTTCAGGGCAACCACCACCGCCCCCAGCTCCAGATCGTGGGTAAGATATCTTGTCTCATGATACTTCAACTACCTCGATGCATATGCTATCACGTACCCCCTCTGCATCAGCACTGCACCCAATCCCGATGTAGATGCTTCATAGAAAACTATGAAGTCCTCCACTCCCTCGAGGAGGGCTAACACTGGGGCTTCGCACACTCTATGGCGAAGGGTCTCAAATGAGGTCTGCTGCTCGGGACCCCAAATAAAAGCAACACCCTTTCGGGTCAACCTGGTGAGAGGAATGGAAATCTTGGAGAAGCCTTTGATAAATCTCGAATAATTACCGGCCAATCCTAGAAAACTCCTGATCTCGGATAGGGATTTCGGTACCTCCCATCACAGAACTGCCTCAATCTTGGCCCGGTCGACCAAAATGCCATTCTGATTAATGAGGTTCCCCAGGAACTGGACCTCTCATAACCAGAAATCACACTTGGAGAACTTGGCATATAGCCTCTCCGATCTTAAAACTTCTAAAACCTCTCTGAGGTGCTCCTCATGTTGTTCCCTATACCTCGAGTACAAAAGAATGTCATCGATGAACACAATCACC
The DNA here is from genome assembly GCF_052625555.1 of Lactuca saligna. Lineage (NCBI taxonomy): Eukaryota > Viridiplantae > Streptophyta > Magnoliopsida > Asterales > Asteraceae > Lactuca > Lactuca saligna. The sequence continues at coordinate 136,493,506 of NC_136423.1, read as the reverse complement.
GACCGATTCAACATGGGCCTGTACACCCGGTTCATGAGGTCCATGAATGCTACCGGTGCGTTCATGAGTCCAAAAGGCATCACTACGAACTCGTAATGCCCATAACGGGTCCTAAAGGCCATCTTCTGAATATCCTCATCGCGAACCCTTATTTGATGATAACCAGACCTCAAGTTGATCTTGGAAAACCAAGATGCACCCTGCAACTGATCGAACATGTCATCGATCCTCGGAAGTGGATAACGGTTCTTTACCATCAACTTGTTCAACTCCCGGTAATCAATACACATCCGATGTGAACCATCCTTTTTCTTGACAAAAAGGATCGGAGCTCCCCACAGTGAGCTACTCGGTCTAATGAACCCCTTCCCTAATAGCTCCTGGAGCTGAGAGGATAACTCCTGCATCTCTAGTGGCGCAAGGTGATAGGGTGCCTTGGCAACAGGTGTCGCACCTGGAATCAAATCAATCCGAAACTCCACCTGTCTCTCAGGTGGCAAACCCAAAAACTCTTCGGGAAACACATCCTCAAACTCACACACAATCGGCACCTCGGAAATTGAACTAAGTCTCTCAGCAGTAACCCGCGTATCAATCTCATATGCCACATACCCCATGCATCCCTGTTGTAAACTCTGTCTCGCTCGGGCGGCATAGTAGAAAGCCGACTCAAGCCTAGTACCCTTGTTGTATACCATAAGTACTCCCCCACTAAGGTCTCATATTGTCACCAACTGACGCTCGCAGTCTACCATGGCTCTAAATCGACTAAACCAGTCCATGCCCACGATGACACAGACATCACCCATAGTCAGGGGTGGAACACGAACAATATTATCGGAGGGGCCGAAACTAAAACTTTGTCATATAACAAAATTAATCACTAATAATAAGTATAAAAAATTATTTGAAACAAACAAAGTTATTCTACATATCCACTTGGACAGAGGGATCTACTAGTGTATGATTGGAATTGGAAATTTGATGATTATACATTTTTAACAAACAATTTTTTTTATAAGATTTTTATAGGATTCTCTTGTTTAATTAAATAAGAACTAATAAATAACAAAAAGCATTTTTTGTAGTCTTTTAAGTACTTTTAACAACTTATAAGGTATTTCCAATTTCCGCCATTATATCATATAAAATATATTACATTATTACTGTACTAAGAGAAAGAAGCGATGATAAAGGATAGAAAGAGAAAATAAGAAACAATTTATAAATACAATGGAGATGAGGGATGAAGAGCTCACAAGACACAGAAGATGCTAGTTGTTGTTGCAGATCGGTGAACGGGGGAGGGGAGATGTAAAAAGCACACTTACCATGGAGATCGGTGGCGGTGTTGCAGTGCGGCAAATGGCGGAGAAAAGAGACAAATAGTGCACCCCGGAGACGGTAATGATATTATCTGATATTTTTTAGGTTTTCTTATAGATTTTTGGTTTCCTTAATAAATTGGTGTCCTATTTTTACTAGTATTTGTTTTGATATTTCGGTCATTTTTAGAGTTCTTGCTAACTACTTCTTTATTTACCTTGTCTATTATCATAATATCTAACAAGATAATGATAGATTTTCTATTTTTTTGAAGATAAATACTAAATAAAATAATTTTTTTGAACTGTATATCAATAGATATATTATAATCTGAAGACTGAAAGGACTAGAAATTATGCAAAAAAATAAAAAATATGTCTCTCTCTCTCTCTCTTTATATATATATATATATATATATATATATATATATATATATATATATATATATATATATATTAGGTATACATATATAAAAAATCAGGAGGGGGGATGCCCCCCTTCTGGACCCAATTAAGTTCCACCACTGCCCATAGTGATCGGTATTAGGTCTATCGGAAACATGACACCAAAAATCTCCAGAGTACACCCTCGGATCACGCCGGTAACAAAAATTGCATGCTCGTCGGCTATGGAAGCCCTCAGAGGCTGACTCAAAGCCTCACGCCTAATGCTAAGCTAGAGACACGAAACAGCGACTCGCACCCAAGGCATGTACAGAGCTCACAAGAAAAGTACCTATACACAGCATGAAATAAGCACAAGTATCTCAATAAAATCATAGAAAATATTAAGTTACATATCGGCCACAACGTCAGGTGCTGAGCGGACCTCCTCCACTGTTAGCTGAAAGTATCTCCCACGAACCCTCGGCGTCTCGGCCTTCACAGGCCGACTATCAGTAGCACACGTCGAAGCTGGTGCAAATCCATGTGTTGACCCCTGCACGAGCTGAGGGCACTCGGCCGTACGGTGACCTGTCTGCTTGCAATGGAAGCAAACTGAGAATCCCTTGGGGCAGTCCTTCGCCATGTGCCCCTCTTTGCCACACTTGTAGCAAATCCCCATATGGCATGCACCCTTGTGGCTCTTACTGCACTTGCCACAAGTGTGGCCCTTCTGGCACCCAACTCCAGCATCAGCATGTTTGGCCCGCTTCGTCGCTGGCTGCGACTGCACTGGTCTATGGTCCCTACCCGGGACTCCTCCTCCTCTCTGGTCTGTAACTAAAGCTCAATCTCCCTCCTCCTGTCATTGGCCTGAAGATCGACTAATGTCCTGTATGATGAGTTCGCCACAAACTCTCGTATATCCTTCCTCAGTATGCTCAAGTACCGACTCACACGTGCCTGCTCAGTGGGCACATGCTCTGGGCAGAACATCGCCCTCTCGTGAAACATCCTCGAGATCTCTGTGACTGACTCTATCTTCTGCTTGAGAGACAAAAACTCCTATTCCAACCGCTCCCTCTCCACTGGGGGAACGTACTCGTCTCAGAACATCTGAATGAATCTCTCCCATGTCATTGTAGCAAGATCTGCAGAGGTGAAACTAGAGGTCACAAACTTCCACCAGTCCTTCGCCCCCAAGCGAAGTTGGTTCAGCACAAACTGAACCCTCAAGTGATCTGGACATGAACATGTATAGAAACACCCCTCAATATCATAGATCCACCTCATCGCAGCAATCAGGTCCTGGGTCCCGTCAAACTCAGATGACTTCGTGTTTTTAAACTCCCGGAACAACAACGAATCACCTCTGTGAGCTCTAGCAGCGGCGATAGCTGCAGTGGTGGCAGCAGCAGTAGCCTCAATGACAGCAGTGTATTGCTCGTCAAATGTCTCGATCAAGGTGGTCTTAATAGACCCCAACATCTCAATAATCTTTGCTCAGATGGATGTGGCCACCTCCTCATGGATGATCCTCTATATCTCGTCATCACTAGTCCCACTGCCTCCAGGGTTATGGCGAGTCCCCACCATGATGTTTCTAAAACATAATATAAAATTTTCAGAGACTAGCTTGAGTAGACTCACACTCGATCATTCCTCTCTACTTGTTCCTTAGCTTCATAAGGATTCTTACTTAGGTTGCATATAGATCTGATGTTTTCAGTAGTACAGGCCCAATACAACCTTCCACACCTGGCCTGTAGTTACCCTAATTCCTCCTCCTAGGATTCTAATTTCCAAGCACTCTACCTCTCTCAATACCAGACTATTCTCATCTCAGATCTCTTACTCTAAATGCTTTTGTCCTCTACTCTCATTAGCACATACTAAGAGCACATAGCAAATAACCGTGATTCCTACGCTAAGGCATCACAAGTCAGGCACCCTATCCCTAAGATATGGAATACCTAGCTTATTCTCTAGCATGCATCACTATTATTTCATAAATTATCTCATAACACAAGTAAGTAAGTGAGGGTATTTTGGGAAGTCACCGTTTGGGCTCTGGCTAATTGTACACATTGCTCCCTCTCAATTCTCTTAAAACTCTTTTTCTTTTAGAAAACTCTTTTCTATTTGAAAATCTTCTCAAATCCTCAGTTTAAGTCCAAATGTACCCGAAGGTGCATCTGAATCCCTCAAACCAAGGCTCTTATACCAACTTGTAACAATGTAAAATTTTCACCCAAATTTTTCATTTTTAAATTAATGTAAAATACATATCACAACTTTCCAAAAATCTCAAGTAATAATTATCCACAAAAATTTTTAAACATTTATTCAAAATCCCAGGTCATCACTCTTTCTTGATGCAGGTGTACAATCATGTCGTTGCCTTCCCGCGGTCCTCGGAAGTACCTGAAGCACATAACACATAACACGATAAGAATAAATGCTTAGTGAGTTCCCCAAAATACCACATACACAGCTCATTAGCCACTCAAGACTGTAACTCAATAAGACCCTCTAGTCAATGTGTCTCAGTGGGACCCTCCGGTCCCATAACTCAGGTTGGATCCTATGATCCCTCAACTCAATACTCAAATAAACATAGTAGATATACATCACAAAGCAATAACAGAATATCACAATACAAAAATAACATGATATCTTAAACATAGAGTATGCACATAAGACCCTCCGGTAACACGTAGGTTACCACTCAAGGTAAGTATAGTAAGAAGACTCATCTCGCGTCTAGTAGGAAATAGATACACACTTGATATTCCAGACTAGCCTTCACCTAACACATTAAACGAGCATCTCAAATAATAACACTCTATTACCCTTTCCAACTATAGCCCTCTTTTCTCATTCTCTAACCCTTGGTATGGGTAAAAGATATTTTTGTTGGATTAATGTCTAAGTCCATAACTATAATTAGTAAGACTTGACCCGACCCGACATGGTCCATTTGGGTTGCATGGCATCATGCATTTGGATAGACTAAAATGAGAGAAGTAACACTTAAGGTTTATTAATATATTATAAGTTCTAATATATTACTAAGATTATTTAATTAGTATTGATCAAGAATTAATCTAGAATTAATTAAGTGATCAAAAGAAGACTAATTAAATATATGGGTTGATTTTGTAAATCATCCATACTTGTATAGTGGGCTAAGACTCCATGGATTATCAAGTTGGGCCAAAACCCATAAGATGCTCCATGGATGCTCCGTGGTGTATTTGAACCCATGGATCCAAGGAAATGGAAAGCCATGACAATTAGGGTTTACCCTAATTGTGTCACACTATATAAGCATATCATTCTTGTCAAAATCAGCCATTAGGTCTATGTATGGAGGGAAAGCTGATTTCATGAAGTGATGATTTCTCTCATGGTTATTCCAAGTGCATTTGATGTTGTGTGAACCATTTGAGGTGTCACACTTGGGACACTAGGCTCTCAAGCTACATGGAATCAAGCACCAACAAAGAGGTATGTCATTCTAATAGATTTTATATTATTTGTACTTTATATTATGCTAGTTAGAGCAATACCTTGGAAAATTGATATTTTCATGTATAATAGAGAAAACATAGATCCAAGGTATTTAGGGTTGCATTTACACCATAGGAGTGTTAAAATGCTCAAAACCCAACAATGGTATCAGATACTAGGCTTGTTTTCACTTATACTTGATGCAAATTGGCTGAAAAATGAATTTTGGTGTTGTTTGCACAGCAAACTCGCCAAGTCCATGAAGGGACTCGACGATTCCAAGTGTAAACTAATCCAACTCGCCGAGTTGGTTCATGCACTCGACGAGTTGGAACCCTAAACAGCATATCTTCGAGTTTTGGTGTTGGAATTGGTCTAGAATCATTACCTTTGATTGTTTTGAACTTATAAAACCTATTTTTTAAGTGGTAATGATTATGCTAACCCAATTTCAATGCTATAATCAAAGTTTCAAGTTTTATGTGTGTTTATGTAATTCTTGAAAAAGGTTGATTATGAATGTTCATACTTATGAGTTTTGGTAGATCAAAGGAATTATGTGCAAATTGTTTGTTAGTATAATTCTTGATCTCAATAAAATTGTATGGAGTCCATAACTTGTCCTCAAATTATGGATTACCAAGAGTTTTGTGTTTCCTTGATTTATGAGTTAGTTTAGATTAATGAAAAAATTGTGTTTTAGTTGTTTTCAATTCAAATTAATCTACAGTTATTTCATAAAATATGTTTTTGTAACTTGTCTTCAAGTTATATGAAAATTCATATTTATGAATCTTAAAACTCATAAATGTGCCATAGGTTACATAAAAGATGAAGAGTTTTTTTCATTAAATGGTTTTATGACTCCATAACTTGTCCTCAAGTTATGGATGTTGAAAAGTCATTTCCTTAAAATTGTTATTAAAAGATAAGGAGTTACATAAAAATGAAGAATCTTCATTTTAATGTACATTAAACTCATAAGTTATGAAATGAAAAGTCTTGAATTATTTCAAAACTTGCCCTCAAGTTTTGGAATTTGTAAAGTCACCCCATGTACACTTTAATTCCAAACCCTATAATTTTAAAAGGTTAAAATTCAAATTTTATGGACTTCATTAAATTAATTAAAGTGTTTAATTAAAAGAGTTAATACTTCCATAAAGACATGGTTTAAGTTTAATTAAATTAATAGTATAGTTTAATTAATACATTAAACCACCAAGTATTTTAAGTGTTTAAAATACACTCTTATACTATTATTATAATTTTAATTATATAGATATGTATAAGATAAAGTCAATCTTACCATTAGTAGGCCTCATTCACGAAGCCGATCTATAAGTGGGGTATAAGGTTACTTCCTATAAAATGGTTGTTTAATGTGTGTCCACTCTCACCCACCGCTTCCTTGACTGGTGGAGGGTCGGTATCCGAACGGGTAGGAAAGGACTATAATTCTCCCTTCATTAAAAGTATAATGATAAATACTAAGTAACTAAACACTTATAAATTTCCAATCTTGGTTACTTAGGAAAATGTGAAATAGGTGCTAACCCATGAAATTACACTATGTACCTTACCAAGTCGTTAGTAGAGCGTGTGTGGCTAACCGGCATGCTAACAAAGACTAGTAAGAGTGGAAAAGGGTAACTTGGCTTTATTATAGATCGATGGAGCGTGTGTGATTAACCGACACATCGATTAGGTGATAAAGTTGATGGTACCAAGTCAATTTGCATGGTTATTCACACCTTGTTTGTGATCTTCGGCATCCCAGTCACAAACTTGAGAGGGCACAATCGAGATTCAAACATGCCATTGAAAGTTCAATGTATCTCAAAAGATCTAGGAGTTTCGAATCCAATTAAAACTTAATTATTTTTTGTTTTTCATGGTGGAAATTGGTGAATCGTCATTTACCTACCTTCAACTATTTTATAACTTGGATTACGACATCCCTCTTCCAGTTATAAATAGGTTGTTGGGTCCTAGCCTTAATATTTCACATTATGTGTTATATTAAGGATTTTAAATCAACTAACTTGAATTTCTCCCTTATATGGTCTTCCCAAATCTTTAGGAACAAGCTTCCTAATGAAGATGATATCCCAAAGGCAATCAAGGTGAAAGACTAATCCCTTTATTGAGCACTAATGGAGTGGAAATCATACTTCACTTCCTCCACCTCCTCCAAAAAATCTCCAAATCCCACAAGTTTCAAGACTTGATAAGTTCTAAGTCACTCAATCCCTATTGGCAAGCAAAGTCTATATGTGCTTACATCTTAGAGGTTAAGTCACATATTGGCAAGTCGGGAGACTCAGGTATCGAAGTCTTGAGGTAGCTGGCTGTTGACTTGGTTCTTTAGTCACTCCCTGATGACATATCACGACATGACCCTTAATGGTCTTACCTATTTGCTTGATGATGCTGAATCAGCAATGATTTGGAGCATTGGTAAAGCAAATTAGATTGGAAGATCTACTTCCCAAACTTTCATGGACATTAACAATGATAACATTAGAAGTCCAGAAAAACGTTCTTTTCCCAATGGAAAGGGATCGGTCATGGTAAAGTCATTTAACCCAATGGTAAAGAGAAAGGCTAAGTCTGTGATAGTCTCGTGTACCATTTCCAAATAGTCTATATGTTTCTTTTGTCAGTAAAGGGACATTAGTTGCGAAGCTGCACAATTTACCTGAAATTTCTTAAGGTTGGTAAAAGTCAAAAGTTTGACTTTGCTTCAGATAAAGTCCACTATCTAACACTATTAAGTCTCCTTTTGAGATTCTAAATACATGATGTAATGTAATTACATTTTGATGTTTTTGAAGAATCAAAGGAAGCTTAAAGAAAAGGTGTGCTGATTTTGATCGCATGGTTCGATGACCAGAATTTTGAGCCACTGCATAAGAGTTATGAGATATTGCTCAGGAATAGATAACAACAAGTTTTCATATGAATTTGCATTGTAAGGATAAGTTTTTCCACAGGTTTTAAAATAAAAGAAAAGTTTTGATTTTATTTATTGTAAGTATCCTTACAAAGGCATTTGTGAAAAATTGTTGCTTATATGTTTCCATTGATAAGCAATATTGGAAAATGAATTTGATTCCTTTGTTTTTGGTAGTGTCATAATTTATCAAATAAGGAAAGATTCTCATCACCCAAGTTTCAGTTGGATAGAAACTTGGAATGATGCAAATTGTATTGTGTGATGAATGAGATTTTTCATCTTTGGTAAATTAAGAATAATTCCTTGTTCATATTCGCATGTGAGTCAAGCGAAGGACTAAAGGATCGGGTAGACTAGGTTTTGCACTTGTCAGGTCCACCGCAAAGGTTGATAAGATTATTCGTTATGATTTACTAAAGTTTAGTAAATATGATTATGCTTACAAGTTTAACTGTAATTCTGAAACATTGGAAAAGTTTCAATGTATGGCAGAATGAATAAGATGAATCAAATAAGCCAGAAAGATAAAAGTTTCTCCAATCTGAAGAGATGGGAGAGTACTTGTGTATCTTATTTTATGATTATCTTAGTGATTATGGAACCATATCACAATTGATCCTCTAAGGACACCTTAGTGCATTTTTTTCCTAAGGAGAGGAATCGTGAATTGTTGAAATGGTTAAATCAAAAGATAAATCATACTTCGCTCTAAAAACAAATCTTGGAGTTATACTCCAAGATTGTAACTTGTGTGACATGGTCTTTAGAAATTTTTTAACACTTTTCGAATGTAGAGTAAGATGTTTCCTATTATTGTACAGTTGAGATTGGTAAGTTGTGATGTTTTGGATAAGACAAAGACCAACTAAGACCAATTGTGATAAGTGTTTAACTTGATAAGAATCTGCACTAACTCTTGAATATTTGTTTTGTCAATGAATGGTTCTTAACAAAGAGAATCTTATATGTTAAGAGGACAGTGGGAGTATTGAGCTAGTTTCAAGAACTAATCAAGAGTTTTGTTAATCACTAGCCCACGACTTGAGGTCTGTAACCTATCATGTTGACATATTCTTATTTATGTGTCTATTCCAGTTAAAAGTTGACTATGCTTATGAGTTCTATGAGTTCTCAATTGTTTGCATAACAACCTGGAAGCAATGGTAGGCCCTTGTGCTGCCGGGTGGCAAGAAATTAAGATTGAAAAAGTTCAGTCCACATGTGTTTGTATTTGCCACTAACCATGTCTTGTGATAATGCTTATGACAAATTCACATGGATAGGAACACTTACACCATAAAATCTAAGTGTCATAAGGTTTCTCTTCGATTCATGAAAATGATGGTGAGGAAACTCTTTCACTAAGTAGATTTTAAGTAGATAGCAATTGTGAGAATGACATAAGTGAACGATCTAAGGAAAAGTGTATGATTTTGATAAAGTCTTATCAAAGCAATTGTGTATCAGAAATTTCAACTTTGGTAAGAAAGTCAATAAAGTATTGATTTCTAAAAGTCCAGCTAATCTCTGGATACATGTCAAAGCTAGTGGGAGCATAAGTGTTATGCTAGTAAGATAATAATCATTATGCTAGTGGGAGCATGATTATTATGTTAAGTGTTGCAAGTTAGCAAAATTAATTATAGAAAACAAAAGTTTCAATTCGCCTTGAAAAAGTTGTTTTGCTATAATTAAGGGAGAGGATTTTATACTTCATTCCAATTCTACAAGATTAGATTGAGATTTTAATCTATTTTAGTCAAGGATATATAAGAATTTTATGTTGGAATGATTCAACATAAGGAAATTCGATATATGTTGCATTCTCAAAATTCGATTATGATTACGACATACCTCTTCATAGTTCGAATTGTGAGAATATGACAAATAAAAAAATTATAGCATGAATCGTGTCCTATATGCTACGGGTATAGGTTCTATTACATGTACTATAATCCGTTCTAAATTTTCCAAATGCCTAGGGCAATTAAGATGGAAAAGGAATAGAATTGGAAATGACTAAAATGATTAAGCAAATTGTCGAGGACAATCTGAGGTTTACCAAAGATTTGTTGCTCTTGGACAATTATAAGTATAGAGTAAGGACCATATTGACATATTTTGAAAAGAGGAAACTCTTGTTCAAAAGGTGATGATCAAGATGGGAATATGGAATTGTTTCCATAGCTGAAAGATTAAAAGAACTTAATGCAAAGGAGGATGTTCAAAGGAATGTACTTTGAATTTGAGACTTCATTTCCATGGAATTGCTTTCCATTGGAATACTTTGTAATGTCAGTTGCAAAGCCTTTGTGACTTGCGTGCATATTCATTACAAGAGGATCATTGCATATAAGTTTAGAATCTAACAAATTATAGTAAATGGCAAGAGTTTGGTATTCTTACATTTACAATAAGGATTGGAATTATGAAATAAGCATCATTGAAATATTGTCAATCGATATGTTTCACAAAGAGAGGACCATATGTAAACATAGTGTGCATACTTGAAGTGTGGCATAGCTATTGTTTAGAAAAACATAGTGTGCATGCTTGGAGCATGGCATGACTATTGTTTTAATTCAAGTATTAATTTGATTAATCGAAACATGAATAATGAGTAGTCAATATGGTGCTTAGATAAAAGAGTTTTTATTTACACTCAAGAGTTTGGGGCCGTATAGGATTAAGTATTATTCTTGTGTTTCACTTTGCATGTTTTGACTTCCAGAATAATTGGGTCATTCTTCCTAAATAACTAAGTTATTCAAACCATCCACAGTCGGTTATATGTTGGAAGTAGACATGAATCAAGACTTTCATGAATCTGGATTGTAAGATTTGTCTAAGGTGTATTAGACATAGCAATGGTTGCTACAACATTCATGAGTGCTCATAAGTTCTAAGTATTGGATTAAACCCACGCTCATTTGAATCACTTCATGGATTTTATCACGAGTGAATCATGAGACGATAATATCTTATATTCTTCAAACCTAGAGATATGAGTCGTTGACTGTGAGTTGGTTATACATTGATTTCACGAAAACGCATTGGTAACTCGATGTTATAAAATGTGCCTTTGTGTATGATTCAACAAGTAGTCAGTACAAGCATATGAGTTGAAGTTTATCCATTCTTTTTACCCTTAAAGGGATAAAAGCGATATATGTGGGCCCCTCGATGATTTAGTGATGACAAAACGTAAGTGCTTGGCCAGGCCTGGACTAATTTGATTTGTTCAATTAGTCAGTCATCATGAATCGGAAATCGGGAAACAACAAATGGACAGAGAGAATGATTATAATCCATGTCTCAGTCCATATGATATCTAGAATGGAGGAATATATGATCACTTATCTAATGGACACGTCATTGATTTGTTCAGAGTTTGAGAGCGGCTTTTGAGAGCTACGATTGTTAGTCAGGTTATGAAGTCGTACTTGCAATAATAGTTTTAGACTTATCCAAGTGGGGGACTATTGGATTAATGTCTAAGTCTATAACTATAATTGGTAAGACTTGACCCGACCCGACATGGTCCATTTGGGTTGCATGGCATCATGCATTTGGATAGACTAAAATGAGAGAAATAACACTTAAGGTTTATTAATATAGTATAAGTTCTAATATATTAATAAGATTATTTAATTAGTATTGATCAAGAATTAATCTAGAATTAATTAAGTGATCAAAAGAAGACTAATTAAATATATGGGTTGATTTTGTAAATCATCCATACTTGTATAATGGGCTAAGACTCCATGGATTATCAAGTTGGGCCAAAACCCATAAGATGCTCCATGGATGCTCCATGGTGTATTTGAACCCATAGATCCAAGGAAATGGAAAGCCATGATAATTAGGGTTTACCCTAATTGTGTCACACTATATAAGCATATCATTCTTGTCAAAATCGACCATTGGGTCTATGTATGGAGAGCAAGCCGGTTTCATGAAGTGATGATTTCTCTCATGGTTATTCCAAATGCATTTGATGTTGTGTGAACCATTTGAGGTGTCACACTTGGGGCACTAAGCTCTCAAGCTACATGGAATCAAGCACCAAAAAAGAGGTATGTCATTCTAATAGATATTATATTATTTGTACTTTATATTATGCTAGTTAGAGCACTACCTTGGAAAATTGATATTTGCATGTATAATATAGAAAACATAGATCCAAGGTATTTAGGGTTGCATGTACACCATAAGAGTGTTAGAATGCTCAAAACCCAACACCTTTTACCACTCAAGATTTCCCGGAAGTTCCTAACTGACCTACACACGAAGTCAATAGACAAGGTTAACCTGAATCGCCGAGTTCACTCATGTGACTCGCCAAGTCCAATCGTATTTCTCACTGTTCTCACAGGGATTCACTCAGCTCATCGAGTTGAACCCCAGCTCGACGAGTTATCTCTAGGTCAATGGTACTGAGTCAAACCCAATCCGACTCGTCGAGTCATCTCATAGACTCGACGAGCCGTCTCCATTGCATCGCTCATATGGTCTCTTGAGGTCAGATCTGGAACTCTAACTCATATATCTAGCCTTCTAGCATCCAAAAGTCACGTAAAGATCTGTTCTTGGGGTTCATGTGTGGTGTATATTGCTCTATATACCATTATGACTCCATTAAAGCTTCATAGCTTCAAAGTTCCAAGGTTACTCAATCATGGCTTCCTATTTTCTAGCTCTCTGGACCTCACAAGGTACAGATTTATACAATGACTCGAAAAAGGGTTTGGATGCACCCAAAACCCCATCAAAATGGTGATACAAGCCCTAACTTCACATCCAAAGGAAATTTATTCAATCACAAGGAAGGCAAGAGCTTATACCAGATCTGAAGCTTGAAATGAAGATGAAATTGATCCACAAACTCTCCTCCTTGATCCTTACAGCACCCTTGATCTTCTTCTCAAGGAAATGACCTCAAGTTAGCCTCTTTCCCTTTCTTGCTCACAAACAACTCTAGAGTTTCTCTCAGGGGACGAATGGCACTGATAGGGGGTGTCAAGGAGGCTATAAGTGCCTTTAAATAGGCCCAGGCCCGAGAAAATTAGGGTTTCCGCCTCTAGCACTGACTCGTCGAGTTGGCTCCTCGACTCGTCGAGTCCACTCATTAATCCTAGTCATCAGTCGCGACCCTACTCAACGAGTTGAGGCACCAACTCGTCGAGTCCTTCTAAAATTCTCAACTTAAACAATTAAAATGATATACCTGGAAAAACCGGATGTTACAATTTATTACAAATAATCATAAAAATATCCCAAAAATGATATATAAAGTATCATTATTGTTGTAGATGATATCTTTATTTTATGTTTTTTAATAAATACATATAAGTTTTCTATATATATATATATATATATATATATATATATATATATATATATATAAAAGAAATTTTCTAGAAAAATCTTTACCCTTTAACCTTATTAACAAAAAAACATCCATTTTTTATTTTATTTTTTGCAAACTAACCCTTAAAATCGGCACTAACCGGCATGGATGATTCCAATGTGGTGTCCATAGTGGACTAGATACCCTTTTTTTTTTTTTGATGCAATGTAAAAATTTTCGAATTTTTTGTTTTTTCTACTATTGTGTCACTTCGTAAAAATAATGTGACATCGGCAACACCTACTACGAAATCATGTAGTTGCGCCCTTGGTTACAATGGTTTGTTTTGTAAGTGTTTACTAGGGGTGGAATTGGTACGGTACCAATTTATTTTTCTCTAAACCGTGTACCGTACAAACTATAATTGGTATAAAAAAATTGCTACCGGTATCATAACAAGTATACTTGGTACCAATTTATTTGGCTACTAACAAGTTTGGTTTGTACAAATTGGTAATATTATATACCAACTTCTTTTAATTTTCTATTGTAAGATTTAAAAATAAGCAAAGACATCAGGATTTTGATGTGTAGTATAGAAATTAGTTATGTAGTTCTTTTAGTTTATAAAAGAATTCCACTGAAGTAACGCTAAAGTAACGTTTTAATATTGTGTTTTAACGTGGTAATAACTATTGAGTAATACGACCAAATGACTAATATAACGTTATTAAAACTGTAAACACTAAATACAATTAACAGTTGAAACACACACACACACACACACACACACACACACATATATATATATATATATATATATATATATCAAATGAATTGGTTGGTACGGTATTACCATAGTATTTTAATTTTTGTACCATTACCGTACCAACATTAATCAATTAGTATGGTACTACCGACTAAATATATTGGCTACCAAATATATTGGTTACCAAGTTTTTTGGTTCGGTTGGTAACATGTTGGTTAGTTTTCCGTGGTACAATTTTCCTAGCCCTGGTGCTTACAAGTTTCAATGGTTGGTAAATAAATAAATAAAAATCAGTGATAACTATTTCAGTTTTTTGTCAGCTAGAATCAAAATGTATGGGCCTCTTTACAGATTTTCCAATATAGTGTTAGTCCATAGTCGAGTTTCTTGTTTAATCAGATATATAGAACAAATGTTTGTAAATACTGGGAAAATACACGTTAGTGTATTTTATTTGTGACTTTGTGTGTAGTTTATTCAGTGAGTTCGACTTTTATATATATGAGTGATGAGTTGGAACAGGCCGGAAAGAAGCAATTACCATAATTGGTCTAGAAGGTTGGACTTTATCATTAAGATGTTGATGTTGTGGGCTGCGAGCTAAACTAAATCTCCACCTCGTTCACACAACAATTCGCAGCTAAAGGACAAATTTCCACCCCTCGTCAAACCACCTATTTTATTGGAAAACATCCCAATTATCATACTTCCTCAATTGAATATAAAAAATATATATCTTAAAGAAAAATTGGTAACGTCATATTAAATTATAAAAGTTACTTTATGTTAAGGTTCTAGAAGTGCACAATTCTAGGTGTAGAAAAGCTTGATTAATGTTAGTTCGAAACAGCCTGGGCTTGTTCACAACAATCCGAATACTAAAATGGCCGACCGTTTTAGGTTCACCGGTTCGAACTAGTCCAGGCTATAATTGTTCTGGTCAATGGTCATGGTGTGATCCATTTAGTCCGGTCTAATCCAATTTTCTAATCGACATTTATTTATAGACATTATTAGTCTACAGACATCAGAGGGTTTGTCGCCTAATGTTATTTGTTATTAGAAATGTGTCCATCATCTACTACGTCGAAGGTTTAAGTCCAGTAATTATATGGATTTAATAGTAAAGAAATAATAAACAATTATAGATCAAAATAATGAAGTTTTATAACTATATCGTCCGTATTTGGGGTAAATAAGAAAATGATATTATAATTAATAAATAAATAAGTAGCCGATGAAAATAATGAAGATTTATAAGTCTTTAGAATTTATAGACTCTAAATAGATGGACTATAAGTGTCACAATGACCAAAGGACATTTAGTCTAACATTAGTGTGTGATTTTCTCAAATAATAGATAATGGATTCAAGTCTCTTATGAAATATATATATTATTTAAGCGAATGAGGGATGAATTCATTGGCCATAGGCCGAGAGTGAGAGTTAATAAGAGAATGAGAAGGTGCGGAGAAGGGATAAAATGAAGATATGAGTTTTAAGAGGATTAAGCTAAAAAAATATAAGACAATCATTTATGCATAGTTTATATCTTACACCAACATTAAATATATGCACAAATAATCAACCAAAGCAAAATAAGCCCAAACTATATATATATATATATATATATATATATATATATATATATATATATATATATATATATATATATATATATATATATATATATATATATATATATATATATATATATAGAGAGAGAGAGAGAGAGAGAGAGATAGAGAGAGAGGAGGGGGGAAGAGGATTCAATTAAGAAAACAAAAAAATTGAGAATGATGGAATGAATCTTGGCTACTCATTTTGAATATGACGCTTAAGCGTTTCAACGTACTGAACCGACAGCACAGGTCGTCTCTCTCTCTCTCTCTCTCTCTCTCTCTCTCTCTCTCTCTCTCTCTCTCTCTCTCTCTCTCTCTCTCTCTCTCTCTCTCTCTATATATATATATATATATATATATATATATATATATATATATATATATATATATATATATATATATATATATATATATGAAATTATGAATACGTATGTTCATGTATGAATAAGTATAACGGAGATGATTATTCATATATGAATATAGGGACGGTGGGTGGTGGCGGTGGTAGTCAGTGATGGTGGTTGGTGGCGCAGGAAGGTGGTGGATTCATTTAATAATACACTTATATTTATATTCATATATGAATATTACTCATCATCCGTCGACATTGTACGCTGGAGCATTTTGTGGTAAAAATAAATGATTGGCTGATAATGATTTCTCTATTATCAATCTTTTTTTATTTTCTTAATTAAACTTATATATATATATATATATATATATATATATATATATATATATATATATATATATATATATATATATATATATATATAAAGAAAATGAATATACCTTACAATCTTAAATCATATATAAACTTAGTTATTCAAATCCTACATATCATGTCGTTTTTGTATCATACTTGTATATCGTCCTAAGTTCTTGAAATTTAACACATAACTTGATTACTTCCAAATTTTCAAACATTAACCATTATCTTCTTCATATATAATTTTTATTTTAAACTATAGATAAATAGAAGTGATGTTGGAGGAAGATAATGGTGAAAGTCCAAAACATTTAAAAATAAACAAGTTAGATGTTGAAGTTTAAAAACTTTGGACAATTACAATGCAAATGATACATAACGAATTGTATGTTAGGGTTGGGTGCATAGTAACAATGTAGACTAGTTTGTAACTTTTTTTTATTTTATAAACTAATCAAAGAAATATAGAATTTGAGGGTCAAACAACAATTTCTAAAATTTAAAAATCTTTAACTTAAAATTGGATAGAATCATGAAATATAAAATATATGGTTTTTTATAATTGCTAAAATAATTTGAATACTTAGAATAATCAATTGGAAAATGATTAAAGAAGAAACACGCACACTACGTACAAAGTTACAACCCAAATAAAGTGGACTCTAAACCCAGTCTATCACCAGCCAGCTATAGCCCAATCCAATTCACTGGTTTCATATATATATATATATATATATATATATATATATATATATATATATATATATATATATATATATACGGTTAGGTTCATTTGAGACCATCTATATTTTGTGAGATCGTAAGACACATTTTTTTATTTTTTTTATTTTTTTTATTTTTTTTTAGTTAATTTAAGTTCCGAAAATAATATTTAAAAAAAGAATTTTTTGATTTTTCCATTTATTTTGCATTTTAAAATTATTTTTAAAATATGTACAAAATAGAATTTTTTTTTATTTTTTTTATTTTTTTTAGTTAATTTAAGTTCCGAAAATAATATTTAAAAAAAGAATTTTTAGATTTTTCCATTTATTTTGCATTTTAAAATTGAATGGTCCGATACTTTTGGTCACTTTTTAGGAACATTTTAATATTTAAAGTTTAGCCACAAAGCTTTAAGGAATTGATAATTTTGGTCATTTTTCTAAAAACTTACTAATTCCAACCCCTTATAGTAAACTTGTCTTTTTTTGTCAACTTTGCCCCTTCTTTTTTACCTATTTTGACACTTTTTGTCATTGGAATCAAAAAAAATATTTTTTAGGAATCTTTTAATATTTAAAGTTTGGCCATAAAACTTTAAGAAATTGACGATTTTGGTCCCTTTTCTAAAAACTTGTTAATTTCAACCGCTTTTAATTCTTTAGCCATTTTGACACTTTTGGTCATTGGAATCAAAAATTTTACATTTGTAGAAACCTTTTAATATTTAGATTTTGGCTACAAAACTTTAAGGAATTGACAACTTTGGTCCCTTTTCTGAAAACATGCTAATTCAAACTCATTTAATTCTTTAGCCATTTTGATATTTTTGGTCCTTACAGTAAAAACTTTTACATTTTTTTCATAAAAAAACACAAAAAACGGCCCGGAGCGAAGCCCGGGTTTTTTTAGCTAGTATATATATTAAAAAAATCTAGAGTTAGGAATAGTAATCTTGTTTGTTTTTTTGTCAACATTATCTGTTATTCTTTAGCCATTTTGACATTTTTGGTTCTTGGAATCAAAATTTTTACATTTTTTAGGAACTTTTAATATATTCAAAGTTTGGCCACAAAAATTTAAAGAATTGACAACTTTTGTTCATTTTCTAAAAACTTGTTAATTCCAACCCCTTTAATTCTTTAGCCATTTTGACACTTTTGGTCCTTGCAATCAAACTTTTATATGTTTTCATAAAAAACACAAAAAACGGCCGACTTTCAGATGGTGGCGGCGACACTCAAATCAAACGCACACGGCCCATGTGGGGCATGAGCAACATATCTAGTTTCAATAATGAAAGTTACTTCCAATTCTCAAACACATATACTAATTACCGGCCTACAACTTGAACTATAATATTTGGATCCATATTTTCTGTAATAAACCTGATTATTATTGCAATAACCAAAAAGCTACGATTTCAGGGTTTTTCTTCATGTTTAAGATTCTAATTTGCTTGAATTTGATTTTTACACATTGTTCATTGAGCCTTCTCTACTAGTTGGCTTGGGCTTTGGGCTCAAATTACTATAGTTTCATATCTGCCATTCATCCAGAGAGGCTAGACTCCTTCGTTTCCTTCTATTTTGAGCCATGGCTTTGGGTTCAAATTACTATAGTTTCATATCTGCCATTCATCCAGAGAGGCTAGACTCCTTCGTTTCCTTCTATTAAACATAAAGACAAAAGTGTAAATTTGTTCTCTATGATTTGTCAAAAACTGGGACTTTGGTCCAAAATGTTTTGAAGTTGTACACTAGTCCAAAAAGTTTTATTTGTTGTGACTTTGATCCGGTTTGTTTTGAACTTTTTAAAAATGACGAGTTTCCCATTTGTATTTTCATTTTTTATTTCTTTTATTTATTTAACTATTTTACATATTAAAAAGAAAAAAAAAACACCTCTCTCTCTCTCTCAATTCACAACCGCCACCGGTACCACCACTGCCGTCAAACACCACCAACACCACTAGCTCTGATTAGCAAAAACGATTCAGATTTGTAAAATAAAACACTTATTTTTTAGGTTTGCAATCTTACTATCAATTTTTCTGCAAACTCAAGAACACTCAAGAACAACATATTTCTATAAACTAAATTTTTTAGAAAAAACTTAATCAAACTAAAGTCAAGCTAGTTCTCACTCTCGTTTTAGAGTAGCTCATGTTTGACTCATTCATTTTCCGTCGCCATCGCCATCTGAAAAACGCTAAATATTTAGATGTGATTGTCGCCACCACCATCTGAAAAACCTTGAATATTCAAAACGTGTGTCATCTTCTCTTGTAGTAGTGGCGACCAGAGGGTTTTCAAAGAGGCTCTGGTTCAACACAGGTGGAGTTTCACGCATGCTCTTGAAGATTTCTAGATCCCGTTTGCAAATTTGACCGTCGCCACCACCTTTTGAAAAATTGTAACCATAGCGCTATCTGGAAATCTTTCCATATTGCGGATATGAAAAAAATGCTCCGGTCTAAAATGCTCAAACCAGACGAATCGTGGAGGTGAGGGAGAAGGATAAGGGTGGATGAATGTGTGTGTATGTAATGAAAGAGAAGGGGGAGGTGGGGTGGTAATGTACATTCTTTTTCTTTTTTTAATTGATATAATTAAAGAAAAATAAGAAAACAAAAGTTAAAGGGAAAATCATTCATTTTAAGGCTTTTAAAAAAATTGGACCAAATATGCTATAAAACTCATTTTTGAACCACTGGTATAACTCCAAAACCTTTTGTAACAGATTGTTAATTGTTGACATACCATAAACCGTTTTTGCAATTTTTCAAACATAAATTTGTATGCATTTATATTTGCCTTTTTTATTATCAGATAATAATTCACGAGACTAAAATAAGTAAATATAAATCGAAACATATATTATATAAACGGTAAATTACACAAAAGTCATTACAATTTTACAAGAATTTGATTTTGATATTATGTTGTTTTTTACAATTTAATCAGTTTTCTAATTTTGCAATGTTGACCACTTAGCTACTCAATTCAACTATTTGCTAACGTGACATGTTAACGTATTAATTTTTATGGATGTGTCATACATACATGACACTATTTGGTTATATGCATTGACGTAACATGTTAATGTGTCAGAAAAAATTAAAAATGATAATCATTAGTTTTCTTTCTATTTTGACATTAGTCTTTCATTTTTTTTTCAATTTTGAAACTCTATGTCTTTGTTCCAAATCGAACATAATTTTTTAAGCTCCAATCAATGTCAATTATTTCTATTTGAAATCGTATAAATAAATGTTTTTATATTTGAAGCCATATAAATAAATGTTTTTACATCTAAAAACCATTTTTTTTATATTTCTATTGTAATGTTATGTATAAATATGCATTATTTTTATTATGACCTTATTTTTCATTAAATACGCAATTTATTTACATACTTTACGTGTGTTTATGTGTGTGTGTGTGTGTGTGTGTGTGTGTGTATATATATATATATATAACACCCTGTTTTGGATGTTTCTTAATTAAGGGTTTATGGGCTATAATTCAATCAAGAAAGGGCATTTAGCTTTGAGGAAGTAAAGTTTAGACCTTATTGAATGATGAAAATATTGGTTATAAGATCTAAGCTCTTGATTTGTATGTTGGAACCAAAGGGTAAAATGGGAAAAGTTATATGTTGGGCTTCTTGCATCGATTATGGTTTTAGTTCGACATGTATTAAGACAAAAGTAACTAGACAGAGTTGTGGGGCTCTCTAATACCTTTTCGTGCATATAAAGAACATCGAAATTGGAGTTGAAACGAAGAAGTTATGGTTGTTTGAAGTTGAATTGGAAGTTGAGGGTTTTGCCGTACGTAGGGCATAAGAGAGCTACGCATAGTGTAGATGCTGAAACGAGATCTTGCTTTTTTTTTAATATATGCATGGTGTAGATTTTTCTATGCATGATGTAGCCATTTCTGACCAAAACCATAACCCTAAGGCTTTGAGCCCTATTTAAGGTCTCAAACTTCTTGGAACCCTTCCCATAACCAACCTCCATCACCTCGTATCATCCCTTTGAAACTCTAACCATCAATTGTTAATTGTGGAAGCCTTAGTGTGATTTTTTTGTGCATTCTTGAAGAAAGAATCCATTGGAGAAGCAAGTGTGAGATTCAAGCTTTGTAGATCCAAACTTTGCACTTCATCACCTATCTCTAGGAGGTATAAAGCTTGTATCTGTATTCTCCTTTTGTTAGATCTAAATTGCTCATGGGATTTTATGCTTATTGTCCCGTAATCTTGGTCCTTGTGAGTATGGGCGACGTGGTCCTTGTGAGTATGGGCTACTCTAGACCTTATAAGTATCATTTCCAGTCGTTTTTAAGCTTGTAGAGTCATAAAATTAGGAGCTTGTGAAGGGTTTTAGTATACTATAACATCCTATGGTGCACATACAACCCTAAATGACTTGGATCTATGTTTTCTCTAATTATACATGCAATATTATTTCCAAAGCCTTAATCCTACAACTAGCATGAAAATGACATAATCAACATAAAAGAGAATTATAGAATTACCTCTTTGTTGTAGCTTGTAGAACTTCTTGAGTTTTGCCTTTAAGAACTTAGTGTCCCAAGTGTTGCACTTCAAATCGAATCACAACACACCTTCGGACAAAGGATAACTTTTGATAGAATATTCTTGCGACCAAAATCGACTCATGGAACTCCAAGGATCACTAGTGTCCGTTTTTGGATGTTAAGGGGCTTCTTATATAGTGTGCAAAGATTAGGGTTACACCATGTAAACCCTAATGTGTATGACCTTCTATATTCCTTAGGCTCCATGGGTTTAAACCCCCATGGATCATCCATGGGTTGTAATATTGGTTTAGCCCAATCGTAAAGAATCATGGATCATTGGTCCACACCATAAGAATGAATTATTTACCAATCAATCCCCATATATTTCATTAGTCTCTTTTGATCACAAAATTAATTCTTGATCAATACTAATTAAATCATATGATTTCATAGTAAGATATTAGAACTTATAATATATTAATAAATCATAAATAACCTCTTCTCAAAAGTCCATCCTATCAAATTGTCCTGATGATATGCAACCCAATGGACCATGCTATTCGCAGGTCAAGTACATACTAATTATAGTTATGGGCTTAGACACTTAATCCAACAGTCTCCCACTTGGATATGTCTAATAACTATTATTGCAAGTACGACTCCACAACCCGACTAGCAATCGTAGCTCTTAAAATTACCACGTCGTGGTGATTCAAAAAGAAATAAAACCTAAATAAAAGTAAAAATAACTAATCGGTAACTAATCCTAATAAAATAGCATATTTAAAGTAACTAAAACTCCACCGTTCCCCGGAAACGGTGCCAAAAACTTGATGTGTCTTTAATGTGTATATATATTTGTTCAAATTTCAAATTGATAAAACTAATGTTTCTTTCACTAGACTATTAAACACACTAGGTAGTGTACCTAATCGTGTAATAGTATAACTATGGTAAGAACAAGTGTCGAACTCAAGGAACAGTGTTTTGGCTAACTTTATTCCACTATTAGCTACTTACTAATAAAATTAGAAAAGGTTTTGTTTTCCTAGTTTTGCAAGACTATATACTTAAATTACCAAACTAACTAATTATCAATTAATTAAGCTAAAACTAAACTAAGGCAAGAGAACAACGATGAATTAACCAATGTGAGTAAGAAACTTCGTTTAGCTTCGGATTTACTTGTTATTATGGTTGGTTTATGGAAGTGCAATAGATTTTAGTTTCTTCAGTTATCGATTCCTAAGATGACCAAATTAGTATTCACTAATTTAATCCTTTAGCAAACTAGCTTATTTATTCGGTGATCAAGCGGACAAACTTACAAGTTTACTAGTATTTGGTTCGAATTGATTAGACTTATAACTGATTGATCAATTAAGTTTATTGATTCAATTCAATATATGATTTGTCGTCATATATTAGCTCCTATACCTTTTTACCCACTTTTCTACTTAACCCTAGGTTTTGTTCACAGCTCTAGTCCTACAATTTTGCATTTCACAAGATCATAAGATTCAAATTCAACTAAGGAACATAGTCATACTAACTTAATCAAATTCAACAATAAGTAGAGAAAATAGTTATCAAAAGTACTTGAGGTTCTTTAATAAGCAGAATCAACAAATAACCAAATAGCTAAATCCAATCCATATATTCAACCATAATTAAATAATCAATCCTAGGCTAAACGAAAGTCATGAGTATTTAGCTCATGATTTCAACAAACAAAAACACAAAATCGGAATTCAAAGGGTTTGACATGGTAGAAAGTAGAAAATAATGAAAAATGAAAGTCCCAATTCAAAGTGATGATTACTACCAGAGCCAAAAGTCCCAATTCGGAGGAGAATGAGATATATTTATAGTTTTCTCGAATTCAGATCACCACGTCGTGGTAAGGCCACCACGTCGTGGTCTTCGTGTTTATCCCGTGGTCTACAAGTCTTCGAAGCAAATCGGGATTCTTCAAGTAACCACACCGTGGGAAATCCACCACGACGTGTTGGGTATATTTTTCATCATTTTAAAGCTTTAATTCATACTTCCAACTCCCAGGTCCAGCTTCCAGCTTCCTTTTTGCTCCAATCATGTCTTTTATCCCTACAACATAATTCATAACAAATTAAGTATCTTTTTTTCTAATAAGGGCATAAAGGTAATTAAAATATTAAGTTATGATGTATAATTATGTGTATAAATATGCACATATCAGTCTGCAATAAGAAAAGAAGGTAAATTTATTCCTTAATATTCTTAGATTATCATCCATTAGCTTCAAATGTATGAATAAAGGTGGATTTCTTACCAGTAATGGGGTTTAAAATTCTCAAAACAATCAAAATCCCATAAATTGAACCTAAAGATAATCATGTGCAGTTGGTAAAAATTCACCATATGAAATGTAACTTCTAGGTGAAATTCGAAAAACGTACCTTTTAGACCGATACAAATATTGGATGTACTAGTGGAGGTAACTACAAGAAGGGGTGATATGAAGCTAAGAAAATCAACCCTGCAGACAACAATCACATGATGATGGTGATGATGATTTTACGAGAACAGTGAAAGATGTAGAAAAATCGAATCTACAATATTAATAGCTTTCCTATATGATATACCAATTACCTTCTTTCATTTTTTTCAACGGCTTCAAGCATTGGCTTGTGTTTCATTTTCTCCAACCAATGGCATGCGAAAGAACATTCATTATCCGGCGGTGCTGAGGTTGTGTTACACAGTGCCAATAGGGTGTTGAGTGAACACCATGTTGATGGGTCTCTTGTAATGCTGACTGTGGATTTCTCAAATGCCTTTAACCTGGTGGATCGATCAGCATTGCTCTACGAGGTTAAGAAGATGTGCCCTTCCATTTCTTTGTGGGTGAATTTCTTGTACGGGCAAGCAACGAGACTTTATATCAGAGACCAACATATATGGTCTGCCACTGGGGTGCAGCAAGGTGACCCTTTGGGCCCTCTTCTTTTTGCCCTCGTTTTGCATCCGCTTGTGCACAAGATTAGAGACAATTGTAAGCTCCTTCTCCATGCTTGGTATCTAGATGATGGGACTGTCATTGGGGATTCGGAGGAGGTGGCTAAGGTGTTGAACATTATTCGGTTGCATGGTCCCGGCTTGGGTCTTGAGTTGAAAATCAAGAAAACAAAGATTTTTTGGCCCTCCTATGATGGTAGGAAGCTTCATGTCGATTTATTCCTAGCGGATATAAGGAGACCTTCTTTGGGGGTGAAGCTCCTTGGGGGGGGGGGGGGGCTGTTAGCAGAGACCCATGGTTTATTAGCGGGCTGGCCATGAAGAGAGCGGTCAATGTTGTTGATTTGATGGGCCTTCTTCCACAACTATGTGACCCGCAGAGTGAGCTACTTTTGCTTCGATCATGTATGGGCACTGCAAAATTTTTCTTTGGTTTAAGGACATGCTAGCCGGTACACATAGAAGAGGCGGCTTTGTTCTTTGACAAAGGATTGTGCAGGTCTATCGAGTATATGGTGGTATGTGGAAGCCCCTTCTTTGGAGACATCCAGTGGCACCTGGCCTCCTTACCTATTCGTTTCGGTGGTTTGGGTTTGTACTCGGCATACGAGGTTTCATCCTACGCATTTGTAGCCTCTAAAGCCCAATCTTGGGCATTACAAGACCACATCTTACGTGACAGTGGCGTGTTTGGTATGAACTCGGATTACCTATGTGCTATGACTCGTCTTCGCGATACGATTCTGGGATTTGACTGTAGCGGTTTCACTAATAAGGACACCTCCCCCCTAAATCCCAAAAAGCTTTGGCGTGTGCCCTTTTTAGCAAAATTGTCCAAGATATGGAAGTCGACTTTGACATGACTGTTAGATAGAAAGCAGTCTTTGAGTGCTTGCATGCACCTCATGCTCATGATTTTATGTTAACTATCCCTATTAATGGTCTTGGCCAGCATATGTCTCCTGTGGAGTACCGAACTATCCTTCGTTACCGCCTCATGATTCCCATATTCCCAATTGACGAGCTATGCCCGGTTTGCTGCAAGGCATGTTTGGATACCTTTGGGGAACATGCGGTTCATTGTAGAGAACTCCCTGGTTTCAAGTACAGACATGATGTGGTTCGGGATGTTCTCTTTGATGTTTGTCAGCGTGCTGGTATTTCTGTGAAGAAAGAAGCGCTGATGAACTTTTTTACAGGCCCGCGGGATGGAAGGTCCACACTTAGACTGGCTGAAATTTTGGTCTTTGGATGGATAAGAGGGAAGCATGCATGCGTGGATCTTACTGGAGTTTCTCCTTTCGTTGGTTTGGGGAACGGGGGTTTCACAGCAGCGCATGCCGCTTTGAAAGTCGTTACATGCAAAGTGGTAAAGCACGAGAATGCATGTATACAAAATCAACCTGTCTTTGTACCTTTTGCATTCGATACATTTGGGTTTCTTGCACCAGAGGCAGTGGAACTTCTCAATAGAGTCCAATGGTTCATGCATTCTAATGTAATATCTCCTAGATCCACAAATATTGTTTTCAAATGAATTGGTTTTGCCATCCAGAAAGGGGTAGCGGCGCAGCTTGTTTCCCGTTTGCCTTTAATCGATATGTATTGAACTTTATAAATGAAAAAGTCAGATTACATGTCTTTTAATAGATTTAATTATAGATCATGTTCATGTGAAGATAACATTATAATTTAATTTTAAGGGAAAAGAGAAAGATGATGAAGCAACTTACATTGCTCAAGTAACAAATTAATTGAGGTTTCTAGAAACAACATTATTTTCACCCGTTTAATCCCAAGCAATAAGATCATAGGCATAAAGTTGTCGATGAGTTAAGGGCTTGATTCAAAGATCATAAAGGGTTGATGAAAAGCTGATGAAGGGTATAATCGAAGAAGGGAACAGAAAGAAAGTGGAATGAACATCGATGATCAATAACCACTGGAAATAGCACACGAAAAACACATGTTGTTGATATACGGAAGCGTATAACAATATAAGTGGAAAAAACCCAAAATAAAGTGGGGGAATACTTGATGAGCAAAAGAGAGAAAAAAAAAGTGATAAGCGAAGCAAAAACGTTTCTTGTCTATCAGGAGTATCAGAGACAGTATCATCAGTTTAAACTCTCTTCCAGTCACATAGAGAAAGATCGCTTACATATAAATACGGGAAAAAACTCTAGAAAAAATAGAACAACCTTTAAAGATGGTCATGGTGATGACGAAGGTGAGCTTAGGGTTTGAGATGCGTGGTCGGAGAGAGTTAGAAGATTCAAACCAAGCAACAACTATTCCTAATTTTGGATATATATATATATATATTTATATATATATATATATATATATATATATATATATATATATATATATATATATATATATATAAAATAGTTTTTAAATATAAAAAAATTATCCGGTTTCAATTTGAAAATAATCAGATATTTAGTAAAAACAAAAAAAATGTTTGATTTTTATTAAAAAAAATGAATATCAAGATTTAGAAAAAAAAAACTTAAAAACATGATATTTTTATGTCATTTTCTTTTTTGATTTTTGATAGTCGCATCAATATCATATAACCAAATAATATAATATAATATCAACAAGATAACTATGTGTCAAAAAAAAAAAAAAAAAACACTTAGCAACACATATCCTAATCTTAATCTTAGATCCAGTAAATTATAGAAATGGTCCATATGGTTTTATTAAATTCGTAGCTTTGGTTTAACCTTTGAAAAGTTGATAAGTCGTATCCCTGTGGTTTTCAATTATTGTAGTTTTCGTCATTTTGTCTAACTTTGTTAGAAAGTTTCCATTAAAATCGTGTAAAATGACTAACATGCCCCTAATTTATTTATTTTTAATTCTTTTCTTTATTATTTTATTATTACTTATCTTTAAGACAACATTGTATTCCGATCAGCCCTCGATCGCCACTCTTCCAATCATCCCTTTGGTTATCTTCTCAAAAAGATAATATTCAACCTCCAACCTATTTATCTAAGCAATCCGATCAAATCAAAACACTACGTTCACTCAACACTTTGGAAGTTGATGTTATTGACATCACTGAATCTAACTATAAACCAAAAACATGAATTCTTAAAGGATTTGTTGCACAAAAACAGGCAAAAAACTAGATACCAAACATCTTATGAGATTTCATGTACCAATAGAGGACAACAATTAGATCGGGAAGAAGGGGAAAGTGGAAAAGTAGATACCAAAAACCACATTCTTATGTGATTTGTTGTACAACTACCTACATTGCTTCATTCATATCATTTGTATTAGTCTATCAGATTAACGAAAAAAAAACATACCCAATTAATTGAACTTCCATCTATCTTAAAGCATCAACATACAAAGGAAAAAAAGGAAAGCAAAGGCGTTGGGGAATTTCTATCGCAGGAGGAGATAAGTGTTGATGATGTCAGCCGACAGACAATTTTGTCGGAAGGGATGACAACCATCAGACGATGAGGGAGGTAGTGAGATGAGGCAGGCGGCAAGTGGTGCCATCGACATGGGTTTCTTTAACCCTTCTGTTGTCTCTCTCACTAATATGTGTCTGGAATTCACTTCGATGAATAAGAGTAAAATGTGGGAAGTAGCTGCAATAAAATGGTGTGACGGAGAGGGATATAGGAGGATGCGATAATGATGGTGGGTGGGGGAAATTGTTCATGATGGAGGTGGGGAGAGGGCAGTGCAAGGATGGAGTCACGGTTATCGATGTGTAGCATATAGGAAGAAGGATGGAAGGGCACGTTAGTCATTTTAACGGACTTTTTATAACACAGTCAGACAAAAGGACAAAAACTGCAATAATTGAAAACCATAGGGATGTGACGTATCAGTTTTTCAAAGGTTGGACCAAAGCTGCGAATTTAAACAAACCACAGGGACCATTTCTGTAATTTACTCTCGTAAAATCGAATTTATGTGGTCCGTTTTCTCATCTACTACGGCGTCGTTTGATCGGGAAAATCGCCTAAAACTCACGATTGACTTTGACTTCAAATACCCCAATCATGATTGACTTCCACGTGAGCCAATCCCATGTGGACCAATTATATCTACCCACGAATGATATCTGCGTCATACCTACGGACTCTAGAATCATCTTCCAAGTTCTAACCGTTTTTGCCTCTAAATCTCGAAGTATAAAATCTCAAAAATACAAGAACAATTTCAAATCGAATCTCTTTTTGATTTGAGAACTTATATATATTTTTTTATTAATCATCCTCTTCGCCATCATTCTTCACGTATCGATGGATTTTAGGGTTTTGAATTTCGCAGGGTATGTGTGTTTGTTCGCTTTGATAATACAAGTTTCTGATATAAGAGCTCTAATCTCGATGCCAGATGTTAATCGTCATTATCCTAAAGCGCTAACTGTAAGTAGTTTATGAATTTTGACGTTTTAATGTCGATTCCTTTATATCAATATTTGGTTGCTTCTGCGTTTTACTTTTGCTCTGTGAGGGAAATTTGTATCTAATTTACCTGGTTTGCTTTTTAGGATTTGAAGGAGGCTATTGTTCAGGGATTAGGGAGTCAATCAGACAATCTCAACTTATTTGGGTTTGATTTGAAGGGTGCTTTAGTAGCTCAATCCATGGAGTTTGATCTACAAATTGATAACAAAGTTCTTCCAATTAAACTCTTGGACGATGTAAACAAATGGGAGTATGTCGATTTGCCTACTTTCCTAGTGGAAGATCCGATAAAATTATCCGGCGAGAATCCACTTGTACAGAAGAAGCAGACTTCCGGCAACCGGTTGCCGAGTTTACCCCCATTCCAGCTCGCCGGTCCGATGGAGCTCTGGATTCAAGACGCCAAGGACATGAGACTCTTTTTGCCAGTATGTTTCATTCCTAATCATATAATCAAAAACGTTTTCTGTCGATTTTCCTTAACATTGTAAACGATGTACAGCATGATGTTGACGCCGGTGAGCTGAAGAAAGTAATTCTAGCAGAAGGCGCGGTGGTGACTGTGAAAGGCGCCAAATCCGTCAGCTTACGCCACCCTCTTGACCTCCCACTTCCTTTCAACAAATCAAACACAAATTTTGCTTCCGGTCTCCAGGCACTTTCCGACCACCTCCGTACCGGAACCCAACTCCTCTCTCTCCGTATCACAGGCCCCACATCCCTCAATTCTCCGGCGAAACCATCACCGACTTTCAACAAGCTGAAGCTAAAGCGACTTGCTCCTGGTTTAGTCGAACTATCCTCCGTCCCAAAGGTAAACACAAGCAACTCTATCTCCGTTATCGATGATACCTTCTTTTCTCCCGACCATCTTCCCACTTTCTGGCCGGTGGTATCCATTAATGGGTCGAACTCAAACCTGCGTGGGATAGAGAAGCTACTTTCTGCAGTCTTGACCTCCACCGGAAACAGTGGTGGTTCGTTTAAGCTTTTGAGAGCGGATGTATCTGCTCAGATGTATGTGAAGATGGGTTTTGGGGCGGAGAAGAGGCTTAACGGGAATGAATCGTTTTTGGAAGGGTATCCGGAGTGGAGAAGTAAGCCGGAGAGTGTGAAGATGGAGTATGAGGTGTTGGCGAAGGTGGAGGGAGAGAAGTTTGTGCCGGAGACAATAGTGGAAGTTGAGCCTGTTACGGTGGAGGATACGGTGGCGCTCGGTGTTGCTAGAGGGAACATTACGGTGTCAAAGATGCCGATTTTGAACGTCCCTTTTAGCCCGTTTGATTTATGAAGGTGTTCGAGTCAAGTCAAGTGTAAATATAAAATCATGGTATGAAATCTACACAGTAGATGAATTAGAAAAGTTTCTCCAATTTTGAGGCCATATATATCATCATATCATATAGTAATATTTGTAAATAATATAAAGATGTCTTTCTTCCTTTCTCTTTTTCGGGGTATCTGTTTTATTGTTTACTTTACTCATTTTATGCTAAATGAATTATAAGAAAAAACTAAATGGATTATATAGAATATAAAATGATAATGTAAACAACTTTTAAATTATATTGAATTCAATGTATTATAGATGTTTTTACATAGAATACAAAATAATTAAAAGATTTGTTAATGTCTTTCTATTTATTACAAATATATAGTAATTAAAAGATTGTTAATGTCTTTCTATTTGTTACAGATATATAGTATGTCTTTATATTTGTATAATTTCTCATAATTAAAAGATATGTTGATGTCTTTTTTATTTCTTACAAGTATACAGTGTGTATTATAAATGTCTTTATATTCATATATTTAAAAGATTTTTTAATGTACATAGTGTGTTTGATATCACTTTTATTACAAGAAAACTTTAGTTGTTATTAAAACCATATATACCAAAAGAAAAAGCAACAAACTAATCCTTGTGATTTCATTACATATGTTAAGAGAAATTGCAACACCTTAAATGCTTTCCCAATATTCTCAAACACTACAAGATTTTTCTACACATATATTATAAAAGGAAGATTAAATTACATAGGAGTAGGGTAGCAAATTTAATTCATTTATGATTAACTATTGGTTCTCATGGTTTATGTGACATATAGTTTATGTGGCATATGGCACTAACATTTATTATGATATTTTTGGAAAAATACCCAACCAAATTTTCTTAAGAGATTTGACATTTTGAAATTTCTTCTCTTAGTGGCTCTTCTATGATATATAATTTAATGATGAGTATAGTTTGATCTTTTTTTTTTTTTTTTTTTTTTTTTTTTAATATAAAATTGCATCCTAATGATGTAGTCCAATATACACTATGCTTTGTAAAAGTGGAGCACCAAAATGCCTTTCGGACTCATAATCGTAGCAACAAGCGATGAGTTCAGATAATTATAGTCGCTAAGAGACCATACCCAATTGACTGTAGCTGACATGAACTGTTAGGTGCTATTTGTTTTTTCTGAGGCAAAATGTATGCAGTTTGCAGACCACATCTGTAAACCTCTGCAGTGGAAGAGGTGGACCAAACGTCTGCAGTCCGAAAAAAAAAGACTGTTTGTTTTTTTAACATCTGCGGGCTATTAAAATAAACTGAAATCTAAATAAACTGATTGTTTTAAACTTCAAAATGATTTTTTAATATTTTTATGACTTTGTTATAAATAATTAACGAATCTAGATCAATTTTTATGTATTATTATATAAAAAATAAAAATAAAAATACTATAAATTAATGTATATATTTGATAAAAACCAACAACTTTGGTTGTAAAGTTATAACTAAACATTATAATTAGTGATCAAAGAATTTGATATATAAATGGATGGAAATAAACTTCGATCTTTTCAATTAAATACATTAAAAATGTACCATAAATATTTTCTCGAAAAATTGACGATACTGTATTAAATAATGTTTTACAAAATTTGGCAAAAAAATATAAGAATATATTATGATTTTTTTTCATATTTATATAAACAACTTCAACGACTATTATTGTATTTAATATTATTTATAAATTTATCAAAAATATCATATTTGTATCGTTGAACGTTTTTTTTTTTTAATTTTATAATTTTTTTTTCAAATTGTGTATCATAATAAAGTTGTAAAAAATATAAATTAAAAAAAAAGAACTTGAAAAAAATTAAGATATATATGTTTTTTAGGCTAGAAGATGTCTGAAGATTTAAGAAGACTATGGTCCACATCTACGCTAAGAAGAGGGCGCGTAAATATTTTTAGGTCTGCAGTCTTCAAAAAAACAAACAGTCTGCGAAGACTAATGTCTGCGCGTGATCTGCGCGGCGCAGACAGAAGAGATCACACAGATCTACAGAGAAAAAACAAATACTACCTTAAAGTTGCTATAAACATCCATGGACCATACCCAATTGACTGTAGTCGTCATAAGTTTGCATGAACTGTTAAAGTTGCTATAAACATTCATAGACCACTTCATCTTGAGTATGGTCTAATAGTCCGGTAGTGGAAAAGAAAGGTGTTCAACCCATAAAATAAACTCACCTATTTAGGATTGCATACACGAAAAAAAAAACTACGATGAGATGTATGTACCTCTAACACATCATGCATTAATGACAAAACGATGTTAATACAAATTATGATTGTTTATAGAACATATTGAAAAGAAATGAACTCATCAATGACAAATGTGGTCAAAGGGGATGGGATGGGTTGGGGCAGTGATAGCGACAAAAGAAACATAAATTGACCACCAATAGTTTTAATTGGTCTACAAAAATCAGCAAGGATGGGTTTGGTTGTGTTTATAGGTTCATTAAGTCCGCTCAACATCCGATTAAAAAGCTTCATATCGTCATCAAGCTACTTGATTGATGTGGGTTGAGGTCAAGCCATCTTTCTTTCTAGTAATAACATGCGACAATAAGTTAGAGAGGTGGAGGCAATAAGGTGAAGCCATCTTTTTCTTCACTCACATTTTGGTGAAGAAAAGAGATAATGATATAGCATAGGAAGTTAACAAAGTTTTTTGGTCATCAGAGAGAAAAAAAAAAGTATGTGAATAAATAAAAAAAAAAAAAAAAAAAAAAAAAGTGGTGAGGTATGTGGATCACTATATTAAAATATATATATTAATTATTTAGATAATAAAAAGCCAAATTTAATTACAAAAAATGTAGGATAATTATTTTAGATAAAACCAGTTACCAAAACTGCAAGATTTAAAAACCATAATATTTTAAATGTTTGACTGAACATATAAATTTAAACAAACTACAGGGATCATTTCTGTAATATTTTTACACCCAACTAATAAAAGAATCGTTCCACTCACCCAAGATTTTGTCAGGTTTCTATGTTTTGAACACTTTTCTACTTAATCCAATCACACACTACTCTTTCTACCTATAAATTAACCAGGGAAATCCGGTCATATCGAACAAAATCAAGAGCATCATCATCCACCTCTAACAGATTCTCTCTGTACATCGCTAAAAAAATGCTGCGATTATCAATCCGACGAGGTAAACTTCTCTTCTCTTTGTTGACTAAGTGATTTTGGTTATTATCTGCTACTCTAGCTTGCGCTAATACGAATTTTACTGATTCGTTTTTGCGAATGATTGTGTAACAGTGAGACCTTTGAATCCTCAAATATTTGCCCTAAAAAATTGTAATCTCTCTACCGCTACTGAGCAGTCTGTGAGACACAGCGATCCTCTGGTATGGTTGTGTGCTTTACTGATGCTGACTGAATATCTATTTTTTGCAAGTTCTTTCTATATCTAGGAATTGGAAGTAAAGGTAAATGTAAAAAGGTGAAACAACTTTCGGTTTTAGTTTGTTAACCCCGAAAAAGTAATATCGTTTTGAGTGTTAATGGATTACCTGCTAATCTGTAAATTGATATGGATTTCTGAGAAAAGAATTGCTAAATAGATTGAGATTTACAAGTACGACATTATAAAATGGTGCGAAAAGATCGAACCGTATTCATTCTCATCTTTGAGCTTGGATAAGTACCAGTTTTCTTTTTTAGATCACTTATTAGGTAGTTTGTTTTGACCAATGTGAACATGAAAACAAATTGGTTTCTTTAGTTTGAATGTGTATCTTGTAATTTCTAATAGTTAGCATGTATATATGTTTTAGCTATTACTTTCTCCATTATTGCATTTGGTATTAAAATACTTCCTCTAGGCTCTATCAAGAACTAATTGGTCTAATTGTATCAGAAAGTCCCAAACCTAATCGGAGGCAGCTTTGTAAACTCACAATCATCTGATTTTATTGATGTTATAAACCCAGTAAGTCCTAAAACTCTTTCCCTTTTCCCTTTTTCCTTTTGTTTCTTGTTTATTCACATGATACATATCCATGAATCGTAACTATTATTGTCTAATCAACTGCTATTATGGAGTTAGGCAACACAGCAAGTTGTTTCTCAGTTACCCTTGACAAAACATGAGGAGTTTAAAGCTGCAGTATCTGCAGCCAAACAAGCTTTTCCATCATGGCGTAACACACCAATCACCACCAGACAACGTGTCATGTTAAAGCTTCAAGAACTTATCAGAAGAGACATGGTTAGCATGTATATATAAACATATAGTTATTATATACACACATACATACATACATATATGTATTTATCAATATTATACTTGTGACAGGATAAGCTTGCCATGAACATTACTACAGAGCAAGGAAAGACATTGAAGGATGCACAGGGTGATGTGTTTCGTGGACTAGGTAAATTCATTCATGATTAAAAGTGTAGAAAGTGAGAAAACAAATCAAGATTTTGAAATAGTTTTAATTTGTGTGCTTCTTTTTATAGAGGTTGTGGAACATGCAAGTGGCATGGCATCTTTACAAATGGGAGAATTTGCTTCAAACGTATCTCATGGAATTGATACTTATAGCATCAGAGAGCCTCTTGGTGTTTGTGCTGGTATATGCCCCTTCAATTTCCCAGCAATGATTCCCTTGTGGGTATGATTATCATTTATGATTCCCATTTCCCAATTTACCCTTACTCTCTTTCACCATGAATAAACAAAAACAAGAACAAGTTATCTTGATTCTTGATTCTTGAATCTTCCATTTAATCTTTCTTGCAGATGTTTCCAGTTGCTGTTACTTGTGGTAACACTTTCGTTCTAAAGCCATCAGAAAAAGATCCAGGTCATTGCTTTCTCTCTCTCTCTTTTTTTTTTTCAAAACAATTTTATTTTTAAATTTTTTGTTATATAATACATTCATACTTTTTCTTTTCAGGGGCTTCTATGATGCTTGCAGAACTTGCAATGGAAGCTGGTTTACCAAATGGTGTTTTGAATATTGTTCATGGCACCAATGTAATTTAATCATCTCACTTATTTTCTCTCATTACAACTAATATTTAGCATCATCAATCCAATACTTTTTTTTTTTTAATTTGAGACAGGATATTGTTAATGCCATTTGTGATGATGAAGACATTAAAGCTATATCATTTGTTGGTTCAAACACTGTATGTAAAATCTTTTCTACATAATAAAGTTCATCCAACAAATGTATATATATATATATAGCTACTAATCTTTTACTTTTTTACCATTATAAATTCCTCAAAGGCTGGGATGCATATATACTCAAGAGCATCAGCAAAAGGGAAACGTGTTCAGGTATCATTATCATTTCTTTCATCTTTTTCTATGATGATAATTGATAAAATAAATCTATATATATAAAACTGATTATAGTTTTAATGAATGTAGTCAAATATGGGAGCTAAAAATCATGGAATTGTGATGCCTGATGCAAATATTGATGCTACTTTAAATGCTTTAGTTGCTGCTGGATTTGGAGCTGCAGGACAAAGGTGTATGGCTTTAAGCACTGTAATCTTTGTTGGAGATGCAACACAATGGTATTATTATTATATTATTTTAGTTTTTTATTTTAATTCTATTGTGAATTTTGAAGTGAAATTTAATCTTATTTTTAAGGGAAAATGAGTTAGTGAAGCGTGCGAAAAACTTAAAAGTAAATGCAGGAGTAGAACCTGATGCTGACCTAGGTCCAGTTATTAGCAAACAGGTAGATAAAATTTAATTTTAAATATTATTATATTATGTACATAAACAATAATTCTTGTTAAATTTTTTATTTGAATTCTGTTTTTATATTTATCAGGCAAAAGAACGAGTGTGCAGATTGATTCAGAGTGGAGTTGAAAGTGGTGCTAAACTACTGCTTGATGGAAGAGATATTGTGGTATTTTTTTTTTCAACTTCATATGTGAAATCTGTTTTTTGGAGGGCAAAATGGTCATTTGGTCCCATTCAATAAACATACATTGTGTTTGTTTTGATGTTGACTAGGTTCCAGGATATGAACAAGGGAACTTTGTTGGGCCCACAATCTTGTCTGGTGTTACTGAAGATATGGAATGTTACAAGGTATAAGCTTTTTCTAGTGCTATTTTCAGTGATGAGAATGAGGAAGGGTATTTATGTCTTTTGTACAAAATATGTTACACGTTTTAAACTTTTATCTTAATGCAGGAGGAAATATTTGGTCCAGTTCTTATTTGCATGCAGGTGTGTTGATACTTTCTATGTATAATAATCATGCTTATTTAACTGATTACGTTCATTCTCTTGAGGGCTAATATCGTAATTTCACCTTTTTAATTTTCAGGCCGACAGCTTGGAAGAAGCCATAAATATTTCCAACAGAAATAAGTAAAATTTATTCCTCTCTTTATGTTTAAAACATACTCCCATCTGTTTTGCTTTCATTATTTAAAATATTTAAAAAAAATAAAAAAATAAAAAAAATCTGCAGGTATGGCAATGGGGCAGCTATCTTCACATCATCTGGTGTGGCTGCTAGAAAATTTCAAACTGACATCGAAGCAGGGCAGGTAAGTAATTTTACATATCCTATGAAGTTAAGAAAACATTTAAACTATTAAAATATGAAAATTAAAACTTATTTTTTTTTTTTTTTGTGTGTGTGTGTGTCAGGTTGGGATAAATGTTCCGATTCCAGTTCCGTTACCGTTTTTCTCGTTTACGGGGTCGAAGGCGTCATTTGCTGGTGACCTTAACTTCTACGGTGGGTGAATTTACAAATATGCCCCTTGTGATGTAGTAAAAGAAATTGAAATTGAAATTGAAATTGAGATTGAGTTTGGTTTTTGGTGGTGGAATTGCAGGGAAGGCAGGGGTTAACTTTTATACACAGATCAAGACTGTGACTCAGCAATGGAAGGATTTACCGGGTGGTTCGGGTGTTTCACTTGCAATGCCAACTTCTCAAAAATCTTCATAATTGAATGTGTTATTTTTTCAACTTGTTAAATGTTGTATGGATAAATGGTATTTAAATAAGAGTAATAAAGTAATCGCAATATTTGTCTCTGAGCTAAAGTTTTTCACTTTCTTTAAAATAGGCACAAAGTTGACAGTGGGAATTGGCAAAACTGGTCTATATTTAAGACATTTTTCGGATGTTAAACCAGATGTACACTTTTTGTGTTCAACTTGGTCTAGTTTGATGTTGAATTCATAAACAATTGCAGGTTGTTTGCACCTGAATTGTCATCAAAATAAAGTGTTTGTATGTTAGAGTTTGGGAGGAGCAGGGTTGTTTCTGAAATAACGTTCCTGGAAAGTTATTCACTGATGAGAATTAAAGATCCAATTTTTTATGCATAAGTATATTTGTTGTTAAAAATTAGGTTGCAAAAAATCTTTTTTAAAAGTTGTTGAAAATGAAGCATATCAAACTTTACTAAAACTGAGTATTGATGAATTGCAGTGCTTAATTAGTCACCAAACTAAGAATAAGAACACACCTTGACCTTGGCAATGAGCAAGTATATGAGAGTTGAAGATTGTCAGTCTAAATATAAAGTGAGAAAGAAGTAAGATGCCATTATGGTAGAGATCCTAAAATGAGTAACTATTTCTTATTCGACATCAAGTCAAGTGGAAATGTCCCAAAAACAAATGGTTAAGAAGTAGATACTGATTCTTGTATCTTTGGACAATATGATAGTAATTATATGGTAAATACAAAACCTTTTCATATACTTATGTTTTACGTAACTTAACTTCAATATATAATTATAAAAATTAGGAGTTATATTACATATGGTTAGATCAAACATAGGAAATACTTTTGACGTTTATTCCACTCGGCGTTTGAGTCAATTGGCAACTTGGCGTATCTTTTGGTAATAAAGATGTATATTTGAGACGAGAAATCCCCTTTGTATGAACCCAAAAAGGTTTAAATCCAAAAGAAAACTAAACATTATAGATTATAGAGTGAGCTCATTTCGGA
Organism: Lactuca saligna; assembly: GCF_052625555.1. Classification (NCBI taxonomy): domain Eukaryota; kingdom Viridiplantae; phylum Streptophyta; class Magnoliopsida; order Asterales; family Asteraceae; genus Lactuca; species Lactuca saligna. The sequence goes on along the minus strand of NC_136423.1, from coordinate 136,454,816 downwards.
TAAGGTGTTTTAAGTCTAAAATATTGATGTGAAGATTTTTTATTTTTTATTTTGAAAAAAACATTGTCAATTTCACTTTGATAACAATAATTTCGCATTATCACTATGAACCAACTTCGTATTGTCAGTTCCCATGAACCAACTTTTGCCAAAAACTTCACCACATTTTCGCAGTGGACCAAACTATTTTGCGAAAAGTTATATTTGTGTCATTTTCTCTATTAAACAAAGAACACAACAAATCCACACGTAAAAAGGTCAGGGATATGAAGAAAAAAAAACTGAAAGAAAAAGTGAGGATTGTTGAAAGAACAAATGCATACAAATGAAAGCAAGATATCCATAACACCACATGGTTTTAACTTTTAACCCATCATACAATCACATGATGATGAAGAGAACATCAAGATCATTTATTAGCCACCAAAGTTCATATAACCACTCCAACAATACCCAAAAAATAAAGTTTCATTTCATATGAATGTAATGTGTTGTGTGAAATTGCATACACTCAAGCATTCAGAGCTGTGTTTCTTCTGCATTCAGCCAACATATCCATGTAAAACTGGCACTTCCCAATATCACTCCCAGAGCTGTTAATACACTGCACAAAAAAAAACATGAATGGTATTCATACATAATCATCAAAAGATCGATTGTCAAACAAAGAGATATAAAATGGCAAGAATCAGAAGACATACATCTTGGAAAGCCTTGGTGTGCATACCACAAGCATCAGATACAGTGTTGTTTGTAGGCATATCAGTAGCAGCAGCAACAACAGCTTCATGTTGAATTGTACGAGGACCCATCACAGCATCCACAGCCCTATGAGCAACAGCACTTCCAGTACCAAAAGCCATGCCTAAAGAAGTGCATAATCACAGTTTCAGAACATGGACTTTAGTTTATCACACTTATGGATGATTGATTATATATGTCTGCAAATTGCAAAACCTACCTTGGGCTATAGTTGAACCAATGCCTCCAAGCATCGACCCACCACCGCTACTCTGCTGAACAGGAGCAGGAGGGGGTGCTCGGCTTGCTGCAACACCACAATCATCAATGGCAGATTTTAATCAGAAGAAGAAGAAACAAATTTATATGAATTTGATTTTGGAGTTTGAAAAAATGGCTAAAAAACTTTACCTGGAGCTGGTGGGTTGCGTGCTGGAGCACGAGCAGGTGCCCTAGCTGACCTTCCTGTAAGATAACCAAACATAAGCAAAATACGCAAAAATTGGGCAGATTCATGCGCTGTGTATCTTATGAAAGGATTATACAATAAGCATCATTGTAATTTGTAAGTTTCCCTTCGTGAGATGCTTTAGATATTAGAAAGCAAATACCGAATATCCATAGCCCCATGGATCAACGATTTCCCAATCAAATCATGAAGGTATACAGACTCAATTGCAATTAATATCCAAGGTAAAAAAACTACAGTTATATTCATAAAATTAATCATTCCAACAATCACGGAAATGTAACGAAGGTTTAGAAACCCTAATACTGAAATGAAATGTTCGATAGTCGGTGACTTTGCAAATTAGATATCAAAGTATTGGAGAAATGTAGAATCGAGAATTTTAGGCTATAAAAATCTTAGATCGGAAGAAAAACTTACCGCCGGAGCTTCTGCGAGGCATGGTGAGAATTCTAGAGAGAGATGGAGAGGCGGTGGGAGGTAGAGAGAGAAAATACGTAGATGAGAATGCTTTACGATCAAAACCCTGATACCATGTGCGTATATTCTATTTATATGAAAAATCTGTGTTCCTTCGTTGTTGTATCTTATGCTTGAGATATTGTACGTTGTTGTGATAAGGTTAAACCGGATAACCTGTTCCTTGACATACGGGGTTTATTCTAAACCGGGCAAAAATATTCCTTTCTACGACCAAAGATATGATCGTTCACAAAGACACGTCATATATTTGCTCTCTTTTCTCCAAAGAGGGTAGCCGACAAAAATGGCTGTCCTAAAGGGTCAAAAATAAAATATGTAGTGGTTTGAATTAATACACATAAAGTAAATGGATAAATTGATAAATTAGTGAGAGTACAAGTTCTTTTATGTATTTTAGGCGTATTTTGACCTATTTGATCAATTTCATCTTCAGCCAACTTTTTCATTTTGACCCTTGGTTGGTGGTTTAATTTTTAGTCTTTTTTGTTAGACTAGCTTTTTAGGATTATATTTGATGAGGATGAGATTCATGTTTTTTAGATTTTTTCTTGGATGCAAAAAAAAAATACAATTTTTGTTCAATTAACATCGGTATCAGTTCCAATCCTACCAATAGAACTCACTAAAAGCAGGACAATTTGTTTTTTCTCTCTCTTGTCTTGCATTAAAAAGCATATGGTTGAGGAAGACAATGAAAATTTTTGATACTTTCATTTCTTTATGTTATGATATTATAGTTTTAATATCTTTCTTATCAAGACATTGTACCCCAAATGGAGGTTCATGTGACAAAACCAACCATTGCTTAAACTTGTTCATAGAAAAAAACTAAAGACATATTCAATGAAATCCATCAACCAACAATGACATAATATGGACAAAATAAAAATATAAAACCGAAAAAAATGCATTTTGATTTGGGTAACAACCATAATTTACTACTCACATTCACATAAAAACTCATTTGCTAATAAAGCAATTTCAAATTAGATTATGGGGTTAGTTGTTGAAGAAAGGTAACCCGATAAATGGTCGATACTTGAGAAAATTAAATAAATGAAATTCTTTTGTTAAAAAATATGATGGGATTTTTTATGATAAAATAAATAATAATGTAACCTCTAATGTAGGTAATTGATCTTTCAATGTTTTGAGCTAATAAGAATGAAAAACCCAAAATTTGAAGGTCACGACGTGAGAGATAGGGTCTCATGGTGTGACTTCAGCTTGAGACACGTAGCCATTTTTGGGCTCACGACGTGAGGGTTAGGATCTCACGACGTGAGATCAGACAACCCCAATCCCATGTTTTGCTCCCTATTTAAGAGAAGTGGTATGCAAGGGTTTGCACACCCTCAGCCTCCATCACCTCATTCCTGCCCAAATCGTTTTTAGCCTCCATTGTTGATCTTAAGAGCTCTTTTGGTGGTTTTTGGCTCTTTGAAGAAGAAGAAAACTCCTTGGGTGCATACTTTTGGCCATCAAGCTTCTACCTCTGCATCTTGCAGTGCTTTTGTACCTTTGTAAGTCCTAAAGTTATTGTTGATGTGTTTTATACAAACAATCATAAGTGTGCATGCAACCATAGTTTTGGATCTATGTTTTCTCTATTACACATACAACAAATGAACACAAAAGAAAACCTAGCATGCATCTACTATTTTCGAAAATTGCAAATCAAATATTAGAATGCATACCTTTGTTGCTATATAGTAATAAAAACTAGTTTCTTGAATTCCCTTTGCTCTTGAGAACAAGTACCAAAAATGTAGTATCACAAACACACTTGAGTGAGAGGATGAATATGAGAAAGAGGATAGAGGGTGGCTTGCTCCAAAAATCAGCTCTTCTGGGGTTTTTCCAAGGGTGGACGAAATCTATAGCCTAAGGGGGTTATTTATACTTGAGGCTAGCTAAGTAGGGGTGAGCAAAAACCGAACCGACTAAAGAAAAACCGACAAAACCGCAATAAACCGCACCCGAAAAACCGAAACCGATGCAAAAACCAATGGTGCGGATTTAATTTTTGCAAAAACCGAAGGTCAACGGTGCGGTGCGGTTTCTATCCTAAAAACCGGTCCATCAAAACCGAACCGCACCGCAAGCGTGTATAGTAATAAGTCAATCAATGTATATTATATACATTCTATTTAAAATAGTTATAAACGATAATATATTTATTATATGTTTATTTTGTGTTTGTATAAAACTATATGGGGTGCAAAAGAAATGTTCTATTATTAGCCAAACGTACTAATCGATTACATCTAATAAGCTTGTAACAAATTAACTCAAAATCAACCAACCTTCAATCATTAATTAGTTTTTAAGAGTGGTCACAAGTTGTATTTTAAACGACTTACAATGTTTTATTATGTAATTTTGTTTTGAGCTGAAAATGAATGTATTAAAAAAAATAGCACAATACAAGCTTATATGCACATGGTTTTCAGTTCTTACAGTTTTAAAAAACCGCACAAAAAAACATAAAAAAAACTGCACCAAATTCTTAACACGGTTTAAAAACCGAAACCGCACCGATACAAACCAAAACCGCATTTAAAAACCGAAAAACCGAACCATTGCAAAACCGCACCCAACAGTTCTAAGAATGCAAAAACCGCACCATGCGGTTTGCGGTTCGGTTTGGTCTGAAAACCGCACCAAACCGCACCATGCTCACCCCTATAGCTAAGGTTTCAGGATAGAAACCCTAATTCCTTAGCTTAGGGCCTAAGCAAGTCCATGGACCTCCTTTCCTTAGGCCATGGACGAAAACTCCTAGATCCTTCTAGGATTTTTGGCCTATCCCTAATAAGGATGATCAAATAGCCTAAAGCCTCAACTATCAAATAATTACAAAATAACCACTGTACTTTTAATCTGTTCCTTTAATTAAAAAAAATTAATTACAAATTAATTTCTAATTAAATACTAATTAATAATATGTGTCACACCCCCGAACCAGACGGTAGAAACGTCTGGAGGCTTGTGCATGAGTTCATCTTGTAATATCATCACAATATATATAATTGAAACAATACAGCACCATCATCATACATATCAAAATACAACCAACATTTTTTACATCAAGTATAATATCATAAGTTACATGCCAAAAAGAAAGTTCGATGTACAATGATAACAAAATACAATAAATTCCACATTCCCTGCCGACCTTTCCGCTTAACGATTCTCTGATAATACAAGTTATTTTGAAAACGTCAACATATATAATGTTTGTGAGTTCATAAGCATGTTTGAATAAAAGTTTTGCATGATTAGTAAAACACCAAAAAATCCGATATTTTCTGAAAAATGGTTTGAATGTGATGTGACAAAATCAAGTATTAATGCATGTGTGTTTTCTGTTTTCTGAAGATGTGTATGAAATGCAGCCCAGAAAATCCTGTATTTTCTGTCGTAAGTAAAAGTAATGTATACATGTATTCATCCCAGAAAATCCAATATTTTCTGCTTTTGAGAGTATTGTAATCGTAAATTCCCAAAACCGAGTGTTGATGAATGTATGTTTTTAGTTTTGTCGAGATTTGTATAAGTATACCAAAATCTTTGATGGATTTAGTCTTTAAGTGAGTCATTACAACCATGCATGATAATGACTAGTTCGTCTGTCTTGGTGTTTTTCAGGCTCCGGTTCGATTAAGGTAAGGTTTGTTGCTCTAGACTGGCCTAGTCTAGCTGTAGCGAACAGCTAAGGCATGGGGGGTGTCACCCCCGTATAGATCTATACACAACTCCCGCTCTCCCTCCAGGAGACTCTGGTTATAACTACAGGCTATAATCATACACTCAAAGGTGTCAACCGACAAGTCTCACTACATCCTTAACTTGTTTACGATTACTATATCACACCATGAATAAGGTTTACGTATATGTTTTAAGTTTTCAAATCCAAAGTATGTAAGTGATTGTATGAAGTCCAATGGATATGTAAGGGACATTTAAGGCCCACTACACATATGATTTTTAATCCAAGCCCAATTAAGCATATGGATGGGCCACTAAGGCCCAATAAACATGTAAAAGGGTAATTCATGCCCAATAGATATGTGATCCATAGCTTAGGCCCAAATTAACATGTAAATGGACCACAAAGGCCCAATTAACATGACATGGAAATGTACGTCCAATATACACTTAAATGGATCCCTATGGGTCCATTAACCATGTAACGAGAGTATTAGGCCCAACAAACATGTTATCGATGTATTTCATCCATTTGTTATTATTGATGGGTTTTACACAAAATAACATCCTACGTTGTAACGCCCGCAGATCTGGGCTAGTCAATTTAGAGGCAATAGGGGTCAAAAATGACTTTTTGACAAAAGATTATTTAGAATGAATAGTCTTAACCAAGTTTAGAATATGTCACAAGGTTTCCGTACATATAAAGAACGCCGAAATCCGAGTTATAACGAAGAAGTTATGGCCCGCCGAAGTTTTACGGCAAAACCGGCACAGCACCGGAAGACGTAAATAGTGAATTTACGATAGAAGACTTTTTAGCCTTAGCAATCTAAACAAAAGTCGTAGAATATGTTAAACTAAGAGCGTCGATAAAAAGAACGCCCAAATCTGACTTCGTATGAGGAAGTTATGATTTTTCTAAGATTCGGCTTAGCAGTGTACAGCCCGAAACTCGAATTTTAGTTCGAGCGGTTTTTGGCTTACGTGAAATAAATGAGAGTTGAAGATCTCATTAATAGGAACTCAACGGTAAAAAGACAGACGAAAACGGAGTCCGTATGAAGGAGTTACGAATTCTTCGCGGTCATTTAACAGTCTAAACGCCTCGTACTGTTAAATTTAAGATCGGTCGAGAATTAGCCAACGGAGTCAAAATGAAAGTTGTAGATATTATTTTTACCTACGCGTGGATATAAAGAACGTCAAAAACGGAGGTCGTATGTGAAAGTTACGGATTTTAGAAGTCGGAAGTGTGTTGTGCGAAAATGGGTGATGTGGCACAATCTTGGCCATTGCTTTCTCCCCAAGTCTTGCCACTAGATGGTGACATGTGGCACCAAGTTCAGCCATTTTCACCCTATAAATACCACCTCTCCCACCCTCATTTTCTTCACACATTTCCCATTCTTTCTTCTTTTTACTCTTTCTCTAGAACCTCTCTCTAGCCCCGAAATCCTCCGAAAAGCCTAGGGAACCTCCCTAGCACGAGGCGGAAGCCCCGAAGTGCTCGACGGCTCCGAGAAGAAGAGCTTTTCGGCTCGGAAACGCTGCTCCAAGCAAAGCCTGGTTTTCTATAAAACCCGCTGTAAGTGAGCTACGTCTACGCTATTTTTAATATAGTTTTTATTTAATTATATGAACGTTATTAAGAACATATAATAAATACTTGAGCTATTATTATGGGTTATATAAGTATTTTTTTTAACGCTTATATAATAGTAATAATAGCTAGACTATTAATTAGTCTCGGCGAATAATAGACTAAAATCTATTAGTGATAATACTAGGTTTCGTCGAAGGAAATTATTTTAAAGTAAACGAAGCGCTGTCCGAGTACCGAGTCACCACCTTCTCAGGTGAGTGCATAGTCCCTTTCATGAACATGATTTTAATACAAGTATTGATTGAAGTATTAATTATATGTTTATGTGCGAGTTAATTGATGTTTCTTGAAATTCGTGTTAAAGAACATACCTGATTATATTTGATAATTTAGGATAAAGAGTAGACCTAAATTAAATATGAGGAATATTGGGTAGTATATTCTTACGAGTACAAGTGAGTTAAACTCAGAGAATAGAAGTTAGTATATGTCACTTATCCGGGAGTATGGATTAGACATAGTCATTGTCCCTAGTCCGAGAATATGGATTAGGCATAATCATTCGTCGTTAATCCGAGAGTATGGATTAGCTATTGTCCCTAGTCCGAGAGTATGGATTAGGCATAATCATTCATCTTTAATCCAAGAGTATGGATTAGTCATTCGTCCCTAGTCCGAGAGTATGGATTTGGTAAATTCGTTCATTTCTGATCCGAGAGTATGGAGTAGGTAAAACGACTAATCTTAGGTCCGAGAGTATGGATAGCCTCGTTGCGAGGATCGACGGGGTGGGATAAGAGTTGTTTATATATATGTATGGTGAAATTGTATATTTTGTGAATTTTAAACTATATATATGGTATAACATTGTGGGATTGAAATCCCTATGTGCTCACCAGGTTTCCCAACCTGACCCACTCAGTTTATTTATACCACAGGTGTTGATATGAAGTGACATTACACTGAGAGATTTAAAGAGATGTAGACCACTAGTGTGAATAATTGTAAGTTCTGTTTATGCTTATGTTCCTGTATTAACGATGACATCCCAAACGTTTTAAAATGAAATAAATACGTTTCTTCGAAAATGTTTTAATAACGTATTTACCATGTTTTTCTGGGAACAAATTCCGCAACCTTTTTATAAAATGAAGTACTCTGATTTTTATAAAGCATAAACAAAATCGGTCTTTTCTGGCCGTGATTTTGGGGATGTCACATACGTGCTCATGCAAACCCTAATGCTTGGATCTAGGCTTCTCTAGTATACATGCAATTCATCCAAGACTTTCGAACCCTAAATCTAGTATATAATTGAAATTGACATAACAAAAACAGATCTAGATGTTCACCTTGTTGTTGATTGAAGATCTTGAAGCCTTGAGAACCTTAACACCTCAAATGTTGTGCCTCTAATGAATCACAAACACCAAGAGCAATTGGAGGAAGCAAGAGAGAGAGAGAGAGAAAGAGAGAGAGAGAGAGAGAGAGAGAGAGAGAGAGAGAGGAAGAGAGGAGAAATTCGGCTCTAGGACTTCTAGGGTTCAAGTGGCCAATTTTCTCATGCCCAAGGGTCCTTTATATAGGCGTAGGAATTAGGGTTTCAGTCATTATCCTTTTCTGATTACTTAGCCACCAACCAGCCCACAAGATAATTCTAGAATCCCACTATGGATGAATTCCAAAGGCTTTATCCCTGGAATTCGTTCATCCTATCTTCCAGGGTTTCCTTGCCCTACTTTGCAACTATCACATAATTACAGTTCAACCCCCTTAGTTCAATTAACTTCTTTTGATCACAAAATTAGTTCTTAATTAATTCTTGACCAATGTTAATTAAACAAGTATGATTTCTATTTTAATATATTAGTCGTATAATATATTAATAAACCATAATAACTTCTTTCTCTATCATTCCTCCAGTCAAGTTGCTTTAGTGAAGGCACCCCAAAAGGACCATGCACAACCGGCTCAAGTACATATAAAATATAGTTATGGAGTTAGACACTAATCCAACAGTCTCCCACTTGGATAAGTCTAATAACTACAAATGCAAATGTAACTTCTGGATCCAATTAGCAATCACAAATATCAAAACTCTTGATCTTATCAATAACCTATCCTTAAGATTAGAGATTGTATAATCCTCTGTTCTAGATATCGTGTGGACAATTACATGGAACATAGTCATACTTATTGTCCAACAATTTGTTTCTCGATCTCAGATTCGTCTGACATATAACTTAATCGAACACATCAATTCAGTCCTGACCGGGCCCGACATATAAGTCAAACCAAATCATCGAGGGGCCCTGATATCTCTTTTATCCTCTCAGAATAAAAGGAACATATAAACTTTGACTTATATGCATTTACCATTTACTAATCAAATCATACACAACAATGTGTTTTATAACATCAAGTTACTGATGCGTTTACGCAATGCACAACTAATTAGCATACAATAAACCATATATCTAGGTTTTAAGACTATATGATATTATCATCTTGTGATCACTCGTGATAAATTTCATGAAGTAATTCCAGCAAGCGTGGGTTTATTCCAATGCTCAAAACTTGTTCATAACCACTCATGAACATTGTAGCAAACTTTTTCTATGTCTAATACACTTTAGAAAATCTACACACCAATTCATGACAGCCTTCATTCATACCTACTTCCAACATGTGAACGACTGTGGACCGTTCGAATAATTTTAATTATTCAGGAAGTCAAAACATGCAAAATGAAGCAATAGGTAAATAATTAACATAAGACAATAACTTTATTCATAAATAATACTCATTTATTTAATCATCAAATGTCAATTACGTTTATCTATTACACGTTTCTAAACTAATATCGTCCTTCAGCTCGATGCTCCTAGCGTGCTGCAAGTGCTTAACCCTACTCAACCCCTTCGTAAGTAGATCCGTTGGGTTATCCTCTGACGATACCCTCTTCACTACAAGGAGTCCTTTTTCTACCCGATGTCGAATAAAGGGATATTTTATGTCGATATGTTGAGATCTACCATGATCCCTTGGTTCCTTGGTCAAGGCAACCGCTCGTTCGTTATCACAGAAAATTTACATAGGCTCCTGTATGGCTAGCACAACTCTAAGGTCTCTAATGAAATTCTTCAGCCATATTGCCTCCTTTGATGCTTCACTCGCTGCAATGTACTCTGATTCGCACATTGAATCAACTACGGTCTATTGCTTGGAACTTTTCCAAGTCACTGCTCCTCCATTAAGGTTAAAGATACAGCCCGACTGCGAATGGTAGTTGTCTCTGTCCGTCTGAAAACTGGCGTCACTGTACCCTCACACCTTTAAGTTATCACTCCCACCGAGGACTAGAAACCATTCCTTGGTCCTCCGAAGTTACTTAAGAATATTCTTGACTGTTGTCCAATGTGCTTTGCCAGGGTTCCCTTGATATCTGTTGACCATGCTCAAAGCGAATGCCACATCAGGGCAAGTACAAGTCATAGTGTACATGATCGAGACAACTGCGGAAGCGTAAGGTACTCGGCTCATCTCTGCTATCTCGACTTCGGTACTCGGACTTTGAGTCTTACTCAACTTGGCATTACTTTGGATTGGTAACTCCCCTTTCTTGGAATTCTCCGTACTAAAACGTTTTAGTACCTTGTCCAAGTAAGTATTTTGACTAAGTTTTATTAGTCTTTTACTCTTGTTTCTCACTATCCTTATTCCCAAAATATAGGCAGCCTCTCTGAGGTCCTTCATAGCGAAGCACTTCCCAATCTAGGACTTTACTTCCTGCAGCATCGGGATGTCGTTTCCTATGAGTAGTATGTCATCGACATACAATCCGAGGAAGCTTACTATACACCCATTGGCTTTGACATATACACATGATTCATCCTCGCTTCACAGAAAACCAAACTCTTTGACTTTCTCATCGAAACAAAGATTCCATCTGTGAGATGCTTGCTTAAGTCCATAAATGGACTTCTCAAGCTTACACACTCTATTGGGATGCTTCGCATTGACAAAACCCTCTAGCTAAGCCATGTAAACATCCTCAACCAACTTTCCGTTAAGGAAAGCGGTTTTGACATCCATTTGCCATATTTCACAATCATTAAATGCATCAATGGCTAGCATCACCCTAATAGATTTTATATTCGCAACTGGTGAGAAGGTCTCATCATAGTCAACTCTGGAAGTTTAAGTAAATCCCTTCGCAACCAATCACGCCTTATAAGTGTGTACATTCCCGTCCGTGTCAGTCTTCTTCTTGAAGATCCATTTGCACCCTATCGTCTTACAACCCGGTACATGATCAACCAAGCTCCAAACTTGGTTATCGTACATTGACTGAATCTTGCTGTCCATTTCCTCTTTCCACTTTGCAAACTCCGGGCCTACCATGGCTTCCTTATACCTATTAGGTTCGTCCAAATTAATTAGTGTACTATCACTAATATATGTATCACCCTCGCTTGTTATATGAAAACCATACAACACGGGTGGAACACTAATTCTACTGGAACGTCTAAGAGGTAATGATTCATCAATCGGTTCAACCGGAGTTTCCTCATCGGGTTGAGCACCAACGTTAGAGGTTCCTTCATCGCTCGACTCTTAAATCTCTTCAAGATCGATTTGCCTCCCACTGTCCCCTTGGATTATGAGTTCTCGCTCTCGAAAAACCCCTCTCCTCGCGACGAAGACAACATTGTCACTTGGTCTATAAAAGAGATATCTAAAGGACTTCTGCAGGTAGTCGATGAAAATACACCGCTCACTTCGAGGCTCGAGCTTTTCGTAAGTCTCCATCTTACGAAAGCCTCGCAACCCCAAACCTTGATATGTGCTAATGAGGGAGCCTTCCCTGTCCACATCTCGTGAGGTGTTTCGGCAACCTTCTTCGTAGGGACTAAGTTAAGGATATGGGTGGTAGTCTCTAAGGCATAACCCCAGAATAAGATAAGTAGTGAAGCACGGCTCATCATGAAAGGAACTATCACACCCCCAAACCAGAACGGTAGAAACGTTCGGGGGCGGATGACGTCATATTCAGTATCACAACAATTGAATAGTAAAGAAAGTACACACCACCAATACATATATTTGAAAAGTTTACATGATTGTTGTCTATTACATGTTTAAGAATCAACTACTGCATGATGAGTTCAAAAGATGACATTAAGACCAGAGTGTTAATCTCCAAAATTAGTTGCTAACCTTGCTTAGCGGTTTCCTAAGAATACAAGTTATTTCAAGAAAAAGTGTCAACAATTAAGTTGGTGAGTTCATAAGTAGTGTTTTCAAAAAATGTATGCCATTCAAAAGTTCGTCTTTGTTTTCCAGAAAATCACTTATTTTCTTATAGATGTATGCAATGAGTATGAAAGATCGTTGTATGAATTGTAAATAGTTGAACCATGAAAATCCCTTATTTTCCAATTGTGAATAGCAATTTTAAATGTCCAAGACTGTAAAACGTAAGCAACTATAATATGCTTAAAAAGATAGAGTTATAGTTTTATATAATAAAACTATATGAAGACCGAGCTTGAAAAATATGAAAAATAACATTAATAGTTACTTTCCACCGAAATCATAATACCATAATAATTGTCTATCCGGTGAGTTTTTATAACCATACTATCATAGTTTTGCCTGTGGCGACATTCTTCAAGCGTCAAAATGTTATGACACTTGTCACCCAATGGACTATAGCTAACAGTCAGGATGTGGGATCATTAGTCCCGTATAGATCTATACACACTTATCACATTCTCCAAATGTGAGATTCTGGTTATAAACAAGACTTTTTTTGGTACCTTTAACAAAAGGTAGAGTGAAGGCGAATCGTCTCACGGATTCTCAATTAAATCACGTATTGAAAGTGATGATTTTGTATGCAATGATCATCCTTTTTCACAATGTTAACAAAGGCATAATTCGTGTTTTCTTGAATGCATAAAATGGTTTAGCAAGAGTGGTTACCCTTGATATGATGCATTTGTATAAATGAGGTTCGTAATGGTATAGTTGTGTTTCATCCCATAAGGATAAGACCAAGAAAAACGTGTTTTGCATGTTTAATGATTCCATTTTATAGACAAGATAATCTCATGCAATGTATAGCAAAAGTTTCCATATTTTCACTTGGGATTAACCGGGTGTTTACTTGTATTCTCCCCCGTGATATGTTCAAAAACATTTATAAAACATTTAAAAGCGTAGAAATGGGGGTATGAACTCACTTGGTTGAAGTGGTATCTTGAAGTAAGTGAGAGAATGATCGAGCAGAACTTCGACTGGAAAAGCTGACTTTTCGGGATTCTCAGGAGCGTCGGGACTTGCATCGTGTTCCAGGAGTGTTACCGAGGCTTCGGGGTGGTCTTAGGATTCTTAACACAGATTATAAGTATGAGAGAGGTTAGGAATGAGCAGCCAAAGTCGGAAGGCTTCAATTTCTATATATAGGCTAAAAATCGAAGCTCACGGCGTGAGTTGGTCCCTATTCACTCATGGCATGCATCATCCGTCAAGTGGCTCTGAAATGGTCAGTCAAACTGTTCACATCGTTAACTTTGAAAAATCTGACACAACGTCGAAGTTTGTGCCCCGAACTTCATAAATTCATATCTTTCGCATACGAGCTCTGTTTTCGACGTTCTTTATATCCACGTGAAGTTGAGATTATGCTATAAAACTCTCTTTTAGACTCCGTCGGCTAATTTTGACTTTATTTTTAATATTATATTTTTAATAGGTTGGGACTGGAAAAGTCTGTTAAAAATCCATAACTTCTTCATCCGATGTCCGTTTTCGTCTGTCTTTTTACCGTTGCACTACTATTGATGAGACCTTCAATTCTCGTTTAGGTTGTGTCGGCTAAAACTTGCTCGATCTCTATTTCGAGTTTTTAGCTGTCTACCGCTATCTCCGAAACTTCGAAAAATCATAACTTCCTCATACGAAGTCAGATTTGGGCGTTCTTTTTATGTATGTTCATGGTTTAATGATATCTACGAATTTCATTTAGATACTTAAGGCTAAAAGGTATTTTATTGGAAATTTGTATTTTATGCTTAACAACATTTTACCGGTATTGTCGCGGATCTTCGATCGATCATAACTTCTTTGTTATAACTTGGATTTTAGTGTTCTTTATACTTTTTAAACCTCGTTACCATATCTACCTTTTGGTTCATCCCAATTATGGGTTTATAAAAGTTTAATTTTTTTGACCCTATTTTCGCTGGTGTTACACGAACCATGTCTAGCATGGTTCGATTATGCCTCTCTGCAACACCATTCAACTACGGTGTGCTTGGTGGTGTTGATTGCGAAACAATTCCGCATTCCTCAAGGTAGTCGTGGAATTCAAGACTCAGGTACTCTCCTCCTCGATTGGATCGAAGCATCTTGACTAACCTGCCCAACTGATTCTCCACTTCTTGTTTAAACTCTTTGAACTTTTCAAAGGTTTCTGACTTGTGCTTGATTAAGTAGATATACCCATATCTGCTATAATCATCGGTGAAAGTCACATAGAAGCGGTTCGTATCATTTGTGGTGGATCTAAAGGGCCCACACACATCAGTGTGTTTGATATCCAATAAACCCTCACTCGTTTCACAAGTACTAGTGAAGGGTGACTTGGTCATCTTTCCAAGTAAACAAGACTTGCACACGTCATCACCGCTAAGGTCGAATGACTCTAACACTCCATCCTTTTGGAGTTGCGCTATGCGTTTCTTGTTGACATGTCCAAGACGACAATGCAACAAGCATGTTTTATCCATACTATTAGAAGAATCAACACACAACACATCATTTCCTAAGTTATCTACAACCATTACAGTCTCATATATTCCATTACAAGGCAATGCTTCAAAATATAAAACCCTATTAAGATAAGAATAAATAGAATCCTTTTCATTATCAAATGAATATCTAAATCCTTGTCTATATAAACCATGAAATGAAATGATGTTTCTTGCAATATCTGGCGAATAGCAACAATTATTTAAATCTAAACCTAATCCATTACTAAGCACTAAGGAATAAACTCCAATCTTTATGACATGCGACGATCTTCTATTTCCCATGATTAGGTTTATCCTTCCACACTCCATACTCTACATCCCTATTTCTTCTTAGTCCCTACAAATCAAAACATATGTGAAAACCACATCATGTATCAAGAACCTAAGAAATAACATGCGATGAATCATTAGATTTAATAGTGTTAATACATGTGAAGGACGGCTTGATCTTCCCATCCTTGATAGCTTGCAGATATTCTGGGCAGCTTCTTTTCTAGTGCCCTATCTTGTGGCAGTGATGGCACTCTACCTCCTTTGGGTTAGAGTTGGGTTTAGTAGAACCAGCCTTGGTTCCACTAGAAGAGGTACCATCTTGGGACTTTCTCTTGTGGTTACTCTTTGAGGGAGACTTCCTCTTTTTACCCTTCCCTTGCCCTATTTCCAAGGCAGGAGCAGTAATGGGAGTAGGAGTCGATCCAACAGACTTATCCTCGAGATTTCTCTTAGCAGTTCTTAACAAGCCTTGAAGCTTGCTCAAGGTGACCTCTTCCTTATTCATATGGTAGGTCATGCGGAACTGGTTGTAGCAGGGAGGCAAGGATTGAAGGATGATGTCGATTTCCAACTCTTCATCGAAGTTAACATTTAAATTCAGCAGGCGATCAACATATCTCTGCATCTTTTGCAGATGAGCGGTAAGGAACTCCCTATTACCCATTTTGGCAGTGATCATCGAAGTGATGATCGCATGCCTTTCCTGCCTAGCGCTTTAGTGGTACCGGTCCAACAAGTCTTGATGCATTTCATAGGGGTACATGTCCTCATAGGACTTTTGGAGTTTTGCAGTCATGGTCGTTAGCATGATGCAATGGACTTTCGTGGCATCACGTTTGTGGGCCTTAAAGGCAGCGATCTCATCAGCAGTGGCAGTGTTGAGGTTGGTATCCTTCAGCTTTTCATTAAGGACATACTCTTTGTCTTCATAGCCAGTGATCATTCGGATGTTACGGATCCAATCATTGAAATTGGACCCGTCAAAGATCACTCTCCCACACAAGTTCATGAGTGAGAATGAGCTCAAGGAGTTCGAGCCGGAAGCATTGTTGTTGACATTTTACATCTGAAATATAAAAGATACAAAGTTTGGTTAGAAATGAATCCCCAATCTTCTTTTGGATTAATTTAATTATCATCCCCAATTAAACACCCAAAAGAGAAATTAGAGCTAGGATCCAACAAGATTATTTACAAATTAGAAGAGGGATGTTGTAATCTAACATGCAAATAATTTGAAGGTAAGTGAATTACGATTCACTAATTCTCCACAATGAAAAACGAAAAACAGATTAAGTTTTAACCTAGATCTTTTGAGATTCATTGAACTTGTCAATGGCATGTTTAAATCTCGATACTCCCCTCTAGTTTGTGACTGGGATGTCGAGGATCACAAAGTGGGTGTGAATAACCATGCAAATGTACATGGTATCCTTATTGCTACAGTCACCTACTCGATGTGCCGGTTATCCACACACGCTCCATCGAACTATGACAAACAATGAGTCACCCTTTACCATCTTTGTTAAGAGCCCAATTAGTGTGCCGGTTAACCACACATGCTCCACTAACGTCTTAGCAAGGGTGCAAAGTGTAATTTCATGGAATTGCATCAATTTCACTTTTGCCTAAAGTAACTAAGATTGGAAAATTTTGAAAAAAAAACATTTAGTTACTTTTTTAATTCATTATACTTATTAATGAGGAAGGGTTGCTCTATCCTACCCATTTGGCTAACGGCCCTATACCAATTAAGGAAGCGGTGGGTGAGAGTGGACACCCATTAAACGGCCACTTTATAGGCCGTAACCTTATACCCCCCTTATAGATCTGCTTCGTGAATGAGGCCTAGTAACGGTACAACTAGCATTTTAAGTTATATATATATATATATATATATATATATATATATATATATATATATATATATATATATATATATATCTTGTAATAATATAATAGTATAGGGTGAATTTTAAGTTTGTAAAGTTCTAGGGTTTGAGATTTAAATAATTCAAATTAATCTTTTAAGCAAAAAAATTGAATTTTAAAACTTGAGGGCAAGTTTTGAACATTTCAAAACACATAGGATCAAATAGCAAATAATTTAAAATTAAACATTTAATTTAATGATTATCTAAATTTGACCTATTCCATTTTATTTAAAAGATAATTCATCAAATAATTTAAATAATCAAATATTATCATATAAGGAATTTATTATTCATATAACAGTAAAAAAAATCGGATTTTATTAGTCAAAAACGATTTTGGCAGTTATCCTTAAGCAAAAGAGCAAGAAATCTTGAAAATCCTTCTGCCAGACGCTCTGACTCGTCGAGCCCACATTGGGACTCATCGAGTCTGCCAGGCAGATGACCTAAAAACTCTATTTTCAAGCAACAATGAAACACAAATCATCAAATACAATAGAAGCCAATCAAGGCTATGATACCACTGATGGGTTTTACACAAAATAACATCCTATGTGCTCATGCAAACCCTAATGCTTGGATCTAGGCTTCTCTATTATACATGCAGTTCATCCAAGACTTTCAAAACCTAGATCTAGTATATATAATCGAAATTGAAATAACAAAAACAAATCTAGATGTTTACCTTGTTGTTGATTGAGGATCTTGAAGCCTTGAGAACCTTAACACCTCAAATGTTGTGCCTCTAATGAATCACAAACACCATGTAACGACCCAATTTTCACGACTAAAAATTTCTTTTTAAACATTACTAAAACCACATTTATAAAAAACCATATCATGAGTCATAACGTAATTTCATAGTATTAATTTCAAACATATCTTATTATCAGAGTAAAATATCCCAGTCTAACTGACTATAGTGTGTGCACTGCAACCTCTCTGAGCTCCTCTATTGAAAACTGAGTACCTGAAACCAAAAATTGAAACCGTAAGCATGAATCTTAGTGAGCTCCCCCAAACTACCTCAAACCATAAAAAAACATATAAAGGACATACTGGGCCTTGCCCAATGCATCAGACCGAAGTCCGGAAACTGACTGGGACCATGTCCCCTGCATCAGACCAAATTCCGAACTAACTAGGGTTGTAGCACCTGGTTTCCGGTATGTGAATTTTATTTGAGCATTGCCCTATTTTAGCCTTGGACTCGGCGAGTCATAAGGTCCGACTCGCCGAGTAGGGACGAGACTCAGGACACGTTTAAGTGGGCGACTCGGCGAGTCCATATCCTGGACTCGGCGAGTCACCACTGCTGGATGAAACCCTAAGTTTCAAGGGTTTGCACCCTATTTAAACCCTCATTCCACCCCAACTCGTCCCCATTCACCCCCAGAACTCCCCCAACATCGTTTTCCCTTATTTCCTTGAGAGATTGAAGTGTTCTTGGTGTGTTCTTGAAGGTTTTGAGGAGAAAGAGGAGTAGATCAAGAAGAGGAGAAGGAGATCAGCCATCTTTGTGTCATTTCAACACTTTCCTTGAGGTATATCTCGTTTTTCCCCTGTTTCTATGCTTAAGATTCCATTTGAGACACTCTTGAGCAATTCTTCAAGCTTGTTTGTGCTTAAGGTTTCGTAATAAGTGGATTAACCTTTAGATCTAGGCAAGATTGAGCTCCAGGAGCTCAGATCTGTTAGCTTTTATGGCCCCATGTGGCTTGTTCATCCTAGATCTACCCTTTTGAAGCATTTTGCACCCTAAAATCCACATTAGTGAATATCCACACGTAAAGTTGGAAACTTTACGTGTGATTTGTGTCCTAGAAGTCCAGATCTATGAATGGCATGGACTGAAATCGAGTAAATCGGTGTATTTGGTGGATGCATGGCGGCGACTCGGCGAGTCGTATTGGCGACTCGGCGAGTCTGGTCGCGAGTCACCGATTTGGTCCCTTCATGATGTATCGAGTTGAGCCGTGAGTCACAGGGGGTGACTCGGTGAGTTGGGAGCTGAACTCACCCATGTTAGGACTCGGCGAGTCAATGCCCTGACTCGGCGAGTCCAAGGCAATCTTCATAGATCAAGAACAGACTCGGCGAGTTGTTCATACAACTCGGCGAGTCTTAGCATAAAGTGTTCTTCGGATGAAGATGAACTCGACGAGTTGTTCATACAACTCGGCGAGTAGGATGAAGGAGTTGAATGGCAGTTAGAAGATGAACTCGTCGAGTCATAGCCCAACTCGACGAGTAGAACCAGGGACCCAGGACAATAGTTTGCTAGGGACTCGGCGAGTGGAGATCCACTCGGCGAGTTGGGTCAACTGAAAGTTGACTCTAGCATTGGCTTAGAGCTAGACCGGGGGTAAAATGGTCATTTTACCTAAAGGACAGTTAGCAGTGTTTGATTGAGTATGTTGTGGGAATTGCAGCCGGAGGACTCCCGGAGCAGCAACAGTCAGTTAGTTCCCGATCAGTTCAGCAGCTACTTTGAGGTGAGTTACCTTCCAGTAGCGGTGGGTCTAAGGCCACAATGCCGGCCCACCAGTAGGAGACGTATGAAAGATGATTGTCTTTGTGAAATCATCTAGGTTTGCTATTACCTGTTATGTTATATGCTATCATGATACGTTATATGCAATAGTAGTAGAGTTCGGTTGTTAGGACCGCTGGGTAGTCAGACACCCCAAAATTATCTGACTGTATGTGATGGTATGCTTGTATGTTGGTCTGTTATGTTATGCAGTAGAGGTAGCGGGAGGGGACCAGTCCCCGAGGATCGGTTGTTAGGACCGATGGGTAGTCAGCACCCTAGAATGGCTTGACATGGGTAGTCAGCACCCCAGAATGGCTTGACACGGGTAAGACGACACCCCAGAATGGCCGCATGGGTAGGTCGGCACCTCAGAATGGCCGTACCAGGTAGTCAGGCACCCCAGAATAGCCTGGCAGTACGTATGTTATGTGTTTGTGTGGTATGTGGTACGTTGGGGGAACTCACTAAGCTTTGTGCTTACGTTTATAGTTTTGTTTTCAGGTACCTCTGCACCGAAGGGGAAGGAGCCGGCGCGGTAGCGGCACGTCATACACACACTCTTCGGTTTCCGCATTTACGAGATTTACTGGGATTGTACTCTGATATTTTGATGGGATGTATGGTTTGACCTTTTAGAACATGGTTGCGATGTGTTATGGTGTGATCAAACAATGTTTTTATTTATTAATGTTTTCTAAAGTAATATTTTAAAATGAAATTTTCGGACGTAAAAATTGGGTCGTTACAAGGGCCTTGCCCCTGCATTCGACCGAAGTCTAGAAACTGACTGGGACCTTGTCCCCTGCATCGGACCGAAGTCCGGATTAACTGGTGCCTTGCCCCTGCATCGGACCGAAGTCTGGAAACTGAATGGGACCTTGTCCCCTGCATCAGACCGAAGTCCGGACTAACTGGGGCCTTGCCCCTGCATCGGAACGAAGTCCGAAAACTAACTTGGACCTTGTCCCCTGCATCGAACCGAAGTCCAGACTAACTGGGGCCTTGCCCCCTGAATCGTTCCAAAGTCCGGAAACTGACTGAACATAGCATTGCATAGACATATCAACTAGCATGAACACATAAACTGCATACTGCATCAGGCCGTAGCCCGGAACACATAACACATAAATCCTGTCTGAGCCACGAAGGCATCAAACATACTAACTACTGCATCAGACCAAATTCTGGAAACTACTGCTAGCTAAACTGGCCGACATTGTGGCCTTAGAACCATTCCTACTGGAAGGAAAACTCACCTGAACTGCTGAGCTCTGCTGATAACCTTTTGGCTACTAACCGACAACCCTCTGAGGCGCTGCTCCTCTAGCTCTCCGAGCTACCAATATCAATATAACACTTAGTCTGACAGTCCTCCAAAAGTCAACTAAGTCAACTCTTGACAAAGTCAAAGTCCTGGTCAACGTCAACCTTCCAGCTTGACCCTAATAGCCGAGTCAGCCTACTGACTCGCCGAGTTCATAAGCTCATAAACCCCTTTCATTTGAGACTCAACTCGCTGATTCATACCATGACTCGCCGAGTCTACTGATTTTCGAGTTCTGCCTGTCCAACTCACTAAGTCTCCACTCCACTCACTGATCCGAGTCTTAACTAGAAGGGTTTGGTGTTTCGCGACTTGACTCACCGAGTCCAAGGCAATCTTCAACAGACTCGCCGAGTTGTTCTTCCAACTCGTCGAGTTCCTGCCTATCTTCGTCCAACTCAGCGAGTCCACCCATGTGACTCGCCGAGTTCCTACGTGACTCTTAGTCTGATATCTATCCCGACTCGCAGAGTTATCTCCCAAACTTGCCGAGTCCTTACGTGTATTCTCATAATCTCGAGTCACAGAGCTACTCCTTTGCTCCAAACAATAGATCTGGGTTCCTAGAGTCCATTAGCAACATAAAGTTGGTACCTTTATGTGCTTCTTGTCTCATAATACCAAAAACCAAGCTAGAAAGGAACTTAGCTCATGGGGAATGGCTTTTTCATAGCAACTAATAGTACTTTCTGCATCTTTGATCCAAATAGAGCTTAGATTTGGAGTTTCAACTCCAGATCTAACTTGTGCACAAATTTCTCATCACATACTCTCAAAGAAACCCTAAAACTCCATGAAAGATGGATCTAGAAAGGAGAAAGCCAAGGATAACGATTCATTACCTCCAAATGCTCTAAAAAGTTCCACCAACTCTAGATCCACGACCTCCTCTTGCACCACTATGAATCTCTTCTCTTCCAAGCTTCAAACTACTTCACCAAGGGTAGATCTTGCTCCAAAAACGGTTATGGTGGCTAGGGTTTGGGGTTATGGACTATAAGGGTCACATATGAGCCATAGGGAAGATAATAAGATGCTTAAATAGGGTACCAAGTCTCGAAATTAGGGTTTCCCAACCCAGACCAGACTCGCCAAGTCCACTTGCCGAATCGCCGAGTCGGTCACTTACTTTACACCCGGATCCCGCTCCGACTCGTCGAGTTCCTCCCTGGACTCAACGAGTCGACCCTCTTTAACTTATAGTTTTCCTTTCCTTTCTGGACCTTTCTGATTTCGGGTGTTACACACTAAGAGCAAGTAGAGGAAGCAAGAGAGAGAGGGGGGAGAGGAGAAATTCAGCTCTAGGACTTCTAGGATTCAAGTGGCCGATTTTCTCATGCCCAAGGGTCCTTTATATAGGTGTAGGAATTAGGGTTTCAGTCATTATCCTTATCTGGTTACTTAGCCACCAAGCAGCCCACAAGATCATTCTAGAATCCCACTATGGACGAATTCTAAAGGCTTTATCCCTAGAATTCGTCCACCCTATCTTCTAGGGTTTCCTTTCCCTACTTTGCAACTATCACATAATTACAGTTCAGCCCCCTTAGTTCAATTAACTTCTTTTGATCACAAAATTAATTCTTAATTAATTCTTGACCAATGTTAATTAAACAAATATGATTTCTCTTTTAATATATTAGTCTTATAATATATATAATATATTAATAAACCATAATAATCTCTTTCTCTATCATTCCTCCGGTCAAGTTGCTTTGGTGAAGGCAACCCAAAAGGACCATGCACAATCGGGTCAAGTACATATCAAATATAGTTATGGACTTAGACATTAATCCAAAAATTATTTCATTGTTTGTTTTTGCTCAGGGTTTACCAAGACAACAAAAATATCTAATTTTTGTAAAAGAGACATTTTTGGCTCATTAGACTGAAAATATACAATTTTAGTCACCTTTTTGGAAAATTTGACATTTTAAATCCCTTAAGGCTAAAAGTTTTAATTTTTATGGGCTTACTTCTAATAAAATGACATTTGTGGCCCATTTTGACTAAAAACTTCATTTTCGGCCCAAAAATCATAAATATATTTTTGGCCGAAATATATTTAAATTGCTGTTTTTTTATGTAAGCATAACTACAAACATCTAGGGTGAGCTCGGTTATGGAATCAGACAAAAAATCGAGAACTGGATTTATGGATATGGAGGAACCGAAAAACAAACCAAATTACACATTCGGTGCCTAATAGGTTCTAGTTTAGTTTGGCTCCAATGAGTATTGTGTTGCTCTACTAGTTGTTGGGGTTAGTTGTTGGGGTCAAGAACTAGATTGTAGCAAACCGAAACCAAAAATCCAAGAACCAAATCGCATACCAAACATATAAGTTTTTTTTATTTTTCAAATCCAAAACCACACTAAACCGATCAGTTGCAGCTTTTTTTTTTCCGGTTTTATTTAATGCGGTTCGGTTTTTTTAACCCCATCCGCAACTATAAAAACTTATACTAAAAAAATAGTTTCGATCTCCCAAATAATATCGAATCAAACTCCAAATATTAAGGTTTGTATGTTGTTTTTGATATTTTATAGATAAAGACAAAATAAGTGTATATCCCTCAATAGATTATATGTAATATAATGTTGAAGTTTGCAATTGGATCTATACATTTATAATTAGAGAGGAAGAAGGAATTTTACTACCTAGCCGATGTGGGATGTGTAAATCACAAAAACTAAAAATCAAGTAAAATAAGTTTAACGAATTTGAACCCCAAACCTCAAATTCATACGTTCACCACCTTAACCAACTCGACATGCAACCGGTTGTTATAAAATTACATAGGCACGGACGGATGCTAAGAGGGGCTAGAGGCGTCATGGACTCCCCGGTTTTTAGGCTCCTAATAATTTATATATGTAACGCCCCGTTCTAAAAGTAGTTATTTATGGATTCCCGAGATCAAGAGTAAGGGCGTTTCGGTCTTTTATGGGTAACTAGTTCATTTGAGAAGGTTTCAGACTGGGGTGTGTTGCTAGAAGCGTAGGGCTTCTCGCCACCTTTTCGTGGATATAAAGTTCTTCGGAAACGGACTTAGAATAAAGGAGTTATGACACTTTGAAGATATTGACATTTATGACACTTAATGGAAAAGTTGACGAGGAAAGGCCATGCATGAATTGGGACACGTGTGGGTACGCCTAGCGTAGGCCGGGTTACGCCCAATGTAATAGAGTGAATGATCGCGGGTACAAGGACGTGTATGCCTATCGTACTAGAGTTACGCCCAGCGTACGCTCAGAGTCATAAAACCCTAATTTTAGGGCCAAGCACTATTTAAAGAACATAAGGGATCAACCCTAGCCTTCTTATTTGTTCCCTTATCCTTAGAAAAACCCTATATAGACGTTCCATCTCCATTGTTGGGTGTGGTTGGCCTTATGGAGCTTTAGTTTGGCAAAGAAAAGCGTAGAAGAAGAAAGAAGAGGTTAGCAAAGAAGGAAACTTGGTGACTGGAGCTTGTAGATCCGAGATAGCATCACCCTTTGCAACCACTTGAAAGTATAAAGCTTCTTGCTTGACATATATTTTGTGTAGATCTAAGTGTGGTGAAGTTTTGACATCATTTCTTGTCCCAGAAACCCCGTTATGATGCACGATGTGTTTTGGTAAAGATAAGTTGTCCTTTCAGACGATAGGAGAGGTCTTGAGTGAGAAAATGAGGTCCTAATGGTTGTGGTTGTCCCATGTATGATGTAGGAAGGTCTTAACGGGTTAAGACCTTGAGTTAAGAGCTTTATGGACGTCCAAAAGGATAAAGATTGGGACTTTATAAGTCCTAGGCCCTTTTTGTCACTGGATCTGGCATATGGGCTTAAGTGCTTAAGCCATTAAGCACGTAAAAAGATTTTTGTTCAGAGTTTTTGGGCTTAATCTGTCTGTATGGATCATGAGTTTTTGGGCCGTGGTTTGGGGCATGTTAGGGTATTTGGGACATAGTGGGCCCTCAGGAATCATGTTATATGGGTAAAGGAATATAATTTCGGCTTAGGGTGAGGCCCATTAAGGGATTGGGCCCAATTTAGCAAACTGGGCCATTAGTGGGTTATTAGTGGGATTGAGAAGCTTTTCTAGTGTTGGTCCTTTCATGTTGTGGTTTTGGACCTTAGTCATGGACCAGATTGGGTTAAGGGTAAAATGGTCAATTTACCCATAGAAGGATATTGCTTTGGGGCTAAGTGTTTTTGTGGCATTGATAGTTCGAGGCATTAGAGGAGCAGCGGTGCGGAGATTATCAGATAGGAGTCTGAAGGGTACCAACAGTGTTTCAGCAGTTCAAGGTGAGTTCTCCTCACTATACCAACAGGGTCTATGACACTAGGTCGG
The DNA here is from genome assembly GCF_052625555.1 of Lactuca saligna. NCBI lineage: Eukaryota > Viridiplantae > Streptophyta > Magnoliopsida > Asterales > Asteraceae > Lactuca > Lactuca saligna. The sequence goes on along the minus strand of NC_136423.1, from coordinate 136,429,574 downwards.
TCCCTTGGGATTCTATCCTGGAGTTAGTATGTGTTTCATATACATGATCAGTTAGATTGGTACCCTGGTACTTAGGGTGTTATGAGGTTATGATCTGTTGGATTGGTACCTTGATAGATAGAATGGTGTTATGCTTAGTAGTTAGTATGATGTGTGCTTATTGCTTGATTATGCGCTATTTATATGTCGACATACATGGATGGGTTGGGTTGAGGCGGTGTCCTGCTTTGTGCGTTTGAGGCCAACATACCTGGGGTGGTCCGGATAGGCTGTAGGCCCGTAGGAGGCGGTCCACTCATGCCGAAGGCCCGACGAGCGGTCCGGATAGGTTGTAGGCCCGTGGGAGGCGGTCCAGTCATGCCGAATGCTTGGGAGCGGTCCAGATAGGCTGTAGGCCCGTAGGAGGCGGTCCAGTCATGCTGAAGGCTCATTATATGTGTTGTCTGTAGTTGCTATATGATATGGTTATACTTATATGGCATTGGTATTTTGGGGAAACTCACCAAGCTTTGGGCTTACAGTTGTTGATTTTGTTTCAGGTACTTTTGATGATCGCGGGAAGGCGAAGGCGTGATCGTGCACCTCCTCATATTTTCATGATTGATTATGGGGATACTCTGATGCTTAAAATATTTTGAAAACAAATTGTAATAACTTAATGGCTTTAAATGATTTTTGGAACGGATTAAAATGTTTTAAATTGGTTGGAAAATTTTTGGTCATTACAATATATATATATATATATATATATATATATATATATATAATCCAATAATCAATATATTTGCTAATTGGCCCCTCCATTTTGAGTTCCCCTGCATATGTGATGTAAGTTCCGAAAATAACTCACCAAATAAAAAGAATCATTGATAAAATCAAAAGAAACCGTATTGCATTAAGAAATTAATTAAGTTAAAAAAAAACTCTCTATAAAACAAAATAAAAGAATCAAATCAAATATAAAATACTTTTAACTAAAAGATTTGGGTTTAAGAAAACAATGAAGACCTAGAAATATCTATGTCGAAAAACTTCCAAATCTTTCACCGGAAAAACATTATCGTCTGTCGCCCACCTGTATCTCCCCCACTAGTGTCTATGTCCACTCGCTGGACCACTGCTTCTCCGTCGTTGGACTACTTATTTTCCACCTCGCTCTTTTTTTCTCCGTCGTTCGCCACCCCTCTCTAATAATCTGTTATCTTCTTCGCTCTCCATAAGAGTTTTCTGGTACTAATTTTCTTCTCCGTTTCTGTTTATTTACTTTTTTTCTCTTTCTTTTATTGTTTCTCTTTTTATATGTTTATAAAGCATAATGGTGGAGTATAGCTTTAGTTATAGACTTGACAACTAAGAATTACTTTAATAACATATATATATATATATATATATATATATATATATATATATATATATATATATATATAATTGCCACTCGATTTCTATGAAGAAATAGACTCTTCACAACCATATATCAATATTATTTATTGTTTTTAAAACTTGTGGTAATGTAGTATGTGTTGGAAAATTTAGTATAAATATTTATATTTTTACTAACTTTGGACATATATAAATATATACATATGTTGTATATATAACTAACTCTAAGTGAGTTTGTGTTCTCCTCCGCGAGAACTTTGAAACGATATATTATATGTCCAAAATGGAGTATATGTGAATGAGATATCAATACCCAAAGAAGGGTATTTGAGAATAAATTTAGCAAAAAGAGATGAATGCGGGAATGAGTCCCACATTGGTAGAAAGACCAAACTCAACAAGGTTTGCAACTTGGATTTGGTGGACCAAAAACACCGAACTCGTGCATGGGCGCGACCTGCGGACACGAATTCGCGCTACCCCTGTTTTTGCTAAATTTGACAGTTTTGGTCCCTATTTTGAATTTTGTAACGGATGCATTAATTGCGTAATTAATAACATTTATTGCCATTAAACGCTTAATCAATCATTGATTTGTTTCAATTAGACGATTCAAGTATAAAAAGAGACCTTTACCATCTCATTCAACACACGAATGAAAATACTCTTATGTTTCCATTACACGATTCAAGTATAAAGGAGACCTTTACCATCTCATTCAACACACGAATGAAAATACTCTTCTTTCTCCTCATTCTCTGTACTCCTGCTTCTAGCGAATCTTTCAGGCAAGTGAAATATCCAGCAGTATACCATTGTTACGGTTGTTGTACCTTGGGAACAGACAGCGAATCTGTTTAAGGGAAACAAGTCCAACTCGAGCCTTAACCACATCATTTGCTACTAATCTTTTTTCTTTACAGGAAACTTAGAGGAAAACGATCTCCTTACACTAACAATCTTAAACATATTTATTCTTTGTTCTAAACTTTTCGTTTTTCTGTTCTTTTATTCTAAATCGATTTTCTATCGATTTTTTTCCTGTAATCTATTTAACTGTGGTTACAAATCTTTCAGAATGTACGGAACTCCCGTTGTTACTGGAACTCTTGTTGTTGGTGCTACCCTTGCTATGAACCCAAATGCACCGGTTCCAAACATCATGGTTAATCATGTTGAGAGACCTGAATTTTTTTTTTGGTCTGAACTTCAAGACGTGGCAGCAGAAGATGCTATTCTACTTGACCACCTTTAACATAGCTCGGTTCCTAACATAAACTGCTCCTGTAATTATTGAGGGATAGGATGATGCTCAAACTGTGAATGCAGTGGATGCATGAAAGCATTTAGAATTTTTGTGCCGCAACTATGTGTTGAATGGACTAACTGATGCGCTTTACAATGTTTATTGTAAAGATGCAGATGCTAAGGAACTATGGGAATCCATGGAAAGGAAGTATAAGATAGAAGATGATGGAACTAAGAAATATGTCGTTGTAAGTTCTTGGAATACAAAATGGTTGACTCAATATCTGTTATGAGTCAAGTCTAAGACCTTCAGGTCATCATACATGATAACAATGTAGAATGGATGGATCTTAATGTGTCATTCCAAGTTGCATCAATGGTTGAAAAGCTTCCTCCTGGTTGGATAGACTTAAAAAAACTACCTTAAGCATTAACGAAAGGAAATGTTTTGTGGAGGAACTGGTGGTGCGTCTTCTCATTGAAGAAGATAATCGAATGGCTTTGAAGAAAGGCAGTGAAGTTGAATATTCTAAGGTTCATATTGTGGAAGCTGGTCAAAATTCCAAGAGCAAAAGCAAGGGACCTCATAAAGGGAAAACTAAGGGCAAAAACCTAGGCCCCAAGGCAAGAACTTTCAAGAAGAAGTTCAAGCGTTACAACTGTGTCCAACCGGGTCACAAGGCTTCGGAGTGCCCGCAGCCTAAAAGGGAAAACCGTCAAGCAAACATGATGAATGATAACATGGAGTTGGTGGCCATGATAACTGATCTCACGGCTATGGTTTTTGAAGTGAAACTCATGAATACAAATTCAAAGGAGTGGTGGATTGACATGGGGGCTACTCGTCATGTGTGTCACGACAAGAGTGTTTTCAACACATACAAAGATGTTGAAGATGGTGAAAAGCTCTACATGGGAAATGTTGCTACCACGGATATCAAAGGTGTTAGTGATGTCATTCTAAAAATGACTCCGGGGAAAGAAGTGAAGCTTAGGGATATTTTGTATGTTCTTGAACTTCGTAAGAATTTAGTGTCGGGTGGTTTGTTGAACCAATTTGGTTTTTAGCTAGTGTTTGAGTCAGACAAGTTTGTTTTGTCCAAAAATGGTATGTTTGTGGGAAAAGGATATGCCTTGAATGGCATGTTCAAATTGAATGTAATAGTAACAAAGAAAATGAATAATACAAGTTCTAGTTCTGCTTATTTGCTTGAGTGTTCAAATGTGTGGCATGGTTGCTTAGGACATGTAAATTACAATTCTATTAAGCGATTAACTAAACTAGAATACATACCAAAACTTAATATTGATTCCAATCACAAATGCCCCACATGTGTTGAAACAAAACAAACCGGATTATCTTTCCAAACAATCAAAAGAAAGACTGAACCTCTTGATATAATTCACATTGATGTGTGTAATTTAAAGTCAATTCCTACTCAAGGAGGGAAGAAATACTTCATTACATTTATCGATGATAGCACGAAATATTGTTGCATATATTTACTTAAGAGTAAAGATGAAGCAATAGACAAGTTTGTCCTGTACAAAAATGAAGTTGAGAATCAACTCAACAAGAGAATTAAAGCGGTTAGAAGTGATAGGGGTGGAGAATATGTTTCTCCCTATGCTGTTTTTTGTGCGAAAAATGGAATTCATCATGAATTCACATCACCATATTCACCTCAATCCAATGGAATTGTTGAAAGAAAGAACCGCACCTTGAAAGAAATGGTCAATGCCATGATAATTAGTTTGGGTGTAAACCAATCAATGTGGGGGAAGCTATTTTGTCAGTTAACTATCTTCTAAATAAGATACCTCACAAAGAAAAGAATGAAACACCATATAAACTTTAGATGGGAAGAAATCCATCATATAAGTACTTACGAACGTGGGGGTGCCTAGCTAAAGTTGTTGTACCACCGCCTAAGGTACAAAAGTTAGGTCCTAAAACAGTGGATTGTGTATTCATTGGGTATGCACAAAGTAGTAGTGCTTATCGGTTCCTTGTGCATAACTCTAAGAATCCTGAAATACACAAGAATACCATAATGGAATAAAGGAATGCTTCATTCTTTGAAGATGTATTTCCTTGTTTGAACAAGGAAGTTGAAAGCCCATCTTTACCAAACAAAGAAGTTGTTCAAGAGGAAGAACAAGCTCAATCTGGGGAAGAAGAGATAGAACTCAGAAGAAGTAAAAAGGCTAGAGTTAAAAAATCATTTGGTGATGATTTTTACACCTGTGTAGTGGAAAGTGAACCTAAAATCTACCAAGAGGCCGTTACTTCTTCTGAGGGACCTCAATGGAAAGAAGCCATAAAAAATGAGGTAGAATCTATCTTACAAAATCATACATGGGAACTAGTGGATCTACCTCCAGGTAGCAAGCCACTGGGTTACCACTGGATTTTTAAAAGAAATATGAAACCTGATGGCAATATTGATAAATACAAGACAAGACTAGTAATCAAAGGTTATAGACAAAAGGAAGGTCTAGATTACTTTGATACGTATTCGCCAGTAACATGAATAACATCCATTAGATTATTTATTGCCATTGAAGCTTTTAGAAACCTGTAAGTTCATCAAATAGATATGAAAACTGCTTTCCTAAATGGGGAGTTAGAAGAAGAAATCTATATGGAGCGACCTGAGGGTTTCATTGCCTCTGGACAGGAGAACAATGTTTGTAAATGGGGAGTTAGAAGAAGAAGTCTCTATATGGATTAAAATAAGCTCCAAAACAATGGCATCAAAAGTTTGATCAAGTCATGATGGAAAGTGGCTTTAGAATCAATGAGTGTGATAAGTATATCTATGTGAAAAGCACCACTCATGGGTATGTCATCTTGTGTTTATATGTTGATGATATGATTATCATTGGCAGTGATGACAAGATAATAAGATCTACGAAGGATATTCTGAAATCCAGGTTCGACATGAAAGACATGGGTTTAGCAGATGTGATTCTTGGAGTCAAGATCACAAGAACCTAAAGTGGTATGATTTTACGTCAAACACACTATGTGGATAAGATTCTTGAAAATTTTGCTAAGGGGGATACTAGCATAGCTAGAACTCCAATTGATACTAGTCAACATCTACGTAAAAATAGAGGTGACAATGTTAATCAAGTGGAATATTCAAGAATTATTGGCAGTCTGGTGTATCTAATGAGTTGTACCAGACCTGACTTAGCATATGTTGTGAGAAGACTAAGTAGATACACTAGTAAACCCAGTTCTGAACACTGGAAGAGTATTACTAGGTTACTAAGGTATGTGAGATACACGTCAGAATATGGACTACATTATGGCATACATCCAGTAGTTATTGAAGGATATACATATGCAAATTGGATATCTGACATAAAAGATTCCAGATGTACAAGTGGATATGTGTTTACACTTAGAGGTGCTGTTGTAGCATGGAAATCATCCAAGCAAACAATTATATCTCAACCATGATGGAATATGAATTTATAGACTTATATATTTGTGTTGAAGAGGCGGAGTGGCTACGTCAATTTGTTGAGGACATTCTTGAATGGCCTAAGTTTGTAATGACCATATGTATACATTGTGATAACCGATCGGCAATTGGTAGAGCTCAAAGTACAATGTATAATGGGAAATCAAGGCACATTAGACGTAGACATAAAACGATACGCCAACTAATCTCTACGGGGTTTGTCACGGTTGACTGGGTAAAGTCAAAAGATAGCATTGCAGTCCGCTTACAAAAGGCTTGAGTAGAGATGTAGTTTATATGTCGTCAAGAGGAATGGGACTAAAGTCCATGAATGAATAAATTCATAAAAAGGAAACCTTACCCAGAAGACTGGAGATCCCAAGATCTGGGTTCAAAAGGATAACCTGATTGTATGAGTGAGGCAGGTCACTGTGGGGGAGAGTTAACACTACTTCCTAGTCCATTCCTATACGTAGTGACAAAATTAGACTAAACATATGGTTTTTAATGATTCTTGGAATCACTTATGTGAGAGAGAAGTAGGGTCGCTTCAAAGGGAATTATAGGGGCATAATTCCTAAAGCTCTTGCAGAGCCAAGTTAGTGTTCATGACCAAAACGAACACGTCTATGAGGATATGGCCTTGTCAAGGAGAGTCTTGTGAGATTTACATTGTCGTCTACATAAATAGCAGCTTAGTTCAAAGACATCGATATCTACTAACTGCTAGGTGATTAAATGTAACATCTTAAGGGAGGGTTCAAAGGGTAATACCTTCCTATCCTATGCAGGATTCAACTGTTGAAAATTTCGTTTGGAAATTGGATGTGCAGAGATCGATCTCCATTCATGTAGGGGATTGTTGGAAAATTTAGTATAAATATTTATATTTTTACTAACTTTGGACATATATAAATATATACATATGTTGTATATATAACTAACTCTAAGTGGGTTTGTGTTCTCCGCGAGAACTTCGAAACAATATATTATATGTCCAAAATGGAGTATATGTGAGTGAGATATCGATACGCAAAGAAGGGTATTTGAGAATAAATTTAGCAAAAAGAGATGAATGTGGGAATGAGTCCTAAATTGGTAGAAAGACCAAACTCCATAAGGTTTATAAGCTTGAGTGCATGAAAGGCTTACAAGCTTGTGTGTATGTTTTACTACAATTTCTGCCCGCACAGGGGGTGCAAATCGTGAATTTTGTAGACCAAAAACACCGAACTCATGCATGGACACGAATGCAGTTCCGAAAACTCGGGATCGCGCTACCCTTGTTTTTGCTAAACTTGATAGTTTTGGTCCCAATTTTGAATTCTGTAACGGATGCATTAATTGTGTAATTAATGACATTTATTGTCATTAAACACTCAATCAATCATTCATTTGTTTCCATTAAAAAAACTTAACAGTTTTGGTCCCTATTTTGAATTCTATAATGGATGCATTAATTGCGTAATTAATGACATTTATTGTCATCAAACGCTCAATCAATCATTGATTTGTTTCCATTACACGATTCAAGTATAAAAGGAGTCCTTTACCATCTCATTTAACACACGAATGAAAATACTCTTTTTTTCTCCTCCTTCTTTGTACTCCTGCTTTCGACGAATCTTTCAGGCAAGTGAAATATCTGACAGTACACCATTGTTACGGTTGTTGTACCCTAGGAACAGACGACAAATCTGTTTAACGGAATCGAGTCCAACTTGAGCCTCAGCCACATTGTTTTCTACTAATCTTTTTTCTTTACAGGAAACTTAGAGGAAAACGATCTCCTCACACCAACAATATGCAAATACAATATGTAAATTGTGAACACTATAACGATTATGCTTGTATATGAGTGTAAAATGAAATTAATTAAAACCATAATATCTTGTTTATTTAGGTTTTAATATAATAAAAAATCAATAACTTATATTCTTATAAAACATAATTGTTTGATATAATATATTTGTTAGTTATTATTTTATTTTGGTATTTTGTTTTGTTATATATTAATTGTTAGTAAATATTTATGTAGTTCATATCACTACGAAAAAACAATCAATTATTGATGGGTAAAGGTCGACAAAGAAAAGAACGACGGGCATCACGATCGTAGTATTTCCGATTGACTTTGTGGACATCTCCATTCGATTTTGGACAGAAATCACATTAAGGATATAATTGTGATTTATTAAAAAAAAAAAGGGGGGGGGGGGGGTATCAATATTCTTCTTAATCTTTGTTAACATAATCATTTGTTTCAATACATGCTTTCTTTAAATCAAAATCATAAAAAACAGTATTCTTGAAGTTCTTAGATATAGAAATGTTACCTTCCTAACTTCAGCCTTCTCGTACCGGTGTTCTATTAATTTGATTGTGAATTTTACTCTGAAAGTATAATCCAATCACCATTACCTTGAAAGGGGGTTTAGGGTTCATGAATCTTTATGATGTGGAATTTTAGGGTTGAGGAGAGAAAAACGATTTGGGGAATGAAATCGTAGATATGAGAAAGAAGATTGACTGCAAATGTATTAGAGAAATTCAAACCAATACCTGGTTAATTTCCTGATTTGTTGGGATAAACAATTGGTTATATTTTGAATTCCTGAAAATCAGGAACCAAATTGAAGTGAAGGGGGGAGGAATGAGCGGGAATAAGAGGGAAGGGTTCATGAGAAGGTGTCATGTGTCGAAGTAGAGGCATAAAAACAGACATGTGACACTTAGAAGGTTTTTATTAGGAATAGAGGTTTTAGCCAACCCAAGTGAATTTTCTCATTTACCCTTTATTGTGCCTTCCATACAAACTCTATAAGATTTTTGCTTTAATAGTATTTGGGCCCAGCAATACTCAATTCGTATCGGATCACATTACTATTTTTCTCCATATCACATAACTTAAACTTGTTCATGTGAAAAAAAAACAAAAAAAAAATCCACAATTGTTGACCAACAACGAAATATTGTGGACAAAAAAAATCATTTTCTGCTTGGTTAATAGAAAAAACGCCTTTTCGATTTGGGTAACAGCCATAATTTACTACTTGCATTCACATAAAAACCCTTTGCTAATAGACCAGATAATAGTCATTTATTGAGAAAATTAAATAAGTGAAATTCTTTTGTTCAAAAAAAGGATGGGAAATAGAAAATAACCAGCACCCATCTTGATTTTTTAGTAAATCACCTTGTGACTTGCTCATTTTGATGTGTATGTTGACTTTGATTACTCTTGATGGGTTCCAGTATGTGGACTTTGAGGTAAAACGAAGAAGAAAGTAAAATTAGGGTTTTCCATACTGATTGATTTCTAACTTTTCTCTTTTGATTCGTGGTGAAAATGCTGCAATTCATGGCTTCCCACATCGGTGGCTATTGAAAGGCGTTTATGCTTTGTATAGCCTGGCCTAGCGTCATACATCGTCCCTTCGGGGACATACGATAAAATTGGAACTCTACTTAAATTCTGTGTGGCATGCTCTCTTATTGCTATAAACTGTTATTTAGAACTCTACTTAAATTTTTTGTTATTATTGTCCAAAGATATATTTTTTTTAATGATTGTAATGATCTTGTGTAGGTCAGTTTGGATGCAGTGCTTGTTGTCCTGCAAATTATAAAGCTAAAATGATGATGGGATGTATTTACTTCATCAGAACTCAAACTAGCTGATTTGTTGAACTTTTATTGTTATAATAGACTGTGGCTATTGGTGGAATTTGTTTTTGTAACACCATAAGATACATCATTTCTTGCCATATGAACAATCCATTTAAACCTCAAATTTGTACCTAAGAGTTGTCAAATTGAGTCTCTGATTTGTGATTGCTATTGTCCTTCAAGCTTTGTTGTTGGCTTGTTGCTTCAGCATTGCTTGTTTGATGTTCTTGGGTCCTAATTGATTGATTCTTGGTGTCCCTCTTAATGAAGAGGGAGACCCTAATTGGTTGACTGTTTGTTTGACCTGTATTTGTGTTGGTAATAAGCCTTACTGCTAGGGGTACTTTGGTCTATTCAAACATGTTATTGTTACTAGATTTGAAGTATGCATTCTATAAATATCTAATTTCATAGATAATATCCTGAATTTAAGCAACTTTTTCTTCGATGGAAAAAATGAAGAGATGTCTACATCCGAGTTGTGTGGAGGCACTCGAATACATTATATTTTCTAGTTAATATTCGTTGAAAGTTTAGAGGTCTTTTTAGTATTTACACAATAAATAGGCCTAAAATAGTGCAAAACTAATTGTAATATGTTTCTTATGTTGCAGGAGACTGATCCCTCTAAAGGTGGTCTATCGTTCTGTGTTTTTGCTTATCACAATATGATACAAATTATTTTTTCTTGACCCGCACACGACATGATAGCGTGTTTTTTTTTTGTTAACAAGAATATGACTCAATAAAAACACGATAACAAGACAAAAATAACAAAAAATAACTGTTTGCATAATGTCATACATAAATTATTGTAAAAAAAAGGGAAAATGATTTATATGGGTAATTATGTTTCAAAATCGTTCAAAAAATACCATTCAAGTTTGGTGTGTCCAAAAAAACACCATCCAAGTAAAGCATTTGTACAAAAAACACCAACGAAGTATATTATTTGTTCAAATTTGGTTCTATGGTAACCGGCAACTACCGGTAAAAATAAGTAAATGAAAAAAAACAAGTGGAAATGACTCAAAAAGGTAACTATGTTTCAAAATCGTTCAAAAAACATCATCCAAGTTTGGTATGTTCAAAAAACACCATCCAAGTAAACTTTTTGTACAAAAAACACCAACAAACTATATGTTTTGTTCAAATATTATCCAACGGTAACTGGCTCTTACATGTTAAATGATGACTTTGTTTAACTATTATGACATGGCATAATAATTATTGACAAAACAATAAATGATATATTCCTCATTTCAAACTCAATTTAGGGTTTTTTGATGAACGAATGACTTCTTTTTCTCCTATGGTTGCTCTTTTTCTTCTAAAGTGATGATCTCAAACTCAAGTCCAAAACCCTAATTCTTGACTTAAGGCAAAAATGGCTCCTTTACCCGTGCCTTAATGGGCCTCCCTCCCCCTAAGGCCCAGATCCATAAAAAGCCCCAAAAGGCATCCAAGCCCAACTATAAGGCCTCTAAGGCCCAATATGGCCCAAGATCCCCCAACATGGCCTTAAGCCTAAAAAATGACCTGCTACAATCAGGTGGACCTAAGGCCTAACTTAAACAAGTCCATGCATACACCCAACATATGCTGAAGCCTCTACGGTCCGGATTTCAAGCCAGTATGCCTGACGTACTCCTAGCGTACACCTAACATACTCAGCTAGGGTTAAGAACCACCAATCTTCCGAAGGCCATAACTTCTTCATTCCAAGTCTGATTTTGTCATTCTTTAGACCCTCAGTATGGTTGTTTGATGCCTAAATTAGCTCCCATGGATATAAATAATGATGAAATCGGAATTCGAATGAAGAATTTATGGCCTTTGGAAGATTAGCGGTTCTTGACCCTAGCCTAGTACGCTAGGAGTACACCGGGCGTACTGGCTTGACATCCAAATCGTAGAGGCTTCAACATATGTTGGGCGTATGCATGGACTTGTTTAAGTTAGGACACATGCCCACCTAATTATAACAAGTCATTTTTGGGCTTAAGGCCATGTTGGGGGTTCTTAGGCCATATTGGGCCTTAGAGGACTTATAGTTGGGCTTGGATTCCTTTTGGGGCTTTTTATGGATTTAGGCCGTAGGGGGAGGGAGGCTCATTAAGGTAGGGGTAAAGGAGCCCTTTTTGCCTTAAGTCAAGAATTAGGGTTTTGGACTTGACTTCGAGATCATCACTTTAGAAGAAGAAGAGCAATCATAGGAGAAGAAGTCATTCGTTCATGAAGAAACCCTAAATCGAGTTTTAAAGGAGGAATATATCATTTATTGTTTTGTCAATAATTACTATGCCATGTCATAATAGTTAAGTCAAGTCACCATTTAACATGTAAGAGTCAGTTACTGGTGGGTAATATTTGAACAAAACATATAGTTTGTTGGTGTTTTTTGTACAAAAAGTTTACTTGGATGGTGTTTTTTGAACATACCAAACTTGGATGATGTTTTTTGAACGATTTTGAAACATAGTTACCTCTTTGAGTCATTTCCTCTTGTTTTTTTTTTTTCATTTACTTATTTTTACCGGTAATTGTCGGTTACTATAGGACCAATTTGAACAAAGAATATACTTCGTTGGTGTTTTTTATACAAATGCTTTACTTGGATGGTGTTTTTTGAACACACCAAATTTGAATGGTATTTTTTGAACAATTTTGAAACATAATTACCCATATAAGTCATTTTCCCAAAAAAGATTATTTAAACACGACAAAAAATAGCATAAAACAACATAGTTAGCTACTAAATAAATGTCTTTTGAACACGAACACAACGTTTCGTGCTATTATCATGTTAAATTTTGAACATGAATACAACACAACATTGGAACTTCAATATAGAATGCAACTGATCTGTGGTGTTTGTGCATGGATATTAACCGATGATGATATTTTTTTTTTCAAATAATGATATCTTTATGGATGATTTTCTTATTTTTTATTTGTTATTTGATATATAATGGTCATGATGTATGCATTTTCTCCCTATGATTTAGTCCAAGTTTTGAATTTTTTTTTCGTAGTTCTTTTGAGTTAGTTTCGTTGCAAATTTGGTCTTTTAGTAAACTAAAATGGTTGTAATACCTTAATCGAATACCACACATATCAGTTTTTGATTGTTAAAACCAAAACCATACTAAACCGATCAGTTACGTTTTTTAATTAATTAATTATTTTATTGCGTTTCTGTTTTTAAACCCCATCAACAACTATAAAAATTTATAATAAAAAAAGAAGCTTCGGTCTCCCAAATTAATATCAATCAAACTCCAAATATTAAGGTATATGTCATTTTTGATATTTTATAGATAAAGACAAAATAATTATATATCCATCAATAGATGTGACATTAGATGTAATATAACGTAGAAGTTTGCAATTGGATCAATATATTTATAATTAGAAAGTAATAAGAAATTTTACTATCTAGCCGATGTGGGATGAGTAAATCACCACAAGTAAAATAAGCTTAAGGAATTTAAATTCGAAACCTCAAATTCATATGTTCACCATCTTAACCAACTCGAATGCTATCAATTGTTATAAAATTACATAGGTTTGTATATGGTATCTATAAATAAATTATATTTATATATACAAATCGGTGTAGTTCAGGGTTTTTGTAGTTTTCTAATTTGTAAACCCGAAATTGAACTGAATATTTCGTTTTCTAAAAAAGTAAAAACCAAACCATTGGTTTTATGTTCATTTTTTTTTTCTATTTGTGGTTTGATTTTTCTGCCCAACTTTTATAATGGGGTATCTAAATATAATTATTATTTATGAAAATTAAAAAAAAAAATCGAAAAAAAAAATAACAAAAAAAACAAACACGTCGACCCCTTTCTATCTATACTAGTAAAATACTAAAATGTATTAGAAGTCGCCTGGTATTCTGGTTGGTTTGGTGCCTGATACCGATAGGGTTTCACCATCTTCACTTTGAGGTGTTAAAACTAAAAGAGTGCAGTGAAAATCAGGGCTTACAACCCAATAGTTAGATTATCGTCTGATTGAAACAATACCATGGCTTCCCACATCGGTGGCTGGAACGGAAGCTTTTGATTTTATAATGCTTCGCCTTCGATTGTCATTCGTCCCTTCGGGGACATCCGATAAAATTGGAACGATACAGAGAAGATTAGCATGGCCCCTGCGCAAGGATGACACGCACAAATCGAGAAATGGTCCAAATTTTTTTTTTGCCCTAATTCGCTCCATCGATTGCTGCATCTCTTTTTCAGATTCGGTTCACAAAGGTACCGCTATCGGATCCTCTTAGATTCAATGCCATTTTTTTCGCTTCTCTCGCAAAAAAAACTTATTGATTTCTTGTTATTTGCTGCAATTTTTGATGCTTATATGGATTAACAAAACAAACACTATGATCATTGCTAATGAATATAATGGAATGTGCAAGCTCCTTGTCTGAATAGTCTGGTCGGATCTGTTAATAATCAGGAATCAAGCTCATTATACAACTGTCTTTTTTTAGAGGTGGAAATGAGGGTTTTTCTTTTTCTGTTTGATGTACTTATTTCTTCAATAGCTTCTGTTGGTTTCCTATGTTCTTAATTGGAATTGGTGCAACTTCTGGGTGTTTGATAGCAATTAACAATCACAAACTGTCTAAAGTTGTATGCCCTTCAATCTATATCTAACTATGTATGTGATTAGATTGATTGCAATCATTTTTATGTTCTTTTCATCCAATACCCTCTAGCAAGTTAAGTATGAATGCAGGTGAAAAAAATGTTGGAAATAGGAATGATTTGGGGCTGGGATTTTCTTTTAGAAGTTGACTTGTTCAAAAAGTTAGATTAGGATAAATGGTTGTTGTCTCTTAGTGTTGTTTCATGCTCCTTAGTTAATATTATGCTAGACTTTAGTTATATCAAGATCCATTTAATATTGATTTTATGAACCTAACAGAAAGCATGCTCTGCTATTTCTGTTTTAGTTGATTCTACTAATAATTTCAGGTCTTGAACTCGAAACTTGACTAACATAATTAGTGCTAATGATGGAGGGGTAATTTTGTCATTAGCGTTATCTTTTGTTTATATGGTTTTGATTGATTAGAATCAATACATTAAGCCTTTTGATTGAATTTGTGCTATTTCTTTGTGTTTTCTAGACATCCCTACTGTGACCTTTCTCTCTATTTATTATAACTAGGTTATAACCGGTGGACACCACGGATGAATAATTTAAAAATAGTTTTAATTAAATTATAACTTGATTATTAAGAATTGATAATAAAAACTTTAATAAATAATAAATACATATCACAATGACATAATTATTGGCTGAAATTAGAAAATGATATTGGTTTGAATATCCAATTGGCATTTTGTATATGTAGATATGTTAGAAAATTATAATTTTGTAGAATGCAATATAAATATAAATAAAAACAGAAACTGAAATCTATATAAATAATAAAAGTATACAAAGGTTTTATAAATTTCTAAAAACTTGTTTATACACAACATTGAGTGTTTTATTTGATAGTTTACCATCCTTATCGAAACACATATCAACAAACACAAGTCGAAGCTTTGTTGCTTATCCGGTTATCCCTTTAGAGTGTCGATGGCAATTTTGACAATTTTACCCCTGTCCAACATAACATATTAAAGAGAACATGAATCACGCACAAAAAAAGAATATATATATATATATATATATATATATATATATATATATATATATATATATATATATAAAATTAAGATACATATAACAATATTTACATACACAAATCAGTGGTATAAACTTTCAAGCATACAATTTTGGTTTCAACAAACATTTACTTATGCATTTTCAAAAAACATGGTATGTGCATAGAGTTTATTTTATCAACAAATCAGTGGTGTAACTAATTTTCAAAATAGTCCCTATGTTAAAAAAAACTTACATAATGGCCCCTGTGTTAATAAAATGCAGTGGCGGGAAAACAAATCATGGGGTACGAAAGAAACCTAAGCATTTGTCGGAAAATGAGGGTGGTGGAAAAGAAAGAAAAAAAATGAAAGTTTGTTGCTATTCCTTGCAATGAATACAAATCGAAAGTTAACAAAATAATAACAATAAATTATCATCTACAAACAACGTAAAAATTGGTAGAATTTGGTGATTCTGTAATCAAAACACTAAAAGAAAAATATGAATTCATCATGTAAAGGTTAGGAACAATCTTTATGCATCTTCTCTAATTAAACACTTAATGACATGCAAACGAAGAATTTACTTCAACTTTAAACAGGTAAAAGAAAAATATGAATTCAATAATTGCAATAAGATAAAAAATAATATTAAACTGAACTTAAAAAAGCAAAAGAAACTTATTTTTTAGGAATCTGATTCAAAATTAAGCATTAGCAGTTAGGAACATCTTCAATTAGCCAATAAGAAACTTCTTTATTTAGGAATTTGATTAAAGGGTGTCCAATACATAAACACATTTATTTCAGCCACTTGTTTGGCACATACTACAGACACAACACACAACAAAATATTAAGACATTTTTTCATAAAATTGGGACATCCGATAAAATTGGAATGATACAGAGAAGATTAGCATGGCCCCTGCGTAAGGATGACACGCACAAATCGAGAAATGATCCGAAATTTTTTTTGACCTAATTCGCTCAATCGATTGCTGCATCTCTTTTCAAGATTTGGTTCAGAAAGGTACCGCTATCGGATCCAAATTGTTTTTTGCCCTAATTCGCTTGATCGATTGATGCATCTCTTTTTCAGATTATCCTCTTAGATTCAATGCCATTTTCCCTTATCTCGCTAAAAAAACTTATTGATTTATTGATTTCTTGTTATTTGCTGCAATTACTGATACTTATATGGATTCACTTAACAAACGCTATGATCATTGCTGATGAAATGTGCTAAGCTCCTTGTCTGAATAGTCTTGTAGAATCAGTTTATAATCAGGCATCAAGTTTATTATACAACTGTGTTTTTTTAGAGGTGGAGATGAGGGTTTTTCATTTTCTGTTTGATGTAATTATTGTCTTCAATAGCTTCTGTTGGTTTCCTTTGTTCGTAATTGGAATTGGTGCAACTTCTGGGTGTTTGATAGCAATTAACTATCACCATTTATCCTTCCAAAAATAAGTTTGATCACCAATCCCTAGATTTCTACAAGAAAGCTCCTCAAGGGAGATATCCCGATCCTTAAGCTCCCAAGCTATTTGGAAAATATTTTGCCTAAGTACTCGGAATGCCATTCTTAGCAAACGGTTTCCAATGAATACAAGAGAAATTATGCAAGGCTTTGATGCAATTCTTTCGGTTCGAGTAATAGCCATAATTTACTACTTGCATTCACATAAAAACCCTTTGCTAATAAACCAAATAATAGTTATTTATTGAGAAAATTAAATAAGTGAAATTCTTTTGTTAAAAAAAAGGATGGAATTTTTTTTTTTTTTTTTTTTGATAAAATAAATAATATAGCGACTTTTGTTTTGTACCGTTAACAATTATATAGAAAATCAACAGCACCCATCTTGATTTTTTAGTAATTCACCTTGTGACTTGCTCATTTTGCTGTGTATGTTGACTTTGAGGTAAAACGAAGAAGAAAGTAAAAATTAGGGTTTTCCATACTGATCGATTTCTAACTCTTCTCTTTTGATTCGTGGTGAAAATGCTGCAATTCATGGCTTCCCACATCGGTTGCTATTGAAAGGCTTTTATGCTTCTTATACCCTGGCCTAGCATCATACATCGTCCCTTCGGGGACATCCGATAAAATTGGAACGATACAGAGCTGATTGCTGCAGATTCGAACTTTTTTTGCCCTAATTCGCTCGATCGATTCCTAATTGTTGCAGATTCGAATTGGTGCAAGCTCTGGATG
The DNA here is from genome assembly GCF_052625555.1 of Lactuca saligna. Lineage (NCBI taxonomy): Eukaryota > Viridiplantae > Streptophyta > Magnoliopsida > Asterales > Asteraceae > Lactuca > Lactuca saligna. The sequence continues at coordinate 136,411,904 of NC_136423.1, read as the reverse complement.
CATCATGTGTGTTTAATAATAATTAACAATCACAAAATGTCTAAAGTTACCTACTTTAATGGTTTTCTTTGGCATTTCAACAAGTATGATGATTAGTTTGGAATAAAGCTACTAATTTGATATGATAGATTATACACAAGATTCACTCCTTAATGATAATGATAGATGATAGAGGTTGGAAGTTTATAACAGTTCCTTTTCTTCTTTAGGCTTCAACATTAGCAACTGAAATTATGATATCATATTCATATCAATAACAGGAACACCAACACAATTCTGTGTGGCATGCTTAAATTCTTTGTTATTATTGTCCAAAGATAAATATTTTTTTAATGATTGTAGTGATCATGTGTAGGTCAGTTTGGATGCACTGCTTGTTGCCCTGCAAATTATAAAGCTAAAATGATGATGAGATGTATTACTTCATCAGAACTCAAACTAGCTGACTTGTTGAACTTTTATTGTTATAATAGACTGTGGCTATTGGTGGAATTTGTTTTTGTAACACCATAAGATACATCATTTCTTGCCATATCAACAATCCATTTAAACCTCAAATTTGTACCCAAGAGTTGTCAAATTGAGTCTCTGATCTGTGATTGCTATTGTGCTTCAAGCTTTGTTGTTGGCTTGTTGCTTCAGCATTGCTTGTTTGATTTACTTGGGTCCCAATTGATTGATTCTTTGTCTTCTGTCTTAATGAAGAGGGAGACCCTAATTGGTTGATTGTTTGTTTGACCAGTATTTGTGTTGGTTATAAGTCTTACTACTAGGGGTACTTTGGTCTATTCCAACATGTTATTCTTACTAGATTTGAAGTATGCATTGTGTAAATATCTAATTTCATAGATAATATCTTGAATTTAAGCAGCTTTTTCTTCGATGATCGATGGAAAAAATGAAGAGATGTCTACATCCGAGTTGTCTGGAGGCGCTCGAATACATTATATTTTCTAGTTAATATTCGTTAAAAGTGTAGAGGTCTATTTAGTATTTACACAATAAATAGGCTTAAAATAGTGCAAAACAATTAGTATGTTTCTTATGTTGCAGGAGACTGATCCATGTAAAGGTGGTAAATCGGGTTGTCGTTATGTGTTTTTGTTTAACACAATACGATACAAATTATTTTTTGTTAACCCGGACACGACGTGATAGCGTGTTGTTTTTCATTAACACGAATACGACTCAATAAAAACACGATAATACGACAAAAATGACAAAAAATAACTATTTGCATAATATCATACATAAGTTTTTGTAAAAATGTTTATTTAAACACGAAAAAAAAAGGTGGACATAAAACAACATATTTAGCTACTAATTACACGTCTTTTGAACACGAACACCACGTTTCGTTCTATTATCGTGTTGAATTTTGAATATGAATACGACACGACATCAGAACCTCAATATAGAGTGCAACTGGCTCACGATCTGTGATGTTTGTGCCTAAATATTTGACCGATGATGACTTTTTGTTTTTTAAATATTGAAATCTTATGGATGATTTTCTTCTTTTTTATTTGTTATTTGATATATAATGGTCTTGTATGCATTTTCTTTTTTCCTGAGATTTAGTTAAAATCTTGATTTTTTTGGTTTCATGATCCTTTGAAGTTAGTTTCATTGTGAATTTGGTCCCTTAGTAAAACTAAAGTGGCTGTAATACCCTTGATATATTTATTTTTTTTCTTTCATTTTTAAATCTAATAGTTATTTATTTATTATAATATTTATTTTAATAATTAAAAAAAGCCTCTCTCTCTCTCTCTCTCTCTCTCTCTCTCTCTCTCTCTCTCTCTCTCTCTCTCTCTCTCTCTCTCTCTCTCTCTCTCTGTTTGTGTGTGTGTGTGTCTCTGTGTGTGTGTGTGGAAAACCCAAGCAAAAAACGGAGGCTGCTACCCTCCGTTCTAGCCATGTTTCCTTCTTCTTTCTCAATGACAAGCAAGCCAAATACCCCCTGATACGTGATGTTGCCTTCCTTCTTCTTGTGCAGTTTTAGGGGGTGTTTGGCTTAGCTTTTAGGAAGCCAAAAGATCTTTTAGAAAAAGATAGAAGGCAAAATATGTTTGGCAAAATACTTTTAAAACCTACTTTTGGATTTTTGATAGAAGGAAAATCAACTTTTTGGAAAAGTCAGGAAAACCTGACTTTTTACAACTTTTCCAAAAAGGACTTTTGGCCCCTTAAAAAGTTAAGTCAAACACCCCCTTAATCGAGAAAACCTCCACTTTGGGATTTTCTGGCAGTCAAGAGGGCAACATCCCCTCTCGTTTTCCTTCTGCTCATCGTCGACTTCACAACAACCCAAACGCCCCTACCTGTTGTTTTTCTATATTCGATTTGCCTTGCGCCTTCCCTTCGTGTTTGCTTCCAGGTTAAAATAGGAACAATCAAGAGGACGTTGGATCAGTCCCTTAACTACAGCAGTCAACAGCAGCCTTTGCTGCTTCATTCTTCTCTTTTATCCATATGTCTCCTCCGATTTGTACCGTTGAGCATTCCGCCAACCCTATCCTCTCCGTCGGAAAGAACACCTCCACAAGCATAGTAGCGTCTTCGATAGTAGCATATTCGGCAACATTAGACCCAACACCGGTTTTGTGGTTGTTTCCCCCTCAGTTGTTTATGACATATTTCATGTAATCCCACTTCAAAATCTTCAAGCCACCTGGTGATGGCTGTGAAAATGGTGCTGATATCGATCTCCATACCAAATGGGTCTGGAGGTGATAAGTCGATTATGTATGTAGAAATTGGATTGATCATGGATTTATGGCTTAACGAAGCTTTCTTTCCCCTTTGTCGGACATGCCTTCCACGACATACCCATTTATGATCCTCAAAGGTGAAATCAAATTGTCTTCGTATCTATGAGCACGAAAAACTGGCCATTGAGAATAGTTTAGAACCACTTCAATGAGAACCTCATGTATCGCCAAATCAAAATCAAAACATGAGTATTTCATGATCATTTTTTCTTTTATAGATTTTTTTGCTTTTTTTTTTATATGTTTTGATGATTACCGACTACCTAGATCTAGAAAAGATGAACAAATCCCAGACAAGAAAAGCCTCAATTTTTGGGGGAAAACTAAAACACAAAGCACCCAAAAATCTTACGCAGAGAGAGAGAGAGAGAGAGAGAGAGAGAGAGAGAGAGAGAGAGAATGTTTTTTTAATTATTAAAATAAATAAATAACTATTAGATATTAAAAAAGGAAAGAAAAAAAGAAAAATAAATACACCAAGTGTGTTAAAGTCATTTCATGTAACATCTTGTTTCGAGAAGTTTTTTATTTCAAGATTGTGGGCAATAAATGAATCATGTAAATGTCTTGGGCTGAAAGGGAATAGGGTTTAGATCCTATTGGATGATATATTGGTTATATGATCTAAGCCTTTGGGTTGTATTTTGGAGTCAAATGGTAAAATGGAAAAAGTTATATATTAGGCTTCTTGCGTGGATTATGGTTTTTAGTTCGACATGTTTTAAGCCAAAATTAACTAGATAGAAGTGTGGGGCTCGTTAATACCTTTCTGTTGATATAAAGATCACCGAAAAGGAGTTGAAACAAAGAAGTTATAGTTGTTTGAAGTTGAGGTGGATTTTAGAGAAAACCATCGCCATAGAGTGGAGATCAGAGCCCACAACATGGTGATCAGTTAGGCCCAAGCCCATGATTTTAGGGTTTTCAATGTGTTTAAGCATAAGTTCCGCATTTTTAGACATTTTATCACCCTCCATCACCTCTAGAATCCCTTGAGAGAAACCCTAGTCTCCACCTTCAAGATTTAAGCTTCTCCTCTCTCATCCCTCCTTTTTTGGATATTTTTATGTTATTTTGATGGAGCATAAAGATCAATAAGGTTTTTTTGGTTACAAGGAATGAAGCTTCAAGTTAGGATCCATCAAAGGCACTACATTTCTGGACCATTGTGAGTATAAAGTTTCAATATTGCTATCTAGTTCATTAGATCTTGTCATTTGGTGTTTTTGGCATTTTTTGTCCATTTTATAAGTGATCTTGGAGTTAAGTGGACTCCAACATCTTTTGATCAATTTGGAATGTTTCTTGGACCCCATGGACTAGGAAAGTTATAATCTTTTACCTTCCCTTTCCATGCAAGTTATCTTGGTCCTTTAGGTCATTTGGTATATTAAAGTTTAGATTTTGGAAGATTGTGGCATTATTATGGATAAAGTTGGAAACTTTATCAATCGAGACACCTTGTTGATTCGGATATGCAGTTGGAAACTTGAACTTAATGGATTAAGTTAAGAAAGATGCATTTTAGGTACTTTTGAGACTTAAAGTCTAGACCTTGGTGGTTTAGACATTCCTAATGGATAAAGTAAGAAACTTTACCCATTGAGACATTGGAAAGGATCAGGTCTGAGCTTTGGAGCTCTTGAAATCGGAAGAAAAATTGATTAAGCTCGTTTGAGCTGTTCGGACTGGCCGGCATGGCCTTAGGTTGCCACGATGTGGCGAATGGGGAATCAACAACTGTTTTGGCATTTTGTTCCCATGACGTCGCCAAGGAAGGCCACAATGTGGAGGGCTGCTGATTGGCAATTTTGACTTTAACTTTGATCGTTGACTCTTTAACCATTTTGACTTTGGTCAAACTTGTGTAAAATTGAGCATTTGGCTAAGGATTTGTTTCAGTTTGGCTTTAGGAAGCTTGGGTTGGATGTTCTTTTGCTAAGGTAGCTTTTGGGCTTATGTTGAATAGTTATCTTCACCGTACCTGTGGGTTGAAGGCTTCAATGCCGGCCCACCGGATTATGTTTGTAGTGTAACGACCAAAAATTTCAACAAAATTTAAACTTTTCAAAAACATCCCAATTCATTAAGTTATTACAAAAAGGTTTTCAATACATTTATTATCAGAGTATTCCCAGGTCCATATCATAAAGCATAAACATGAGGAGCGGTACGATCACGCCTTTGCCTTGCCACGGTCTCCTGAAGAACCTGAAAAACATTAAACCACAACTGTAAGCCCGAAAGCTTAGTGAGATACCCCCAAAATACCAACCACATATACCATACACATAACATGCCATATCATATCGAATCACAGAACAGCCATGCATATTGGGTCTACTATGTGACTGGTCCGCCGTGTCAGGCCTTCAGTCTACCTGGTCCACCCTCCGAGTCCAGTCATGTCCCTCGAGTCTGCAGTGTAGTTGGTCCGCCCGCACCGGACCTTCAACCCACCTGGTCCACTCTCTGAGTCTACAGTATGACTGGTCCGCCCGCATCGGGCCTTCAGTCGGCCTGGTCCACTCTCCGAGCCTCGGCACGTCTGGTCCGCCCTCGTGGGGGCCTACAACCTATCCGGACCGCTCGCTGGGCCTTCGGAATAACCGGTCCGCCCTAGGTATCTTGGCCTACAACACAAAGCAGGACCCGCCTCAACCCACTCCAGTCCAAACAACCATGTGCATATAACATACAATCATATAACAGTTCACAGTCAACAAGCCGATCAAACAGTTCACATAACATATCATCCTCCTGACCATGATACCGACCTAACCGGTCACTAGCATAGCATCACCCTACATATTAGGAAACCGACCTTAACCAGGTCTCTAACATATATCATCCTAACTACCAGGATGCAGACATATCAAAGCAATAACATAATCAACAAATACACGGATCTCAATCCGATAAAGGGTCGGCCTTGGTGCCTTAGACCCTGTCGATATAGTGAGGATAACTCACCTCGCAACTGCTGACTGAAAAGGATAAGATCACGCTGCTGCAACCTCCAACCCGAACTCCACCACTGTCAATACCCAAAAGACTGAATCCAATAAATACCAATAATTACCAAATTATCCCTGGAAGTCAACTGGTCAACCCTTGGTCAAGGTCAAAGTCAAAGTCTACCCCTGACTGACTCTACTCGCTGAGTTAACCCGATGACTCGCCGAGTCCCCATACACAGAACCTCCTTCAATTCGCGACCCAACTCGCCGAGTCACCCCGAGACTCACCGAGTCCAACAACTCTGAGTCCACTTGCACACAACTCACCGAGTCATCCCTTGACTCACCGAGTCACAGCCCATCCAAACGAAACTTGGACCCTAAGACCAGACTCGCCGAGTCTACGACTATCTTCAACCTACTCGCCGAGTTGTTCATACAACTCGCCGAGTTCCAGGCCATCTTCATCCAACTCACCGAGTTGTTCTTCCAACTCGCCAAGTTCCAGCCTTTCTTCAAGCAACTCGCCGAGTCCACCCATGTGACTCGCCGAGTACCACCGGGTCTGAATCCATACAGAGGCTTTCCAAGCCATGCAGATGATCCAAACCATAGATCTACCCCTCCTAAGACCATCCATCACGTAAAGTGGCAATCTTTACGTGAATCCAAGGAGATCTAGGCATTTTCACTCTAGGGTTTGGGTTTAGGACAAGATAGCTCCATCAATCTCTCAAAACAGGGACCTTTATGCATTCTAACCCTTCTCCATTCTAGATCTGAGGTAGCAATCTCAGATCTAACCTCTAAACTCCGATACATCAAAAGATATGATCTCTAACACCTCCAAAAATGATGAATCTAGATAATAGCAGCTCAAACAATGAAATAATACCTCAAAAGGAAGCTCCAAGAGAAGATTAATCCGAATCCTTGCAAAACCCTTTGACCCAAGTCTCTTCTCCTTTAAGATTTCTTCAACAATCACTTCCCCAAGCTCCAAATGCACTCAAATCCTCCATAATCACGTATCTAGGGTTTCTGGACTTCAAGGGAGATCAAAGAGGCTGGGGAGAGGGTATAATGTCCTTTAAATAGGGCTCATCCTCCGGATTTAGGGTTTTCTCCACTCAGCGCCTACTCGCTGAGTCCATCTTTGGACTCGCCGAGTAGGCCACTTAACACGCGACCAAAGTCGCAACCCTACTCACCGAGTTGCCCTTATACATTTTCACTTTTAGCCCTTCAACTCTACTCTTGATATTCCGGGATGTTACATGTAGGATAATAGTTGTCTTTGTGACACTTGTTGATATACCTATATCCGCTTGTTGTCTTTGTGGTATTTTGAGGGACTCACTAAGCTTTATATTTACGGTTTATGTTTAAAATGTTTTCAGGTACTTTTGATTTCAAAAGGAAGAGTTCGATCTGATCACACTACATCCCCTGGAGATTTATTCCGTATTGATTGTTTATGACTTTACTCTGATGTTTTGAAAAATACTTTTATTATGATCGTCTTTTGGGATATTGAATAAATGGTTTCGACTTATTTATAATGAAAAAATTACTTGGTATTTTTGGGGCGTTAAACTGAGGTACCAAATCCGTAACGAAACTAACTCAAAAACATCACGAAACCAAAAAATCAAGGTTGCATCGTTGATAAAGGCAAGCCAATCCTTAAAGCCTACATTTGTTTATGATTTATTGCAGAAATTGTCAAGGAACAAGGGTTTGAGTTTTAATTACAAATATGGATAGGGCTCTTTGTGGGCCAATCCTTAAAGCCTACATTTGTTTATGATTTATTGCAGAAATTGTCAAGGAACAAGGGTTTGAGTTTTAATTACAAATATGGATAGGGCTCTTTGTGGGCCCAACCATCTAGTTGGCATCTAGTTGGCTGTTATGCACCTAAAAGCAACCTACATTTGTACATGTGTGCAAGGATTCTGTAGACTACGAAAAACAACCAAATCTGAAAGAGGCTATTTCAGTCCAAGTGTATAAATTAACAAACAGACATAAAATTTTACAAAACTAAATTCAATCATGTCATTCAAGTCTACTTTGAATTCAAGTACCGATAATCTAACATCTCCATTCATCTCAACTTTGCAGCTTAACCAATGTCAAGTTGAAAAACAAACACCTGGTAATCTTTAAAATCCGCATACTTAAATAATAGTAAAAGAAAAAAGTTAAAAACTTTTAATATCTGTTTATATTTCCAACAAACACAAGTCAGGGGATTTCTTCAATAACTGTCTTCAGCAACCTTTTAGGGCAATTTTCTTAATTACAGACTACCAATGGAGAAGCTGAAACAACAGAAACAACAGGTTTTGGGTTTTGTGTTTAGGATTTAACAGATAAAAACACAAACATACTCAAATGAATCGATGTTTAATGAGAGATGATCAGAGAGGGAGAGATACAAACACCAAAGATTCGAAAACCTACAACTAACAACACTATGTAATACAGCTCATACACTGTAGCTGTCATTAATGTCTACAAATCTCTGTAATAACCGAATTCATAAAACCCGGAAGCATCTTTTTTTCCCTTATTTTACACCTTTTTTTTTACTTCAAATCACTCACCTTTCTCCAGCCACACCCGAACTATCTCCATTAGACACCACAAGCACAGCAGCATTCACATTTCCAGCTTCCAAGTTGTTCCCCTTTCCACCTGCTTCCTGACTTCCTGCTGCTGAAACCTTGCTCAGATCTCTTAAAAGTCCCTGAAAAAAATCAATTCCCATAATAATAACAATAATAAGTCAACAACTATTCACTTCATAACACAAAATGACAAGCAAAAGAATTATTACCTTGTTAGCCCATTTGAGTCCGCACGCATTGCACAACGTTCTTGGCCCATCGGGCCCACGTCGCATCATCGGAGTTGACTTCGAGCTTATTCCACAGTGCCTACATCTGTATGGACAAGGGCATTCACGTCTTTTCATACGGAAAAAAAAAAAATTGTCCGATCACACTAGTACGAGTACTAGCTATGTACAACCTGTTCTGTTATGTCATATCATGTCTAACACAGTATACTGATTAAGTACAACTTGTTCTGTTCTGTCGTGTCATGTATACAGAGTGGATACTTACGTTGTTTCTTCATCTTGGGTGGGCCCACCATTCCAATCGGAAGAAGAACCCGATACATCTGAAGTTGCCTTGGATGATGTAAATTGACCCTTTTTTCGTTGCATTCTGTTTTTATTATAAAAATCAGATCTTATGTAGCATAAGTTTTTTTTTTAAAATAAAAAGAAACAATGATAGATTTCGGATAATTCTAGTACCACCTCAGGGCAACTTCCTTTCGAACAGTGTAACGGATTTTCTTATCAAAGCATCTTTCTTTCCTCTTCTCTCTAAACCGAATCAATGATGCAGCCCTTTGAGATTGACTTGATCTTGCAGGAAATTCTGCCAAATCCTGTAACAATACATTTCAAGAAAAACTTTCAATAAACTCAAATCATCAATCATCATATACAAATCATTATGCTTAATTACTTATAAGGCATACCCTTTGATTCTGAGGAGGTATCCCTAAAGAAGTGACCCCTGTAGGTACTTCATATCCACCCAACAGTAGCAAAACAGATTGCACCTGTAACGCAAATTATACAGCTTTAAAAAACCACAATGAAAAGCTACAAACTTGTTGGATTAGGTCAGCGATTGATGCAGAGAGTAAAGCGAAAACCTTTTCAGGTGAAACAGCATCGAACACATAAACTTCACCCTGAAACGACAACGTAAGCTGATCAGCACCACCAGTACCACCACCACCACCCACCGCATGCTGCTGAATTTCAGACTCCGGAACATACAGACCATGTGGCGGAGCACTCATTTCCTCCATTCCGCCTTCCAAGCCACCGCCGTTTTGTAAACCATGGTGTTGATGATGTGGATTGTGGTGGTCGTAACGGATCTGGTTAGGGTTATCGATAGACTCTTCTTCGCCTCCGGGAACGTCGTCGTCGTCTTCCTCTACTACTACATCGTCAACCATGTGATGTTGATTTCCATCGTCGTTATTGCTATTGATAGTAATTCCTTGTTGTTGCTGATGATGATGACGCTGTAAACTTACAGGCTCGTAGGTAGCTCGATGAAGATGCTGATTGCTAATATTCGCATCCGACATTATCCAAAAGCATCTAACAACGAAAAAAACCCTTTCGGATGAAAAGAAAGACAAGGGGTTTACTGATTCCTAAGCTGTATATATATACACGGGTCTATCAGGAATCAAATCAGAGATGGGTTTATTGATACAACGACGACAATCGAAAGGGAAAGATGAAGAAGATGAAGAAAAAGGCCAATTGGAGTTACAAGATTGAAATATAAGAACCCTAATTTGGAGCAAGAAACGAAGCAGGGAGGGATTGGGGGTACGAGAAACGGAGGTGGATGGATGGATTTCTACGGACGACGATTTGACAACATTGAATTTGGTGGGGAGGCGTAGGCGTAGGCGTAAACGTAATTGGCAGCAGTATAAGCCCTTTTTCAAGTCATAAGCCGTTGGGTTCAGGTCTAAATTTGTGAAAGGGGAAATTGTGCTTTGGTCTAATCCTTAGGATATCATTTTTAGAAAAAAATAAAATAATAATATTCTACAAAATTCCACTATATATAAGATACTAGAACCAAAAAGAAAGTTGAATAGAAATTTCTAAATATTTGATATATGGTTTTATAAGATACTAGAACAGAAAGAAAAAAAAGTTGAATAAAAATTTCTAAATATGAGATGTTGGAATTTATAAGAAACTAAGAAAATATTAATTATTAAAATTGTTTTTTTCTCTTATAAATTTAAACAAATAGTTTATATAAATAAACAAAGAAAATTAATAGGTTTTTAATTTATGAAATTTGAAATTAGAATATAAGTATATTAATGAAACAGATATTCATTTATTATTATACATTATTACATTTAAATATTATGTGAAATTCAATAAAATGGAAAAAAAAAACATAAAATTACATGTGGATAAAAGTTAATTTAAAATAACCACAAAATGAATGAGAATATGATATGTGATAAAAAAGATCTTTATTTATTAGACATATTAATCTGACAAAATTGCAAACTTTTTTATAGTTTTATTTTAAGAAAATGTTTTAACGAGTAGTATATTTTTTGTTTAATATATATTTAATTACTAATGTTTTTTATACTTATATTTGACAATTTATTTTTTTTTGTACAAATTTAATCCTTATAATCGGCTACTTTAGACTATGTAACATTCGATTCCAGGTATTTTCCTCTTTGGTCCTTGAAGTTTGAATTTTTTGTGAAAATGGTCCCCTCATACACTAGGCGTACGTTTAGGTACGCTTAGCGTACATGCGTGCTTTTGGATTGGGGGGCTTAGCCACATACGTTCAGTGTACGTAGGGCGTACGTAACCAAAGACTAAACCCTAGTTTTTAGGGCATGAGCCATATGTAAACAACATTATGGCCTTTGAACACTCACACTCATCAACCTCCACAATTCATTACGACCCATCTAACCGTAGTTTCACCCTCTTTGAGTGTTCTTGAGCTTTGAGTGTTTTTGTGGCATTTTAGTGTGTATTCTGAAAATGTCTAGTATGCTCTAGAGTCAAATTAAAATGATATTGCTAATTAACATATCATACTAATGGGTCACACTAACAACAACTTAATACAATTGATTATTTATTAGAAATTTGCTTTAATAAATATTCAATAAACCCTTATAATTAAACTGAAAATTATTTATTTCTAGGAAATAATAATTTTCATTAGCAATTAACACAATATATAATTCATATGGTATTAATTAATAAGTCATGCACAACCCGAAATTTTCTTTCGTACAAACTCTAAAGTCAATCGCTTCAATTAAAAGTCAATTGCATTTCTAATAATTGTTGGCCAATTTAAAGTCCGTTTGAGTGTTTTTAGTATTTATTCTTCAAACGAACGAAGGAAAGGAAGTACCGTCTCGGGTCTTGAAGTTGCAAAACCACACATACCACCCTAATAAGGAGTTCACGGCCAAACTTTTAAAGTTTGGGTCGTAAACTCCCATGTGGTCGTCAACTCATGCCTTAGGCATGAGTTTACTCTCCAAACTCTTTATTTCTCACTTCCACCCTCAAGTTTACCCCCATTCTCTCTCAACTAGCATCCCGTTCTTCACCTGATCTTCCGAAAACGTAAGTGTTTCTCGACTTGATTTGTTGTTATAACCTAACATCTAGTAGTTATACATCATTTCATCCATTCATTCTTGCTTTTCATCTAGATCTCCAAGTGTGCTTCAAAACACCAAGAACACGCACTAATGTTCTTAGACCTTAAACACCAAATCAAGCTTCTATCTTGTAAGCACACTTGCCCTAGCTTCTTGTGTGCTTAATATGAACTTGATAACACTTGAAAATCATCAAGAATCATAAGAACAAAGGAGTTTACGGCCAAGGATGTTCTTGGGCCGTAAACCCTTCTTAAGGGGGTTAAATGGACCCTAGTCCCTTCCTAAGCCTTGGATACTAACCTCGATCCTTCCTAAAAGTGTTTAACACCTTAAACAACAATCAAAACATATCCCCATAAGACTTTATGGCCGTAAACACATAAGGATATGGTCCTTAGGCCGTAAACTCTACAAAGTGGTGATCTTGTGGCCTTAATGCTTTCCTAAGGCTTGGACTTGATCATTGGATGTGCAATCATGACTTATAAGACCTCAAAACACAATATGACACTTAGTACCATGAGTTTACAGCCATAAACTCATGGGGAAATGACCATGGGCCGTAAACTCCATAAGGAGTGGTCCTTGGGCCATAAACTCCAATGCCATGCTATACAACCCTTTAGATGCAACGCGTTGGTACCTATAAAACTTGAATCAAAGTGTTTCCATGTCCTAGGGTTTTTTTAAATTGATTAATTAGTTGTTAATTTGTGACATCCCCAAAATCACGGCCAGAAATGACCGGTTTTGTTTATACTTTATTTCAAAATCAGAGTTGTCTTTTAATAAAAGGGTTGCGGAATTTGTCCCAAAACAATAATATGATAAAGATTTATCAAAAGCATTTCCATAGAAATGTATTTCATTAAAAGACTCGGGATGTCATGTTCGTACAGATCAAAAGTATAAACAGTACAATATAAGCCTTACTACATTATTTCATATCTACAGGCCTATATCCGTAATCCCTCGTCCAAAACATCACACCTATGCTCATGCGCCACTACCTGTAATACATAAAACTGAGTGGGTCAGGCTTGGGAGCCTGGTGAGCACATAGGGTTTTCAACCCACAATAAATAAGTTTATTAATTTCATCAATCAACAATAACCCGATTACCCGTTCCCGTTATCCTCACTTTACGTCCCTAAACACCTATCATAAGGGACCTAGCCTAAGGATCATCATCGGGACGGACACTACTGCTAAGGGGATTCCTCAACAATAAATGTCCTAATAGGCAACCATGTGGGGGATGGAGTACACCGGTGAACACATCGTTCACAACACCTACAGGTTGCGAGCCTGCTAGTGTTCCACTGGACTGTCTAGAAGAGTCCGTGGTCGTCATCTATACTCCGCTAGATGACTGGATCAACAACAACAACATCGAGGCCTCTCATCATTTTATCACACATCACCTATTACATCTACCCATGTTTTACCCCAACATTTTCGTAGATATAAAATACATATACAGTTTGAATCATTGAAAACATGTATAACAACGTTCATCTAGCATAGATAGCAAGTATTCAGATAATATGCACACATAGCACGTAATTTATATAAAATACTTCATATCTATGTGTAAGTTGAAAGTAACTATGCACTCACCTGATTAGGTGGTGAGTCAGCACTCGGACAGCGCTTTGCTACTCTCAAAATGATATTCCTTCGATAAAACCTAGTATCGATACCACTAGGGTTTAGTCTAATGATAACCGTGACAAATTAATTGTCTGACTATTATTATTATTATATAAGTGTTAATAACACTTAATATAACTCATAATAATAGCCCAAATAATTATTTTAAGGACCTAATAACATTCCTATATTAAAACATAAGCTAAACTAAAGATAGGATAGGTACAGCTCACTTACAGTGGGTTTTTCTCGAAAACCGGGCTTCGCTGGAGCAGCGTTCCCGAGCCGAAAGGCTCTTTTCTCGGGACTCCGGGAGCCTCGGAGCTTCCTTCGGGTGCTAGGGGGTTTACCTAGGCTTTTAGGGGGGTTAGGGAGCTTAGAGAGAGAGTTTAGAGAGAGAAAGAAGAGGGGTGAGGGGTGAGGAAATGAGGGAACCCGGCACCTCTATTTATAGGGGAGGATTTTGATGTACTCGCCGAGTAGGGGGGACCTACTCGCCGAGTTGGTCCATGTGGTGGCCTTCTGGTGGTGCCACGTGTCCAATTCTGGTGGTGCCACGTCACCCCCTATCGCGTATCAGCCCTCAAACTTAGAAAAATCATAACTTTCGCATACGAGCTCCGTTTTCGATGTTCTTTATATCCACGCGTAGGTAAAATCAAGATCTACAACTTTCGTTTAGACTCCGTCGGCTAATTCTCGACCGATCTCAAATTTAACAGTAGGACGCGTTTAGACTGTTAAATGACCGCGAAGAGTTCATAACTCCTTCATACGGACTCCGTTTTCGTCTGTCTTTTTACCGTTGAGTTCCTATGAATGAGATCTTCAACTCTCATTTAGGTCGCGTAAGCCAAAAACCGCTCGAACTAAAGTTCGAGTTTCGGGCCGTGCACTGCTAAGCCGAATCTTAGAAAAATCATAACTTCTTCATACGAAGTCAGATTTGGGCGTTCTTTTTATCGATGTTCTTAGTTTAACATATTCTACGACTTTTGTTTAGATTGCTAAGGCTAAAAAGTCTTCTATCGTAAATTCACTATTTACGTCTCCCGGTGCCGTGCCGGTTTTGCCGTAAAACTTCGGCGGGTCATAACTTCTTCGTTATAGCTCGGATTTCGGCATTCTTTATATGTACGGAAACCTTGAGACATATTCTACAACTTTGTGTAGAGATATCGGGATTATCTCACACTTAAATTTTGACGCTCATTTTTATTCTTTATTAATTATACATTTATAATTAAATAATAAACACATAAACACACATAATTCACATAATACTCAAATATTTCATATTTATTACTTCAAAAAGAGTTACAATAGTTGACCTAGACTATTACATTGACAAAAATGCTTAGCCCTGAAACCCGGGCGTTACATAATTGAATAATTAGATACATATATGTTTTATTATATATTAACTAGGATCATTAAGTGCCCAAGTCCTCATTTGACACTTAGCATCCTTTACCGGTCCTACTATCGCATCACTCATTTCAGGTGAGTTCATACCCTTTAAATAACCTTTTAAATGCTCTTGCATGATTTTAAATACTTTTATGGGGGGATACAAGTCGAATATCATAGCTATTATATCAATCACATGTGATTAATAACTACCAAACATATGGATTTATTATACTTTCAAACCGTTTTATCAAACAAACTACTTTTAAATCGTTTTACAAACTGACATCAAGTCATGATTATTTTATTGTTTCAAACCCTTTAAATGTATTACAAAACCTCTTTTTCACTTATGTATTCATAAAAACCATATTTGTTACACCCCCAAACCTGAACGGCGGAAACATTCTGGGGTGGAGGACGTCATGTACAGTATCACAACAATGCAAGTAGTAAACAAGCAACAACATCATCCATTGCACTAATAATATAATTTCATACAAGTGTGTTTTGTCAAGTTATATAGACACCAAAAATATACATAAAAATAAAAGAGGACTCTTGAACGAGCTCTGTCTTCTCAAAAGTCTGGCTCCGGTACCTGTCTATTGGCGACCTGAGAATACAAGTTATTTTGAAAGCGAGTATCAGCTTTAGAGCTGGTGAGTTCATAAGTATATTAGTGTCTGAGTTTGTATGAAAGCATTTGTAAGATGTTTTGTAAGATGTATTGTGCATGTTTGTAAAGGTTTTGTGTTTGTTTGATCTACTCTAGAAAACCATATGTTTCCTACTAAAAGTAGCCTTCTACCGAATCTAGTGTCTGTGTGTGTATCTCTTGTAAAAGTGTGTATTTTCCCAATTTCCGACTATCATTAACCAAAAATATAGTTTCTACATTACCGTGCATCGTGTGAATATCACAAAGTAAAATGTAAAGGGAAAATGTCTTGGTACTGTAACGTAGTTTTAAGTAAACTACTGCTATACTAATTACCTTAAACCAATTGTATATTTTAAGGTAACATGTGATCAGCCTGTATCTTGCTACCGACTCAATAGTAAAGTGACAATGTAAGATGCCACAAAAATGACGTTTGGCACCCGTAGACTTGCAAGTCCCACTGTAGCGAGCAACAAGGTGTAGGATAGTCAATCCAGTATAGATCTATACACAAACTTATACGCTCCCTAATTAAGGAGATTCTGATACAAAAACAGTCATGGCAGGTAGTGCCATGCCCTGATTAATGGCTCACATAACTATGTTTATGTATATATAATGTATATGTGTGCTAGTTGTATTGTGCGTTCTTTCTCTGTCTAGCCTATATGTTTGTTTCTCTTCATAGTGTCTATTGTTTGTTTCTCCTCACTCTATTTCATGTTTGATTCTCATCATAGTATGTACTGACTCATAGATGAACTGACTCTTTGTATGTTTCATTGTTCTAGTAATAGTATCTTCCTAAACTACCCCTATGGTAGCTTACTAGTAAAGTATGAACATGTCTGTATGGCCTTGCTACTCAAGGGCATGGATTTGGATGAAAGAAATAATCTTTTATATCTATATACATATACATAATACATAACTAGGATTCAAACGAACTTTGGACAACTAACCTTGATACCCTAAGACCACATCAAACAAGAACAGGAAGCAGGGTAGACTAGCAGTCCTAAGTCCTTTCAATCCTACTTATATAACTATATTTATACAGATACACAGAATATAAGTTTAAAAGAGTTTAAGTAAAAGTATTTGACCATTGAAGGAGTTTGTAAGACAATTTGAGGTAAAACCATTTGATAAATAGCTTGGAAAGTAAGAAAAACCATTTGCTTGGTAGTCATTAATCACATGTGATTGATATAATAACTATAATTGTTCAACTTGTATTCCCCCCCCCCCCCCCCCCCATAAAAGCATTTAAAAAACATTTCAGAGGTTATTTTAGGGGTATGAACTCACCTGTAGTGAGTGATTCTGATGACAATGTTGGATCTGTTGCTAAATATCAAGTGGTGACTTGAGTACACACGCGAATCCTATTTAGCATATATTGGCACATGTATGAATATAATTAGTGTTATGAATAACTAATTAATGAATTGGGACCACCTTTGGGACTAGTAAACACTTATATTGAAGTGTTACAACCATAAATGATTGTGCGAAGGGTTAAAAAGGCTATACAAGAGAGTGTATGGCCAAAATACACACTATAAGTGTGTGTGCGACCATGTGTGCGGCCAGGTGTGCTGCCAGAAACATGGTGTTCTTGGTGAAAGATGTTACCTTTCCGGATGATACTTCAGAGGATTTTCGAGTCCTAGCTTTGTAGAAGTGTAAGAAATGATCAAAATGACCAAGGATAGTATATATATATATATATATATATATATATATATATATGAGGCTGTGTGCGGATGGAGGTATGTGTGGTCGCCCTGTGTGCGGCTGGCTGGCCGCACACACTAGTGTGCGGCCGCACACACCAGTTTTGGTGTATTTGGCCTGTTTTTCCAATGCTACAACCAAACTAACCCATCCTCTAACACGTATTTCAATTATTCTAAGCTTTAAGCACTCTTTTAGACCCAAAACTTCATTATAAAATAGCAAAACGAAGCTAACTTTGATATAAAAGAAGAATGTAAGCTAGAAATTTCGGGTTGTCACATCATCCCCTCCTTAGAAGGAATTTCGTCCCGAAATTAGAATTTAAGCAATTTAAGTAATTACAAGCGATTAAGTAAAAAGATGAGGGTATTTCAGTTTCGTATGATCCTCTCGTTCCCAAGTGAATTCAGTTCCTCGCTTGGCGTTCCAACGAACCTTCACTATTGGGATACGGCTTTGTTTCGTTTGCTTGACCTCTCGGTCCATAATCTCTACTGGTTCTTCCACGAAGTTGAGGCTCTCGTTGATCTCGATCTCGTCGAGTGGGATTACAAGAGTATCGTCGGACATACACTTTTTCAAGTTCGATACGTGGAAGGTAGAATGTACGTTACTAAGTTCGTTCGGTAGATTGAGTTTGTAAGCTACGGGGCCGATTCTGGCAAGAATCTCGAAAGGCCCAATGTACCTTGGATTTAGCTTTCCATGCTTTCGAAAGCGTATCAAGCCTTCCAGGGTGAGACCTTCAATAGAACACGGTCGCCCACCTGGAATTCCAACGGTTTTCTACGTTTATCAGCGTAGCTTTTCTGTCGGTCTCTGGAGGCTTTCAATCATTCACGGATCTGAACGATCTTCTCCGTTGTTTCTCGTATGATCTCCGGACCTGTGAGAGTGCTTTCAGGAACTCATCCTTTAGCTAACTGGGTATCACCCACCTCAGCCCAGCACAGAGTGGATCTGCACTTGCGACCATAGAGGGCCTCAAAGGGAGCAGCCTTTATGCTTGTGTGATAACTGTTGTTGTAGGAAAATTCGATAAGGGGTAAATGAGTATCCCATGCCTTCCCAAAGTCGATCACGTAGGCTCGCAACATATCTTCCAAGGTTTGAATAGTCCTCTCACTTTGTCAGTATGTCTGCGGATGGTAGGCTGTACTCATGTCCAGCCTAGTTCCTAGGGAATATTGTAGCGACTGCCAGAACCTAGAAGTGAACCTACTATCTATGTCCGAGATAATGGATATTGGAACACCGTGCAGTCGTACTATCTCCCTAATGTAAGTTCTTGTAAGTTTCTCCATCTTTTCTGTTTCTTTGATCGGCAGGAAGTGTGCAGACTTGGTCAATCTGTCAACGATGACCCATATGGTATCAAGTCCACCCGTTGTCTTGGGAAACTTGGTAATGAAATCCATAGTGATCCGCTCCCAGTTCCATTCCGGGATCTCCGGCTGTTGTAGGAGGCCTAAGGGTTTCTGGTATTCGATCTTGACCTTCGCGCAAGTAAGGCATTTACTTACGAAGGTAGCAATCTCTGCTTTCATGTTAGGCCACCAGTATAACTTTTTAAGATCCAGATACATCTTATCTGAACTTGGGTGGACGGAATAACGAGTGTTGTCCGCCTCGTTCATGACCAAGTCTCTGAAACCACCTAGTTTCGGGGTCCAGATCCGGTCCATGAAATAATAAGCTCTGCCACCCTTAACCTCCAAGTTCTTATCCATTCCTCTCAAGGATTCACTTGCCACGTTTTCAGGCTTCAAAGCGTCGAGTTGGGACACCTGTATTTGTGTGGATAAGTATGAATGGATAGTCATAGTCAATGATTTGACCCTACAACCATAATATTCCTTCCGACTTAGGGCATCAACTACCACATTGGCCTTGCCAGGATGATAATGAATTTCACATTCGTAGTCACTTAGTAGCTCGACCCACCGTCGTTGTCTCATGTTGAGCTCCTTCTGGTCGAAGATGTGTTGTAAGCTCTTGTGGTCTGTAAAGATAGTGCTCTTCGTACCGTACAGGTAGTGTCTCCAGATCTTCAGAGCAAACACAACTGCTCCGAGTTCAAGATCATGGGTCGTATAGTTGACCTCATGTGTCTTCAGCTGTCTCGAGGCATAGGCGATGACCTTACCTCGCTGCATCAAAACACATCCGAGTCCTTGATTCGATGCATCGCAATAGACCATGAAGTCTTCTATTCCTTCGGGAAGGGATAGTATTGGCGCGGTGCACAAGGCTCGTTTGAGTGTTTGAGACGCTCTTTCCTGCTTCTCTTCCCAGTCAAAGGCCACGCCCTTTTGGGTCAGTGTTGTAAGAGGTTTAGCTATGCGGGAGAAGTTCTGAATAAACCTGCGATAGTAGCCAGTGAGTCCTAGAAATTGACGAATTTCTGTAGGCGTCTTCGGTGTTGACCAGTTCTTAATGGCCTTAATTTTGGATGGGTCCACGTGGATTCCTTCTTCGCTTACCACGTGTCCTAAGAATTCCACTCTTCGGATCCAAAATTCGCATTTAGAGAACTTCGCATAGAGTTTCTCCGTTCTTAAAGTTCCTAGAACCTGTCACAGGTGATCGCCATGCTCTTCCTTACTTCGGGAGTAGATCAAGATGTCATCTATGAAGACAATGACGAACTGATCCAAGTAAGGTCAGGATACTCTATTCATCAGATCCATGAAAACTGCGGGCGCATTGGTCAATCCAAACGGCATCACCACGAACTCGTAGTGTCCGTAACGAGTTCGGAAGGCTGTCTTTGGAACATCCTCCTCTAGTACTTGTAATTGGTGATATCTGGATCTTAGATCAATTTTGGAAAAGTAGTTCGCCCCTTGCAGTTGGTCAAATAGATCGTCTATGCGAGGCAGAGGGTAACGATTTTTGACCGTTATTTTGTTGAGTTCTCTATAGTCGATACACATACAGAATGATCCGTCTTTCTTCTTAACGAACAAGACCGAAGCTCCCCAAGGCGAGAAACTTGGTCTTATAAAGCCCTTGCTGAGCAGTTCGTTAAGTTGACCAGATAGTTCCTGCATCTCTGCTGGTGCTAATCGGTAGGGCGACTTGGCTACTGGGGTAGCCCCTGGAACTAAGTCGATTCGGAACTCGACTTGACGTTGCGGAGCTAATCCTGGAAGTTCTTTGGGAAAAAATGTCGGGAAAATCGCGTACTACTGGGATGTTCTGAATGTCCTTCGCTTCTTGGCTCACATCGACCACATGAGCGAGGAATGCACGACATTCCTTTCGCTAGAATTTCTGAGCTTGCATGCTCGAGATGATACGAAGGTTCGTGTCGGGTTTGTCTCCATAAATAACTAAGGTTTCGCCTGACAGAAGATTAAGGTGAACTGCCTTCTCGTAACACATGATATCGGCACGATGACGACTCAACCAATCCATGCCGATAATAATGTCGAAACTTTTAATTGAGACCGGCATGAGGTCGATCGAAAATGAATGGCTATCTAAAGTTAGGGTACACCCTATGAATATGCTGCTAGTGCTTTTTGTCTTTCCATTATCCATTTCTATAGTGAATGGTTCAATAAGTGCTCGTGATTTTTGCCTAAGTAAATGAGCAAATTTTTGGTTCACGAAACTCCTCTCCACTCTACTATCAAATAGAATGTACGCATAAGAGTTATCGAGGAGGAACGTACCAGTGACCACTATGGGGTCGGCAACCGCTTCCTCATGACCTATGGCCAGAACTCTTGTCGATCCACCGGCAAACCCTGCCTTCGGGCAGTTTCTTTTGAAGTGACCTAGCTCGCCACATCCGTAGCAAGTTTGGCCCACTCCAACGCCGGGGACTTGGGTGATTGGCCTCGCTGGAGCTTTACAGAAACGGGCAGTGTGCCCCTTCCTGTTGCAATTTACACACTGCATTTCCCGAAAGGCTCCCACATGGTGGTAGTTACATTTGTTGCAGAGCGGTAGGCTTCCAGAATACTGCTTTATCGGAGTAGCAATAGTGGCAGGTGTTGTCGCCGCATGTACTGCCACGACCTGCCTTTTCTTGGCAGCCTTATTCTTTTTCTTGTCATCCCAGAATTTCTGCTTGGAGTCAGCGGTTCTTGTAGGCTCTGAGATGGCCATGGTAGTTGTTGTTGCAGCCGGGGTACGAGCCCCATGGTCAATTAGCCGTTGTGTCAATCGCTTGGCACTATCAAATGTAGCTGGATGTGAAGCCAATACATTTCCTTGGTATGGGGGCACCAGTCCCCATATATATCTCTCGATCTTCTTTCCCTCAGAAGGAATCATGTTGGGACAGAGGGCCACTAGTTCACAGAACCTGGCGGTGTAGGCGACTACGTTGGAGCCATTCATGGTTAGGCCCCATAGTTCTTCCTCCAACTTTTGGATCTCGCCTCTCGGGCAGTACTCCTCTATCATGAGGTCTTTTAAAGATCCCTAGCCCATATCATTTGCCACTATTAGAGATAGTGACTTAACATGGATATTCCCCCATGTTAGGGCTTTAGTTTCGAAGGTGCAAGCAGCATACTTCACCTTGCTATCCTCGGAACAAGAGCAGATTTCGAAAACCGATTCGGTTTTCTCGAACCATTGCGAGAGGGCAATGACTCCGCCCGTCCCATTGAAGGACAATGGTTTGCAGTTTGTGAAGTCCTTATAGGAGCACTCTCTCTAGCGCACAGGGGCTTCAACTTGAACAGACTGAACAGGGATTCCTCCTCCAATGGAACCTGATGAATGGTATTGAGCCATGGCTGTAGCCACAGCTGCAGCTACAGCAGCATTCAAGGCTGTCGTGTCGAACTGAGGAGTAGGTGGTTGAGGAGGTGGTGTTTCGTTATTAGGTTTTCTCCTTGGATTTCTGCGAGGTGGCATCTTTGATCTATAAGTTTATGAAGATGCAAACATTGATAAGAATTTAATGGAAGAATTTGTGAATATGACTTGTGGACTAACTCCACATAGCCCAACAATACGATTTAATGTAGGTCTAGAACTAATAGATGATGACATTTGGATAATAATTCCCACAAGATTAGGTATCTGTAAATATTACTGGAATTGTAGATGTAACAAGTTTGGGAAAAGCGGCCAACATAAAGAGGCCTTACATCAACCATAATGGAAAATTTTGACAGACTACGACCTAATCAAGACCTAATAGGTCTAAGATTTACAAGGATGGGAAATTAGCCTAAAGTTTTTACATAACTAGGTTATATCCACAAGAAAAGTTAATAAGATTCTATCGGCAACGAGAACTGGTAGAGTGAGTTATCAAATCCGAAAGAAGACGCTCGATGTCACTTACACGTCTATCCGATCTTGCCTGCTGAGTTCGAAGTTCCCTGACTTCAGCTCGGGTTTCAGCAAGCTCCCTCCAAAGCATTGCATTGCTGACCTGTGCCCTTTCCTGTGTAGACTCTAGTTGGCGAATGTGTACAGTGTTAACACCAGTGTTGGCATCAATCTCCAAGATTCGATTGATAGATGATTGCCCCAGTATCGTGTTCCGAGACATCCTTCTGACCATGATGGGTAGAACTCTGTCAGCAGAACCTCCATCAGTGAGGTTGTAGAAACTTCTGTCTCCATTGTAGGGAATGGGTTGACCCTGTTCATGGCTCCAAGTATTCAAGTTGGTTGCCCACAGAGGTGTGGGTCCTTGAAATGCAGGTCGGGGATTGTTATTCGGGGCTTGGCCTACTTGAGGTAGGTTGTTGACTTCGGGTTCCGAGTCCGAACCATCAGAAAAACCTTCAGCTTCATGATCATCCAAAGGAATCGAGTGATCATCTTCCGGTTCCTCTTCTAGCCATCCTGCATTGTCGTGGTTGGGGAAGTACGGGTCTCCGGGGATATGGAATCCATCCATTTAATCTATGCGAGAATAGGGACAAGGAAATAAGTAATAGACAAACTAACTAGATAGTTATTAGATGATCTTTATTAGTTACCCCAGTACTTGTTTAGTGCATACCAACTATATTTACCTATGAAAGGATAGCCCTTCGAATAAGTGAATCCTAACTTTAAGCCCACAATCAAACAAGAACAGGAAGTAACGCAAAGATTTACAGATTCTTAGGCTATGACATCCTAGGCAAATATACCCGTAACGTATCCACTAAGCAACTATTGACATACAAATAAAGATCTTTTAATTCTCACATAAACGATTATTGTAACACAAACTACTCCTATAGTATTTTAAGTTTAGTGTTCTGTTCTACTATTCTCATTGTAGTAGCGTTGGTAAGTTTTTAGATTTGTTGCAACTTCAAAACCATACTTAGGCACATGCTAATCACTCCTCGGATAATGTAGTTGATCAGGCTACATCTTCCAGGGTTGACCATATGTCTCTAAGTCCACTTGTGCAATCCAACAATCGTAATACTTGTGTGCTGTCCTAGTGACGCTGATTTTAGTATGAATGCAAGCGCGTATACTTAATTAAATATTTTATTATTTAAAAGTATAAACTATTTATCAGATTATTTTAATCCCGCTTGTGTTTATAGTTCGTATATCTTTTATGGGTTGATACACTCGATTCACTATAAACAATGCTCTGATACCAATCTGTCACACCCCCAAACCTGAACGACGGAAACGTTCTGGGGTGGAGGACGTCATGTACAGTATCACAACAATGCAAGTAGTAAACAAGCAACAACATCATCCATTGCATTAATAATATAATTTCATACAAGTGTGTTTTGTCAAGTTATATATGTTGGATTAGTGTCTAAGTCCATAACTATTTTGGTATGTACTTGACCCAATGGTGCATGGTCCTTTTAGGTTGCCTTCACCAAAGCAACTTGATAGGATGAATTATGGAGAGAAAGGATTAAATATGATTTATTAATATATTATGAGAATAATATATTAAAGGATAAATCATATTGTTTAATTAATATTAGTCAAGAAATAATAAGTAATTAGTTTTGTGACTAAAAGAGATTAATTAAACTTAAGGGACTGGAATTGTAATTATAAGATAATTGCAATTTGGGCTATGGATTGTCTTAAATTATTGGGTGGAAGAATTCTATGGGGAAGCCCATAAGGAAATCGTCCAAGGCCTTAATTAAAGGAGTCTATGGGTTGCTTAGGGCTTAAGCATCCAAATTAGGGTTTCCTTGTTAGATAACCCTAATAGTCTCACTATATATAGAACCCTTAAGGCTCAAAAACGTGAGGAACTACTCCTCTACGGGTTAGAACACGTTTTGGGCAGCCTCCATCCTCTCTCCTCTTCATCCTCTTGCTTATGGTGTTTTTGAACCATTAGAGGAGTGACATTTGTGACTCTAAGCTTTCTAAAGTCAATACAAGGAGATTTGGGATTGTTATTGCTACATAACAATCAAGGTATGATCTTAAACCTATTCTCATGTTAATATGATTACTTGAATGCTAGAATTAGGGTTTATAGTCTTGGATAACTTGCATGTACAATAGAGAAATCTAGATCCAAGCATTAGGGTTTGTCTGAGCACATAGGATGTTCTTATGACCAAAACCCATCAGTGGTATCAGAGACTAGATTGGTTTCTATTGTATTGATGCCTTGTATGTTGAAAAAAATTTGATTTTTGTGGTTCTGCATGATGGACTCAGCGAGTCCCATTGTGGACTCGGCGAGTTGCCCCGTACTCGGCGAGTCCATGGGGGTACTCGGCGAGTTCGAGCGTCAGATGGAGCTATTTTCGGGATTTCTTGTTGTTTATCTTTGAGATACTTGCCTTTATCATATTAGATCAATATAAATCCGATTTCATGATATATATATATATATATATATATATATATATATATATATATATATATATATATATATGAGTATATTCTTGATCTAATTGAAGATATTTATCAATTAATAAAATATTTGTTTCCTTATGTGATAATTGATTAATTATTTTGATTAAATTGGTAAATTGTTTTGCAAGAAATCATTAAATAAATCAAATATGGATAATTATGTGATTAAATGTTAATTTAGATTATTTGTTATTTGATTCTTGTTGTTATGAAAAGTTTCATATTTTCCCCTTTAGGTTTTATAGTTTAAATTTGAACCCAAAAGTTTTGTTGTTTTGAAATTTAAATAGTTGAAACCCTAATGTTTTGAAAAAGGTTTCAAAACTTGCCCTCAAGTTTTGGAATTTAAATTTTGATTAATAATTTAATTTTGATGTATATTTAAATTCTAAACCCTAATGTTTTGAAATGTTTCAAAACTTACCCTCAAGTTTTGGAATTTAAAAGTTGATTAAAAGTTTATTTAGGAACGTTAAATTCTAAAACCCTAGTATTGTTTTGAAAAGTTCAAATCACACCCTTGCGGTTTTATTAATTAATTAAGGTGTATAATTAAAAGAAGTTTAACAAATCCATAAAAGTTTAGGTTTACAATTTAATTGAATTAAAAGTATAATTGTTAAATTTGACCACCTAGTATTTTAAATGTGTAAAATACACCCTATACTATATATAACATTAAAAGTCTAACAATATATATATATATATATATATATATATATATATATATATATATATATATATATATATATATATATATATATATATATGTATGAGTAAAAGTCATTCTTACCGTTAGTAGGCCTCATTCACGAAGCTGGTCTATAAGAGGTGTTTAAGTAAATTGCCTATAATATGGCGATTGAATGGGTATCCACTCTTACCCACCACACTCTTGACTAGTGGAGGGTCGTTAGCCGAATGGGTAGGATAGGACGACACCTTCGATTATAAGTATAATGAAGTACAAAAGTAACTAAATGTTTTACAAATTCCCAATCTTAGTTACTTAGGCAAAGTGAATTGATGCAATTCCATGAAATTACACTTTGTGCCCTTGCGAAGACGTTAGTGGAGCGTGTGTGGTTTACCGGCACACTAAATGGTTCTAAGCAAAGGTAGCAAAGGGCGACTCAATGTTTGTCATAGTTCGGTGGAGCGTGTGTGGTTTATCGGCACATCGAATAGGTGACTGTAACATGTGAGGGCACCATGTAAGTTTTCATGGTTATTCACACCCGCTTTGTGATCCTCGGCATCCCAGTCACAAACAAGAGGGCCATATCGAGATTAAAACATGCCATTGAAATGTTCAATGAATCTCAAAGGATCTAGGAGTTTTCATAGGTTTAAAACTTAAATTTCTTTTTCGTTTTTTTCATGGTGGAAATTAGTGAATCGTCATTCACTTACCTTCAAATATTTTGCAACTAGATTACAGCATCCTTTTTCTAGGTTGTAGCATATTGTGTTGGGTCCTAGCCTTAGTATCTCATTTGGGTGATTTATTAAGGACTCAATCAATCAACTAACTTGAATTTGTTTTTCTCCCGTTTTGTAGATGTCAAAGTTCGACAACTATGGTCTTCCCAAATCCCGTGGAACAAGCATTCCACATGAAGATGGTATTCCACAATTCGATCGAGGAACAAGAAATCATGCTTCACTTCCTCCACCTCCTCCAATTGTTCTCCCTAACCCACAAGATCGAAGAATTGAAAGGTTCAATATCACTAAAGCCCTATTGGAAATGAAACATGAAGATGGTAAACCCGTGTGTGCCCACGTTCTAGGAATAAAATCACACATTGATAGGTTGATAATGTTGGGTGTGTCATTCCCAGATGAGTTGGCTGTGAATTGGGTTTTGCAGTCACTTCCTGAATCATATAATGAGTTCAAAAGAAAGTATTATATGATGGATCATGACAACAACCTCATTGACCTAACTTACATGCTCATTTCTGCTGAATCAGAAATGATTTGGCAAAGAAATGGAGCGTATTTGTTAGGAAAGTCAACCAACCATGCTTCCGAGGACGTTCTAGGAGAACCGACCTGCGTTTGCTGCCAAAAGAAAGGTCGTTGGATACAAGTCTACCCTAAGAGCCTGAAAAGTCCAAAAGATGGGAGAGTTAAGGTGTATGGCTACGCTTTAGGTAAAATCCACTATCTAACTCCGTTAAGTTCCTATTCATTGATTCTTAATACATGATGTGATAAGATTGCATTTGAATGTTTTGCAGGATCGGTGAAAAGAAAGGAAGCTTGGTGAAAGAGCAAGATGAATCTAATCACGAGGAATGGATCTCGATCGCATGAACTTGAAGATTAGATTTTGAGCTTAGATAGTTTTGATAGATTTGTTAGAAATTTTCTTTTTGAAATACATAGTTTTCAATGGATTTTGCATTGTAAGGACAAATATTTTCCGCTGTTTTTTATAAATAAAATAAATTTTGGTTGACTTATTTATTTATTTGTTTATTTCCTTGCAATGAAATCGTTATGAAAATTGATGTTTGCATATTTCTACAACAAATGGATAGGATTCTTATTTATGGTGTTTATGGAAATGTCAAGAATTTACCAAATAGGGAGAGTTTCTCATCGTCCAAATTTCAATTGGACAAAAATTTGGAATCACGCAACTTGGTTGCATGATGAATGAGAAATTTCATATTTGAAAATTAGACTAATTCGTTGACAAAGTGTCAAGTGAAAGGACTAGGAGATCGAGCACACAAAGTTGTGCGTTGATCAAAGTCCACCACAAGAATAACAAAGATATTTGTCATGATTTACTAAAGGTTTAGTAAATATGACTATACTTATAAGATTAAGTGTAATTATGAATTGATTGAAAAAGTTTAAATCAATAGCAGCACGAATAAAAAGAATCAAGTAGGCAAAAAGATAAAAGTTTCTCCATTCTAAGAAGAAGGGAGAGTACCTTTTATGCTTTATGATAGGTCTTAATGATTAAGAACCATATCTCAATTGATCCTCTAAGTGAGTCTTAGCACAATTGTATGTCTAAGAAGAGGAATCAAGAATTGAAAGAAATGGTTAAATCAAAAGGTCAATCGTACTTCGTTCCAATAACAAGTATTAAAGTTGAGATTGTGACAATGAGTGAAAAGTATTAAGAAGGTTTAGAACATTCATCAAATGTGGAAAGTTGTGATGTCTTGGATAAGACAAAGGCCAACTAGGACCAATTTATGAAGTGTTTTGATAAAAGCTACACTAACTCTTGAATATTTGTTTTGTCTAGAGATGGTTATTGACAAGAGAATCTTATATGTCAAGGAGTCAGTGGGAGTCTTAATGGTCTTGAAAGGTTTCAAGAACAAATCAAATAAACCTTATCGATCATAACTAGCACACGAGTTGAGGTTTACAACCTATCGTGTTGACATTATTTTGTTTCTGTGCTGTTTCCAATTGAGTTAATTATGCATGTGAGTTCTATGAGTTCTCATTTTGAACGCATAAAAGGCAAGGCACCTTGATCAATGAAAGGTACATTGATAGGAAAATGTGAGCTTCTTAACTACTTGGAAGACGTGGTGGGCAGCTATGCTACCATAAGGCAAGAAATCAAGATTAAGAAAGTTCGGTCCATATGAGTTTGAATTTGTCGTAAACTTTGGTTTTAACAAATTCACATGGATAGGAACACATACACCGTTTAAATGTAAGTGTCATAAGATTTCCTCCTTCATGAAAATGATTGTGAGGAAATGCTTTTACTAAGAAAGATTTTAAGAAGATAGTGATTGTAAAATTGCATTCTCGAATTCGATTATGGTTACGGTATCCCTTTCCATGATTTGAATTGTGAGGTTTGGCAATTAGTCTTAATTGTTTAGACACACATATAAGCTATCTAAGGAAAAGGTGTATAAGTTTAAGAGGCCTTGATAAAAGATTATCAAAGCATTAAGTATTAGAAACATGGACTTAACAAATTCAATAGGTATTGTTTTTCTAAAAGTTAAGTTGTTTCTGAATACATGTCAAAGCTAGTGGGAGCATAAGTGTTATGTTTTATAGTAATCATCATGATAGTGGGAGCATAAATGTTATGATTGTATGATTATTAAGGCACGTATTGCAAGTTGGCAATATTAATTATAGAAAACAAGAGTTATACCTGGCAAAGTCGTAAGGGTTGTAAAGTTGTTTTGCTATAATTAAGGGAGAGAATATTATGCTTCATTTCAAATCTAAAGGCTTAGGTTGAGAAATGTTAATAAATTTAGTCAAAGGTACATAGTGTGCTCTTAAAATTTCGATTATGATTACGACATTCCTTTTCACAATTCGAATTTTGAGAACATATCAAATAAAACATTATGCATCGTGTCCCATACGCTTCGGGTATAGGATCGATTGCAAATGCTTTAATGTTTGACCATTCTAAAATTTTCAAAATGTCTAGCGCATTTAGAGGGAAAAAGGGACTAGAATCGGTTTTGACTAAAATAATTAAACAACTATCAAAGGACAATCCAAAGTTCGACGAGGATTGGTTGCTTATGAGTAGTTGGAAGCATGGTATTAATTGGACCATATCGACATTATTATGAATAGAAAAGATTCTATTAAGAATGAGTTGTCATATGGAAATTATGGAAATGTTTCCATATTTGATGGACCATATTGACATCACTACGAATAGATAAGATTCTATTAAGAATGAGTTGTCATATGGAAAATATGGAAGCGTGTCCATATTGGGAATTGAATATTGAAAATCTATGTTTAGATTAGAAACATTTATGCAAAAGGATGTTCAAAGGAATGTACTTTGAGTGAGAGACATCATATATAAGGAATTGTCTTGTAACAATCTCCGATAGAGGACTTTGTAATACCATTGGCAATAGTCTTTGTGACTTTGGTGCAGTGACATTACGAAAGGATCATTGCATAAAATGTTAGAATCTAGCATATTCTATAAGTAGCAAGAATTTGATATTCTTACACTTATGAAAAAGGATTAGGAGTTGTGAAATGAGAATGATTGGAAATATGTTCAATTTGATCTATTTCACAAAGAAATAACCATAAGTAAACATTGTGTGCATACTAGGAGCATGGGACAAGTGTAATAATTCAAGTAAGAAGTCGATTACCTGAAACGACAAATAATGAGTAATCAATATGGTGATAAATAAAAGGTGTTTTATTTATGCTCAAAGGTTTGAGGCTATATGAGATTAGTATTATTCTTGTGTTTCACTTTGCATGTTTTGACTTCCTGAATAATTTAATTGGTTTAGAACAATCAAATTATTCGAACGGGCCACAGTCGTTCATATGTTGGAAGTAGATATGAATGAAGACTGTCGTGAATTGGTGTGTGAATTGTCTAAAAGAGTATTAGACATAAGTAAATGTTTACTGCAACGTTCATGAGTGCTTATGAATAAGATTTGAGCATTGGATTAAACCACGCTCACTTGGATGACTCCATCAATTGTATCGCGAGTGATTGGTGAGATGATAACATCTTATATTCTTGAAACCGAGATGTGTGATTTGTATCTTGCAAATCGATTGCACATTGATAATATGTAAACGCACTAGTAACTTGGTGTTATAAAACATATTGTTATGTGTGATTCGGTGAGTGAGTGCAAGCGAGCATTGTATAAAAGTTTATCCGTTCCTTTTATCCAAAGTAGGATAAAAGCGATATCTTTGGGCCCCTCGATGGTTTAGTGATGACAAACGTAAATGCTCGGCCGGGCTAGGGCTAATTTGATTTGTCCAATTAGTCAGTCGTCATAAATCGGAAATCGAGAAATAGTACAAAGAGAATGATTAGAAATCATGTCTCATACGATATCTAGAATGGAGGAATATATGATCCCTTATCTAAAGGACACACGTATCTAATAGGATCAGAGTTGACAGTGGCTTTGGAAAGCTACGATTGCAGATCAGGATCTGAAGTCATACGCATAATAGTTATTAGACTTATCAAAGTGGGAGACTGTTGGATTGGTGTCTAAGTCCATAACTATTTTGGTATGTACTTGACCCGATGGTGCATGGTCCTTTTGGGTTGCCTTCACCAAATCAACTTGATAGGATGAATTATGGAGATAAAGGATTAAATATGATTTATTAATATATTATGAGAATGATATATTAAAGCATAAATCATATTGTTTGATTAATATTAGTCAAGAATTAATTAGTAATTAGTTTTGTGACTAAAAGAGATTAATTAAACTTAAGGGACTAGAATTGTAATTATAAGATAATTGCAATTTGGGCTATGGATTGTCTTAAATTAAGGGGTGGACGAATTCTATGGGAAGCCCATAAGGAAATCGTCCAAGGCCTTAATTAAAGGAGTCTATGGGTTGCTTAGGGCTTAAGCATCCAAATTAGGGTTTCCTTGTTAGATAACCCTAATAGCCTCACTATATATAGAACCCTTAAGGCTAAAAAACGTGAGGAACTTCTCTTCTAGGGTTAGAACATGTTTTGGGCAGTCTCCATCCTCTCTCCTCTTCATCCTCTTGCTTATGGTGTTTGTGAACCATTAGAGGAGTGACATTTGTGACTCTAAGCTTTCTAAAGTCAATACAAGGAGATTTGGGATTGTTATTGCTACATAACAATCAAGGTATGATCTTAAACCTATTCTCATGTTAATATGATGACTTGAATGCTAGAATTAGGGTTTATAGTCTTGGATAACTTGCATGTACAATAGAGAAACCTAGATCCAAGCATTAGGGTTTGTATGAGCACATAGGATGTTCTTATAACCAAAACCCATCAATATAGACACCAAAAATATACATCAAAATAAAAGAGGAGTCTTGAACGAGCTTCGTCTTCTCAAAAGTCTAGCTCCGGTACCTGTCTATTGGCGACCTGAGAATACAAGTTATTTTGAATGCGAGTATCAGCTTTAGAGCTGGTGAGTTCATAAGTATATTAGTGTCTGAGTTTGTAAGAAAGCATTTGTAAGATGTTTTGTAAGATGTATTGTGCATGTTTGTAAAGGTTTTGTGTTTGTTTGATCTACTCTAGAAAACCCTATGTTTCCTACTAAAAGTAGCCTTCTACCAAGGCATCTAGTTTTTGTGTGTTTAGCTCTTTTAAAAGTGTGTATTTTCCTAATTTTCGACTATCATTAACCAAAAATATAGTTTCTACATTACCGTGCATCGTGTGAATATCACAAAGTAAAATGTAAAGGGAAAATGTCTTGGTACTGTAACGTAGTTTTAAGTAAACTACTGCTATACTAATTACCTTAAACCAATTGTATATTTTAAGGTAACATGTGATCAGCCTGTATCTTGCTACCGACTCAATAGTAAAGTGACAATGTAAGATGCCACAAAAATGACGTTTGGCACCCGTAGACTTGCAAGTCCCACTGTAGCGAGCAACAAGGTGTGGGATAGTCAATCCAGTATAGATCTATACACAAACTCATATGCTCCCCAATTAAGGAGATCTGATACAAAAACAGTCATGGCAGGTAGTGCCATGCCCTGCTTAATGGCTCACATAACTGTGTTTATGTATATATAATGTATATGTAATGTATATGTGTGCTAGCTGTATTGTGCGTTCTTTCTCTGTCTAGCCTGTATGTTTGTTTCTCTTCATAGTGTCTATTGTTTGTTTCTCCTCACTCTGTTTCATGTTTGATTCTTATCATAGTATGTACTGACTCATGGATGAACTGACTCTTTGTATGTTTCATTGTTCTAGTAATAGTATCTTCCTAAACTACCCCTATGGTAGCTTACTAGTAAAGTATGAACATGTCTGTATGCCCTTGCTACTCAAGGGCATGGATTTGGATGAAAGAAATAACCTTTCATATCTATATACATATACATAATATATAACTAGGATTCAAACGACCTTCGGACAACTAACCTTGATACCCTAAGACCACATCAAACAAGAACAGGAAGCAGGGTAGACTAGCAGTCCTAAGTCCTTTCAATCCTACTTATATAACTATATTTATACAGATACACAGAATATAAGTTTAAAAGAGTTTAAGTAAAAGTATTTGACCATCGAAGGAGTTTGTAAGACAATTTGAGGTAAAACCGTTTGATAAATAGCTTGGAAAGTAAGAAAAACCATTTGCTTGGTAGTCATTAATCACATGTGATTGATATAATAACTATAATTGTTCAACTTGTATTCCCCCCCCCCCCCCCCCCCATAAAAGCATTTAAAAAAACATTTCAAAGGTTATTTTAGGGGTATGAATTCACCTGTAGTGAGTGGTTCTGATGACAATGTTGGATCTGTTGCTAAATATCAAGTGGTGACTTGAGTACACATGCGAATCCTATTTAGCATATATTGGCACATATATGAATATAATTAGTGTTATGAACAACTAATTAACGAATTGGGACCACCTTTGGGACTAGTAAACACTTATATTGAAGTGTTACTACCATAAATGATTGTACGAAGGGTTAAAAAGGCTATACAAGAGAGTGTATGACCAAAATACACACTATAAGTGTGTGTGCGGCCAGGTGTGCTGCCAGCACATGTGTGCGGCCAGGTGTGTGGCCAGGTGTGCTGCCAGAATTGTGTGCTGCCAGAAACATGGTGTTCTTGGTGAAAGATGTTACCTTTCCAGATGATACTTGAGAGGATTTTCGAGTCCTAGCTTTGTAGAAGTGTAAGAAATGATCAAAATGACCAAGGATAGTATATATATCAGGGTGTGTGCGGATGGAGGTGTGTGTGGTTGGCCTGTGTGTGGCTGGCTGGCCGCACACACCAGTTTTGGTGTGTTTGGCCCGTTTTGCCAATGCTACAACCAAACTAACCCATCCTCCAACACGTATTTCAATTATACTAAGTTGTAAGCACTCTTTTAGACCCAAAACTTCATTATAAAATAGCAAAACGAAGCTAACTTTGATATAAAAGAAGAATGTAAGCTAGAAATTTCGGGTTGTCACAATATCTATACACTTATGTAGTCAGTATATATATATGTATGTATGTATGTATGTATATATATATATATATATATATATATATATATGTATATGTATTGGATAGGATGGCTGTGACTTCAGCTCCAACACCTTGTATAGCAAAGGTGTATAAACTTACATGGACACTTCAAACTACATTACTAGTATTCTATAATAGGTATAGTTTGGGAAATACTACCTACTATTCCTAGTACAAATGGAACATACAAGAGTCAGTTCATTCATGAGTTTATACAGTTGTATTACATACTATATGAAGAGATACTATTACATACTATATGAAGAGATACTATTACATACTATAAGAAGAGATACGATTACATACTATATGATGAGTAACTATTACATATTATATGAGTATATACTGTTATATACGTACAGGACTAACCATTCTACACCCAGCTCTTAGCTATAGAGGGAAAATGCACATCGATGGATTTCTACGATTAATACTATTCGGCAAGTTACTCTATCGTGTTTATCCTAGTACCAAGGGATAATACGATGAAGTAGACTATATTTTAATAATAATTATATAATGATGAAGTAGACTATATTTTAATAATAATAGTTACATATGGGAAAATTACACATTCTTACAAGAAACAAACATACAAAACAGTTGGATCTTGGTAGAAGACTATTTTTTTACACTAGTAGGAAATATGGGATTTCTAGGGTTTTCACAGTTATACGAACTGTTTCATCAAACATTTACAAGTATTTTCCTTACGTTTTACAAATCAAAGACATTAAAATACTTATGAATTCACCATCTTTATTGCTGATACTCGCTTTCAAAATAACTTGTATTCTCAGGTCATCAGTAGACAAGTATCGGTGACAGGTTTTTGAGAAGACGGAGCACAGTCAAGACTCGTCTTTTATCATTCATTTTTTGTGTCTATTACATTACAAAGAACACACATGTATTAAAATTATATATTTAATGCAATGGATGATGTTTGTTTACTTATTTACTATTACTGTGTTGTGATACTATACATGACGTCCTCCGCCCCAAAATGTTTCTGCCGTTCTCGGTTTTAGGGTGTGACAAGTTATGACATTTGTCACCCGTAGACCTGCCGATCCCAACTGTAGCTAACAGCCAAGGTGCGGGATTGTCAGTCCCGTATATATCTATACACAAATTCATGCTTTCCCTCCAGGAGACTCTAGTTATAAAACATGACTTAGCAAGGATCTTACTAAGTACCATGAAGTAGTATCTCACATTCTAGTATTAAACTCGTTTACATATAGTATGTATATATATTCTTGTTCTTGTAAATGAATAGTGTACTTACAATGAAAAGTAATTTGTACTTATGTAATTGATATGTCACACCCCAAACCAGAACGGCGAAATCGTTCGAGGGTGGATGACTTCATGTAGTATCGTAACAGTTGAATACATAGTAAAGAAAGTAAACGCAACCATCATATATATAATTTAAGAGTTATATTGTTGGATAATACTTGTGTCAAAAACAAATTACAATATGATGACAAAATGAGTTTAAAACTGATGCCTTAGCATCACTTCTCCAAAAGCTGAAGTTTACATGTATTACTGAATCTCTGAGAAATACAAGTATATTTGAAAGAGTAGATCATCATTTAAGTTGGTGAGTTCATAAGTATTTAATATCAATGTTTGTATAAATTTAAATGATTTTGTTTGTACATATTTGAAAATTCCTAGAAAATCTCATATTTCCTACTAGTATAAAAGTAGTCTTCTACTAAGACCCGATTGTTTCGAATGTTGTTTCTGAAATTCCAATATTTTTCCATAAGTGTAAGGTATTTAGAAAGTTCCAAAGATTTTCATGCAATTGTGTTTTTCATGCCTAGAATAGAAGATTTATGTATGTAAAAGAATCGTTAAGGCATTAGACAACCCTGTAAATCAACGTGTTTTTAATACTCCATGTGAGTTTTATAACCATATTATTGACCCTGACTCCGTGTAACAACATTCTTTAGGCGTTGGAATGTTATGACGTTTGTCACCCCAGACCTGCCGGTCTAACTGTAGCTAATAGTTTAGGTGCAAGATTGTCAATCCCGTATAGATCTATACACAAGTATCACGCTCTCCTTACAAGAGATTATGGTATATAATACATGACGTTAACTGCATACTTGAACGTACGTGAAGTTGAATGTCACACAAAACTTAGTATCAAATAGATTTACGTATGAAAAGTTCATTTGTTCTTGTATGTGAAAGTATGTACCTGATATAGTACTCATAGTATGTAAAATCTCTTGAATATCTAGTAAACCATATGTAACGACCAAAAATTTCAACAAATTTTAAACTTTTTAAAACATCCCAATTCCTTTAAGTTTTTACAAAAAGGTTTTCAATACATTTATTATCAGAGTATTCCCAAAACCATAACATAAAACATAAACACGAGGAGCGGTACGATCACGCCTTTGCCTTGCCACAGTATCCCGAAGAACCTAAAAAAACATTAAACCACAACTGTAAGCCCGAAAGCTTAGTGAGATACCCCCAAAATACCAACCATATATATCATACACACATATCATGCTATATCATAACAAATTACAGAACATCCATGCATATCGGGTCTACTGTGTGACTGGTCCGCCGTATCGGGCCTTCAGTCCACCTGGTCCACCCTCCGAGTCTAGTCATGTCCCCTGAGTCTGCAGTGTGGTTGGTCCGCCCGCACCGGGCCTTCAACCCACCTGGTCCACTCTCTGAGTCTACAGTATGATTGGTCCGCCTGCATCGGGCCTTCAGTCGGCCTGGTCCACTCTCCGAGCCTCGACACGTCTGGTCCTCCCTCGTCAGGCCTACAGCCTATCCGGACCGCTCGCTGGGCCTTCGGAATAACCGATCCGCCCTGGGTATGTTGGCCTACAGCACAAAGCAGGTCCCGCCTCAACCCATCCCCAGTCAAACAACCATGTGCACATAATCATAAAATCATATAACAATTCACATCCAATCAAACCGATCTAGCAGATCACATATCATAACATACTCTAAACAGGATACTGACCTAACATGTCACTAGCATATACCATCAAAATACCCGGATGCCTTAGACCCTGTTGATATAGTGAGGATAACTCACCTCGCGATTGCTGAAACTCTGAACTGAAGAAGCAGATTCCCGAATCACCGACTCACTGAAAATCCCGAACTAGCCATCATAACAAAATAATCATTAGGCCAAACATACATCCACTTATTGGGCCAAGGCTAAAGTCCAAATCTTCTACAAAGCCCAATATTGGCCCAATTTACTAAATTGGGCCCTCCTCACCAAATGGGCCTAGATCCAAGGTCCATAATAATATTTGGTTTCAAAATACTCTATCCATACTATTCAATCAAGGTCCAATCTTATTAGCCCAATGACAGCCCAAACAAACAAGGCCCAAACTTAAAATGCCACAGAGGGGGTATGTTGGGCGTACAACGATGCTCGCAAAATAGGATCGAGGCAATGGACCGTTACGCTGGGCGTACTCATAGGTTACGCGGGGCGTAACCTCACTGCTCAACAACTCACATAACATCTTAATGGCTTAAGCTCTTAAGCCCAAACTTCAGATCCTTAGGCCAAATATGCCTAGGATCCATAAAGTCTCGAACTTTATCACCTGGGACATCCATAAAGCTCTTAATCCAAAGTCTTAATCCATTAAGACCTACTTATCTCACACATGGAACAACCACAGCCCTTGGGACCTTATTTTTCTCACTCAAGACCTTTCCTAAGGTCTGAAAGGATAGATAATCTTGACCAACTCGAAACATGCAACAAGATGAGGACTTTTGGGACAAGAATGGTGTCAAATCTTCACAACACATAGATCTACACAATATGAATGTCAAGCGAGAAGCTTTATACCTCAAATAGGCTCCAAAGGATGATGTCTTTCCAGATCTATAAGCTCCATCCGTTTCTCTCCTTCTTTGACAACTTCTCCTTTCTTCCTTTATGCTTTCCTTTGCTAATCCAAGCTTTCCAAGACCAAACACACCCAACAATGGAGGTGGGATGGCTATCTAGGGTTTCTGAGGTTAAGAGAGTGCTTATGGAGGCTAAAGAGGAAGCCTTTATGTTCTTTATATAGTGGTTGTCTTAAAATTAGGGTTTTGGGGATTCTGAGAGTACGCTGGGTGTACTCGACCATGCACCCGCGTTCATTTAGCCAATTACAGTCGGCGTAACCCAGCCTACGCTGGGCGTACCTAGCGTGCCCCCTTTTCTTCACTTGGTCTTCCCTTTCCACTTTTCCCCTTAAGAGCTACAATCAATATTATCTTCGAAATTCCGTAACTCCTCTACTCTAAACCCGCTCCCGATAAACTTTACATTCACACGAGGGTGGCGAGAAGCCCTATGCTTCTATCAACATACCCCAGTCCAAAGCCTTCTCGGATAAAACCCAATTCCCATAAAAGGACCAAAATTACCCTTCCTCTTAAATCTCAGGGACTCATAAATAAATATTTTAAGAACGGGGCGTTACACTATACCTATTATAGTTTTTCTCAAATGTATGATTCGTTTGTATGATAAACTCTAGTGCAGTATCAGCTTGGTATGTAAGTATAACATTTGTAATAATATTATTGAACATTATACACCAATATATAATTAAAATGTTTGATATTTGTATAACATGTTTTTACTCTTGAAGCACAAAATGTTATTGAATAGGTGTTGCATGCGAACGTTTTCATATGATAGTTATGAATCCTATATGATTTGTTATATAAAGATAAGTGTAGTAAAAGCTTAATGTTTTCCACACGAGAGTAACCGTGTGTTTACTTGTATCTCCCCCTCCCCCTTGAAAGTGTATAGAAAACGTTTATAAAGTATTTGAAAACGTAGTTGTAGGGGTATGGACTCACCTGATAGACAGAAGAAGGTGAAACGAAAACTGAGCAGAACTTCAACTAGGAAAAGTTGAATTTCTCGGGATTCTCGGGAATCTCGAGAATATCGGGAGTGAAAAACCTTCCTTCGGAACTTAGATATGAAGACCTGGGCTTCGGAATGGCTTCGGGGGGTTTAAACGTAGAGCTTCGGCACGAGAGAGAGAGAGAGAGAGAGAGAGAGAGAGAGAGAAGAAATGAGCAATGGAACCCAACACCTTCGGCTGCTATTTATAGCCCTAATTTGGGTGCCACGTCATGGTGCACGTCACCACGTCATGGTGAGGGATTCTATCCTCTTCCGTTGACGAGACGTTTGTTGACGTACCTGGAACCCATCAATCACAATACCACGTCATGGCTACTTCACCACGTCGTGGTGGGCCTGACAGCCTCAGATTTTGTGTCGAAAACTTGTAAAATTCATAACTTCGGCGTACGAGCTCCGTTTTTAACGTTATTTATATCCACGCATAGGTGAGATTATGCTCTGCAGCTCTCGTTTAGACTTCGTTGGCAAATTTTGACTTTATTTTTATTTTTATTTATTTTCAACGGGCTGGGACACAAAAAGTCTGTTAAAAATCCATAACTTCTTCATGTGAGGTCCATTCTCGTCAGACTTTATTCCGTTGTGCTACTATTGTTGAGATATTCGATTCTCATTTAGGTTGTATCGGTTAAAAATCTCTCGATCTCTATTTCGAGTATTTTAGTTGTCTGCTGCTATATTCGAAACTTGGAAAAATGAGAATTTTCTCATACGAAGTCAGATTTGGACGTTCTTTTATATCCGCATACGGTCTAATGATATCTAAAACTTTCATTTAGATACCTAAGACTAAATATAATTGGATTGAAACTTCGCGTTTTACGCTTATCAGTATTGTCGGTTTTTACTGTGATTCTTAGATTGGTCATAACTTCTTTGTTATAACTTGATTTATAATGTTCTTTATATTTCTGAAACCCTTGATACGATGTTTATCATTATATGTAACCTAATAAAGACTTTTGAACATTCAAATTTTGATGCAAATTTCATTACATTAAAAGAGATTACAATTATTGACTTTTTAGGTCATTACATCGATTCGAAAAGTATCGGGTTGTCACATGATACACGTAATGTATTATTGAGCTAGATAATAGTGTGAAAGGATCTCGAAACTATACCTATTATAGTTTACAAATGTTATGTTCGTACTAAAATGATTGACCATGTTATTGAAATAATTTTAATACACACACACACACACACACACATATATATATATATATATATATATATATATATATATATATATATATATATACTTGGCATGTATAATTAAGGTTTAACTGACAGTCGGACTGGTGATCCTACCCTAAGCCCAACACCAAACAAGGAACAAGAGTCAAGGTAAAAGCAATAGTCCGAAGTCTGTTAAATCCTAATTATACATAAACATTTATATATATATATATATATATATATATATATATATATATATATATATATATGAGTATGGTTTGATAAAAACAACAATTTAAGAGTTTGAAAACAATTTAAAATAGTTTTATAAGTTTTATAAGAGCATTAATATCAAAAAATGGTTTGTAATCGCATGTAGGTGTTAACACAATTATATTGTGTTCTACTTGTATTCTCCCCATAAAAGCATTTAAAAATGGTAAAACACAAGGTTATGAACTCACCTTATGTGAGTGTTCGAGTGAAGATATGGCGTAATAGAGTAAATTCCACAAGTTAAATCCTGTAACAAAACATGATCCTAATAGCATTTCACGCAATATATATGTATATAATTAGCGAGTATATTGGTAAACATGTTATGGAATAGCCAAAGATGTAAGAATAACTTACACAATGGAGGATTAGAAGTAAATCGTGAGGCTATTGGGAGTTCTCGGTCAACATTTGCGTTTTCGGTCAGATGATGATTCAAGTGTGTTCTTGGTGAAACCAAGAGGATCAAGGTGTTTTCGGTTGGGTTTAAGGAGATGGAAAGATGATTGCTTGATAGTATGAAAAACACTTGAAGAACTCAGATGATCCTATGAAGATTCAAGTGATCTTCGGATGATAGTTGTAACATCCCGAATTCAGGTGTGTCTCTTAAACCCTTCTCCTTTTCCCAACTTGTCAAAGTAAGCCTTAAATGAATTATTGGGCTTGTGAGTATGTTGGGCGTAATGAAGGGTACGCTGCGCATACTCGGGCGCTTAATTTTGGATGTGGACTCGCCTGGGTACGCTGGTCGTACCCAGGGTTACGCTGGGCATAGCAGGCCCAAGTGTAAACCCTAATTTGGGGCTTGTGCACTATAAAAGGAACGTTATGGCCTTGGCCTCAACCCTATTTTAGATAGTGAAACCCTAATAAAGAGTCCTTCATTTCTAGCTAGTGTGTTGGTGTTCTAAGCTTCAAAGTGTCA
The DNA here is from genome assembly GCF_052625555.1 of Lactuca saligna. Lineage (NCBI taxonomy): Eukaryota > Viridiplantae > Streptophyta > Magnoliopsida > Asterales > Asteraceae > Lactuca > Lactuca saligna. The sequence goes on along the minus strand of NC_136423.1, from coordinate 136,370,175 downwards.
TTTCTAGGTGGTGGAAGAGAAGAAAGGCGATTTTGGAGGCTAGGAGTTGTGGGCAAGAGTAGATCCGAGCTTTTCAGAGGTTGGAGCTTCTTCTTGAGGTAAAAAGCTCAAAGCTTGACTTTTTATTTGTATGGTGTGCTTCTTGGACCAATTTCTAGGGTTTTTAGTCCCAAGATGGAGACTTTATGAGCAAATGGTCTCCATTCGCCCAGATCTATCATATTTCAGGACTATAAGAGTTGTATGTTCATAAAAATGCGATCTTGGATGTGGATAATGAGCCATGCATGAGATCTAGATCTTTTGATCAGGAAGGAAAGTATTAGAGGGTATAAGGACCTTTACAACCATGCAAAGGCTTAAAGGTTCCGATTTTATGGAATAATAGGTCTAGAAAGAGTCAGATATGGAAGTTGGGTGAGTGTCTTAACCGTTTAAGACCAAAAACCAAAGAAATACTGAAACTGAGACTTACGTTGGGTGTAACTCTCAGTACGTGCAGCATATGGGGTTGAGATCCCGTTTGTGACTCGTCGGCGTACGCCATGCGTACGGAGAAGGTACGCGCTGCGTACTGCCTTCTGTTGACTTTTAGGGTTTTGGTCAACCCTTGGACTTTTAGGGTCAGGGAGGGGTAAAATGGTCTTTTACCCTTCTGTGGAATTGTAGAGTGGATTTAGTCTAGTCTTTGTGAGCCATTATTTATTTGAGAGTGTTGTTATGTGATTAGGCGGGGGCTAGATCAGTATGTTCGAATGCGAGATTATCCGAGATACCCGAGGTGAGTCTTCTCATTATACTTTACCTAGATTGGTACTTAGAGTTATGTGACAGAGTATTTTGTATGTTATTTATATGATGTGATACACTACATTATTTCTATGTGATTTATGCTATGTATGTTTCAGAGTTTAAAGAGTTAGAACCGGAAGGTTCACAGAGTTAGGACCAGAGGGTCCACAGAGTTAGGACCAGAGGGCCCACATAGTTAGATCCTCGAGTGGCTAATATGTGTTATATGTGGTATTTTGGAGAACTCACTAAGTATTTATGCTTACAGTGTTGTGTTATGTGCTTCAGGTACCCGTGAGGATCGCGGGAAGGCGCCGGCATGATCAATACCCACGCGAGGAGTTTTTATGTATTATGGTCTTGGATTGTGTTCTATGGATGTTATATGATAACAATGACATCTTTATAATATTTATGAATGAAAGTATGTTTTGGAAAATGTAAAAACTGTTTTGAATATTTGGGCGTTACAATAGTAGTGAGAATGATAGGTTTTTGGTTGTGTTCTTGAGAGAAAAGGAGGTGTTTTCGGCTAGAAGGTGTGATAATGAGGTATCGATTTCGGCCCCCATGTATATATGGCCGAAAACATGATGGGACAACTTTGTTGGGAATGGCAAAACACTTAGGATCTCGTGCAAATGGATATAATTTAGGGGTTCTCGGTCAGGAACTCTACCGGAGAAGTAGTTTTTGACCGAGAATAGTTTTTTGTCCAAAGAGTTTACGGCCGAAAGTGGTTTGCGGTCATAGATAGTGTTCATGCGAGGGTTTTCGGCCGAAAAGAGTTTTTGGTCCGAAGGTCTTATGTTGCGAGGTTCTCGGTTAGAGTGTTTTTATTTCTAAAATTTTAACGGGTTATAACATGGACCCTTACAAAGGTCCAAAAGATTGCTATAACCAAGGATGGAGACTTGATTGCTGACTCTTAGCTCACTTATTCTTCTTTCTTCCTTTAATGGCTTCAAAGAACACCAAGACAAGGTTTAAACGATTTGGAGGGGATTAGGGTTTTTACAAATTTCAAAGAGGGTGATGGAGGCTGAAGGCGAGCAAACTGTAACCTCCTCATTCCTTTAAATAGGGAGCAAAACCCAGAAATAGGGTTTTGTCATTTGCCAGCTGCCATGTTGTGACCATATACTGCCACGTTGTAGCGGATTAAATGAACCCGTGGTTTTCTTGAAGCACCATGTCGTGGTGCTTTCCTCATGCCGTGGCAAACCTTAAAATGCTTAAAATTTGGAATTTCAATTACCTCGGGATCCGAATGTTACAAGTTGTCATCTACTTCACATAGTGTGTTTAGAAAATCATCATGGTATATTTCAGTTGCTTTGCTTTTGAAATCGTCTTATTCTTCAACATCAATTGCTACACCATCCAAGTGACCATCTTTATAATCATGTGGCCAAATATGCATGGTTTGTTATGTTGGGCAGTACACTCCATAATTGAATCATTACAACACAAATAAACCATAATTAATATGAATTAATGGTCGAATATGGAAGAAAATTGAACAAAACGTGAAGAATTTGTTGTCATTTACCTTCTATCATTAATGGGGTGAGAATTTTCAAATGTCGTTTACCGATAGATAAACCATGAAACCGTACTCAGCCTACAAGTCATCTATATGAATTACCATGTAAACTTGGGTTACCGGATGAAGTATCTTTTTGAAAAAATTATCTCGTAAAAATTTAAGGTGTTGTTCGTTTCTTGTTTGCAGATGTTCTTATCCTCTTTTGTTTGTGCAACACAGACCACATGCAGACATTAAGCTTCGTAGGCTGTTTGTTTTTTTGAAGACTGCAGACCTAAAAATGTCTGCGTTTCCTCTTCTTGATGCATATATGTGTTGGGTTTTGAGCATTCTAACACTCCTATGTTGTACATGCAACCCTAAATACCTTAGATCTATGTTTTCTCTATTATACATGCAAATATCAAATTTTCAAGGTATTATCCTAATTAGCATATTATGAAGTACAAGTAATATAAAACTAGTAGAATTACATACCTCTTTGTTGGTGCTTGATTCCATGGAGCTCAAGAGCCTAGTTCCCCAAATGTGATACATCAAATGATTCACACAACACCATGAACATTTGGAATAACCATGAGAGAAAATATGAGTTCATAGAAATTGGCTTGCCCTCCATATTATGCATTAGTGCCAATTTCACCAACCAATGGGGTCTTTATATAGTATGCACATTAGGGTTACACCATGTAACCCATGACTTTACCCACTCCTTATGCTCCATGGGTTTTAACCTCCATGGAGTATCCATGGGCCACCACATGGGTTAAACCCAGTATAAGGAATCATGGATCATAAGCCCACATATATAAGAATCAATGATTTACACAATCAATCCCCATATATTTAATTAGTCTCTTTTTGATCACTAAATTAATTCTTGATCAATACTAGTTAAATAATATGATTTCATATTAATATATTAGAACTTATAATATATTAATATGTCACAAATATCTTCTTCTCATTAAAAGGTCTACCGAAATGTTCCGATGCCATGCAACCCAAATGGACCATGCCGAGTCGGGTCAAGTATATACCAATTATAGCTATGGACTTATACACTAATCCAATAGTCTCCCACTTGGATAAGTCTAACAACTATTATTGCAAGTATAACTTCACAACCTGACCAACAATCGTAGCTCTTAAAAGTTGTTGCCGAACTCTGAACAAATCAATGACGCGTCCATTAGATAAGTGATCATATATTCCTCCATTCTATATATCATATGGACTGAGACATGGATTATAATCATTCTCTCTGTCCATTTGTTGTATCCCGATTTCTGATTTATGACAACCGACTAATTGAACAAATCAAATCAGCCAGGCTTGGCCAAACACTTATGGGTGTCATCACTAAATCATCGAGGGACCCACATATATTGTTTTTATCCCAAAGGTAAAAGGAATGGAAAAACTTCGACTTATATGCTTGTACTGACTACTTGTTGAATCATACACAAAGGCACATTTTATGACATCGAGTTACCAATGTGTTTTCGTGCAATCAATGTATAACCAACTCATAGTCAACAACTCACATCTCTAGGTTTGAAGAATATAAGATATTATCATCTCACAATTCACTCGTGATAAAATCCATGAAGTGAATCCAAATGAGCGTGGGTTGAATCCATTACTCAGGCCTTATGAGTACTCATGAATGTTGCAACAACCATTGTTATGTCTAATGCACATTAGACAAATCATACAAGCCAAATTCATGACAATCTTAAATCAATACCTACTTCCAAAGTATAACTGACTGTCGAGAGTTTGAATAACTTAGTCATTCGGGAAGACTAACCTAGTTATTCTGGAAGTCAAAACATGCAAAGTGAAACAAAATTTTAATACTTAATTCAATATGGGCCCAAAATCTTGAGTGTAAATAAAAACCATTTTATCTAAGCACCATATTGATTACTCATTATTCATTGTTTCAATTTATCAACTTAATACTTGAATTGAAACAATAGTCATGCCATGCACCAAGCATGCATACTATGTTCGTCCAAACAATAGCTATGCCATACTCCTAGTATGCACACTATATTTACATATGGTATTCTCTTTGTGAAATAGATCAATTGATAATATTTCAATGATGTTTGTTTCACAAATCCAATCCTTATTATAAATGTAAGAATACCAAACTCTTGCCATCTACTATAATCTGTTAGATTCTAAACTTATATGCAATGATCCCATTGTAATGACTATGCACAGAAGTCACAAAGACTTGGAAACAGACATTACAAAGTATTCCAATGGAAGCAATTCCATGGAAATGAAGTCTCAAATTCAAAGTACATTCCTTTGAACATCCTTCTTTGCATTAATTTCTTTAATCTTGCACATATTCAGAGAATAACTTCCACCTATGGAAACAATTCCATGTTACCATTTTGACTATCACTTCTGAACAAGAGTTGTCACTTTTCAGAATATGTCAATATGGTCCTTTCCAAAGTTTACCTTATATTCCAATTGTTCACGATCAACAAATCTTGGGTCAACCTCAGATTGTCCTCGACAATTGTTTAATCATTTTAGTCATGTCTGGTTCTATTCCTTTTTATTTGTCATGTTCTCACAGTTCGAACTATGAAGAGGGATGCCGTAATCATGATCGAATTTTAAGAACGCAACATATATAAAATTTTCTTATGTTGAACCATTCCAACATAACATTCTGTCACACCCCCAAACCAAGGATGGCAGAAACATCCGGGGTGGAGGACTTCATGTATAGTATCATAACAACAGGTATAATAGTGATCAAAGCAATACAAGCAATCATAAATATAATTGAAAAAGATATTACTGATGGGTTTTGGTCATAAGACATCCTATGTGCTTATACAAACCCTAATGCTTGGATCTAGGTTTCTCTATTGTACATGCTATGAATCCAAGACTATAAACCCTAATACTAGCATACAAGTAATCATATTATCATGAGAATAAGTTTATAGTGTTACCTTGATTGTTATGTAGCAATAACAATCCCAATTCCTCCTTGAATTGACTTTGGAAGGCTTAGAGTCACAAGTGTCACTCCTCTAATGGCTCACAAACACCATAAGCAAGAGGATGAAGAGGAGAAAGGATGGAGGCTGCCAAAAACGTGTAGAAACCCTTACAAGAAGCTTAGCCACGTTTTTGAACCATAAGGGGTCTTTATATAGTTGGGCTATTAGGGTTATCTAACAAGGAAACCCTAATTTGGATGCTTAAGCCCTAAGCAACCCATAGACTCCTTTAATTAAGCCCATGGACGATTTCCTTATAGGTTTCCCATTAGAATTCGTCCATCCCTTAATACAAGGCAATCCATGGCCCAAATTGCAATTATCTTATAATTACAATTCCAGTCCCTTAAGTTTAATTAATCTCTTTTAGTCACAAAACTAATCACCAATTAATTATTGACTAATATTAATTAAACAATATGATTTCTCCTTTAATATATTATTCCCATAATATATTAATAAATCATATTTAATCCTTACTCTCCATAATTCATCCTATCAAGTTGATTTGGTGAAGGCAACCCAAAAGGACCATGCACCATCGGGTCAAGTACATACCAAAATAGTTATGGACTTAGACACTAATCCAACAATTACATGGTTGCAAGTGTTATATATTTCAATAATTGATTACAACATGATAATAAAATAGTTGTTCAACGTCGTAGCGTTCCATCCTCAAAAGCTTGTGGTTACTTGATTTCGTTGATTTCCTGAGAATACTAGTATTTTTGAAAGAAAAGTGTCAACAATTAAGTTGGTGAGTTCATAAGCGTTTAACTGTGATGCTAAAATCCTTTTCTTTGCAAAAGTGATGTTTGTTCAAGAAAAATCCAATATTTTCCTTATAAAATGTATTGTAGTCTTAAAATTCAAGACCGAAATGTACAAGTATTTTCCCATACTTAAAGAACTTTTATACAAATTTAAATCGACCTGAACTCATTAAATTTTAAGTAAGAACCTGTAAATCTTCTATTTTGTTAATACCCCATGTGAGTTATTATAACCACACTATGACCTATTGGATTCGTAATACGACATTCTTCAGGTGTCGCCAGTTAAATGACACTTATCACCACAGACCTGCCGGTCTAGCTGTTGCATGCAGCTCAGGTGCGGGTTTGCCAGACCCAATATAGATCTATACAGAACTATCACGTTCTCCCTATATGAGACTTTGGTTATAATTTACAGGACTTTTGACTTTGTTACTTTGGAGGTAATGTGAAGCGAATGTCTCACAAATTTACTCATTAACATATTTACGTGAACTGAATTGAAAACCCCTTTTCATATAAAGCCGGTACTTTGTATTTGTACCCCATTTATATGAACTGAAAACCTTTGGTAATGAGTTTGAAATGTAATTGAAACATAAAGTATACCTATTATAGTTTATCATATCTGTTTGTAATGTATATAAAACATAAACTATACCTATTATAGTTTATCCAAAACGTTTGTAATGCAAATGAATCTCATTTTATGTGAGTCGAATGTATAGCAAAACATAACTATGTTTATCATGCCTTATCTTGTATTGTTTGTAATGACAATGAACTCTTACAAATCAGTGAGTATTTTCTTTTATATAATTATACCACAACGGAAAACATAGATAAAATATGAAACCATCAAAGATTAACACTTTGCTCAACATGTTACAAAGTGTAATGAAAGTTGTAAACTGTTAACTTGTTTTTAACATTTCTGCACTGTTTTGGAAAAATCACAGAAAAATCATACGAAGTCGAAATCTAAATCCGTAAACTCTGCGAGTTTATAAAATGTGTTTAGTTTGTTCATTAATTTTATCATGATTTTTAGATGTCTCTAACTTGTGTCAAAATTCCCATATTCACAGACTGGTCCGGATTTGTAGCAACAGTGATAGACAGTTCTGTAAAAATCACCATAAATTTTAGAAAAATCATATGAACATGTTCAAGTAGTCATTTTAAAGGTATGAACTCACCTTGTGTGATTTCAGTGGATGGATGTTGAAGAAAGGAAGTATTCAACTCAAGAATACTTAGAATGTTGCTAGAAGATTCGAAGATCTAACACAAATATGATGGAGTTTGTGTAAGGGATCTATGGTTTGAGTTAAAAGGAAGTCTAATAATCATGTGAAATATGATGATACTTACCAAATGTAGATGGAAAGATTGAAGGATTCCTTCGAAATCTCAAAATTGTGAGAGAGAATTTGAGAGAAAAGATGTGTTTGATCTTTGGTGGAAATGAGGGAAAATAAGTGAAGTGAAGAGAGAGGGTGAGTTTTCCATCTCTTAGGATGTGAGTATGGTTGGGAAATGAGTGGAAAAGGACTATGAAGTGACTAGGGATGGTGGGGAGGGGTGTGGGTTGGTCATGGAGTGGGTATAGGTGGTTGCTTGTGTCATAAACTAAAGAAAAGTCAACACTCCACCTCTAGTACTTCACCCACTCTTCTTGGATAAGATGTATCCCTAAAAAGGTGATTAATTAATAAATATGGGTCCTTATATGCTAAAATAAAGTTTTGGGTGAAAATCCCGCGTTAAAATGATGAAAAACGGGCCTAAAACGAAGTCGTAGTCGAAAACTGGGTGAATTTGGGCTTCCTGCGAGACCTCTCGGTTCTAGGCTGAGGTTCGGTCCCTAATGTTGATGGGCCCGAAGGTGAAAGGGAGCGAAAGAGGTAAGAGGCGAAGGCGAAGGTAGGGTTCGGTGCTCAGGCGAGGTTCGATCCGAAGGGACCTTCGGGTTTGGTCCTTGCGAGGCTCGGTCCGAAAAGCAGGTTTGGTTCTTAGGACTTCGGGTTCGGTCCTTGAGGTCTCGATTCTTCAACAGTTCGGTACCTGTAGGGACCTTCGGCCCTAAGAGGGTTCGGCCCTTTAAGAGGGGTTTTGGGTCCTTAAGTCTATTTTACCCGTTTTAAGCGGTTTTTGACCCGGTTAAGGGTCGGGATGACCCGAATGATTACCAAAAGTTAAAGGAACTTTTGAGAGAGATTTGGGAGAGATTTTTAATAGAGAGAGATAGAGTGAAAACGATTGAGAGGGGCTCTTTTTGTGACCTTGTTGAGTGCTTGGCTTCGCAATGCAAGGTCCGTAAGCCCCATTAAGCCATATTTAAGGATCTTACACACTCTTGATGAGTATGCAACATTGTTTTATCGGTTTGGTTCATTACTTACCACAATTTTAGGTTAAGGAAATCTAGACATACGAACTTTTCAATTGATGATTTCTCATTAGAATAGCGAGTTGTATAGTAATTACCTAACGTAAGCCCTAGTACACAAAGGTTAATTGAGTCGACCGATTTGACTTGTTGACTTTAGTTGACTTTGACTTGACCGTAAATTGACGGTTGTCACATCATCCCCCTGTTAGAAGGAATTTCATCCCGAAATTTGCATTTTGACTGGCACTTCAAGAGTTTGGGTATTTTTATTCAATTTGATCCTCGCGTTCCCAGGTAAACTCGGGTCCTCACATAGCGTTCCAACGAACCTTCATGATGGGAATACAACTTTGTTTCGTTCTTTTGATCTACCAATCCATGATTTCAACTGGTTCTTCCACGAAGTGGAGACTCTTATTAACTTCAACTTTGTCGAGGGGTATCACGAGAATCTCATCGGACAGACACTTCTTTAGGTTCAATACGTGAAAGGTAGGATGTACTTGATTTAGTTCTTGTGGTAATTGGAGTTTGTACGCCACTGGGCCAATCCTTGCAAGGATTTCGAATGGTCCTATGTACCTTGGGTTTAGTTTCCTACGCTTTAACAAAGTCAGTCACCCAAGCTATTAACATGTCGCCCAAGGTTTGAACAGTCCCTTCTGTTCTGCTCTTCGGTTTGCTGGTGGTAGGCCATACTCAAGTCTAGCCTAGTTCCCTGTAAGGTTTGCCAGAGTCGCGAAATGAATCTACTATCTCTATCAGAGATAATGGATATTGACAGACCATTCGTTCATAAAATTTATTTGATGTACATTCTAGTTGATTTCTCCACCTTGCTGGTTCCTTTGATTGGTAGGAAGTGCGCAAATTTGGTCAACCTATCAACAATCACCCAAAGGGTATCGAGACTACCCTTTGACTTGGATAATTTGGTTGCGAAGTTCATGGCTATCCGCTTCCACTTCCTTTCGATTATCATTGGTTGTTTGTAGGAAACTCGAAGACTTCTGTTGTTCTACCTTGACCTTGGCACAAGTCCGATACTTGCCCATATGTGTAGCGATGTCAGCTTTCCTATTCGTCCAATGATGTTACTTTTTAAGGTCTAGACACATCTTGTCCGAGCTTGGATGAAGGGAGTAGCAAGTTTTCAGGTGCTTCGTTCGTGACATTATTTCTGAATCCATCAACCTTGGTGTCCAGATCCAGTTCATGAGATAACATGCCCTGCCACTCTTGCCTTTTAGGTTCTCCTGATTGGTAAAAATTGTACATCTTGTGCCGTAGAGATGGTGTCTATAGATCTCTAGGGCGAGTACTACCGCTTCTAGTTTGAGGTCATGCGTGGCCTAGCCGACCCCGTACGTCTTTAGTTGTCTTAATTCATAAGTAATAACTTCTCCTCGGAGCGCTGCATAGGGCCTGCTGTATTGTTTCTCATTTTTCGGTTAGATCGGTGGGAGAATATGGGTTCAATTTACGCGAAGAGATTAATTTGAATGGTAGAACATCCACTCGTACTCCTGGGCAGTCTTGTCCCAAAGCTCCTGGTAGGACTCGTACCTGGTGCATCTATCTTTAACTCGTGCATATAGGTCGTATGTAATTAGGATTGGTAAGAAGTTTGGATGGGTGACTCTGCCCCAAGTCCACAACCAGACAAGGAACAAGAAATAGGGCAGAAGCACACATCTGATGCCCGTAGAATCTTAATTACATATTCTCCTCACATACACCCTTAGCAGTGATAGGCTAACCGTATTCGTCCCAAGCTTCCATGCTTGATCTTAACTTGTTATACGAGTGATATCCTCGAAGGGTTTACTAGGAATAAGTTGAAAAGGTTACAGAAGGTATAACACACTTCCAGAGAGTGCTTCGGGGTTTTGCAACGAAGGATGACCCGAGGGTCAGAAATTGGATTTAAGGTTATGAGAGACGAGGGTTTCGATATTCAACTGGTTAAATGGAGGGTCTTCTTGTAACATATGCAATTGATAAAGTGATGACCCAACCAATCCATATCGAATGATGACACCGGATTTTCTCGATGACACATATATCAAGTCGTATTCGTAATAGGTATTCGTTAGAGTGGTAGTGCATCCTGTATGTCTTTTTAGTGTTTTCCATTTTAATCGATGTTATTAGAACTGTAAATGATTTATACCACCGTAGCTAGTGCTGGTAGTGTGTGTCCTGATAGTTTGTAATGATACCTTATATTGTGAACCCCATCCGATCATTCCGCGATCGATCGGTATATGCAAGTCGTATGTCATTTGTCACTGTTGAAATCAACGGGTGAATGGATCTATCTGAATACCACCACTAGACATGGAACAGGAATTTGGACGGAATTATTCGCTTTAATTCTGTTGTATTTTTATTATAACTAGTCCTGATGTATACATCAATTCATCACAACTTATCGGTAATGACCCTAAGGTCATATATGAGTGTCTTTGATTTGATTTGAATGAGAGAATGTTTTAACTACTTTTTGAAAGACATAAATTTTAGCAAACATACAAAATTCATTACAAACAGATGGTTCTTAAACGTTTTTGTTTGTTGGAATCACTACAAAAGTCCTAATAAGATTCGTTGTTGCTCATGTTGGTTTGTTTATCACACTCCTCCTGCTCCCCCGTCGTTCTTCTCGGTCGGACAGTCTCTCTTGAAGTGTCCCATCTCACTGCATAGATGGCATACTGGATTTTCATCGGTGTTGGTGTTTGACGTGATGAGCCGGGTCCGGGTTCTGCAGGAGCGGGAAGTATGTCCATTCTTATTGCAGTTTTTACAGTGCAATACCCGGCAAGCCCTATTGTGGTGGTAGCTACACTTGTTACACTTTGGAAGTTTCTTAATATATCGCCTAGCTAGTACTTGAGTGACAGGTGTTGTGGCAAAGGCCGAGGCATGTGTCGTGACTGTTGTTGTAATGGCAGGGGTGGCCATGGGTTGTTGTCTTTTAGCGAATCTTTGAGATAGGGTACGATCATACCAACATTGGGAAGAGAAAGTTTTTCTGGACTTCGAATGTCACCATTGTTAATGTCCAAATAGGTTTGGGAAGTAGATCTTCCAATCTAATTTGCTTTACCAATGTTCCAAATCATTGATGATTCAACATCATCAAGCAAATATGTAACATCATTAAGGGTCATGTTGTGATCTGTCATCAGCGAGTGACTGAAGAATCAAGTCAACAACCAGCTACCTCGAGACACCGACAGCCGACTCTCCCGACTTGTCAATATGTGACTTAACCTCTAAGATGTAAGCACATATGGACTTTGCTTGCGAATAGGGATTCAGTGACTTAGAACTTATCAAGTCTTGAAACTTGTGGGATAGGGAGATTTATTGGTGGAGGTGGAGGAAGTGAAGTATGATTTCCAGTCCCACTAATGCACAAAAAAGGGATTGATCTTTCACCTTGGTTGCCATATGAGATATCATCTTCATTAGGAAGCTTGTTCCTAAAGATTTGGGAATACCATAGTTGTCTAGAGGAGACATCTGTAAGGAAAAAATTTCAAGTTAGTTGATTTAAAGTCCTTAATATAACACCCAACATGAAATATTAAGGCTAGGACCCAACAAACTACTTATAATTGGAAGAGGGATGCCGTAATCTGAGTTATAAAATAGTTGAAGGTAGGTAAATGACGATTTACCAATTTCCACCATGAAAAACGAAATATAATTAAGTTTTAATTGGATTTTTAACTCCTAGATCTTTTGAGATACGATGAACTTTCAATGACATGTTTGAATCTCGATTGTGCCCTCTCAAGTTTGTGACTGGGATGCCGTGGATCATAAACAAGGTGTGAATAACCATGAAAATATACTTGGTACCCTTAATATTTATCACCTAATCGATGTGCCGGTTAACCACACACGCTCCACCGATCTATGATAAATTTAAGTTACCCTTTGGCACACTTGGTCAGTCCGAGGTTAGTGTGTCGGTTAACCACACACACTCCACTAACGACTTAACAAGGTGCAAAGTGCAATTTCATGGGTTAGCACCTTTTCACATTTTCCTAAGTAACTAAGATTGAGAACTTATAAGTGTTTAGTTACTTAGTATTTATCATTATACTTTTAATGAAGGGAGAATTATAGTCCTATCCTACCCGTTCAACTAACAACCCTCCACCAATCAAGGAAGCGGTGGGTGAGAGTAGACACTCATTAAACCGCCATTTTATAGGCAGTAACCTTATACCCCCCTTATAAATCGACTTCATGAATGAGGCCTACTAATGGTAAGACTTACTTATTCTTATACATATATATAATAATTAGACTCTTAATATTCTAGAAGTATAAGGTTTGAATTTTAAACTCTTAATATTCTAAAGGTTTTAATTTGGAATTAAAGTATTAGAGTGTAAGACTTTACAAGTTTCAAAAATTCCAAAACATGAGGACAAGTTTTGAAACTATTCAAAACCTTTCATATTCATAACTTATGAGTTTAATGTACATTAAAATGAAAACTCTTCTTTTTATGTAACTCCTTATTCTTTAATAACACTTTTAAAGAAGTAACTCTTAAACATCCATAACTTGAGGACAAGTTATGGAGTCATAAAACAATTTAATGAAAAAGACTCTTCATTTTTGTGTAACCTATGGCACTTTTATGAGTTTTAAGATTCATAAATATGACTTTTCATATAACTTAAGGACAAGTTACAAAAACACATTTTATGAACTTCTTTTAGATCAATATGGATTGAAAACAAATAACACATCATTTTTTTACTAATCTAAATCAACTCATAAACAAGGTAACACAAAACTTTTGGCAATCCACAACTTGAGGACAAGTTATGGAGTCCATACAATTTCATTAGGATCAAGAATTACACTAACAAAACAATTTGCACATAATTCCTATGATCTAACAAAAACTCACAAGCATGAATATTCATAAGCAACAATTTTCAAGAATTACATAAACATATATAAACTTGAAACTTTGATTAAAGCATTAAAATTCATTTAACATAATCATTACAACATTAAAAACAGGTTTTATAAGTCCAAAACAGTAAAAGGTAATGATTCTAGACCAATTCCAGCACCAAAACTCGAAGATATGCTGTCAGGGGGGTCCAACTCGTCGAGTGCATGAACCAACTCGTCGAGTTGGTTGAATTTTGCCTTGGACTCGTCGAGTCCATCAGTAAACTCAGCAAGTCCACTGTCCCAACAGCAAAAAAAATAAAAATAATAAAAAAAAAACTTCGATTTTAAGCAGTTTACATCAAGTATAAGTGAAAACAAGCCTAGGCTATGATACCACTGTTGGGTTTTGAGCATTCTAACACTCTTATGGTGTACATGCAACCCTAAATACCTTGGATCTATGTTTTCTCTATTATACATGCAAATATCAATTTTTCAAGGTATTATCCTAACTAGCATATTATGAAGTACAAGTAATATAAAACTAGTAAAATTACATACCACTTTGTTGGTGCTTGATTCCATGGAGCTCAAGAGCCTAGTGCCCCAAATGTGACACCTCAAATGGTTCACACAACACCATGAACATTTGGAATAACCATGAGAGAAGATATGAGTTCATAGAAATTAGCTTGCCCTCTATATTATGCACTAGTGCCAATTTTACCAACCAATGGGGTCTTTATATATTGTGCACATTAGGGTTACACCATGTAACCCATGACTTTACCCATTCCTTATGCTCCATGGGTTTTAACCTCCATGGAGTATCCTTGGGCCACCACATGGGTTAAACCCAACATAAGGAATCATGGATCATAGGCCCACATATATAAGAATCAATGATTTACACAATCAATCCTCATATATTTAATTAGTCTTTTTTTATCACTAAATTAATTCTTGATCAATACTAGTTAAATAATATGATTTCATATTAATATATTAGAACTTATAATATATTAATATGTCACAAATATCTTCTTCTCATTAAAAGGTCTACCGAAATGTTCCGATGCCATGCAACCCAAATGGACCATGTCGGGTCGGGTCAAGTATATACAAGTTATAGTTATGGACTTAGACACTAATCCAACAATATGTACCAAAGTCTTCAAACCTCTTCTAGTCTAAAAACACACATATGTCTTTGTTTTTTTTAACTTGGATTTATTTCAACTTTATCTATTATAAACTTCTTTAATAAAAAATTTACAATACTAAAAGAAAAAAAGTCCGACGACACAATCATGACATTTTTGACAAATTTATAAATAAAAAATTAATTACAATAAGGTCATTGGAGCTGTTTATATATACATGAAAAAAATCTTAATATTGTCTTATATTTTTTTGTGCCAAATTTTATAAAACATTGTTTAATGCAGTATCATTTATTTCTTAAGAAAAATATTTATGCATAATTTTTAATTGATTTAATTGAAAAGGCAAAATAAAAATTTTAAAAATTTTCATTTAAAATCAAAGTTTATTTCCATCAAATTTATGTGTTAAATCTTTTATCCCTAATTAGAATGTTTATTATAAATTTATGACCAAAGTTTGTTAGTTTTTATTAAATATATACCATTTTATTTTTATTTTTTATATAATAATACATAAAAGTTGATATATTTGTGTTAATTATATAATAAAGTAATTAAATTATTGAAAAATTCTTTTAAGTTTTTTATAATAAATTTAATTAGATTTTGATTTATTATAACTGTCTGCAGATGTTAATAAACGAACAGTGATCTTCTTTTAGACTATAAGCGTTTGGTCCACTTCTTCTATTGCAGAGGTCTACATATATAACATATATGATCCTTTAGTAATTTTCCCTACTAATTTTCCCTTACGAAAGTATGACCCGTAAAGTGTAAACAATCCCAAATAGTGAATGGTGCGCATATATATATATATATATATATATATATATATATATATATATATATATATATATATATATATATATATATATATATATATATGAAAAACATCATAAATGGTCCCTGTGTTTTCCCAGATTCTGAAGTTTAGTCCCCGTAGTTTAAAAATCTCATAGTTGGTCCCTATGCTTTCAAAACTTTTGACAGGTGGTCCTTATCCCTCACACCGTTAGAATCCCACTGTTAACCCTTATTTCATTAAAATAATATAAGGGTAAATCGGTCTTTTCACCTGTGCCCTCTTCTTTATAACCAAATGCATGTCTATATTGGTCTAACCCTTCTCGCACCCACCGTCTTCTACTCTCACTCTACTGTGCATCGAATTCCAAAACGATTTCTGCGAGTGTCGAAGATGGCGATTTGTAGATGTGGAATGGAAACAATGAAGTTGACCTCATGGACGGATCGTAACCCAGGAAGGCAATTTTTGAATTGTTCAAGATGTGGGTTCGTAAGGTGGGTTGACCCTCCGATGTGTGCAAGGGCATTGGTGGTGATTCCAGGTTTAATAAGATCAATGAATCGATTGGAAGAGAGGGTTGCAATTGCAAGTGCAGAACTGTGGAACTACCGGCTTATGTTGTTCTGTTCATGGATGATTTTTTTTTTTTGGTTTTATTTTAACGAGTAAGGATTTGGATGGTAATAGGATGGGGGGTTTTGGTTTCTTTGTATGCATCTAACTAGTTCAGGGGGTTTTGGATATTGATGGAATGGGTATTTTTGGTTTCATTTTTTTGTATGAAGTGTAACACATTAAGTTAACGGAAATGATGATTATGTATTTTGTTATAAATCTGTGGTTTTGATGTTCATTTTCGTATGATGCATTGTTATAACTGCATCTTGCAAATGGTTAGGAATGGTATTTCAAATCTACATTGTTATACATGCATCTTCTTGAGAAAGGTTTGGAGAGGGTAATTCATAAGCAAAATGTTGATAAAATCATTACAAAATGTTGATAAAATCATTACAAGTCTGTGTTTAACCCATACAAACATGAGACTTACTTTCAACATACTTACTGATGGAATGTCTTAACCCATACAAACATTACAAAAGACCTAATTACCATAATTTAAACAACCAAACCATAATTTATGTTTCAAAAGACCTAACTACCCAAACATCCAACTAACTACTTAACATATTTCCTAAATTACCCTTTCCCTTTCCTTGTGTCTTACCCTTTGCCTGTGTCTTCCCCTTTGATCCAACTTCACTAATGCCTCCCTGCCCTTTACATGTTCTTGAATTGTGCCCCTTGTTATGACACTTTGAACAAGTGACTGCAATAAATTTCCTGCTCAATTTAGTGGTTTGGCTGTTGGGCTCATCAACACCTCTCCTTCTCTTCTTTTTTGGCCTCCTAACCTACACATATGCATTTATTATATTTAAAACATTAACATACATGCTGGCATTAAAAGTACATATCTAGCCTAGTTGACATAACAACCTGTGTGTGATGTTTTGGTGGAGTTAAAGTGAATGGACAATCACTTTTTGGCCACATTGAACGACCATTTATTGGATCAATTTTGTTCGGATACATGGCTCTCCATGTTGATAACTTATAGCAAGGATGGACCCAATCCTCAACATCAGGGGCATCTTCTCCATTTTCAATTTTGTTCCATATAGCAGAAACAACATGCCTACATGGAAAACCTGTAAATTCCCAGAACCTACAAGTGCAACTTCTTTCATTTAGGTTCACCACATACTGATCCTGCCATGTGCTTGCAACTTGGTACTTTCCTGCCCCATTATACTTAGCTACATACTTTGCTGCTTGAGTCTTAATCTCCTCTAAAATTATAGTTGCAGTAGTACTTAGTTCCCCTTGACACTTATCTATTTCCTTTTGCACAACACACAATCTCTTCATGAGATACTCTCTAATATACTCTAAGCAGGTGATGATTGGTTTATCTCTACCTTCCTCTATCTTAGCATTGAATACCTCACAAAGATTATTCAACAAACAATCAGTGTGTGCCCTACCTGTGAAAACCATATTCAAAAAGAGAAATTACAAATTTTATATTAAAACATAAAACTCAACAACTTCTAAATGACATACCACTAAAGTGAGATTTAGACCATGTCTCTGTAGGAATCTTACACAACCAAGCATGAGCTTCATCATTCATTTTCTTCAACTGATCCATTGCATATTTAAAGTGATTTACTGTTGTTGCTCTACCACATTCCCAAACCAAGTCACTCAACTCTTTTCCTTTCCATTGTTTCTTCAAATTCTCCTGAATATGCCTCAAACAAAACCTATGTTCTGCATTGGGAAATACCTTTGCAACTGCTGGTATTATCCCCTTAACAAATGCAAATTCAGTCAGTTTCATTTATAAAATTAGAAAATAAGCTACACTATCATGAGAAATAATTAGGTATAACATACCTTTTGTCTATCAGAAATGAAGGTAAATTTTGAATTTGTTCCTAATTCTAAGTCTTCTCCTAACAGCTCCATGAACCAGGTCCAAGAACTAGTTGTCTCAGCCTCTACCACTGCATATTCTACAGGGTATATTCCATTATTTGAGTCTAGACCCACAGCAGTTAGTACCTACCCAGGATATGGGCCTTTCAAGAACGTACCATCAACTCCCAGGAAATCCCTTAACCCAGCTTTGAATCCCAACTTCAATGCACCTAGACATACATATATTCTTCTAAAAGTTCTTGTAGTAGTCGACAATGATGGTTCAGGATACACATCTATCCTAACAGTTGAACCAGGATTTGTGTTTAGCAGTTCCAAAGCATAATCCCTGAGATACCCATATTGAAGTTGGTAGTCCCCACTAATCACACGTTCAGCCATTTGCTTTGCCCTACCAACCTTTTGAACTGACATACCAAGCTCCAACTTCTTACACAACTCCTCGTGTAAAGCTTTGATTGGAATTTTAGGGTTACTTTGAATTTGTGGAACAATTAAGTTTGCTAAATATTATGAAGTACAAGCTTTAACTGATCTTGTCTGCAAACATTTATGGACTTCATGTACTGTTTTCACCAACCAATCTGTATTCTCATCTGGCCTCAAGATTTGGACTGCCCAAGGACATTTTCCTTTTTTACTAATCACATTTTTGCCCTTGCACTTTACCTTACTTCTAGTTGATGGCCCACCACATTGAACTATTTCAGTAGATTGTCCCTTGCACTTTACCTTACTTCTTGTTGATGGCCCACCACATTGAACTGTTTCAGTAGATTGGCCCACAACACCTCCACATTTGACCCTTATCCTGATTTTATCATTTTTTTGCTAAGTATAGGGACCTCCTTGTATTTACAGCATGTGCATGCATGTAGTCCACAACTTCCTTCTTTGTTTTGAAACACTGCCCCACCCTATATGGTTTTAAATGGATCTCCCCATGTGAGCATGGAGTTGACCTACTCAACTCCTTAAGCATTTTTGTCCTTTCAGCTTCATTAAATCCTGCATACTGATAATCATCACTTTGAATAACTTCCAACTCTTCATCAACTATGTCATTACCTATACTTTCAGTTTGCTTGTTTAAAATTCCATGTTCATCTACATCCACATGACTTTGGAATTCACTCATGTCTACATCCACATCAAATTGCATGTTAGACTCATGTACAATGTAGTCACTATCATCAGAATCATCTGCACTATAATCAAAACCATCTTCATTCTCACTATAGAAAGCATCTCCACTATCATCACTTACCATGCCCTCTAGAATTTCCATTTCTACTTGATTGTCTTCACCATTCGGTACACTGTACTCAGCATCAAATTCAACATAAGTTGAATAATCATCTGTAAGTGCTTCAAATTCATAAAGTCTTACAATTTGTTGTCCATCAATATCTTCAGAAATTGGTTCCTCTGCAAGATTGCCTAAATTGCTCTTACACACTTCTTCTATGTGGCCCATGATCAATCCTTCATTCACATCAATGACATTACTTCGTTGGCTAACTTGAGGCATAACATATGGAACAATAGTCTTTGAATGATCCTGACTTTCATCCATATCTATTACCTGTGACTGGTCAACAACATGGTTGGCAGGGGGGTCTAACTTAAGCTTTTTACTACACGATCCTACTTCTCTTCTACAAGGTTTTTTTCTATTAAGTTCCGGTGACACACTCTCAGGTTCCAGTTCCTCGATAACAACTTTAGAAGGAGACTTAAAATAACTAGCTACCCTAGTCTGACCAATTTCAATATAGACCTTTACAAGTCTGTGCTTAGGGACATACGGAACCAATTTAAGAACATCTTGGTCATTCCCTAAAGGCAATAACCCGTAGTCTAAGGGAAATTCAGGGATACAGAAATGGTAGTAAAGAGTTTGTTCACCTTTGTACCCTAATTCTCGAACCATGTCATCGAGTTCATGGACTGAAAATAAATCAGTGTCAACGTCATCTACGTATGATACACTACCATCGACGTATTTCCTTCCAAGTGACTTGGTGAAGACACCACTATAGTGTATCTTCAACGTAAAATAGTTATCATATCCCTCTACAAACATAAAAATAGAAAGGATAAAGAAGATGATTTATCTTCACAAATACATTCAAGGAAAACAAAAACTTCAGTTTTTTTTTTTTTATGAAAAATCTTACCATATCTCGATTGCAAGTCCTTCAAGCACACATTTTTTTCACGCAAACACCATATTGACAGAACCATTGTCCTTTGGTGCTGTGTAAACCCTAAACCCCAATTTCGATTCGAGGATAAGAGTGATCTATTGAAGACGAAGTCACTGTGCTCTTGGGAGATGAAGAGTGTTTGGGAGTTGACGTGAAGAAGACAGTGGCATAATCATTTCCCTCAATAAAGAAGAGGGCACAGGTGAAAAGACCGATTTACCCTTATATTATTTTAATGAAATAAGGGTTAACAGTGGGATTCTAACGGTGTGAGGGACAAGGACCACCTGTCAAAAGTTTTGAAAGCATAGGGACCAACTATGAGATTTTTAAACTACGGGGACTAAACTTCAAAATCTGGGAAAACACAGGGACCATTTATGATGTTTTTTCTATATATATATATATATATATATATATATATATATATATATATATATATATATATATATGTTCAGATTTATTTGAGACCATTATAATTTTATGAAACCGTGAGATCAAATCTAAAAATAATTTTAAAATGCAAAATAAATAGAAAAATCCAAAAAAAAAAATATTATTTTTGGAACTTGAATTAACAAAAAAAAAAATCTCGTTTTTTTTTTTAAAAATACATGAAATATTGTAATAGAATATTACACTCACATATTCTAAAAAATAATTTTAAATTGCAAAATAAATGGAAAAATCTAAAAATTCTTTTTTTAAATATTATTTTCGGAACTTGAATTAACTAAAAATAAAAAAAATAAAACAAATAAACCAAAAATCCCGTTTTTTTTTTTTTTTAAATACGTGAAATATTCTATTAGAATATTCCACTGACATATTCTAAAAAATAATTTTAAATTGCAAAATAAATGGAAAAATCTAAAAATTGTTTTTTTAAATATTATTTTCGGAACTTGAGTTAACTAAAAAAATATAAAAAAAATCTTATTTTTTTTGAAAAATACGTGAAATATTCTAATAAAATATTATACTGTACATATTCTAAAAAAAATTTAAAATGCAAAAAATGGAAAAATCCAAAAAAAAAAAATTTAATATTATTTTCGGAACTTGAATTAACTAAAAAAAATCCCATTTTTTTTAAAATACGTGAAATATTCTAATAAAATGCAAAATAAATGGAAAAATTCAAAAATTTCTTTTTTTTAAATATTATTTTCGGAACTTGAATTAACTAAAATAAATAAATAAAAAAAATACGTATTACGGCCTCATAAAATTAGGCCGTTTCACGTGAACCTATAATATATATATATATATATATATATATATATATATATATATATATATATATATATATATATATATATATATATATATATATATATATATACACTCCAGGAGAATAACTCTCAACGTGATAAACACCCATAACCCAGGAAAGCTAAAACACAGCCATGAATGTAGAAGAAGAAGTTGAAAAACTCAAAGTAGAGATCCAAAGACTCGGCAGTAAGCAAGACGATGGCTCTTACAAGGTAATTTTCTTTTCCCCTCAATTTTCGGAGAAAATTCCTCTAAATCCGCCTCCTACTTCTGGATTTACATAATAGTGTTTCATATTCCCAAATTGGTATGGATCTAGTCTCATACCTCTTACTATCGCCGATCTGTGATGAATTTCTGTCGCGATCTAATTCAGTATTGAACAATCCGATAAATTAGGGCTTCGATCTATATAATGAGCTGAAATTGGCCATGTTTAAAACCTTGAGAATTAACAATCTACCAATGGATATACGATCTCAAGCAGCCGAGCTCCTGATGTTTTGCAATTCGATCTTGTCATATCTGTTTCTCGATAATAAAGTTCGATTTTCATCCGATTTATTGTCATTAAATCTGTTGAATGTTGATGAAGGTGACATTCGGTGTGCTCTTCCACGATGATAGATGTGCGAACATATTTGAAGCATTGGTTGGGACATTGAGAGCAGCGAAGAGGCGTAAATTGTTGACATATGATGGTGAATTGCTTCTTCAAGGTGTTCATGATAATGTTGAAATTGTTCTCAAACCCACTCCCACTCCCACAGCAGCAGTATAATCGATCGCTTCAAATGTTTTTATCACTGTTATGTTCTTGTATCATTTATCATAATTTGTGTTTGTAACTTTGTATTGTAATCTGTGCTTCAAAACTGATCAAATTCCAATCTGTTATCATCTTGTATACTCAGAACAACTTTTGAAAATTTGTCATTACAATCAAGCTTTTTTATCTTGTACTTTGTCATGGTTTCCATACTTATATCAAGATTCCACATGCATTTTTTTTTGGAAAGAATTGCTATAAGCAAAGAAGCTGAAAATCCAAAGGTCTGATATTTTGAATTTTGTCACATATATATTGTTTGGTAAAAAATGAAATGAAAGTCAATTACATTCTTTTGTATATATCTATTCGATTTGTAATTATGTAAAAGCCAAATTCCAGTAGCCTTAATATATTTTGTCACGTATTATGTTTTTTTTTCTTAGGATGTCTGAACTGAACAAATCCCAAACTATAGAATTTAAAATTGTATATAATATTTTAAAAAATGGAGTATATATCAAAATCTAAATGGTTAAATAATAATAAAGAAAGTTAAACCCAAAAAAATCCAAACTAAAACGGTTTTTATAAATTTGGGCATTTCATAAATCGCAAACTTGTCCTTTTATTAACCTTTTGTTGGCAGGCATTTTTAAATACTAGTACAAATACTAAAATTGACTTTTTAATAATTCTTTGTTCTTCAAGAAAAAAGAAATCAAATAGTTATTAGTTAATGAATACTTATGTAAATTTAAAGAAGGATGAAAGAATAAAAACTTAATTCCGTAAGTTTTAGCATGATTCTTAAAAGGAAGGCGACTATTCTATTTTAAAAAATTTGATTCATTCATAAAAATTACATGTTTTAGTAATGTGTACGATAGCTGTAAAAAATGTTGTATCCATATAAACGAATCAATTTTTTAAAGTCGAAGTATTACGTAAATTCCAAAAATATGTCATGGCAGCAAAAAGGCATAACATCAATGTCCAAAAAAAAAATACAAGCCATATTTTTTTATTTGTCTTTTTTATCGGCATAAAACCTTTTGAGTTTTTATACAGTATTTATTTGTTGTTAGTAATTGTTGATATTGCATTTGATGTAAATCTACAGACAGTGGTGTTCTCCTAACACTTTTACAGCCAAACAAAAGAATTTACCAGAGTTGAATTCCAATTTTACTATTAGTTCCTCTACTTCGCCTACAAACAATGGTATACTCCTACATACTACATAAAAACCAAAAGATTGTGCACGCATTTCTAAAATAACTCACCCATATAAAGATCATGAACCCACCAAAACCACATAAAAAAAACACAATACAAATACATCCTATCCATTCACAATAACACACCAATTAAAAAAAACATACATGACAACCAAACAATGTCACGTGATGATGTTCCCTTGGTTAGCCTTCGGTCACATGCTCCCATTTCTCGAACTCTCCAAAAAACTTGCCTCACATGGTATCAAAATCTCATTCGTTTCCACCCCAAAAAACCTCAAAAGACTACCTTCAATTCCCACGAATCTTTCAACCAACATCAAACTAATCGAAATCATATTACCAAAAGTCAACGGTCTACCTGAAAACTGTGAGGCCACCATTGACATCCAACAAGAAGAAACACCTTATTTAAAAAAAGCCCACGACAACTTACAACAACCATTTGAAAAAATACTCGAAAACGATCCAGATCCACCGGATTTTATTTTTATAGATTTTTCTTCATTTTGGGTCCCAAAAATTGCCACCAAGTTCGGGGCGAAAACCGCCTTTTTTAGTGTGTACACTGCCGCCACTCTGGCGTACATGGGCCCACCGGAGGAGCTGAGGTGGGGGCATAAACGGAAAACTCCGGCGGCATTCACGGTGGCACCGGAGTGGTTTACTTTCCGTTCCACGGTGGCTCACCGGCCGGATTATGCTCCGACGATGCTCCGGAACTTACACGTTCCGGATGCATCCGGAAAGTCAAGCGGTCAACGAATAAGTCAAGTAATCGAAGAATCCGAGTTTGTAATAATTCGAAGCTGTAAAGAGTTCGAGGGGGAGTACATCGATCTTCTCGAAAATCTTTATAAAAAGACAGTTTTGCCCTTGGGGGTACTTCCACCAGAGAGAAAAAAAGAGGATGTAAACGAGTCAACTTGGTTGACAACTTTTAAATGGTTAGACGCGAAAAGGGCAAAATCGGTACTTTTTGTCGGATTCGGGAGCGAGTATAAAATGCCGGTTGAACAAATCCACGAGTTGGCCCACGGAATCGAGCTTTCGGGGGTTTCTTTCATTTGGGTTTTGCGGAAGCCGAAAGAGGTGGGTAGTTTGGACATTTTACCTAAAGATTTTGAAAGTAGAGTGTCTGAGAGGGGGGTGATTTGTCTTGGGTGGGTCCCACAAATGGAGATATTGGCGCACCCTTCGATCGGAGGGTGTCTTTTCCACTCGGGATGGGGGTCGATTGTTGAGAGTTTAGGGTTTGGGCACCCGTTGATTCTTATGCCTATGGTGGCTGACCAAGGGCTTAATTGTAAATTGCTTGTGGAGAAGGGAATTGGGTGTGAAGTTGAGAGAAATGAAGATGGGTCGTTTAGGAGAGAGAAGGTGGCGGAATCAGTGAAGTTGGTAATGGAATCGGGAGAAGGGGAATGGATTAGAAAAAAGGGTTTGGAAATGAAAAATGTATTTGGGGATGAGAGTCTTCATGAGGGTTATATTAGTTCGTTTGTAAGCTACCTAAATAGGTTCAAAACAACCTTATAATATATTTATTATCCTTTCAATCCAAGAATTTAAAAAAAAAAAAAAAAAGTAATAAAAATATTATAATTTTATTTTCCCCATAACTTATATATACATTAAAAGTAATTGTGGTACCATTATTCCTCCATTAAGTAATTGTGGTGCCATTAAAAGTCTACTTTATAGCTACTGTACATGAAATAAATGCAGCATTGCTACAAAATGCCATGGCTGCATTTGTCGATGGAATAGTGGCTACAGTGAATAAAGGTCAAAGCAAGTGATAATACACTTTACTCATCCATTCATATGACTCCATAGGGGATGGAAATCATCTCACACTACAAAAGGGTAAACCAAAACTTTGATCAGAATTATGATAATAGTGATTTTGAGAATATCCCCTAAAAAAAAATTAAGTTTAAAAAGCTTACCTGTAAATCTGATTCAATGTTAAAACTTCTTGTGTGAAAACTGTCTTAATTCTGCAGCCTTAACTGATTAAAGAACACCAAGAAATGATATTCAGGTGCCCAATATACAAATCCAACAACAGGACCTCCTTTAATATACTGCAAAAACATCAATAAACAAGAAGATTTCAGAATTAAATAATTAATAACTATTTCACACACAAAAAAAAAACTACATATTATAATGAAGATGGAAGAAAAAAAGGTGAGACCTTTCCATCAAGAATTACAAGTTCGCCATCAACCCATCTGGGATTTTGAAATCCCGGATCTGCAAGCCTACCTTGACCTCGATATCGAGCAATCTGAATAAAAAAAATATAAATTTAGAATTTAAGATATAAAGTATAGAATTAGGGGATTCCATAATTTGAATTTATAAAAACTTGCCACTCCAAATTCTTCAGGAATGATCCCTTTATGAGGAAGTTGATACTTCGTTCCAACTTTTGCACGAAACGCCACCTGTCACAATTAAAAAAATGGTATAATGTGAAAAGGAAAAAAAAAAACTATCAACAATTGAAAAATAAATTTATTTACCTGTCCAGCTGGCACATAAGCATCCCCTGTTAACTTAACAGCTTCTACATATTCATAAAACTCAAGATTTGAAAGCTCTTTCATGCTGCCTTCTTCTTTCCACTGACCAAATTTACGCCTTAATTGAATCACTTCTGAAGTGTAAAGCCCATGTGAACCAACGTACAATGCTAAAAAAAAAAGTAGTTGTGATTTAGTAAGAATAAATTATGAAATAAGATAATGAATAAAATATAATGGATAATACCATTTAATGGATCTTTATTTGTTGGAAGCTCAATTCGGTTAAATGTTGTGGATCCAGATAAAGGTTGACGATTTTTAGCACGGGTAAGTGTAAGATTAATCAACTGGCCAACATCTTTAAGCACCTGTAAAATGTTTTATAAAGATTATATATTTTGACAAAAAGTCAAAAATACCCCCCTTGTTTTACCCTATTTTAGTAATCTGACTGACCTTCATGGGTATCTTTCCTTTTCCAATTGATTTGGCAAGATCAAGCATAATGCTGTCTGTGCTACGATTACCATGGATTTTAACATCTTTTTTCTTTAAAGATTGTGAATTTCCAGAGGACACCTGTTGTTTTTCTTTCTCTAAAGAAAAGGAAAATGACGAACGTGTCCTTTTCTCAAGCTTAGCTGGCACACGGATCAAATCTTTACGAGGGGTATTACTGGATATCTTTTGTACTAAGCCACCAACTACAATCTTGACTGCAATTTGACTTTTTCCTTCATCAAGATTGTCTTGTTCTTCACTGATTCCGTTTTTTACTTCATCTCCTCCATCTATGTCTTCCAACTCAGACTCTTCATCATCATCATCATCTTCTTCTTCTTCCTCCATTTGTTCAACCACTTTAGATATCAAATCCCTGTCTATTTTTCCTGGTGTTGTTACATTCAGGACTTTGACTTTTAGATCTTTTGCACCAGGTATCATGTCTCTCAAGATGTTTTCAAATGCAGATTCTTCAGCCATGTCAGCATCATCATCATCTGTATCTTCAATATCTTTTACAAAAAGATCATCTTTTTCTCCCATTGTGT
Source organism: Lactuca saligna (assembly GCF_052625555.1). Lineage (NCBI taxonomy): Eukaryota > Viridiplantae > Streptophyta > Magnoliopsida > Asterales > Asteraceae > Lactuca > Lactuca saligna. Next base: position 136,343,109 of record NC_136423.1, on the reverse strand, counting down.
CTGATGGATTCATGGTACTGATGAAACCTGATGACTTTGAGGATACAACTGGAAATTTTTGGGGAACTTCATTTCGTTTCAAGTATACAGCCTGGTATCTGTATTCTCCATGCTCGTTTGTTGTTAGAAAAATTTCAAACAATGGAGCTCCATCTGCAGCAGTGGCAAGCTGCCTGAAAGTCAAAGAAATGGTCAAACCTTCATCACTTACTCTCTGAGATAACTAAATAACTTGTTACTTTACCTGGGACTATAACTTCTTGCTAAGTATCTTCCATGCTCTGCACTTATACGTATAATTCGACCATATGGATCTTTGCTATCATCAGAAAGTCCAGCCCACCATCCCACCTAAATTGGGAATTGAATAGCATGATTGTTCAATAAGCAAAAGCATGTAAATAAGTTGAATGTAATTCAAAATGTTCAGGAACTCACCAGACCTGCACTAGCATAATCTCTTACAAATGCTGCATCCATGTATCGTTCTTCCTCTATGGCTTTCTGCAAAGTTAGAAAGGTCGACAGATAAGGAATAAATGTGATAATCCTTGATTTGAAGAATAATAACGTTCTCTTACTCTCATGTAAGACATCACTCTGCCAACAGTGTCGTTAGTAGCAGCAGCTGCAATTGCGACCTTAATCCTGGCAGCATCGTCATAGTCCTCTTTGGCAATAGCACGATTTAGATGTGACTGTGATGATGATGATATACATGTCAATGTATGAAGGTTATTGTAGCAAGAGTTATCATCTTAATTTCTGATACTATGCTCTCTATTAGTTTACAGAAGTACCTTCAATGTAGAAACGATACGTTCCTGCTCATCGACATCAGTGAAATGCTTCTGCCAGCGTTCCCAATCCCATTCTGTATCGCCATCTCCATCCACCACGACCTCTCCTTCTATCTTCACAACACCAACACCAGAATCAGCCTTCTTCAATTCATCGTCTTTCATCTGATACTTCCGATATCCAGTCATGTAATCCTCAAACCACTTAATCGCATTCCTGACATTCTCTTGAAAAACCGAGTCCCATCGACGATTATCTTTATCATTATCGTTGTTGTCACCGATATCTCTGTTACTAACGCAACGACAGATGGATAAAGGATCGGAAACCCTAGATAGAGAGTGAGAAAATAGATTCGTTGAATAAGAGGCACGGTGGTTCAATCGGCTGGTTGTGGTAAACTTAGGGGTTGTGTAGGTGAATTTGTGAGGGCTTGTAACGGAGCTACCGGCGGAGGAACGGAACGTCGGCGGTGATATTGACGCCATTAATGAGAGCTAGAGACGATGGTATCGTCGAATTTGGTTACACGATAGGGGCAGCACAGTGATGATACAAAGATGGGGTTAGGTTTTTCCAGAATCGAAATTGCTGATATCCGATTTGATGTACGATTTTTGATGCACGATGTACAAATATTACTGCATGATTGTTCTTAGTCTATGAGCATCCAAGAGCGGATAGAGATGCTGTGGGTTTACGACCGGTTTTTCTTTCAGATGTCGTCATTGCCGATAACCGGTCTATCGATAACATGTTTTTTGTGATTTTGAATTAAAAAGTGAGTGTAGGAATTTTGACAAAATATCTATCTATGTCTATCTAGAAAGTGTTAGATTATAGGTATAATTGGTGTAATTAATTGTTAGATGGAAATTGGAAGCTAGTATCTATCGGTAGATGATAAATAGTAGTTGAAAGTTGTAATTTTTATTTATACATAGTGTTTGATATAAATAATTGTTAGCTTTTATACGTGTAAAATTATTTAAAAATTAAATATTAAAAACTTCGAAAAATTAAAAGTTTCCCAAAACCATCTAATTCACTCATGATGTCAAACATAGTTTTTTTTAAAAAAAATATAAACTAAAAGCTCATTCAGTCAATCAGTCAGTAAGTCAAACAATGTTTATTTTTTTATGTTTTTTTAAAAGGTAAAAGATAAAAACCCAAAAAAGCTCCCAAAACATCTATATCAAACAAATTGTTAAAGTAAAAACTTTAGCTATTGAAAGTTGGTTGTCAAATATGGCTATAAATTGTTTCAATCTTCAAAATATAGTTCTAGCCACCTGGTTCCCTCAATTTTACTCTTGAATATTTTAAAATATACATATGAATGATGTCATTTATCATTACTTACTTCCTAATCCCACTCCTATACACACAAACCAAAACAAAATATAGTCAAACAAGGCTAATTGCATTTTAGAGACCACATGTTCCCTTACGGTCTTTTTTTTTTTTTTTTTTTTTTCATTTTACCTAAATCATTTAGTGCTGAATGATACCAAATTTTTAATGATTTAAAGGAAGTAAGATTTCTTAACCGTTCAAAGGCCATTAGAGCTTTTGATTTGTTCAGAGGTCAAACTAAATCAATCACACTAAATGCTAACTTGTTCAAACGTTACGTTTTAATATTTCCATTAAAAGGTTATCAAACAACCCTTTTACCCATATAACATTTGAAAAAACCAATAACTATATGTTATTTTTGCAATAATTATAAGGGATATAGGTCTCACGTTTTATTTGATTAAAATAATATTTTTTTAATAATCACATGTTAACATTATCACCAAAGTATCTAATTATTTATTCACCGGTTATTTTATTTGTTTATATTTTTTAGAAACATATAATCAAAAACATAAAATAAATGTGTTGTCATATAAAAGCAAAAGGTGTTTGGCAATAAGCTTTTGAGAGCTTTAAGAACGTGAAGCTAAAAAACTCAATTTAATATAAAAAGCTTCATCTAAAAGCTCGAAGTTAAAATACCTAATTCAAAAGATACTTCAAATAAGGTTAAAAGAAAAGCTCAACGTCTATTATAACAAATTACTAGGTTGCCTTAAATACCTACTTTCCATCTTTTAGTTACCAGCTATTTTAGCCAAGCATAATCGATGCATGCCTTCAGACCAAGTTGCAAATATCCAACCAACCAAAAATATTTTTTTTCACTTTAACGACTTCCTCATTTATCTTTCAAATTATAATTCTTTTATAAAAATCATCGTGCAATGGGTCAAATAATAGTTACTACTACAATTGAATATGTAAAACAACATTTTCTAATACATAAATCAAATCCAAATCAAATTCAAAAATCTGTATCACCATAAACAATATGGATACAATATCCAAATGATGTATTTTTTTTTAAAGTGTTTTTATTCACTTTTTCTTATCCCTCTTTGATGAACTTGGAGTTGGACCTTGAGAAAATTCATTAAGCCCTTGCCTAAAGGCTCCAAGAGTCACCCCATTATTCACCAAAATACTTGTCACCCCCATTTTTGAAACCTGCATGATGGATTATAAATATATATAAAATGTAAGTTTTGTTTGTAAGAAAAAGGCAATGTAGCTAAAAGTGCAATTATTAATGCACAATGTACAAGTATGTCAATGCATAAAATGCAACTTTAATCACTCAATTTTGTATAATCCGTCACTTGCAACCCCTCTATTTTGTAAAATAATATTTTTCATTCCTTTACTTTTAAAAATATCACTTTCACCCCTACACCTTCAACTTTGTAAAATGTCAACTCTTCTTAATGCACAATGTACAAGTTGTCAATGTGTAAAGTGCAACTTTAATCCCTCAACTTTGTTAATCCGTCACTTGCAACCTCTCTATTTTATAAAATGATATCTTTCATCCCTTTACTTTTAAAATATCACTTTCACCCCCTCCACCTTCAACTTTGTAAGATGTCACTATTACCCCTTCTTTTTCTACACTTTCGTGCTTATCCGTAGTATATATACAATATGATTATTACTCCTCTACATTGAAAAATACATTTTCCACCCCTCTATTTTCTTTAAATGTTACTTTGACCCCCTGAAGTTTGAACTTTGTAAAATGTCACTGGTAATACACAACAAAAACACATAAAAACCGGCTGCAAAGCGGGGGCTCATTTATTAGTTCTATATAAATATCAACGTACTTTCATTTATTTGTTTATTGTAACATCCTAATTTTATTTATTTCTTATTAAGGCATTGTACTTTAAAAGATCTACCCAATTATAACATTGTAATTTTATCAGTCTTCTTATTAGGACATTATACTTTGAAAATATCTATCTAATTAAACCAATGCAAATAAGATTTTTCAAAGTACAATGCTTTAAAAAGAAAAAATGAAAGTAGATTGCTATAATAAAATAATCAATGAAAGTACCTTGCTATTTCTTGTATTGAATCTTATCAACATTTGAAGAATTGTGTGAATTTCAATATAAGGGGAGTAAATGGAAGAATTTTTACCGCTTCAATATTACGATTTTCATCATCAAAGAAAAGCATCTTATCAAATGGGATTTGAGTCTTTTGTTGGATTTTCTTGAAATGTTCTGTTTTGTGACTCCAACTGGAAAAGATCTCCTGAAACATCAAAAGGAATTGCTATAATTCAAAGGAATTGTAATAGGGTTACATAAGAGACCTAATCTAAACCCTAAAGGGCTTGGGCCTAAACCCTAATCACTAACAGAAATGACATAATTGCCCTTGATTAACATTTTGTTCATGAAACTTTTCTAAATACTCATAAAAGTAGTTAAGTCTACGATCATCCTTAACTCTTAACAGGCTGCGTATGAAGTACTGATAACCAGAATTCATAATCATTGGTTTAAATATGATCACCCAATAAAAGTCTTATCTTTTGCTATTATTTATTCAAATGCATTTTAAAAGGATCAAAGTATTCACAAACCTGCGCTACAAACATCGACTTTATGCCCAATTTGTCAATAAAAGTCTCTGCTATGTCTCTTGTTGGTGATCTGGAGGCAATAGCCATGCTAACTCCCTTGTCCTTTAGCGCATTTAAGATATCTTTACAATGGGGATACATATATGGCATCTCGCGTTTGGATCGACATTCACTAACATTCAAAAAAAAATATCAACTGTTTATATAATCTATATATAACATGAGTTACTGAAGAATTTGACAGAAATGATCACAAATATGTATAATCAGTAAACTAGTTGGCCTTAGGCATTAGTAATCATGAATCTTTCTTGTGTAATGAATGAATTCACACCATGGAGCAAAATCCAAGGTTTTATGAATGTCTATGAACAAATCATTCAAGTAAATGTACCTAAAACCTTATCATTCATGAAATGAACAGCCCAATTACATCCAACTGAATCACAGTTCGAAGAAATCCCTTCCATTGATATGAAATGAAAAAACCGATGTTAGGTTTACATGAAAACGTCTCTAGAAACAGGTAGGCAAAAATAAATTCCTACTACTTTCTAAATTATGTTCAATCTATAGGACATTTCTCCAATAAAATGACAAAAGCTAACAATTCGTTGACCTAAAGTGAGGATATTAAATCGGAGCATGAACAATTAACTGAGCTTTAGATAAACTATATGCAATTAAACACACTCACAAAAATAAAAACTCCTGTTTACTTGGATTATAGGTAAGTTGCATAGAATTAGATTTACTCATCAAACAGAAGGCAATACTCGAAAATTTACAGTCAAACAATGAAATAGAAAGTTGGCGTATTACGAAAGCAAGATTATAGATATTCATATACCAGTAGAAAGGCCAGAGAGTGTAATCGAGATCGAATACGACTAAACGAGGCAAGACTTGACATAATCCCAGGATCTCCATTGCTTCGTTCTTCAGCTTCTCGTCTTCCATGGTCGTCGCTCCTGTTTGCAATTGCAGATGACGACCGATAACGAGTAACGACCCCGAGTCATATCTATATATCACCTCTCATTTTACAAGAAACCCCCTCAATATTCATGAGAGTTATCTTTTCGGACCTAAAGTTGTTCAAATACCAAAGTTGGTCCCGATTAAGATTAACACCTTTTACAAAATACCTAGTAATATCATTGTAAATGTGATGTATTTATCGTCACCTTCTTCTTTGTTGTTGGTAATTTTAATGTTATAGCATATTTTAATGTAACTATTACTATTGTCGAGACAGATCAGTTTCAGTTTACCATCCGAAACTGGAGGTACATGCAGGTCGTCTCAGAGGGTGGGCGATAGTCCGAGGCTAGGGATGTGAACGGGAGCGGAAATAGTCGCCTCCCCGCCCCCGCCCTTAAAATCAGTTGTTGCCCCCACCCCTAGTCCCACCCCCGGATCCCTCGTTTACATAGCCCCGATCTCGCCCCACGTTACCTCCATCACCCTCGGTCCCGCCCCAATCCCCCCGGTTTATAGGTTTAAAATTCGATTATTTTTGCTAAAAAACAGCTTTTGTTGTAGGCTAAAAAACTATTTTTAATAACTTTAAAAGCTCAAAACCTATTTTTTTAGAAACTAAAAAATTAAAAATTTAACATTACGAATCCAACATTACAAAATGACAATTCTAACAACTTACAAATATAAAATACGACAAATCCAACATTACAAATATAGAGTACTTACATGTCCAAAAATATATCATTAATTCGCTACATCTTCAACATCCATTAATTGGAAAACGGAAAAATGAAACCTACACTAAACCTAAAATAAGAAAATTTATTTTGTATATGTATTTTATATTAAATACATATTTTTTTTTACATAAATGTACAACCGGGCCCCCCCACGGGAGTACAGGACGGAAATACCAACTCCCGACCTCGGTCCCGAAAATAAACGGGGTTTAATTCTACTCCCACCCCCGCTCCCAGTTTTTTTAAAAATTTAGTCCCGTACGGTATTGGAGTCCCATGGGGACTTTTGACATCCGGGACCCATCTTTTAAAAGGACCCAATTTTTTTTATGGAAATTATTATATTTAGAAGACAATACAGATATTTCTTTCAATTATTGAATTATTACAAAAAACTTGATGACATTTGTGCATTTTAAGGTCCAAAAATTTTCTTTTGTGCCCATGGCCCAAAATATGTTTGGAACGATCCTGGTACAAGATGCACATTTAGAGTGTTAAATGTGAACTCATACATACAATGATCTTGGAACAAAAAAATTATTTTGGACCAGTAATGCTAGTCCAAATCCTTTTGGACCAAAGTGACATTTTTTTAGCTAAATATAGAGACCATTTTTGCCAGTTTAGTCAAACAAATTATTTACATTCTGTTTTCTTACATTTCTGATTGAATTGACTCGTATAATTCATCATATCGAAAACCGAAGTTGGAAGTGAGAGACATAAGTAAGAGAATGAGTGTGGCTTTCGTGTTTACCATCATCATTTCAGATGTCGGCAACAACTTGTTCGCCCGCATCGTTTGCATCCTATTAATGCAACCCTCTCTTCCCTCTTCATTGCTATCTTCTTCTTTATATACATGTGTTATGTAATGGGGAGTTGGACCAGTGTACCTATTAATAGAAATGAGCATCACGGAAAAAGTATATTAAGGTGAAAATGATTGTCGTAGAGGATGGGCTTCGTCGGAGATTGTGGTTGAAAGGAAGGACCAACAACTTAGATGATAAAGGAGTTCCATGCTTAACATTGCCCTTTGGTGTTGTCTTTGAATATTTAGTGATATTCTAAAATTAAATGAAGGGTATAATTGTTAATTTCTTTAGAAGTCTGTGAATAATTAAAAAAAAAAAAAAAAAAAAAAAAAAGCTGTGAAATACTATCAAAATGTTGTAATGTAATTTTGAAATAACCGTTTTTAATTTGTAAAAATAAAACGAAACAGTATATAAGCCTATAAGGGCTTACTTTTCCATTATTGTCAATTTCAGACAAAAACATATAAAATAGAGAGGAAAGGAGCGCAGCAACTGCAGATCGATCGGAGAGGAAAGGGAATCGGAAAGGCAGTCGTCGTGGCTTATCGTCGGAGCAGCAAGTCGTCGTGATAATCTGATCGACGTACTCACACGACAATCAAGGGATAGAAGCGCGATTGTAGGTGGGGAGGGTTTCATTTATTGACCTAATTTATCATCCGATTATGTTCAAACGAAAACATCATGGTTTTCTTTTTTCAAAATTCAACTATATTGAGTTCCGATTTCGTGTTCCTTTTTCAATTTCACGAAGGTTTCGTTTCAATTTGGTCGACTGAATCGCGTTCTTGATGTATCTGTAGTTTGGTAAAGAAGTAACTAGTGCCCAAATGGGGTCACTGAAAGAAAGTCTGGACAGGTTCAAGAAGCAACAAGAGAAATGTCAATCAACCCTAAAGAGCATTGCTGCAGGTTCTAAAACAACCACCAAGACAACAACACCTGCTCCTAGAGTTGTGCCTGCAAACACCTCGACTAAATTACCTTCTCCTCCAATTAAATTCTCTAATGACACAGAGAGGTTGCAGCATATTAATAATATAAGGAAGGGCCCTGTTGGAGCTCAGATCAAACGTGTGATTGATCTGCTGTTTGAGGTACAAACCTTACCTGTTCTTGTATTACTTAAGTTTGTTGTTATAGTTATCTTTCATGTATTTATCATGTATGGCAGTATACCATTATAGATCATTAGATTGGTTTAAGAACCATGTTGATGGAAATATTTTCTTGAGATTTGAGAAATATGTAGGCTACTTATGGTGTCCCAAACCAAAGAGAAAAATAGCTTTTGACTACATAGAAGAAAAGATGTTAAAGCTGTATAATACTTATATAATTCAAAGTATTTTTTCTTGGCGAATTCATAGTTAGGATTGCTTCCTGCTGCCTCATTTGCTTCTTACTGTTTTACTTAAGCCATTCAAGTGATTTCTATTGACCAGAAATTCATAGTATTTGTGTGATATTTACAATCTAAGTCAGATTCCGTAGCTTTAAATTAATTTCATTGTGTATATATATACAGTCAAGGCAATCATTCACAGCAGAGCAAATAAATGAAGCATGTTATGTTGATGTGAAAGGCAACAGAGCTGTGTTTGAGAGTTTAACAAAAAATCCAAAAGTTAGTTATGAAGGAAAACGCTTCTCTTACAAGGTAATAATCCTAATCTTTTTATGACATTATTTTTGTAATTCCAAAAAGTACTTTGATGCAATTTACTGAAATAAAGTTTTTAATTTTTTTTTTATCTACAGTCGAAGCATAATGTGAGAGACCAAAAAGAACTACTCCGTTTAATTCGGACATTTGCAGAAGGAATTGCTGTTGCTGATCTTAAGGATGCTTATCCAACTGTCATGGATGATTTACAGGTATTTCCTTTCCAACCTCCAAAATTACCTTTTTGGTCCCTGGGTATACCTGATTTTTGCAATTTTTGTCCTTATTTGAGGTTTTGATAACATTTTTGGTCCCTGTTCTAAGTATTATGACTATTTTTGGGACCAAAATTGCAAACTCAGGGACAGAAAACAGTCATTTTTCTTTGAACAAAAACAAAAAAATATAACAAGAATTTTAAATAAGGACCAAATTGCAAGAGATAACTTTTTGGGACTAAAACTGCAATAATAGCTATATTTAGGGACCAAGTATAAAATAAAGATAAAATTACATGTTTGGTCCCTGCATGTAGTTTATTTTTCCAATTTTGGTCCCAAAAACTGTTCTCTTGCAATTTTGTCTTTATTTGATGTTTTTGCAACATTTTTGATCCCTTTTCCATGTAAAAAGTTCATTTTTGGGACCAAATTTGTAAAAACCAGCCATACCTAGGGACCAAAAATAGAAACTTTACTTGGAACAAGGACAAAAACATTACAAGAACCTCATCTAAGGACCAAAATTGTAAAAAATGTAACTTTATAATAAAATAAAATATTTATAATTCCTAATGAACTCCGTGATGATTGACTTTTAGGCCTTGAAAGCTGCAAGACAGATATGGCTTCTATCAAACTTTGACTCACAAGAAGACATAGCCTACCCTAATGATCCACGTGTCCCAATCAAAGTTGATGATGAATTGAAACAGTTATTCAGGTCAATTGAACTGCCACGTGACATGCTGGACATTGAGCGGGACCTACAGAAGAACGGAATGAAGCCTGCAACCAACACTGCGAAAAGAAGAGTCATGGCACAAAATGGTAATATTTATAACAAACCAAAACAAAAGAAGAAGAAGACTGAGATTAGTAAACGTACAAAGCTCACAAACGCTCATCTTCCTGAGCTCTTTCGCAACCTTAATGGCTAGTTGGATTTGCTATTGTATATGTTAATGTTTCGATAAATGAGAATACGAGAATCGTTTATGGATTATGAATGTTTTTCAATATGTATCACGATTTGATGTTCAAGTGGATGATTTTATGTGGATGTATATGTATTAGTTTTTTATGCTTGAATGTATGCTGAGGATCCATAAGTGAGGTCTCAGGTTTAAGTCTTGGCGTTGTTGTTATCATCTATTTTTTTAATTCCATTATAGATTGGTTTATATGATTGTTTAGGGTTAGTTGATTGAATTTGCAACTGAAGGTTATGTAGTGTAGAGTTTGTTACAGACTTGTGTTTGTAAAATGTTTTAGGATTACGGGTATGGTTGGCAGGAAATGAAATGAAATTCATGAGCGGAACACTAACAAAGGATGTTCAAAGGAACCTCATATAAAGATAAAAATTCCAACTACCCCAGCCAAAATCCGGTGTTTCTAATTTAAGAACACAAACTAGAAATACTTTCCCTTTTGATATGCTGATTCCGGTTTATTGTCCCCGCATTGATGATCTATTTACTACCCTATAATTTCAAAATCAAAATGTTCAACAACACTATCTCGTGGTTATGTGAAATGTTACCCCCAACATGATCAATAATTTCATAACTTTTCCCGATCAATTTTACAAACCTAATCGCATCTTACGCCACAAACCCAAACCTAACCCTATCTTGCACCACACAGCTATTCCCTTATTGGTCGTGGCACGTGCCATGTCATTAAGTAATGATGCAACCTTATGTTGGCCGCGACACGAAGCCATCACAACCCGAAATCCTAGGTGTTAGGCCTTGATCCCTATTTAAGGAATGTGATGCTTAGGCTTTTCTTTAATCTCAAACTCCATTCCCTCAAATGCAAACCCTAGCCTTGTGTGTGTATTGGTGAGCCATTATGTGAGCTTTTGGATTTCTTATTGAAGAATGATGCTCTTGGTGCTTGGATGAGCTTTGTCCGGCTAAATTTTCCACATTCTAGACCCTCTATAAGCATTATAAGGCTATGTTTGGTGTACTAGCTGAAAAGCTAGCTGTTAGCTGAAAAGTTGGCTGATAGCTGAAAAGCTAGTTGTTAAATAAAAAGCTAGCTGATAGCTGAAAAGTTAACTGATAAAAAATGACGTTTGGTAAAACTATGTAACATCCCGATTTCCAGGAATGAAGTTCTAGGAATTTTATGCAGTTTAGAAAGCCTACTCGACGAGTTGGGAGGCCCCAACTTGTCGTGTAGAAACTAAGATGGCCGCGTGAATTATAAGACCTACTCGACGAGGTTGAAGGTCCCAACTCGACGAGTTGAAGGCTAAAGATGAAACCCTAATTTTTAGGGTTTTGTACCCTATTTAAAGGCCTTAACTCTCATGGTTGGTCTCCCTCATCGTCCCCTCAGTCCAGAGAAAACCCTAACCGTGCCACTTTCCCTATTTTGAGTGTGTGTGTGTGTGTGTGTGTGAGCTTAAAGAGTATTCTTTGGTGCTTTCTTAAAGGAGCTTGAAGTTGGTGGTGCAAAGTTGAAGGGAGAAGCTTTAGATCCTGGATTTTTAGTGTTGTTGTAGCCACTTGGAGGTATAAAGTCGATACCTTGACAATCATTTTGCTAGATCTCTTCATTTGAAAGTTTATGGCCCTTATTAGCTTATTTTGGGGTCAATATTGGATTTGAGCATGTCATGAAGCTAAGACTTCGAATCTGGACATTTCATGGCCTCCAGACTTAAAGTTGCCAACTTTATCAGGTCTTGGTCCTCCTTCATGTCCTAAGTCCCTTGATAAGCCTTATTTGAGTGTTTTAGCCCTCTTGATGCCATGCATGAACGTAAAGCTAGCAGCTTTACGTGGTATTTTAGTCCTAAGGGACCAGATCTATAGTTTGGGGCTTTGGTTTATGCTTAGAAGTGTCTTAATTCATTAAGGCTAGGAAAACTCGACGAGTTGCTCTGCCAACTCGACGAGTTGGATCTAGTTTTTTCGTCTTCTAGAGACTAAGCGAACTTGACGAGTTGACTGGGGTTTTTCCCGGTTTTCTGAACACTGAAGGAACTCAAAGAGTTGTGACAACCCGAACTATTTGGACCAGGCAAGGTCTAAATTTGCAACCCTATTACACTGAAAAATCTTGTAAACCATTAAGGCATAAGTGTATGTGTATGAAAGTATACACCTTGAGAACCACATATAAGGTAACCTCTTGAAAGTAAACAAGTTTATCAAGGCAAAACTAGATGAATGGATTGGATTAAGAATCACTTGATATAGATATAAGAACTCGTGTTATGTTGCAAACTTGAATGCTTGAACTTGAAGGCTATCACTTTTAGCTTTCTAAGCACAAGAAACATATTCCTATTTATAGAAATTATCCAATACATATATGCACTGAAGAATATCATCTAAGACCATAAATCCTTTTCATTAAGGCATGTGTGGCCGTGAACTACCCTAGAAACTAAAAAGTGGCCGTGAACACCATCCTAGGGAGCTTTTGGCCGTGAACCACCTTGGTGGACCTTCATTTGGCTGTAAACACTAAAGGGAAAACTCATTTGGGGCGTAAACACTACTTCCCTAGGAAGAACCTAAGGCGTAAACATTATAAGGACTCCAAAACTTTGACCATGAACACCATCCTAGGCAACCTTTAGGTCGTAAACCCCATAAGGGGCCACCATTTGGCTATAAACCCTTTGGTTGAACTCCCTTGGAGTGTAAACCATGGTCTAAATCCATTTAGACCATGAAACCCCTTGATTCCCAAGATATTTACAGTTGTCATGCATGCTTTACCCAATAGTAATCCAAGTAAACATCCCATCAAATTCTTATCCCCATACAAAGGGGCGTAAACCCCATTTCTCATTTCACAAACTCATTTCACTTTCTGTGAAACCTCCGTGAACACTCTCAAGAGTTCAAGCCAAGTCCAGAAGCTATTTCTTCACAAATCTTCCTAATATTTGGTAAGTAATTTATGATTAGTAAATGATTCATACATTTAGTTATTGTAAATCTTCTACTCACATATAAACTTATGTGTTCATAGCCTTATGCTAGCAAAAACCCTCAAGAGATTCATCCAACACTTCAAGTGTTTTAGGCTCCAATTTCTCACCTCATCTCTTCAACTATATTATCTTCTACCCAAGGTGGGCTTCATACCCTTATTTTTCGAGTTTTCATTGTTTTGGGGGAGGATACAAGTCAAAGTCTTGTTTAAATCTTAATATATTTGCTTGTTATGCATGTATGTTATGTTATAAGTACATAAGGTTATGGAACTCCATAAAAATAGTCCAAAAAATCAAGATTTTGGTTAAGTATCAAGAGTTTGGACTATATTCCACATCTTATTTATTAATTTGAAACAAAAACTAGTGTTTATTTGAACTATGAACTAATTCATAAAGCCTTATGTCAAGAACCACAAGGAAATTGCTACAAATTTTGCTTAAACAAAGCTGTTGGCATACAATTTTGGTAGATGTAAAATCATGAAAATTTATATTACTTTGGACCATTTTCGGCCATAAATATATATAGGGCCATTTTGAAATATAGGATGAATTTGAGCCATTAATGAATATTTCCATTAAAATGGGCCAAAAATGGATCTATTTGATAAATAAGGGTCATTTTGAACATTTTCTTAAAAACAACTCTAAAACAAGTATTTTAGAAGAACTGGGCCATTTTCAACAATTCTCGTATTTTTGGATCACTCATAATACTTTTAACAAATATGGGTTTTATTTGATAATTTATAAAAAGAAGGGTCACTTTTGCCAACATCGATAGTGTTGAGTCATTTTTGATATATATGATTCAAAGTAGATTATTTTCAATAAATGAAACGAAACGAAACGAATCACCTAGTCAGCGAGCACAACTAAGGTTATAAAATGAAACAACTCATCTAGTCAACGAGTACAACTATTGTTATTTATAAAATAAATAACGAATTTCAACTATTTGCATAAATATCTATTAGTATTCTAGTCAGACGCATCTTCACCTTACCTATATAATAGTGTACGTTTAAAGTCTTGTAAGAGTTATAACCAGAGTCTCCTAGAGGGAGAGCGAGAATTTGTGTATAGATCTATACAGGGTTGACACCCCATACCTTTGATGTTCGCTACAGCTAGACAGACCACTCTAGGGTGACAAATGCCTTCAACAAAATCAAAGCATGAAGAACGTTAAGACAGACATTCCGTCATATTAGTATGGTTATCACGACTCACTAGAATATAATAGTATCTTCTAGGAGGCCCTGTAGAAATTGTCCAAGGCCTTCTAGAAGGAGTGTCCATGGGTTGCTTAGAGGCAAAACAAGGAATTCGAGTTTCCACCTGAAAACCCTAGCAACCATAGCCGGATTTCTGCCACTCTCTCACTCATCCTTTGCTTTTGGTGTTTGTGACTCCATTAGAGGTGCAACACTTGTGGAACTAAGCTTTCAAGAGTCAAGATCATCCGTGGAATCCTTGTTATTAAGAGATAACAAGCAAGGTAACATTCTAACCCTAGTTTCATATTGAATTTAAAAAATTGTATGCTAGTATTAGGTAGGGGTGTAAGTGAGTCGAGCTACTTGTGAGCTACTCGGGATCGACTCGTTAAAAGCTCGACTCGAGATCGAATTAAACGAGCCTGAGCCGAGCTCGAGCCTAAACATGAGGCTCGTTTATTAAACGAGCTCAAGCCTAAACATGAGGCTTGTTTATTAAACGAGCTCAAGCCGAGCTTCAGTTAATGGGCTCACGAGCCTAAACGAACTTAAACGAGCCCATATATATATATATATATATATATATATATATATATATATATATATATATATATATATATATATACGTACACACATACATACATACATACACACACACACACACATATATATATATATATACAGTCATTTCCACCATCCTGGTTGTCTCGACGAACTATTGGTGGTTTGGATGCTATGAAATCCTTGTACTTGCATCCACGCGTGTCATTTCCACCATCTTGGTTGTCTCAACGAATTATTGGTCGGTTGGCTTGACCAAGATTTCCACTGTAGTTACCTCCTTCTGACTGCCCGTCATTCAGTTCAGGCTGTTCGATCGGTATGGTAGCTTCCTCTCGATTTTATTGGAGTAAACGCATGGTTTCCTTCATTTGAGGATCCAACATCATTTGGATCATCGCTTGTACTCCAGCCATCATTATTGGCTTAAGAGCGGCCACCACAACCGATATTTGTTTAATCACAGGTGGTTGATTTCTGTTTCTATTTGCATTCCCAACTTCACTGCGCGTTCTTGCCATTTTGATCTATACACCGAATGAGGTGAATTCAGATCCTTTATTTAGGATAGACGCTTAAATCATCCTTATCCCTCCGAAACGTTTATATGCAAGTTCTAATATCGTAGTCGTACTTTTAGTTCAGATCCGGTCGACAACAGACCATAGATCCGAACAAATGACAACATATAAGGCATAAACTAATGCTCTGATACTAACTGTGACATCCCCATTTTCACGGCCAGAAAAGACCGATTTGTTTATACTTTGTTTAAAAATCAGAGTAACATTTTAAATAAAAGAGTTGCGGAATTTGTTCCTAAAAACAAAATAAGATAAAGATTTATCAAAGCATTTCCGTAGAAATGTATTTCATTAAAAAGACTCAGGATGTCATGTTCGATACAAATCAAAAGTATAAACAATACAATATAAGTCTTACTACATTATTTTATATCTACATGCCTATATCCGTAATCCCTCATCCAAAACATCTCATCTATGCTCGAGCGCCACTACCTGTAATACATGAAACTGAGTGGGTCAGGTTTGGGAGCCTGGTGAGCACATAGGGGTTTCAGCCCACAATAAATAAGTTTATTAATTTCAACAAACAATAATAATCCGATTACCCGTTCCCGTTATCCTCACATTACGTCCCTAAAACACATATCATAAGGGACCTAGACTAAGGATGAACATCAGGATGGACACTAATACTAAGGGGATTCCTCAGCAATAAATGTCCTTAAGGCAACCATGTGGGGGATGGAGTACACCGATGAACACGTCTTTCACAAACACCTACATGCTGCGAGCCTGCTAGCGTTCCACCAGACTGTCCAGAAGAGTCCGTGGTCGTATCCATACTCCGCTAGATGACAGAATCAACAACAACAACATCAAGACCTCTCATCAATTTATCACATATCATCTTAATACATCTACCCATGTTTTACCCCAACATTTTTGTAGATATAAAATACTTATACAGTTTAAATCATTTGAAACATATATAAAATCATTCATCCAGCATAGACATCAAGTATACAGATAATATGCACACATAGCATGTAATTTATATATAATACTTCATATCTATGTGTAAGATGAACGTGACTATGCACTCACCTGATAAGGTGGTGATTCTGAATTCAGATAGCGCTTCGTTACTTCTTAAAACAATTTCCTTCGACAAAAACCTAGTATCATTACCACTAGGGTTTAGTTTAATATTCACCGAGACTAATTAATAGTCTAGTTATTATTACTATTATATAAGAATTAAACAATACTTATATAACCCATAATAATAGCCCAAGTACTTATTATAAGTTCCTAATAACATTACTATATTAAAACATAAACTATACTAAAGATAGGTTAGGCATATCTCACTTACAGCATTTCCGAGCCGAAAGGCTCTTCTCTCGGGGCCATTGGGCACTCCAGGGTTTCCGCGTCGTGCTAGGGGGGTTCCCTAGGCTTTTCGGGGGGGGGGGGGGGGGGGGAGGGGGGGTTAGGGCTTAGAGAGAGAGAGAGTATAGAGAGAGGAATGAAAGGCTAAGGCTAAGGTGTGAAGAATGAAGGATAGGGGTGTCTCTATTTATAGGAGGCTGAAGAGGCTCCCACGTCGTGGCCAACTGGGTACAGCCAGGCACAGCCTGGTGCTAATACGTGGCATCGCACATAGGGTGGAAATCAGCCGATTTTCAAAAATTCATAACTTTCGCATACGAGCTCCGTTTTGACATTCTTTATATTCATGCAAAGGTAAAAATAAGATCTACAACTTTCATTTTGACTCCGTCGGCTAATTCTTGACCGATCTTAAATTTAACAGTAGGAGGAGATTAGACTGTTAAATGACCGTGAAAAATTCGTAACTCCTTCATACAGACTCTGTTTTCATCTGTCTTTTTATCGTTGAGTTTCTATTAATGAGATCTTCAACTCTCATTTAGGTCGCGTAAGCCAAAAACCGCTCGAACTAAAATTCGAGTTTCGGGCCGTGCATTGCTAGGCTAAATCTTAGAAAAATCATAACTTCCTCATACGAAGTCAGATTTGGGCGTTCTTTTTTATGGATGCTCTCAGGTTAATATATTCTACGAATTTCATTTAGATCACTAAGGCTAAAAGTCACTCTATCATAATTCACTATTTACGTCTTCCCGGTGTTGTGTCGGTTCCGTCGCAAAACTTCGACGGGTCATAACTTCTTCATTATAACTCGGATTTCGGCATTATTTATATCCCCGGAGTCCTTATTTTGACCACTAAAACTTTATGTAAAGTTATTGGGCTTATCTCACATTTTAATTTTGACGCTTATTTTTATTCTCTATTAATTATACCTTTATAATTAAGTATAATACACATAAATTCACATAATTCACATAATACTCAAATATTTCATCTTTATTACTTCAAAAAGAGTTACAATAGTTGACCTAGACTATTACATCATCTAAAATGCTTAGCCCTGAAACCCAAGAGTTACAAAATCAATTAGGGTTGTTTGATCACATAGGATGTTGTTATGCTCAAAGCCCATCATAAAGTATGTCAATGTAGAAAATAGTTATCAAAGTACAATCCAAAATCATAAAATGCAGAACACTGATAGATGTTGTGCCATCATGCCAGACCCTTACCTTTCGAACCAGAAGTACCTAAAAACATTTAAAACATAAACCATAAGCACAAAGGTTAATGAGTTCCTCAAAATACCATATAACATACATACATTACCATGAGCTACCCCATGGTCTAGCATACAAGTGTCGTGGGCTACCTCCATGGTCTTTTCCTGGGAATGTCATGGGTTATCCCCAGGGTCTTACAATCAAGTGTCATGGGTTACCCCTATAGTATTTCCTTGAAATGCCATAAGCTAACCCTATGGTCTAACATCCAAGTGATATGGGATACCCCTATAGTCTTTCATGCATTTGCCATGGGCTACCCCCATATTTTTTCATACAAATATAACGGGATACCTTAAGGTCTTCCATGAAAGTATCACAATGACAACTAGCATCCTACATAGTATAGTGAGAATACTCACCTCAATCGGATGATAAACAAATCACACACTCGAGCTGCTGCTACAAAGGTTCCTCACACCGAACATATCCAAAATAAACCTTAATTAATAATCAGGGTATTAGCCCATAATAAAAGGTCCATTTCATATTCTCTCTCACTAGGGTAAAAGTCAATTTTACATTTCCAAACTGGACCCACCCAAATATGGCCCAAGGCCCAAAAATGTCCCAAGAACACATCTGGGAGTACGTCATGCGCACTCCTTCCTTACACCCAACGTATTGAGCTTCAACAAAAAAGGATTTAGGGCTAAAACTGTTACGTCATGTGTACCTAGAGATTACGACCTGTGTGATCCTCTGTTGTCAAAAACCACCTTTTAAGCTCCTAATACCTAAACACTAAAGGTCCATATCGCAGAAGGTCTTAACTGATAAAGTCAATAACTTTAAGCTTTTGCATGGCTTAATAGATCCCAAAACCAAACCCTAAGTCAATAACACTCTTTAATAACCTCAAACTCTTGCATGAATGAGATATAGCAACAAAGACCTCATTTTTATGACACGAGATCCTCAAAAACAGCATAAAGTGATAAACTTGAGCTTTGTATTAGCTTTTGCTTACAAGAACCATACCATGGGACCAAAAACATGAAAAACTCAACTAGATAAGCTAGAAACATAAAGGTAAGAGCTTTATACCTCCAAAAGCTTGCAAATGCGACGAAGGCTCTAGATCTTCAAGCTCTAGCCACAACAATGATGGGTTTTGAGCATAACAACAATTCTTATGTGTGCATGCAACCCTGACGCTGTGGATCTAGGTTTTCTATAATTAAACATGCAACCCTAGGATGTAACTATAATTTTTGATATATATATATATATATATATATAAAACTAGGGTTTGGTTACATACCTTGATTGTTATATTGTAATAAAAATTATTCCCTTGTAGATCTTGAGCTTGAGAACTTAGTGTCACAAGTGTAACATCTCTAATGGTTCACAAACACACAATGAAAGAGAATGATATGAGAGAGGAGGAGATTAGTTTTTTGGTTCTTTATTGTTCCAAAGAGTAACCGAAATTCTCATGCTTAAGGACTCTATTTATAAATGCACCAAGGATGTTATGGATAATTATAATATCAAATATGGTAATTATCCACCTCATTTGGTTATCCATATATGATAAGATATTTTAGAAATTCTAGAATAATCTTACATATATCATCAGTTTCGTCCACTACCTTCCCTAGGAAGGTTCTTGACCCTTTTGCTCAACTATTAAACAATTGCAGTTTTAGTACCTACACTTTTAATTAATTCCAAATTAATTTTTGATTAAATTTTAATTAATAATATGATTACTAACTAATATATTTTTTCCATAACATATTAATAGATCATTTATTCCAATTTATTAATCAAATAATAAATCCTTCCTCCTCCTCAGTTATCATCATGTCCAGTTGCAAGTATGAAGGCAACCCAAAAGGATCATGCCACTACCAATTCAAGTACATAGTAGTTATAGTTATGGGCTTAGACACCTAATCCAACAGTCTCCCACTTGGATAAGTATAATAACTATAGTTGCAAGTATGACTTCGAAAACTGATAAGCAATCGTAGCTCTCATAGCTTTTTTTTTATCGAACTCTGACCTAGTCAGTTGTATGTCCTAAGATAAGCGATCATATAATCCTCCATTCTACAAAATATCATGTGAACAAATGACATGGAACAAAATCATTCTCATTTTCCAATAGTTTGTTTCCCGATTTCTGATTTGCAATGATAAAGAAGTTAATCGAACACATCAATTTAGTCTTGACCGGGCCCGACACATAAGTCGACACCAACTCATCGAGGGGCCCAAGATATCTGTAACATCCCAAAAATGCAGGCCAAAATTTTCGTTTTTAAAAACATTACTTTTACAAAATGTTAATAGATAAAATATTGTTTGACCAAACTACATCACATCATAAACCATGTTCAAAAGACAAGTCATACAACCAATCGAAACATCAGAGTATAAATCCCAAGGGCATCTAGTAAATGTGGAAACCAATGTGTGTGCATGATGTGCCGCTACCGAGCCAGCTCCTTCCCCTTCGATGAAGATGTACCTGAAACCAAAACTGTAAATTGTAAGCACAAAGCTTAGTGAGTTCCCTCATCATACCACATACCATACAACACATAACATACATACTTCCAGGCTATTCTGGGGTGCCTGACTACCCGGTACGACCATTCTGGGGTGTCGACTACCCGTGCGACCATTATGGGGTGCCTTCCTACCCGTGTCAAGCCATTCTGGGGTGCTAACCTACCCATGTCAAGCCATTCTGGGGTGCTGACCTACCCATGTCAAGCCATTCTGGGGTGCTGACCTACCCGTCGGTCCTTACAACCGAACTTGGGGACTGGCCCCCTCCTACTACCTCTATCGCATATAACATAACAAGCCAGCACGCAAACATATCATAACATACTGTCAGACGTATCTGGGGTGTCTGACTACCCTTCGGTCCTAACAACCGAACTCTACTACTATTACATATAACATATCATGCTAGCATATAACATATCAGGTAGTAGCAAACCTAGATGATATCACAAAGACAATCATCTATCATACGTCTCCTACTGGTGGGCCGGAATTGTGGCCTTAGACCCACCGCTACCGGAAGGTAACTCACCTCGGAGTAGCTGCTGATCTTCGTGGGAATAGTCTGACTGTTGCTGCTATTGTTCTGGAAATCCTCCGGCTGCATTCCCACCAAACACTTAGTCAAAAACTGCTAACTGACCCTTGGGCAAAATGACCATTTTACCCCTGATCATGCCCTAAGTCAAAGTCAGAGTCAACTTCCAGTTG
Organism: Lactuca saligna; assembly: GCF_052625555.1. NCBI lineage: Eukaryota > Viridiplantae > Streptophyta > Magnoliopsida > Asterales > Asteraceae > Lactuca > Lactuca saligna. The sequence goes on along the minus strand of NC_136423.1, from coordinate 136,321,713 downwards.
ACCCGACTCGCCGAGTTGGCTCGCCAACTCGCCGAGTCCATGTCCAAACGACTGTCCTGAATTATGTTTCTACTCGTCGAGTTAGGCGTCAACTCGACGAGTTCTCCTTCCAAACTGATGTTCAAGTCCTTCATCCTACTCGCCGAGTTGTATGAACAACTCGCCGAGTTCATCTTCATCCGAATAACAAGTTATACTGTAAATCGCCGAGTTGTATGAACAACTCGCCGAGTCTGATCTTGATCTAAGGAGATTGCCTTGAACTCGCCGAGTCTGGGCATTGACTCGCCGAGTTCCACTATGGGTGAGTTTTAGCTTCCAACTCACCGAGTCCCTCTTGGACTCACCACGCGACTCGACATAGCAAAAAAAGGGACAAACCCGGAGACTCGCGACTGGACTCGCCGAGTCAGATGAGCGACTCGCCGAGTCCGCTCCATGCAAGAGCTAAAAATACGAATTTTCTCGAATCCAATCCATGTCATTCGTAGATCTGGGCTCCTAGAGCATGAATAACACGTAAATTTTCCAACTTTACGTGTAAATATCCATGTATGGGATTTTTAGGGTTCAATATGCACCAAAAGAGTAGATCCAAGGTTTATATGCAATATGGGCTCATAAAGGTAGTGGATCTGAGCTCCTGGAGCTCAACTATGCTTGGATCTAGAGACCAATCAACTTATTTCGAATTATCATGCACATACAAGCTTGGAAACGAGCCAAGAATGTCTTAAATGAAGCCTTAAGCATAGAAACATGGGGAAAATGGGATATACCTCAAAGAAACTGCCGAGAGAACACAATGGTGCTTGGATGGCTTCCCTTCTTCTGGATCTACTTCCCTTCTTTTTCAAAACCTTCAAGAACACACAACAAAAGCTTCAACTCTTCAAAGAACAAGCTTAAACGAGGGTTGGGAGCTCTAGGGGGTGAATGGGGGCTGGCCTGGGGCGGAAAGGGGGGTTAAATAAGGTGCAAACCCTAGAAACTTAGGGTTTCATCCAACAGCGGTGACTCGCCGAGTCCAGGATATGGACTCGCCAAGTCGCCAACTTAAACGCGTCTCGGGGTCTCGTCCCTACTCGGCGAGTCGGACCTATGACTCACCGAGTCCAAGGCTTAAAAAGGAAAATACTCAATTAAGATTTACATACCAGAAACCAGGTGCTACAATATCACTTTTCCCCCCTTAGGGAAAAAGGAGCAGATAAACTTTGACTTATATGCTTGCACTATTTACTTGTCAAATCATGCACAACAATATGTTTTATAACACCAAGTTACTGATGCGTTTACACATTATCAATGCACAACTAACTCGTAAACAACAACTCATATATCTCAGTTTAAAGATTATACAATATTATTGTCTTAGAATTACTTGTGATAAATTCCATGAAGTAATTTACTGAGCGTGGGTTTAATCTAATACTTAAAGCCCCATATTAAAAGTACTCATGAATGTTGCAGCAAACAATTGCTATGTCTAAACACTTAGACAATCCACAATTCAATTTATGACAACCTTAATTTACTACTTACTTCCAAAGTATGATCGACTATGGATATCTGAATAATCAATTATTCGGGAAGTAAACATGCGGAAGAAACATAATGATAAACAATTGACAAAAGATAGTAAATGATACTCATAAATAAATCTATATTATTTAATCATCAAATGTCAATTACATTTATTTGTTATAAGTTTCTAAATAACTATCTAATCACTAAAACTAATACCATCCTTCAGACCAATGCTCCTTGCATGTTGAACGTGCTTAATCATACTAAGACCCTTTGTGAGGGGATCAACAAGATTCTCATCTTATGATACCCTCTTAATGATGAGGCTTCCTTTTTCTACACGATGTCTGATAAAGTGATATTTTCAGTCGATATGTTTAGATCTACCATGATCACTTGGTTCCTTGGTCAAGGCAACCGCTCCTTGATTATCACGGAAAAATTTCCAATTGCTCCTTAATGGCTGGTACTACTCCAAGATCTCCAATGAAGTTCTTCAACCATATAGCCTCCGTCGATGCTTCGCTGATGACAATATACTTCGATTCACAAATAGAATCATCCATGGTTTCCTTCTTGGAACTTTTCCAAGTAACTACTCCTCCATTAAGGGTAAACACCCAGCCTGACTGAGAACTAACGTTGTCTCTGTCTGTATGAAAGTTGGCATCACTATACCCTGTAACATCCCAAAATATGACCCAAATTTTTTTGTTTAAATAGTAATAAAAATCATATACTGATCGTCATATCATAAAAACCATATGTCAAATATCTCAACTCATAATAAAATGTCGTGAAACAACTGTATCAAATCAAACTATGAATCAAAACAAACCCCGAGGATAAGGATTGAAGTTGTGGTGTGTGCAATGCCATCATCTCGAGCTCTTCCCCTTACTTGCGGAAGTACCTGAAACCAAAACTAAAACTGTAACCACGAAGCTTAGTGAGCTCCCCCAAACTACCACATACCATACAATAACATATAAACACGTACTGGGCCGAAGCCCACTGCATCGGGCCAAAGCCCGGAAACTGCATCAGAACGAAGTCCGGAACTGACTAGGACCTTGTCCCCTGCATCGGACCGAAGTCCAGAACTAACTACATCAGACCAAAGTCCGGAACTGACTAGGATCTTGTCCCTTGCATCAGACCGAAGTCTGGAACTAACTGAGCATAGCATAAACACATATCAACTAGCATAACACACATGATCATAAACTCATATACTACATACTACGTCAGGTCATAGCCCATAACACCTAACACATAAATCTTGTCTGAGCCACGAAGGCATCAAACACACTAACAACTACATCGGACCGAAATTCGGAAACTACTACTAACTAAACGGGTCGGCATTTGTGGCCTTAGACCCGTTCCTACTGGAAGGAAACTCACCTCGTAGCCTAGCTGCTGAAAGGACTGCTGTGGAATCTGTCTGCTGCGTCTCCGGTTTCACCCCGGCTACAATATCCATGAGCACCATCAATCAAATACTGATAATAATAATACTGAGGGTAAAATGACTCTCCTACCCCTGGTCCAAGTCAACCTAACCATAAAAGTCAACATTCAGTTGACCTGACTCGTCGAGTTGGGCCGCCAACTCGTCGAGTCCTTACTCTTACTTCCTTGATTCCACTCACTACTACTCGTCGAGTTTTGGCGCAAACTCGGTGAGTTCCTCTTCGCTACTAACACTCTGACAATCTGCATCTGACTCGCCGAGTTGTATGAACAACTCGTCGAGTTCTCCTTCATCAGATAAGTATTCTAGCTGTGACTCGCCGAGTTGTATGAACAACTCGTCGAGTCTGTTCTTGAAGTATGAAGATGGTCTTGGACTCGCCGAGTCAGGGCATTGACTCGCCGAGTTCTTCCACGAATGATTCTAACCCTCTAACTCACCGAGTCCACTTCTCACTCACTGGCTCCACTCGGCATAACTCGAAAAAGGAAACACAAGGGACTCGCGACTCGACTCACCGAGTCAGAAGAACGACTTGCCGAGTCGTATGAATGCAAATACTATACACTCAATTCTGCTTGAAACTAATCCATGCCATTAGTAGATCTGGGTTCCTAGGACTCGATTTACGCGTAAAGTTTCCAACTTTACGTGTAAATAACATCAAATGGAGGTTTTAAGGTTAAAAGCACACTATAATAGTATATCTAGAGCTTTCATGCAAAATGGATCCATAAAGGTGCTAGATCTAAGCTCCTGGAAATCAAATCTAGCTAGATATGAAGGTTAATCAACTCCATGAGTCCTCTATGTTACTACTAAGCTAAGAAATGGTTTAAGAATGGCTTCACAAAGGAAATTTAAGCATAGAAACAGAAAAAGGCCAAGATATACCTTACTTTCTTCTGAATTTCCTCAAAGATCTAGGATCTCCTTCTTCTCCTCTTGATCTACCTTTCTTTATCTCTCAAAATCTTCAAATAACATACCAAAATCACACAAAATGCTAAAAGGGCTCTAGGGTTTCGAGAATGAAGCTCTGAGGGGGTGATGGGGGCTGACTTGAGGCCCCAAAAGTTGTTTATATAGGGTGCAAACCCTTGAAATTAGGGTTTCATTCAGACTGGCAGATTCGCCGAGTCCGGAATATGGACTCGTCGAGTCGCCAACTTAAATGTGCTCGAAATCGTGACCCAACTCGAATAGTCCAGCTTTTGACTCGTCGAGTTCCCCTTAAAACTTGAAGAAATAAAACAATAAATAACAATATAAATATCATACCATAATTGGGGTGTTACAACCCTCCCCCACTTGCGTCAGAATTCGTCCTCGAAGTCTGCTGCTGCCAAATCTAAGAACAACTCGGGGTAATTCCCCGCATCTCCTCCTCGGACTCCCACGTCCACTCAGAACCCTTACGGTGCTGCCAATGCACCTTTACCAACTGAATCACATTGTTCCTCAAGGTCTTCACCTTCCGATCCAAGATCGCAATTGGCTTCTCGACATAATTCAGGTTGCTATCAACCTGAATATCCTTAATGGGCACTATTGTTGACTTGTCCACCAAACACTTCCTCAGCTGGGAAACATGGAAAGTGTTGTGGATCTGGCTAAGCTCTGATCGAAGATCCAACTGATAAGCAACCCGAACCACCCGGGCCAAAACCCTAAAAGGACCAATGAACCTGGGGCCCAGCTTGCCCCTCTTTCAAAACCGGATAACACCCTTCCAGGGCGAAACCTTCAAGAGGACCATATCGCCCACCCTGAAACTCCAAATCTGAATGCCTCCTATCGGCGTAACTCTTCTGCCGACTCTGAGCAGTCTGCAGTCTGCCACAAACCTGCTGGATCAATTCTATCGTCTTGAGCACCACCTCGGTGCTCCCAATGACTCGCTGACCGACCTCGCCCCAACAAATCGGGGGCCTGCACGTCCTCCCATAGAGTATTTCGGAAGGAGGTCGATCGATACTCGCATGGTAACTGCTGTTATACGAAAATTCCGCTAATGGAATGTACGTATCCCAACTTCCACCAAAGTCTAGAACACATGCCCGCAGCATGTCCTCGAGGGTCTGAATCGTTCTCTCGCTCTGTCCGTCCGTCTGAGGATGGAAAGCGGTGCTAAAATGGATACGAGTACCCATCTCGTCGTGAAACCGCTTCCAGAATCTGGAAGTGAGACGGACATCTCGGTCTGACACCACCGAAACAGGTACTCCATGACGTGCCACTACCTCCCTCACATAAATATCAACTAACTTTTCTGCTGATAGGCTCTCCTGAATCGGTATAAAATGAGTGCTCTTCGTCAACCGATCCACAATAACCCATATAGAATCCACTCCACGCGCAATCCTAGGAAGCTTTGTGATGAAATCCATGGTAATGTCTTCCCATTTCCATACCAGAATGTCTAACGGCTGCATCTTGCTGTGAGGTCTTTGGTGTTCTGCCTTAACCTTCCTGTAGGTCAGACACCTCTCAACATACCAGGCGACATCCCGCTTCATGCAAGGCCACCAATAATAGGGTCGAAGATCTCTATACATCTTCGTAGCCCCTGGATGAATGGAAAATCGAGACTTATGGGCCTCATCCATCAACACTTGTTGTACGCCGCCCCAGTACGGCACCCAAACTCTCCCATGAAGGGTAACAATCCTCTACTATCATAGTCAAAAGAAGTTACTCGACCCACGATCCTCTCACACTTCTGTCTCTCCTCCTTGAGGCCTTCTACCTGTGCCTCCTTAATTTGCTCCAATAATGGAGCAATCACCGTCATCCTCAAACAAATGTCTCTGATCGGGTCCATTACTGCCTTGCGGATCAAGGCGCCGGCCACTACGTTGGCTTTCCCCAGGTGATAAAGGATCTCACAGTCGTAATCCTTCAACACATCCAACCATCTCCTCTGCCTCATGTTCAGATTTGGCTGATCCATGAGGTACCTCAAACTCTTGTGATCCGTGTAAATGGTACAACGGACCCCATAAAGGTAATGTCTCCAAATATTGAGGGCAAACACCACTGCCCCCAGCTCTAAATCATGCGTAGGATAATTAGCTTCGTGAGGCTTCAACTGTCTTGAGGCGTAAGCTGTCACACGGCCTCGCTGCATCAACACTGCTCCCATACCTGTGATCGAGGCATCACATTAGACTACAAAATCCTCCACTCCCTCTGGTAGGGTAAGAATCGGTGCCTCGCACAATCTCTGCCTGAGGGTCTCAAACGCTACCTGCTGCTCAGGCCCCCAACAAAACGTTACCGACTTCTTGGTCAGTCGGGTGAGCGGTACTGCTATCTTGGAGAAATCCGGGATGAATCTCCTGTAATACCCTGCCAATCCTAGGAAACTCTGAATCTCTGATGGAGACCTCGGAACCTCCCACTGCATCACAGCCTCAATCTTGGCCGGATCTACCAAAATACCCTTCTGGTTGACGAGGTGACCAAGGAACTGCACCTCGCGCAACCAAAACTCACACTTGGAGAACTTCGCGAAAATTTTCTCCCTCCTCAAAACTTCTAGCACCTCTCTTAGGTGTTCCTCATGCTACTTCTGAGTCTTGGAATACACCAAGATATCGTCTATGAATACTATCACAGACCGATCCAGCATCGGCCTGCACACGCGGTTCATGAGGTCCATGAACGCGTCCGGAGCATTGGTGAGTCCAAACGGCATCACCACAAACTTATAATGACCATACCTGGTCCTGAAGGCAGTCTTCTGCACATCCTCATCTCTGACCCGCATCTAGTGATATCCGGAGCGTAAATCAATCTTGGAGAACCAAGACGCTCCCTAAAGCTGATCAAACAAATCATCTATCCTCAGAAGTGGGTAACAGTTCTTCACCGTTACCTTATTCAACTCCCGGTAGTCTATACACATATGGTGCGACCCGTCCTTTTTCTTCACGAATAAAATCGGTGCACCCCAGGGTGAACTGCTCGGCCTGATAAATCCCTTGTCCAGCAGCTCTTGCAGCTGCGTAGACAACTCCTGCATCTCTGGGGGAGCCAACTGATATGGTGCCCTGGCTATCGGAGCCGCACCAGGGACTAGATTGATCCTGAACTCAACTTGTCTCTCAGGAGGTACCCCCGGCAATTCCTCCGGAAATACATCCGAGTAATCTCGCACTACCGGAACATAATCAACTGTCATCTTGCCCTTCTACCGGGCATCTGAAACATAGGCAATATAGCTGGCACAACCCTGCTGAAAGTAGCGTCTTGCCCTCGCTGTTGAACACATAATTGGCCCGCGCTGTGGCTTCTCTCCCTGAATCACTAACTCTCCCCCAATGGGAGTGTGTACCCTCACTAACTGTAGCTCGCAATCTATCACCGCCCCATTGGGGCTCAGCCAATCCATGCCTACTATGACTTTATTCCCTCGCAGGGGAATAGGGACCAAGTCCACCGGAAACTGCTCATCGAACAACTGCAGAGAACACCCTCTGTACACCCTTGCCACCCTAACGGTCCTATCAGCTGCAATCTCAACCTCAAGTGGACAATCTAGCTCCCCTAGAGCTCTGCTAAACCTCTTGCTAAGTGCAAGAGAGACGAATGATCGGGTAGCTCCCGAATCAAACAATACCGTAGCTAAAATGCCATTCACTGAGAACGACCCTATACAAAACATATAACCATAAGAAACACTCAATAATAAATGCATAGATAAGGGAAAAATACATACCCGTCACCACGTCAGGAGTCGCTCGCGGCTCCTCTGCTGTCAGCTGAAAAGCCCTACTCTTTGCCACTAGCATCTCAGCTCAGTCGTGACGGCCATCTGTAATCCTCAAAGTAGCAGGAGCAGGTGTTGACACCTTTACTGCAACAGCTAAACTCGGACACTGGGACTTTTTATGTCCCCTCTAATTGCAATGGAAGCAAATCAGATCTGATGTTGCAACGGCGACAGTAGTGGCTATACAATCTCTGCTCATATGCCCAGTTTGACCGCACTTGTAGCATCCGACACTGCCTGCCTTGCACGCCCCATTGTGCAATCTCCCACACTTGCCACACCGAGCGTGGCTCTGCTGACTCCTAGCTCTGTGATTTGAACCCTTGGGCTTTTTTCCTACATTCCCTGAACCTGGAGCTGCCTCCGGCTTCCTCTTCCTCTCCATCTCAAGGTCAATCTCTCTCTCTCTCTCTCTCTCTCTCTCTCTCTCTCTCTCTCGCCCTAGCAATCATGTCATCCAGCGTTTTGCAGCTGGATCGGCTCATGAACTGGTGGATATCACTCCGCAGCATCTCATGATAACGAGCCTTCTTCATTTCCTCATCAGTCGCATACTAAGGAACGAGAAGTGCCCTCTCCCTGAACTTGGAGTTAATTTCCGCCACTGTATCAGTAGTTTGGGTAAGATCCTGAAACTCGTGGGCTAACTGATGCACCTCAATAACCGGTGCGAACTCAGCTCTGAATCTGGTAGTAAATTATGCCCAGGTCATGGCATCCAAGGCTGCATCATCTCTGATGGCATAACCAATCTCCTCCCACCAATCCTGTGCCCTATCCTTCAGAAGACAGGACACTAATCTGACCTAGTCCCCCTCGGGACATCTGCTAGTGCGGAAGGCGTTGACCACATCTGCCAACCATCTGGTGCTCGCTATGGGGTTCCGCACCCCGTGGTAATCTGGAGCTCCACATGCACGGAACTCCCTGAAGGTAAGTGTGCGCGACCCCATCATGGCCGCTACCTCAGAACGGAAAGTACTCAGCCTCTCGTCCATCATCTCTAAGATACCCTCCTTGATCGAACCGAAGATCACAGGAGTCTGCTCAAGTATGGTGCGAGTAATCTCTGAAGAGAGAAACTCCCTAGTCTGCTCATCCAACTGCCCGGCCTCCGGGCCTGATCCTGATCCCCCTCCGGCACCTGAACTGCCGACTGCTGGTCTAGGGCATAATTCCACCATTTTGAAACACAACATAATAAATGTCAGGAACACTGATATATCTCGAGGAATCACTACTACCACAGGTTTCCCGGTCTCATCTAAGCTTTCCTTGATTCGAGTACGGATCCTCTACTTCCAATAGTACGGGCCCATACTACCTTCCACATCTATCCGTACTTTCCTCAAGTACTTCCTTGACTCCACCAAATCACTATTACTGCTAATGATCTCTGCTACTTTCATCGTAGGCTTGCCCTAGGGAATTCTCTGACTATACCCGATCCAATCCTTAGCTGCTGAAAGCCTCCTTGTGATGCCAATTAGCCAGCAACTGAATACCATCACATGCGGCGAGGCTCAGATAATCCTTCAAGTAAAAGACTCGTCCCTAGGACGGTTAGACTCAGACAAGAGCTGCGCAATAGGGCCAAGTCTAGCACTCTGAGATTATTCAACCTTGTTCACATGTGACGTGACGCATTCACCTAATGGCCAACTACCATCACTTAGAGTCCCACAAAGCACAAAGCAAGCAACATTCAGACATATGAGACTACTCAAGCAATTCTATCCTCAAAATGGGAAATTGTACTAGCATACAATGCTAAGCTCACATTATCAAGCATAACCTAAACAGGCTATCCTACTGCTGACTACTCTATGCTAGCATGCAATTCTTATAAGGTTAAAACACATAAAGCAGACATATAAGGCGTCCTCCTAGATCCTTAGTTCTACACTAGCATGATGCTCTACTGATATTGAAACTGAAACTGATATTCATAACATAACTTGTATGGGTAATTTGGGAGTACTTACTTGAGCTCGGCTGATCGCATGCACCACACCCCTTTTCTCTTTTCAAAGTTTTTATCTTTCAAAAAAAATTCTTTTTACTTTTCTAAAACTCTCTTCTTTTGAAAAACATTTTACCATTTCCTTAGTTTGCGTTCAGACACACCCGGAAGTGTGCCCGAATCCCTCAAACCAAGGATCTGATACCAACTTGTAAAATCCCAAAATACGACCCAAATTTTTTTGTTTAAATAGTAATAAAAATCATATGCTGATCGTCATATCATAAAAACCATATGTCAAATATCTCAACTCATAATAAAATGTCGTGAAACAACTGTATCAAATCAAACTATGAATCAAAACAAACTCCCAGGATAAGGACTGCAGTTGTGGTGTGTGCGATGCCATTATCCCGAGCTCTTCCTCTTACTTGCGGAAGAACCTGAAACCAAAACTAAAACTATAAGCACGAAGATTAGTGAGCTCCCCCAAACTACCACATACCATACAATAACATATAAACACGTATTGGGCCTTGCCCACTGCATCGGGCCGAAGTCCGGAAACTGCATCGGGCCGAAGTCCGGAAACTGCATCGGACCGAAGTCCGGAACTGACTGGGACCTTGTCCCATGCATCGGACCGAAGTTCGGATCTAACTGCATCGGACCAAAGTCCAGAACTAACTGCATCGGACCGAAGTCCGGAACTGACTGGGACCTTGTCCCCTGCATCGGACCGAAGTCTGGAACTGACTGCATCGGACCGAAGTCCGGAAACTAACTGAGCATAGCATAGCATAGCATAGCATAGCATACACACATATCAACTAGCATAACACACATGATCATAAACTCCTATACTACATACTACGTCAGGCCGTAGCCCATAACACCTAACACATAAATCCTGTCTGAGCCACGAAGGCATCAAACACGCTAACAACAGCATCGGACCGAAATCCGGAAACTACTACTAACTAAACGGGTCGGCATTTGTGGCCTTAGACCCGTTCCTACTGGAAGGAAACTCACCTCGTAGCCTAACTGCTGAAAGGACTGCTGTGGAATCTGTCTATTGCGTCTCCGGTTTCACCCCGGCTACAATATCCATGAGCACCATCAATCAAATACTGATAATAATAATACTGAGGGTAAAATGACTCTCCTACCCCTGGTCCAAGTCAACCTAACCATAAAAGTCAACATTCAGTTGACCTGACTCGTCGAGTTGGGCCGCCAACTCGTCGAGTCCTTACTCTTACTTCCTTGATTCCACTCACTACTACTCGTCGAGTTTTGGCGCAAACTCGGTGAGTTCCTCTTCGCTACTAACACTCTGACAATCTGCATCTGACTCGCCGAGTTGTATGAACAACTCGTCGAGTTCTCCTTCATCAGATAAGTATTCTAGCTGTGACTCGCCGAGTTGTATGAACAACTCGTCGAGTCTGTTCTTGAAGTATGAAGATGGCCTTGGACTCGCCGAGTCAGGGCATTGACTCGCCGAGTTCTTCCACGAATGAGTCTAACCCTCTAACTCACCGAGTCCACTTCTCACTCACTGGCTCCACTCGGCATAACTCGAAAAAGAAAACACAAGGGACTCGCGACTCGACTCGCCGAGTCAGAAGAACGACTCGCCGAGTCGTATGCATGCAAATATTGTACACTCGATTCTGCTTGAAACTAATCCATGCCATTAGTAGATCTGGGTTCTTGGGACTCGATTTACGCGTAAAGTTTCCAACTTTACGTGTAAATAACATCAAATGGAGGTTTTAAGGTTAAAAGCACACTATAATAGTATATCTAGAGCTTTCATGCAAAATGGATCCATAAAGGTGCTAGATCTAAGCTCCTGGAAATCAAATCTAGCTAGATCTGAAGGTTAATCAACTCCATGAGTCCTCTATGCTACTACTAAGCTAAGAAATGGTTGAAGAATGGCTTCACAAAGGAGATTTAAGCATAGAAACAGAAAAGGGCCAAGATATACCTTACTTTCTTCTGAAATTCCTCAAAGATCTAGGATCTCCTTCTTCTCCTCTTGATCTACCTTTCTTTATCTCTCAAAATCTTCAAATAACACACCAAAATCACACAAAATGCAAAAAGGGCTCTAGGGTTTCGAGAATGAAGCTCTGAGGGGGTGATGGGGGCTGACGTGAGGCCCCAAAAGTTGTTTATATAGGGTGCAAACCCTTGAAATTAGGGTTTCATCTAGATTGGCGAACTCGCCGAGTCGCCAATTTAAACATGCTCGAAATCGCGACCCAACTCGACGAGTCCAGCTTCTGACTCGTCGAGTTCCCCTTAAAACTTGAAGAAATAAAACAATAAATAACAATATAAATATCATACCAGAATTGGGGTGTTACATACCCAGTAACTCTTAAGTCAACACTGCCACCAAGCACAAGGACCTAGTCCTTAGTTCTTCGCAGATACTTAAGTATGTTCTTAACTGCTCAGCTTTACCTGGATTTCCCTGATATCGACTAACCATGCTTTTAGGTTTGATACAACTCATTAAAATGAATATGTTGGTGGGTTTGATATGTTACAACTCGTTAAAATGAATATTTTTTTGGATTTGATACGGTACAACTCGTAAAAATGAATACGTGTTCCTTTATTATGCCCTTTGGACCGGTCAAACTTTTATTATTTATATTTTATATAAGTTGTTTGAAAGATTGTAACTCAATGAGTATAACACCAAAAACAACAAAATTATAGTTTAAAATCATATACAAATTCTAAATTACACGTTGGAAAAAAGTTCATGTCAATTCAACTTAAAACGAATGAGATATGCTTGTTTAAAGAATTTGACAGAATACAAAAGTTTAAATTTCTTGCTGAAAAGCTGAAATATTTTAGCTTTGATATCTCATCTTTGAAGGATTGTAACTCACTGAATATAACACCAAAAACAATAAAATTATAGTCTAAAATCATCTACAAACTCTAAATTATATGTTGGAAAAAACCACATGTCAATCTTACTTACAACGAATGAGATATGCTTGTTTAGAGAATTTAATAGAATATAAAAGTTTAAATTTCTTGTTGAAAAGCTGAATTATTTCAGCTTTGATATCTCATATTTGAAGCATTGTAACTCATTGAATGTAATATCAAAAACAACAAAATTATAGTCTAAAATCATCTACAAACTCCAAATTACACGTCGAAAAAAACTACATGTCAATCCCACTTAAAACAAATGAAATATGTTTGTTTAAGGAATTTTACAAAATACAATTTTTTTAAAATAAGCCGGTTTATAACCGGTTTTTACCTGGAACCGGCTGGACCGGACCGATTCGGTTTTTTTTTACCGGTGAAAATCCAAGTAATGGCTTAAAGACAGTTTACAAGTATCAAAGTTTATTAACACACAAACACACACACACAGAGTGAGAGAGAGAGAGAGGAATAAACAACCCTTATGAAAGGCCTATCTCGTCTCTTAAATACTTGGAGAGAGAGAGGAATAAGCAACCCTTATGAAAGCCCTATCTCATCTCTTAGGGCCCATTTGGTGAGGAGAACACAATGGGGCAGAACAGAACTACAACTTTTGAGAGGGCGTTTGGCATGCTTAGAACTGGAACAAAGTAAAAGTTTGACCATGTCCAATGGAACAATTAACCGGAAAAATAGTCCCACCCAAAAGGGTGGAACTCAACAGAACACGTATTCCTCTTTTCTCAATCTGACGAAAATATCCTTGGAACGGGTCTCACCTTGCGTCTCCCACTTTCTCGGTATCCATCATTCTTATGAAATTATCCTCTTCTTCAATGTCATCGTCTTCCTATATCAATTTCACATAGAAATTGATTTTTGCATATTACTAATTACCGATTTTTTTCAATATCATCGTCTTCAATCTCATCTTTGTCTTCCAAGATATCTGCGTATTCGACTGTATCATCCCATGTACACTTTTTTTTGTTAAACTTCATCTCTTTACTTACCTGATTGACTTCAATTTTTCTTCTACATTTCTTGATTTCTTGATAATCATCTTCATCTTGATTTGCTCTTTGGTTATTAGTTGATTTCTTGATAATCAATTAACCGAGTTCTAACGACTTCCTGCTTAAGTGTATAGTTTCTTGATTTCTTGATTTCTTGATTTCTTGACAAATGATTATGCAATTTTTTTTCTCATTCCCTTATATAAAATATGAGCAGTTTTGATTTTTAAATAAATATATATATTTTTTCCTCTGTTGCCACTCATGTTATCAATCCGAGTAATTTCCATGTAAATGAAATCGTATAATCTGTACCAATGATCACAAGGTAAATTTAGATGTAAATGCCGCTGAATCTTTTACCTCATTGGAAGACAAGACTATCATATTCATACTTGATGAACTCCAACAATGGGTTTATTTCAAATCTCCTGCCCAATTCATTTTTAGATACTAAATTTTAGACAAAAATGCCCTTGAATCTATGTAGTTGCCACTGAATATTTGTAGAGGAAAATGCCCCTGAATATTTGTGGATACTAAATTTTAGTGTTAGTTGACTCTACCAACCTGAACAAAATGTTGTAGACTTCTTATGTATAAAAGATCCTCCTTGACCTCCTTCCTAAATAATTAAAACAAAAAGATGAAAAGAACAAACATAAAGAATTTTATATTGTCAACAATAAAAAATAATGCATTATACACCTCAAGCATTTGAAAAAAAACCATTCTAGCACCTGTAAATCCAATGATAAAAAGAATAACTCTTAGTTCTTTCGCAAGAATTTATATTGTAAACATTATATTTATAAAATAATAAAATAATTTATTAAATATATATAAATAATGTAGCAATGTAATGTTTAGATGTAATTTCTCAAAACTAATTAAACAAGAAAGATGATGAAAATACAAATACAGAAAACAAACTGTTCAAACTCTCTTATGATCCAAATGATAATCTCCAAGAACTTCATTTTGTCCGTCATTCCAAGTTTATCTTTTTGTCAGTATTTAGGAGGTTAAACATCATTTGTAATTTTATAATTTGTTCAATTTTGGACACAATTTGTAACTCCCTGATTCTCAGGTATGGTTTATATAAGATTTCTTGGTTTAAGGCCTACTCGATGAGTTTGTCGCCCTACTCGTCGAGTAGCAGCAGGGTGGGATCTCGAGATAAGTGACCTACTCGATGAGTCCATATTGGGACTCGACGAGTACGTGCTGTTAGATAAAACCCTAATTCTTGGGGTTTTACACCCTATTTAAAGGAGTCTCATCCCCTTTGGGCATCCTTACAGTTCTAGAGAGCTCTTGTGAGACCCTAATCTGTGTGTGTGTGTGTGCCCTTTGTGTGTTGAAGCTTGAAAAGAGGATCTTTGGAGGGAGAAGGCTTGGAGGAGAAGGGCATTATAGCAAGTGGAGTGTGGGAATCAACACTTCTCTCAGTTATTATCTTCTAGAGGTACCCAAATCGCCATATCCTTGAAGATCTCTTCTATTGGTTGAGTTCTAGGGTTTCTTTTATGGAATGTTAAGTTAATGACTTGAGCTATGGGCTAGATCTGAAGTTGTAACTTCAGATATGGACTCTCCTTGGATTCTAGAAACATAAAGTTGCAGTCTTGGTCATGATTGAGGTCCCTTTTGAGCATGAAGCTCCTTGAAGAACTTAAAATAATCATTTAGAGCGTTTATAGCCATGCATGCACGTAAAGTTTGCAACTTTACGTGATAAGCATGCCCTAGAAGCTTGGATCTGTGATTTGGAGCCATTGCATGGCTCAAATAAAGTCTGTTGAAATTGAGGACATCATGAACACGGCGAGTCGCAAGGTTGACTCGGTGAGTCCTAAGAAGATAGTCGCAGACTCGACGAGTTGGATGATCAACTCGGTGAGTCCGATGAAGATTGCCATAAACTCGATGAGTTGAAGAGCAATTCGGCGAGTCGGATGAGTTTTTCCCCAAGTTATGAATGCATGTGTATGCATTGTGTTGTTAGAAGGTAACCCGATAAGTAGTCTTAAGGGTTCGATCGTAAATTGTAAGAACTCGGCGAGTCACCCCGGTGACTCGGCGAGTGGGAAGAAGTCTCAGGATACTCGGCGAGTTAAGGTCAACATAGACTGTTGACCTTGAATAGGGACTTTAACTTTAATCAGGGGTAAAATGGTTTTTATACCCTCAGTTCAGTTATCAGTACCTGACCTAGTGTTTTGTGGGGTTTGTAGTCCGATAGTTCCGGAGCAGCAGCCAACCTGCGTTAGAGTTAGCATCTCAGCAGCCAGCATGATGAGGTGAGTTTTCCTTCTAGTAGGAATTGGTCTGATGCAGTAGTTCAGTGTGCTTGATGTCTTTTTGATTCAAGCATGTCTTTGTGTTATGTGTTCTGGACTTCCGTCTGATGCAATATGCAATATATGTGTTTTATGCTAGTTGATATGTTTACGCTATGCTATGTTATCCTTAGTCAGTTTTCAGACTTCGGTCCGATGCAGGGGACAAGGTCCCAGCCAGTTCCGAACTTCGATCAGATGCAGTTAGTTCCGGACTTCGGTCCGATGCCGGGGACAAGGTCCCAGTCAGTTCCGGACTTCGGTCCGATGCAGTTTCAGGACTTTGGTCCGATGTAGAGGGCAAGGTCATGGTTAGTTTCAGATTTCGGTCTGATGCAGTAGGCAAGGCCCAATATGTGTTTATATGTTTGTATGGTATGTGGTAGTTTAGGGGTGCTCACTAAGCTTCGTGCTTACAGTTTTAGTTTTGGTTTCAGGTACTTCCGCTAGTAAAGGGAATAGCTCGGGATGATGGCATCGCACACACCGCAGATTCAGTTTTTATCCTGGGAGTTGGTTCATTTTTCTTAGATATGACTTGACACGGTTTTGATACAATTTTATCACAACACTTTATTATGGTTTTGAGATATTGACGTATGGTTTTTATTTTATGACATTCGATGTAATGGATTTAGTATTATTTAAACGAAATTTTTTAGGTCATGTTTTGGGACGTTACAAGTTGGTATCATAGCCTTGGTTTAAGGGATTCAGGCACACTTATGGGTATGACTGAACTCAAACTAAGGAAATAGTAAAAAAAAAATTTAAGAAAAATGTTTTCAAAAGAATTTTTGAAAAAGAGAATTAAAATGAAAAGGATTTTGAAAACGAAAAAAAAGGGTGTGGTGCATGCGATCAGCTGAACTCAAGTAAGTACTCTCAGATTACCCATACAAGTTTACATTATGATTATCTGTTTCAGTTACAGTAGAACAATATGCTAGAATAGGACTAAGGATCTAGGGAGATGCCTTATGTGCCTGCTATATGTGTTTCATCCTTATGAGTATTGCATGCTAGTACGAGTAGACAACAGTAGGATAGCCTGATTAGGTTATGTCTGATATTGTGAGCCTAGCATTGTAAGCTAGTACAGTTTCTTGTTATGAGAATAGAGTTGCTTGATTTGTTCCTATGTCCGAATGCTGCTTGCTTTGTGCTTTGTGGGACTCCAAGTGATGGGAGTTAGCCGTTAGGTGAATATGTCACATCACATGTGATCAGGGTTGGATAATCTCAGACTGTTGGATTTGGCCCTACTGTGCAGCTCTTGTTTGAGTCCAACCGTTGTAGGAACGAGACTTCTACTCGAAGGATTATCTAAGCCTTGGAACATGTGGTGGTATTCAGGTGATGACTAATTGGCATTACAAGGGGGCCTTCAGCAGCTGAGGACTGGTTTTGGTTGAGTAGGAGATTTCCCTAGGGAAAGCCTAGGATGAGAGTAGCAGAGATCAGTAGCAGTAGTAGTGGCTTGATGGAGTCAAGGCAGTTCTTGAGGAAGGTATGGATAGATGTGGAAGGTAGTAGGGGCCCATACTACTGGAAGCAGAGGATCCATACTTGAATCAAGGAAGGCTGAGATAAGACCGGAAAACCTGTAGTAGTAATGATCCCTCGAGATATATCAGTGTTTCTGACGTTTATCGTAATGTTTTTCAGAATGGTGGTTTTATGCCCTAGACCAGCAGGCGGCAGATCAGGTGCCGGGGAGGGATCGGGATCAGGCTCGGGGGCCGAGCAGTTGGATGAGCAGACTAGGGAGTTTTTCACTCCAGAGGTTACCCGCATCATACTTGAGCAGACTCCTGTGATCTTCAGCTCGATCAAGGAGGGTATTTTAGAGTTGATGGATGAGAAGTTGAGCACGTTCCGTGCTGAGATGGCGGCCATGATGGGGTCGCGCACACTCACCTTCAGGGAGTTCCGGGCTTGTGGAGCTCCAGACTACCATGGGGCGCGGGACCCCATTGTGAGTACTAGGTGGTTGGCAGATGTTGCCAATGCGTTCCGCACCAGCAGATGTCCCGAGGGGGACAAGTTCAGATTAGCATCCTGCCTTCTGAAGGACAGGGCACGAGATTGGTGGGAGGAGATTGGGCATGTCATTGGGGATGACGCAGCACTTGATGCTATGAATTGGGCTAATTTTACTACCAGGTTCAAAGACGATTTTGTACCAGTCATTGAGGTGCAACAGTTAGCCAGGGAATTTCAGGATCTTACTTAGACTACAAAGACAGTGGTGGAGATTACCGCCAAGTTCAAGGAGAGGGCTCTTCTCGTTCCTCAGTACACAGCTGATGAGGAAATGAAGAAGACCTGATATCATGAGATGTTGCGGAGTGATATCGGCCAGTTTATGAGCCGATCCAGCTGTAAAATGTTGGATGACATGATTCCTAGGGCTCGTGAGAGAGAGATTAACCTTGAGATGGAGAGAAAGAGGAAGCTGGAGGTGGTTGTGGGTACAGGGAGTTTGGGCAAGAAGCCCAAGGTATCAGATCACAGATCTAGAGGACAACGGAGCCACAGACGGTGTGGCAAGTGTAGTAGATTGCACGATGGGGCGTGCAAGGCAGGGAGTCCCGGTTGCTACAAGTGCATTCGGACTGGGCATATGAGCAAAGATTGTACAACTACTCCTACTGTTACCGCAACATCTGATCTGATTTGCTTCCATTACAATCAGAGGGGACATAAAAAGTCCCAGTGTCCGAGTTTGACAGAAGCAGTAGGGAAGGTGGTAGCACTTTGCCCCTGCAACATTGAGGATTACAGATGGTCGTCAGGGCCGAAGTGAGGTGCCAGTGGTGAAGAGTAGAGCTTTTCAGATAACAGCAGAGGAGGCGCGAGCGACTCCTGATGTGGTGACGGGTATGTATTTTCCTTCACCTATTTATTATTGTTTATTATTGATTGTTCTTATAGTTATGTGTTTCTATATATAGGGTCGTTCTTAGTGAACGACATATCAGCTATAGTCTTGTTTGATTCGGGGGCTACCCGATCGTTTCTTTCACTTGCGCTTAGCAAGAGGTTTAGCAGAGATTCGGGGGAGCTGGATTGTCCACTTGAGGTTGAGATAGCTGATGATAGGACCGCCAGGGTCGCGAGAGTGCATAAGGGGTGTTCTCTTCAATTATTCGATGAGCAGTTTTCAGTACATCTGGTTCCTATTCCTCTGCGAGGGAATAAGGTTATAATCGGTATGGATTGGCTGATCCCCCAATGGGGCAGTGATTGATTGTGAGTTACAGCTAGTGAGTGTCCGCACCCCAAGTGGGGGAGAGTTACTGATTCAGGGCGAGAGGCCACAACACGGACCGATCCTTTGCTCAGCAGCGAGGGTGAGACACTACTTTCAGTAGGGTTGTGCAGAGTTCGTCGTCTACGTTCTAGATACCCGAGAGAAGGGCAAGGTGATGGTCGACAATGTACCGGTAGTGCGAGACTACCCGGACGTATTCCCGGAGGATTTGCCTGGGATACCTCCGGAGAGACAGGTTGAGTTCAGGATTGACCTAGTCCCTGGTGTGGCTCCGATAGCCAAGGCACCGTATCGGTTAGCTCCTCCAGAGATGCAGGAGTTGTCTACGCAGCTGCAGGAACTGCTAGACAAGGGTTTCATTAGACCAAGTAGTTCACCTTGGAGAGCCCTGGTCCTGTTTGTGAAGAAGAAAGATGGGTCGCAACGTATGTGCATCGATTATCGGGAGTTGAACAAGGTAACGGTGAAGAACCGTTACCTACTCCCAAGGATAGACGACTTGTTCGATCAGCTTCAGGGAGCATCTTGGTTCTCCAAGATTGATATGCGCTCCGGTTATCACCAGATGCGGGTCAGAGATGAGGATGTTCAGAAGACAGCTTTTAGGACCCGTTATGGTGATTATGAGTTTGTGGTGATGCCTTTTGGGCTCACTAACGCTCCAGCCGCATTCATGGATCTCATCAACCGTGTATGTAGACCGATGCTGGATCAATCTGTGATAGTATTCATTGACGACATCTTGGTTTACTCCAAGACTCAGGAGCAACACGAGGAGAATTTGAGAGAGGTGCTAGAGACACCGAGGAAAGAGAGACTTTTTGTGAAGTACTCCAAGTGTGAGTTCTGGTTGCGCGAGGTGCAATTCCTTGGTCACCTCGTCAACCAGAAGGGTATTCTAGTGGATCCGGCCAAGATCGAGCCCGTGATGCAGTGGGAGGTCCCGAGGTCTCCATCTGAGATTTAGAGCTTCCTAGGTTTGCCAGGGTACTACAGGAGATTCATCCAAGATTTCTCCAAGATAGCAGTACCACTCACCCGATTGACCAAGAAGTCGGTGGTGTTTCGTTGGGGGCCTGAGCAGCAGGCGGCATTTGAGACCCTCAGACAACGATTATGCGAGGCACCGATTCTTACCCTGCTAGAGGGAGTGGATGATTTTGTAGTCTACTGTGATGCCTCGATCACAGGTTTGGGAGCAGTATTGATGCAGCGGGGGCATGTGATAGCTTACGCCTCTAGACAGTTGAAGCCTCACGAGGCTAACTATCCAATGCACGACTTGGAATTGGGGGCAGTGGTGTTCGCCCTCAAGATTTGGAGACACTACCTCTATGGGTTCCGTTGTACCATCTACACGTATCACAAGAGTCTGAGATACCTCATGGACCAACCGAACCTTAAGGCAGATTCGGTGGTTAGATGTGGTGAAGGTTTACGATTGTGAGATCCTTTATCACCCGGGGAAGGCCAACGTAGTGGCCGACGCCTTAAGCCGCAAGACGGCAGTGATCCCAATCAGGGATATATGTTTGAGGATGACACTGATTACTTCGCTGTTGGAGCGGATCAGGGAGGCACAGGTCGAGAGCCTCAAGGAGGAGAGGTAGAAGTGTGAGAGGATCGTGGGCCGAGTAGCTTCTTTTGATTATGACAGCCGGGGATTGTTGACCCTTCATGGGAGAGTTTGGGTACCGTACTGGGGCGGAGTATGACAGGTGTTGTTGGACGAGGCCCATAAGTCTCGATTTTCCATCCACCTAGGGGCGACGAAGATGTACCGGGATCTTCGACCCGACTATTGGTGGTCGTGCATGAAGCGGGATGTCGCGTGGTATGTGGAGAGATACCTGACCTGCAGGAAGGTCAAGGCAGAGCACCAGATACCCCACGACAAGATGCAACCGTTAGACATTCCCGTATGAAAATGGGAGGACATTACCATGGATTTTATCACTAAGCTTCCCAGGACCTCACGAGGAGTGGATTCGATTTGGGTCATAGTGGATCGGCTGACCAAGAGCGCGCACTTTATACCGATCCAAGAGAGCATATCGGCTAAGAAGCTAGCCGACATCTATGTGCATGAGGTAGTAGCACGGCATGGAGTGCCTATTTCGGTAGTGTCAGACCGAGATGTCCGTTTTACTTCCAGATTTTGGAAGCGGTTTCACGACGAGATAGGGACTTGTCTTCATCTTAGCACCGCTTTCCACCCTCAGACGGACGGTAGAGCGAGAGGACAATTCAGACTCTCGAGGACATGCTCCAGGCATATGTTTTAGACTTCGGTGGTAGTTGGGATACGTATCTTCCACTAGCGGAATTTTCATATAACAGTTACCACTCTAGCATTGACCGTCCTCCTTTCGAGATGTTATACGGAAGGAAGTACAGGACCCCGATTTGCTGGGGCGAGGTCGGTCAACGAGTCATCGGGAGCACCGAGGTGGTGCTCAAGACCACAGAGCTTATTCAGCAAGTTCGTAGCAGACTGCAGACTGCATAGAGTAGGCAGAAGAGTTACGCTGACAGGAGGCGTTCGGACCTAGAGTTTCAGGTGGGCGATATGGTTCTCCTGAAGGTATCACCCTGGAAGGGTGTTATTAGGTTTCGGAAGAGAGGCAAGCCGGGCCCCAGGTTCATTGGTCCTTTTAGGGTTATGGCCCGAGTGGGTCGGGTGGCTTATCGGTTGGATCTTTCGGCAGAGCTTAGCAAGATCCACAACTTTTTCCATGTATTCTCAGCTGAGGAAGTGTTTGGTGGACGAGTCAGTGGTTGTACCCTTAGAGGATATTCAGGTTGATAGCAGCCTGAATTATATCGAGAGACCATTTGCGATCTTGGATCGGAAGACGAAGACCTTGAGGAACAAGATGGTTCAGTTGGTGAAGGTGCAGTGGCAACACCAGAAGGGTTCCGAGTGGACATGGGAGACTGAAGAGGATATGAGAGAGCACTATCCAGAATTGTTTTCAGTTTCATCTGCAGCAGCCTTCGAGGATGAAGTCTAAAATAAGTGGGGGAGAGTTGTAACGCCCCGATTCTCAGGTATGGTTTAAATAAGATTTTTTGGGTTAAGGCCTACTCGACAAGTTTGTCACCCTACTCGTTGAGTAGCAGCAGGGTGGGATCGCGATATAAGTGACCTACTCGACGAGTCCATATTGGGACTCGACGAGTAGGTGCTGGCAGATGAAACCCTAATTCTCGGGGTTTTACACCGTATTTAAAGGAGCCTCAACCCCCTTTGGGCCTCCTTACAGTTCTAGAGAGCTCTTGTGAGACCCTAATCTCTGTGTGTGTGTGCCCTTTGTGTGTTGAAGCTTGAAAAGAGGATCTTTGGAGGGAGAAGGCTTGGAAGAGAAGGGGATTGGAGCAAGTGGAGTGTGTGAATCAACACTTATCTCAGTTATTATCTTTTAGAGGTACCCAAATCGCCATTTCCTTGTAGATATCTTCTATTGGTTGAGTTTTAGGGTTTCTTTTATGGAATGTTAAGTTAATGACTTGAGCTATGGGCTAGATCTGAAGTTGTAACTTCAGATCTGGACTCTCCTTGGATTCTAGAAGCATAAAGTTGTAGTCTTGGTCATGATTGAGGTCTCTTTTGAGCATGAAGCTCCTTGAAGAACTTAAAATAAGAATTTAGAGCCTTTATAGCCATGCATGCACGTAAAGTTTGCAACTTTACGTGATAAGCATGCCCTAGAAGCTTGGATATGTGATTTGGAGCCGCTGCATGGCTCAAATCAAGTCTGTTGAAAATTAGGACAGCATGAACTTGATGAGTTGCAAGGTTGACTCGACGAGTCCTAAGAAGATAGCCACAGACTCGACGAGTTGGATGATCAACTCGTCGAGTCCGATGAAGATTGCCATAAACTCGACGAGTTGAAGAACAACTCGGCGAGTCGGATGAGTTTTCCCCAAGTTATGAATGTATGTGTATGCATTGTGTTGTTAGAAGGTAAATCGTAAGAACTCGGCGAGTCACCCCGGTGACTCGGCGAGTGGGAAGAAGTCTCAGGACACTTGGCGAGTTAAGGTCAACATGGACTGTTGACCTTGACTAGGGTCTTTGACTTTAATCAGGGGTAAAATGGTTTTTATACCCTCAGTTCAGTTATCAGTACCTGACCTAGTGTTTTGTAGGGTTTGTAGCCGGACAGTTCCGGAGCAGCAACCAGCCTGCGTTAGAGTTGGCATCTCAGCAGTCAACGTTACGAGGTGAGTTTTCCTTCCGTCTACGGCCACAATGCCGACCCGTCTAGATAGTAATAGTTACGGACTTTGGTTTGATGCAGTAGTTCAGTGTGCTTGATGTCTTTGTGATTCAAGCATGTCTTTGTGTTATGTGTTCCGGACTTCGGTCTAATGCAGTATGCAGTATATGTGTTTTATGCTAGTTGATATGTTTACGCTATGCTATGTTATGCTCAGTCAGTTTTCGGACTTCGGTCCGATGCAGGGGACAAGGTCCCAGTCAGTTCCGGACTTCGGTCCGATTCAGTTTCTAGACATCGGTCCAATGCAGTGGGCAAGGCCCAATATGTGTTTATATGTTTGTATGGTATGAGGTAGTTTGGGGGAGCCCACTATGCTTCATGCTTACAGTTTCAATTTTGGTTTCAGGTACTTCCGCTAGAAAAGGGAAGAGCTCGGGATGATGACATCGCACACACCGCAACTTCAGTTTTTTTTCCTGGGAGTTGGTTCATTTTTCTTAGATATGACTTGACACAGTTTTGATACAGTTTTATCACAACACTTTATTATGATTTTGAGATATTGACATATGATTTTTATTTTATGACATTCGATGTTATGGATTTAGTATTATTTAAACGAAAATTTTTAGGTCGTATTTTGGGATGTTACACAATTGCCCTGAAAATTTTGTTCATGCACAGTTTTTTGTAGTTTTTATAGAGATGCTTGTTAGATTTTGGGAGGATAAAATAACCAAATTGTTGTTGCCCAGTTTTGGTACCTGTCAAGTTTTGTTGTAGACTTATTCAATTGTTAACTGCTCTAGTTTATTGTTGAGTAGTTAATTTTTTTATAATCTTTGTCTCTCAAACTTGTTTCTCTAAAAAATAGAATATTTTTTACATGTTTTTTAATAAAAATTGTAGATATGGATCGTAATCATTTGCTCCAATTTATGAAACTATTGGAGAGTTATATTCAGTTGTTGATGTGCTTAGCTGCAATTAGACTTTGGTTAATTGAATGTGAGGAAAAAGAAGCTCAAATGAGAGCTTGAAGTCAAAGTACATTAGAGAATAGATTAGACACGATTTTGAAAAAGTCCATAGAAATACAACATATCACACGTGAAAGTGATGAAAATTGTATATATGAGTTACGTATGGATAGAAATGCATTTGCACATTTATGCGAGTTACTACACACTCGTGGTGGATTATTAGACGATGGTTTAGTGACCACTGAGGAGCAAGTTGCTACATTCCTAAACATATTAGCACACCACAAAAAAAACAGATGTATTCAAGTTAGATTCTATCGGTCGGGGGAAACGGTAAGTTGGTATGTTCATCGAGTTTTGGGTGCATTAATGCGTATACAAGAGATATTGTTTGTCAACCCAACGCTTATTGCAAATGAGTGTGCGGACAACCGGTGGAAGTGGTTCAAGGTAACCACTATAACATTATTATGATATATTACAAATTAATATAAGGCCTTAACTAATAGTTTATATAAGATTTTAACTAACAACGAGTTAATATTTACTTTATAGGGCTATCTAGGAGCCATTGATGGAACTTATATTGGAGTTAATGTCCTTGACTTGGATAAACCAAGGTACCGAACAAGAAAGGGTAATATAGCAATGAATGTGTTAGGTGTCTGTAATCATGAGATGAATTTTGTCTACGTCTTAGCTGGTTAGGAAGGTTCGACTACTGATTCAAGGGTTTTGCGGGATGCAATTAATAGGCATAATGGATTGAAGATTCTATTGGTAAGCTAATACAGTAATTACTAAATATTGAAAGTAAATATAGTTACATATTCATACCTATTATTTTATTTATTATATGTAAATGTTATTTGGCTGATGGAGGATATATCAATGGTGAAAGTTTTTTGGCACCATATAGAGGTACTAGGTATCATTTACGGGAATAAGAAGATAGTACACATGCACCTACAAACAAGGAATAATACTTTAACATGAAACACTCACAAGCGAGGAATGTTATTGAAATGTGTTTTGGTCTACTAAAGATGTTGGGCTATATTAAGAAGTCCTTCATTTTATCCAATTAGAATTCAAGGGAGAATAGTCATGGCATGTGCTTTGCTACATAATTTTATTAGGACACACATGGCTCTTGATCCGGAGGAAAACACGCCTACCGATGTCGAACATATGCCTATCGGGGAAGAGCAACCAAATCAATTTCACATTGTGGATGTTGTTGAATCAAGTAGTGAATGGACTCAATGGAGGGATGATTTAGCCGAATAAATGTTTGATTCTTGGATGTCAACTAAATTCTAGTAGATTGTTTTTGAATGTTAGAACATTTATTTTTAAGTTTGTTATTTTTTATTATTATAAACATCAACAAATTTGAATTTTGTATATGTTTTTTATTAATTTTAACTAAGTGGACGAATCATTTTAATATTTTTCATTTTTTTTATTTACCTTTGTTATGTATAATATGTCAAAAGCAAGTAACAAATCATGACAGATAGGTGTCAATGGACTAAAAAAGAAGAGGATGCGTTGATTACCATCCTTCAAAACATTGTTGTTATTGGTGGTAGAGGTGATAATGGAAGCTTTAGGCCAGGAACCTATGATCAAGTCGTTCTAAAGTTGCGGGAAAAAGTCATGAGTATTAATATAATAGCAAAGCATGTCCAAAACAAAATCAAACGTTTAAAAGATAAATTTTATGCTGCATATGATATGCAAAATGCAAGTGGGTTTGGTTGGGATGATGCTCGCAAATGTGTACTAGTTGATTCTCCTGAGATATTAGAGGAATATCTAAAGGTTAGTGGATATATATATATATATATATATATATATATATATATATATATATATATATATATATATATTATTTGTATGCATATCTAAGTATTAAATGTATGGTTTTAATTGTAACTTTGTTTGTTTTACTAGAAACATCCAAACAAAAACTATGTTGCGAACAAACCATTCCTTGTATACGAGCGTCTAGCAAATGTTTTTGGTACAGATCGAGCTACAGGTGGTATGGCTGAATTGGCGGCTGATGTGATAGAAAATCAAAATATTGATAATGAAGAAGGAGAAAGTTGTCCATCGTCTAATTCTAATCCTCAAAACACCGCAACTTCCTCCAATCCAAATCCCAAAGACTCGGCGTGAAATAACAAAAGAAAAGCGGCATCTGAAGAAGTAACACATGTAATTCAAATGAGGTTAGCTACTGTATCCGAGGAAATCCAGAAAATGACTAGGGCTATTACGTCCTCTACTAATGACCTCACAGAGTTAAAAACCATACATGAAGAGTTGAAGACCATGAAGTTGTTTTCTTCAGAAATCATGCAGGTTTGTTTGAAGTTTACAAAAAACCTGAATTTGTTACCGATGTGGAATAGTTTGGATGCAGCTACTAAACCACTTTTTGCGAATGCTATATTGGAAGATGATAACTGAAGTATCTTATTTTTTTTATTCAAAATAAAGTATTTTGGAAACCATTTTGGTTTAGAACTTTGCTAATTTTGAAAGAATTTTGATTATTTGGTATTAGAACTTGTTTCTATGAGAATTTTAATATTTTTTTTAATAAAAAATGTATATTTTGAAGTTATGTATGTAAAATAGAGTTATTATGAATATTTTTTTTGCAAAATGGTAGTATGATCATATTGTGTCCAGTTCTATTGTTACCACACAGTTTCAAACAATTTGTTCTATTCTGTTCAGTTTTACCAAACGCTATAAATTATTGGGTAAATTACACCAATCGTCCCTCGTGCAGGTGCCAGAAAGCATGTTCAGTCCCTATTTTCAAAAATTAACTCGGACCGTCCCTCGTTTGGTTAAAAGTTGCATGATTCATCCCTTTGGACATAAAAAGACCATTTTGCCCTTATTTATTTATTTTTCTATTTGTTTGTTATTAATAATTACTTATTTATTACAAAAAAACATTTAAAAAGAATAGGGGCCCTAAGCAGACGTTCATAACTTGTCCCCCAACCTCTTTCTTCTTTGACACACATCGTATCCACCATCACCACCCACAGTGGCGACTTTGCCGACACCGCCACTCCGACGACACCTTCGGCCGTCTTCGATACTCTGGGAACATCTTCGGGCAACTCCACCAAGCCACCCCCTTCCCTTTCCCCAATGTTCTTTCTTCTTCTTCTTTGAATTTGAGCGACCATCTCTGCTGCTCTCTCTCTCTCTCTCTCTCTCTCTCTTATCCTCTTTCTAATCTCCGTCACCTCCATCTATCACTGCTAGCACCTCCTGTAACTACCACTGGTCATCATTCAAATCTCAAAAAATGAACCCTAAACTTGTAAATTGAAGAAGAGGGAGATTTAGATTGGAGAAGCAAGCTCAGATCGAACCCAAATTCTCCATCAACGATAGAGACAGAGAAGGGACCATATTCGAGGGAGATGGTTTTCTGGCCCTGATTTGTGGCAGTTATATGCGCTTTTGGTGAAGGTGAAGTTCACAAATGGTTGTCGGTATTCAGGAACAAGTTTGATTTTAAAATGGTGGCATTTGAAGGCAACAATTTTCGAGGGTGGCGGTGGCAACGGTTTGTTTCGGTGGTGAAGAGGTTAGAAACAGGTGGTGTAGAGGGTGGGTTCCGTGATGGGCAACCGGTGTTCCCAGTGAAGTGGTTCATGGTGAAGGCAATTTTAAGGAAAAAATGGTTGATGGTTCTATGAATACGGTAGGTTACAAACAAAAAAAGTGTCCGAATTTGACTTTAAGGGATGTGCTCCGGTGGTGGTTGGTCGGAAGTGGTGGATTAGTGGTTTTTCAAGAGTTAAAAGAAGATGGAGGAAGAGAGATGAGCAAAAGGAAGGTGGGGGGAGGGGTAGGGTGGTAGGGATGTTGGGGTTTTTTCTTTTATTTTTAAATTAATAATAATTATTATAACATTTAAATTAATTAAAAAAGAAATACAAAAGGGCATAATAGTCATTTTATGACTCATAAGGGATGAAGCTTGCAAATTTAAACTTATGAGGGACGAAGCGTGCAACTTTTAACCAAACGAGGGATGGTCCGAGTTAATTTTTGAAAATAGGGACCAAACGTGCTTTCTGGCACCTACACGAGGGACGATTGGTGTAATTTACCCTAAATTATTTGTCTTGTCATGTCTATAGTCCTTGAGTCCAATCCATTTCTATCCGGTGAAAAACTTTTTGACTAGTTTTAGACTCATTATTTCAATATGACACAAGGAATGGGCATGATATAACATTAATTAGCAAGACAAACCAAGCAACCAACATCCGCCACTCTTCGGAGCGTGTAACACTCTTCCAAATCATATAAAAATCATTTTTGGTTTAAAGAAGGCAAATCCCAAACTGGATAAAATTCTGTTTAACCGTTTTTGGTTATACGGTTTTGGTTCCCTTTTATTTAAATCGGTTAAACCAAAAATCTAATAAAGCGAACCAAACATCACAAACCTTATTTGGTCGGGTTTTGACACCCCTAAATTCGCAGTAGGAAACCAGGGAATCGGAAAGGCAGATCGTCGTGGTTTATCGACGGAGCATCAAGTCGTGGTGATCATCCGGTTGACGTACTCACACGACAGTCAAAGGTTAGAGGCGCAATTGTAGGTGGCGAGGGTTTTATAGTTTGACCTAATTTCTCATTCTATCAATGTTCAAAGGAATACATCAAAGGGTTTTTTAAAATTTTCAGTATCTTGGGTTCCGATTTCGCCTTCCTTTTCATTTTCACAAAGGTTTCGTTTCAATTTCGTCGGCTGAATCGCGTTCTTGGCCGTTTACTCGTCGTCCACTCGCCTTAATTAGAAAACTAGTTATATCATGATGACATAGAACCACGGTTTTTCCTCCATATTCTTACATAATCTGATGATCTCTAAATGTCTAGAACTCTTTTGTAAAGTAAATTTCTTGAATTTAGGTCTTAGAATGCTTGAAATATGCTCATTTAGACATGTCTTTTTTTGGTTGATATATGTTTCACTTTCACTTGCTTGATGTATCTGTAGTTTGGCAAAGAAGTAACCGGTGCCCTAATGGGATCACTGCAAGAAAGTCTGAACAGGTTCAAGAAGCAACAAGAGAAATGCCAATCAACCCTTAAGAGCATTGCTGCAGATTCTAAAACAACCATTAAGACAACAGCACCACCTGCTCCTAGAGTTGTGCCTCGTGCAAACACCTCCACTGAATTACCTTCTCTTCCAATTAAATTCTCTAATGACACTGAGAGGTTGCAGCATATTAATCGAATAAGGATTAGCCCTGTTTCATCCCAGATCAAACGAGTGGTTGATTTACTTTTCAAGGTCTGAATCTTACCTGTTCTTGTTCTCATTATTTACATTTGTAATCTGATTCCATGATATGGTGATACGTTTATAACCCTTAAATGGTTGGGTTTATTTTTGGTGTATGTTGGATTTCTTAAGAAATGAAAGTACATTGAAATTAATATTATTATATTATATATATACAGTCAAGGCAATCGTTCACAGCAGAGCAAATAAATGAAGCATGTTATGTTGATGTGAAAGGCAACAGAGCTGTGTTTGAGAGTTTAACAAAAAATCCAAAAGTTAGTTATGAAGGAAAACGCTTCTCTTACAAGGTAATAATCCTAATCTTTTATATGACATTATTATTGTAATTCCAAAAGTACTTTGATGCAATTTACTGAAATAAAGTTTTTTTATTTATTTACAGTCGAAGCATGATGTGAGAGACCAAAAAGAACTACTCCGTTTAATTCGGACATTTGCAGAAGGAATTGCTGTTGCTGATCTTAAGGATGCTTATCCAACTGTCATGGATGATTTACAGGTATTTTCTTTCCAACCTCCAAAATTACCTTTTTGGTCCCTAGGTATACCTGATTTTTGCAATTTTGGTCCCAAAAAGTTCTCTTGCAAATTTGGTCCTTATTTGATGTTTTTGTAATGTTTCTGGTCTTTGTTCCAAGTAAAATGACTATATTTGGGACCAAAGTTGCAAAAATCAACTATACCCAACGACCAAAATAGTCATTTTACTGGGAACAAAGACCCAAACATTACAAGAACCTCACAATAAGGACCAAATTTGCAAGTGAACTTATTGGGACCAAAATTGAAAAAATCAGCTATACTTAGGGACCAAAATTGTAGTAAATAAAATAATGTGTAATTTACATTTTTGGTCCCTGAGTGTAGCTGATTTTTGCAGTTTTGGTCCTCAAAAAGTTCACTTCCAAATAAAATGACTGTATTGTAAAATAAAACCTTTGGGGCCAAAATTGTAAAAAAAAAGTCATTTACTTAAAACAAAGACCAAAAATGTTACAAGAACCCCAAATAAGGACCAAACTTGCAAGAGAAATATTTTGGGATCAATATTGTAAAAATAGTCATTTTTTCGAGATCAAAAACATTAAAAGAAC
This sequence comes from Lactuca saligna, assembly GCF_052625555.1. Taxonomy (NCBI): domain Eukaryota; kingdom Viridiplantae; phylum Streptophyta; class Magnoliopsida; order Asterales; family Asteraceae; genus Lactuca; species Lactuca saligna. Next base: position 136,290,675 of record NC_136423.1, on the reverse strand, counting down.
CTCATCTAAGGACCAAAATTGTAAAAAATCAGCTACACTTGGGGACCAAAAATGCAACTTTATAATAAAATAAAAAATTTATAATTCCTAATTAACTCCGTGATGATTGACGTGTAGGCCTTGAAAGCTGCAAGACAGATATGGCTTCTATCAAACTTTGACTCACAAGAAGACATAGCCTACCCTAATGATCCACGTGTCCCAATCAAAGTTGATGATGAATTGAAACAGTTATTCAGGTCAATTGAACTGCCACGTGACATGTTGGACATTGAGCGGGACCTACAGAAGAACGGAATGAAGCCTGCAACCAACACTGCTAAAAGAAGAGTCATGGCACAAAATGGTAATATTTATAACAAACCAAAACAAAAGAAGAAGAAGACTGAGATTAGTAAACGCACAAAGCTCACAAACGCTCATCTTCCCGAGCTCTTCCGCAACCTTAATGGCTAGTTGGATTTGCTATTGTATATGTTAATGTTTGGATTAATGAGAATATACCAGAATCGTTTTATGATCGTATGGGTGATGAATGTTTTTTCAATGTGTCACGATTTGATGTTCAAGTGGATGATTTATGTGTCGATTTTTTATGCCTTAATGGATGCTTGAGGATCCGTAAATGAGGTATTGGGCTTAAAAGACTAGGTATAACTGTTGTAATTTATTTTTTAATTCGATTTTAGATTGGTTAATATGGTTGTTTAAGGTAGTTTTTTGGGTTTGGTTGGTTGGTTGAACTAGGTTATAACCCGTGGAAACCATGGGTGAGAATGAAAAACACTATTGATAATTTCAAATTGTAATAAGTAATCAAAGAGTTGTAAAAAACTTTACTAATTTACAAAGATAAATTTTTTTATGTAAGTTTTTAATGATTAGTAATTAATATATACATTGTTTTGAATATCCGATCTACAGGTAGATATTTAATAAAATCGTGATTTTGTACAATGCAATATAAATTCCAATAGAGTGGAAAAAAAAACGCAATTAACCATAGAAATAACATGATTATATGACAAATTAGAAATGATGGTAATTTAAATTACAAATTAAAATGATGAATAAGTTTGATTTAATAAAAATAATAAAAAATAATATGAGGGTGATAATTTAAAATAACATAGATAATATCACAGAAACACACGACACAAATGATAGGAACTTTACGATAAATAGCAACCGACTTTTAAAGTTAATCTAGAATAGCAACCGAGTTTGTAAAAATAGGTTATGATAGGAACTTGTTCAATTTCTTTGTCATTTTTGCAGATTTGGAAGTTTTTTAATACTAAATTTTATGATAAATAGGTCAATTTGGATAAATAGGTTAGGATAAGAACTTGTTCCATTGTTGGTCATTTTTTCAGATTTGGTCATTTTTTTACACGAAAGTTTACAGTAAATAGCAACCAACTTTGTAGAAAGAGGTTGTGATAAGAACTTGTTCCATTTGTTGGTCATTTTTTCAGATTTGGTCATTTTTTGACATGAAAGTTTACAGTAAATAGCAACCAATTTTGTAGAAATAGGTTGTGATAAGAACTTGTTCCATTTTTGTTCTTTTTACATGAATTTTATACTAATATATATCAACCAGTTTTGTAAAATTAATATATAATAGCAACAAACTTCATAGAATAACAACATGCTTAACCTTTTCAATCTCAATACCATTTCCAATACAATCCACCAAAATATCATTTGAATACGTTATACATTGCACCATGTTTCTTCGCTTAATGCATTAAGTTAGTCGGTATGATGTCCTGATCAAAGTCTTAACTCATAAGCCAAAAAGAAATAGTCGCTCACTCATAGTATGCTCATCGAAATTCTATAATTTAGTCTAATAAATAACGTCTTTCATAAATTATAGTTATGATGCACATTGTTCTTATTTTAACCACATTTTACACATTGACTTTACACCTACCACTCGAAAGTGCTCTATATGTTATCACCATAATGCAATTAGCTTGTAAAAAATGTACCTACCTTGCAAAAATATTAAATTAAAACCTATGTCAAAATAAATTCTTAAAGAAAATCAAGTGTATCCATTTGAATCGATCTTTACCCTAAGCTGACAATGTTAACATACAAGAGAATAATGGAGTCGAAAATTTGGAGATTTTTATTATCCCCAATAAATTATAGTTGGATTTATGTAAGATTAATTCTCTACAACAAAACCACACTTACATCAAGAATTATCATTTTCATCAAACAAAAACATATATAAACAACAAAGATCGATAGCATATATCTTTTTGAGGTCCGCTTTTTTCCAAGGATACAGGGGCAGGTTGATCATCCAAAATAGCGACAAATACAATCTTAGATCCTACAAAAAAATTATTACAATTGCCAAAAAAAAGGTTATAAAAGTTCCATCACTTGATTTATCACAACTTTAAACTTTGAAATTGAAATAAACTATTTGGGAAGAAGGCTCACCTTTGCTCAAATCTAACAATCTATCAAGTTTCTTGTCATAGAGGCTCATTCCCTCCTATAATTTCCAAAACTTGAAAATTAATCATAACATAATGATAGAATGAAGTTCAATTGAATATATGGCCCAAAGAACCAAAATTTGGATAGAGATAGCGCTAAAGAGGCAAAAAACGGGCAAATATTGGAGATTTTGGAGCAAAAAAAGAACTTTGAATTTGCACATTGTTAAAATAGGAAAAAATGAGATTAAGGTTCAAATAAACAGAGAAAAAATAAGAACACACCTAGCTTTAACTTCGATCCTTAAAACTTTTGTTTAAAAAGCCTCTAAGACCTTTCTTTCTACCCACTGGTTCATAGCTATCCACATACTTTCTTGAGACTTTTAAAAAGCTTTTTGTCAAAGCAGTTGCAGAAGCACCAATGACATAATTTAAAACCCATAAAACAGAGAGAAAAAGAAGAGTGCCTGGTACAGAAAGTAACCTTGAATTGTTCGTGTGGGTGACAACTGGAAAATTCCATTCAACATCGATCAATTTCTTGAATGAAAATCCAAATCAAAATTGGGATTAAAATTACCAAAATCAGATGATCAGAAAAGGATACAAACTGTAGCCTTTTCTTACTTTAACAAATAAACAAAATTTTGATAATCCAAGAAAAAATGTTCAGATTCAATAAATGCAAATTTCTATAAATTTTGGATATAACTTGCACTGATTGTGACTATATATGTCTGTTGTTGAAGACCGCTTCATGAACCCTAAATAATAGGAGCAATCAGTTGACTTTTGCAATCATATAGAGAATCTACCCAAGAGAAGCTGCGAGAAAAAGTAACTTAGAAAGCAAACATCGAAAATGAGGACCTTATGACAAAAGAGAAAGTCGATATTTCATTGGACTCCTACAGATAAAAAATATGATTAAGGTAATTATAAACAAAAGAACACTGTAAAAGCATAAATAAGAAAACAGAAGACATTGAATGAAAATGGGAAAAAGATTAGTCGGACCTTATAATATTTTGCAACAAGTTATTGCAAAAAACTCAACCAATAAGTAAAAAATTGAACTTGTTAGAAATTTAACATCACTGAAAACCACTGTATGCATGAATTACAATGAAGAAGTAAAGAGAGGATACCTAATCGGTGAACAATTGATTCCAGAATCATTGATAACGTCAATTCTTTCCGAATCTTAGTAAAAACAAAAGTGGAACCAAAACCCAGATTAAGAACATCCTGGACAATCAAAATCAAAACCAATAAAATTGAAATGTCAGTAATGCTTACCAAACAATATTAATCAAAATCGAAACCAATAACATTGAAATGTCACTAATGCTAACCAAACAATATTAGGGTTAACCAAAAATTGGTAAAGTACAACCCAACAACGTCATTAGCTACCCTCGACTTTTCCACTCAACTGCAATACAAACAATTTTGTACATATGCAAGCCAACCCTAATAAACTCTAAAATTGATTGTTTAGGTTGAACATGTAATTAGTTACAGTGAAAAGAAGTAGATAAGAGATACCTAGATGATTGTAGCACCTGGTTTCTGTTTTGGAGTGGGAAGGAACGTAGATCAAGAAGAAGAGGAGGAGGTCAGGCATCTTTGAGCTATCTCAGTGTGTTCCTTAAGGTATAACTCGATTTCCCCCTGTTTTCATGCTTATAGTCCCTTTTAGCTCCATAGAAGTCCTTCTTGAGCTTTTCCCCTAAGCTTGTTGTGCTTTATGGGTTGTAATAACTTGTTAGCCTTTAGATCTAGGTGTGGTTGAGCTCCAGGTGCTTAGATCTTCTGTCTTTATGGAGCCATATTACATGAAAGCCCTAGATCTACTATTTTGGTGCATTTTGAGCCCTAAAACCTTTATTGGTGATTATTTACACGTAAAGTTGGAAACTTTATGTGTTATTCATGCCCTAGAAACCCAGATCTATGAATGGCATGAGCTGGATCCAAGCAGAATCGCGTGTATAGTTTTTGCATGTGGCCGACTCGGCGAGTCGTTCATCTAACTCGGCGAGTCGAGTCGCGAGTGTCCCCTTTTTCGCATTGGCGGGTTGGGAGTAATGAGTCATTGGGTGTGACTCAGTGGGTCGGAAGCTAGACTCACTCATGAAGTCACTCGGCGAGTCTATACCATGACTCGGCGAGTTCATGGCAATCTTCTTATCTCAAGAACAACTCAGCGAGTTGTTCATACAACTCGGCGAGTCACAGCTTAGAGTGTTCTTCGAATGAAGGTGAACTCGGCGAGTTGTTCATACAACTCGGCGAGTAGGATGAAGGACTATTGGCCTTGGGTATAGAGAAAGGGACTCGACGAGTTGGCAAGCCAACTCGGCGAGTCTGGTCAACTGGCAGTTGACTGTGACTTGACTCATGACTTGTTAAGGGTAAATGGACAATTTACCCTGAAGGCGGTTATCAGTATTTGACTGAGTATTTTGTGGGAATTATAGCCGGAGGATTTCCGGAGCGGCAGCAGCAGCAGACAGTCAATTTCCACATAGATTGGCAGTTACTTTGAGGTGAGTTTCCTTCCAGTAGTAACGGGTCTAAGGCACCAAGGCCGACCCGTGTAGACGAGACGTTAGTATTAAAGTGTGGGCCGAGCTCGTATCTCTTAATTGAGTTGATTATGATATATGCCAGTATGATAGAGTTGTCTATACTTGTTATCTGTGTGATACTTGTATGATATGGGTTAGCGGCTGAGTGTGGGCTAGGCCCGTATCTCTCCGAGAGTGGAGTGTGGGCGAGGCCCGTATCTCCCAAATAGTGGAGTGTGGGCGAGGCCTGTATCTCCCGGCTAGCGAAGTGTGGGCAAGGCCTGTATCTTCATGAGTGTGGGCAAGGCCCGTATCTCCTAGCTGCATGTTATATGCTTGCATGGTATGAGGTATTATGGGGGAACTCACTAAGCTTCGTGCTTACAGTTTTCAGTTTTGGTTTCAGGTACCTCTTCTTCGAAGGGGAAGGAGCTGGTGCGGTAGTGGTACATCACATACACACACCTGCTCGTATTCCGCATTACAATATCTTCCTGGGAAAATTGTACTCTGACATTTTTATGATTTTGACAATGTTTTCTGACATACAACATCTTTTGGTGAAATGAAATGATTGTTGAATGAATTATTCCTAATATTTTGCTAAGTACATGTTTTAAAAACGAATTTTTTGGCTTGCATTTTTGGGATGTTACAATGATAGAGCAAGACGTGAAGAAAAAAAGACCCAGAGGCAATATTTTTAGATAGTCCATAACATATCTCAAAAAAATTGTATATTCATCTTCAACATAAGGATCGATATTCATATCGTCTGCCAAGCATCGATTGCCTGTTAGAACTTTTGAAGCCATTGATCGGGTTGAGAGAGAACGATGGTGAAGTTTCATACCGACTTTGAGCAATCAATTTCGGTTAAAAGGTAAAAGGGAATCCAGGTTTCCATCAGAGATTTGAGAATTTTAAATTCTGACTCAATATCTAGCTTCCAAAAATGAAAAATCGAAATCGAATTATCGATGTTTCCATCACCGACTTGAGAAATTTAAATTTTGAATCAATATCTAGTTTCCAAAATCAAGAAGCGAAATCGAAGGAGATGTGATTTCGTGGAATAAACCGATCAATTTTGGGGACATTTCATAAGGGCATTATCGGTAATTTACTTTGAAAGTTTATGAATTGAAGAGATGCCACGTGCTATAGAGGTTTTATTTATTAGGATAGGAGATGTGTGACAAGTTTTTATATATATAACTTATACGATTAGAAAAAGAAAGGAAACCATCCAAACATGCGAAGTAAATTAAAACCAATATATGTAAATTAAAACAAATATAGGTGAATGAACATACTATTTCTTTGTACATGTTGATGCTTAACACCCACTCATCCAGTAATTTAAACCAATATATGTACATTTTGTAACCATTTTTTGTTTGAAGTTTGAAGTAAAATTTGAATATGTGAAACCAAAGTGGTGACCTACATATTAATAATATTAATTGCTTTTGTTCATAAAGATTGTGACCATTGAAAGAAATCACTATTTGATTTTACTAAGAAAAGCTTGCATAAACATTTGATTTTAAGTCCTCGGTTGATACATAAAGTATGTAATGTATTTGTATGTCATCTTTTGAAAATGCACGGCTCAAAGTATCATGGAAAAGTGAACAAAAATGATTGAAGATGTAGCATTACCTTCCTCCCAGAAAACCTTTCTTTCAAATTTACAGCTGTTGGAATTTCGTAATTTATCACATAGAAAAAATACCACTAACCTTCATAATGAATAAAATACTATATGAATTGTTTGTATAGAAAAAAATACAACCAATCTTCACAATATGAATAGAAACCACAAACCTTGGTTGAGATTCTTTTAGGAAGGCTTTGTACACTAACTCAATCCAAGACCACCTATGTTACACCAATCATTGTCGCCATCCAGAAGCTGAAATTTTATATTTTCTTTTATGTACCCTTTAAATTGAATCCACTAACCTTGGATGGATTTGTGCATAAGAAGAGGAAAAATGTGACAAATTTTACATATCTACACAAATAAGCTTATATACACACAAATCAAGTTGTAATTTTCTACAAGTAAAATGTAACAATAAGATAAATGAAAGGGGGACGTCAAATCTTTTTCTTCATAAATTGTAGCAAGATATGACCTAGTTTTAGATACATGCGGAGCTCTCTCTCTCTCTCTCTCTCTCTCTCTCTCTCTCTCTCTCTCTCTCTCTCTCTCTCTCTCTCTCTCTCTCTCTCTCTCTCTCTCTCTCTCTCTCTCTCTCTCTCTCTCTCTCTCTCTCTCTCTCTCTCTCTCTCTCTCTCTCTCTCTCTCTCTCTCTCTCTCTCTCTCTCTTATATGGTTTCTAAAACATAATAATAAGATAAATAAAAGACAAAATTACAAAAATGGTCCCTGTGATTTGTCAAAAGTAACAAAGTCAGTCACTGCTAATTTTTTTTGATGCAAATAGCCCTTGTGGTTTGCAAAACTTGCATAGATGATCCTTTTTACTAATGCCGTTACTATTCTGCCGTTAGGGACTGAATCTGTAAGGGCATTTTTGTCTTTTTCAAGTATAAAGGGGCTGAATTCGTGACATTTACTAAACCACAGGGACTATTTTTGAAATTTCTTTGAAAAAAAGAATTAAATTGCTAGGGGGAGGGTTCGAACTCATGACCTCCACCCCTTAAATTACCAAAACCTTAACCAATTAAGTTGAATGCTCTCTTGGTTTATTTTTTCCTAAAACTAATTTATATATTAACAAAATTGTTAAAACATAAACAATAAATAAATTATAAAAAATATTTTTTTACATACTTTTTTTTTTAATAAAACAAAATGTATTTTAGTCGTACTATAAAAAAAAATAGTTTTTTACAAACAAATTGTATGTATTTTTATGTATTTATTTTACGTAAAATATATATTTTTGTCTTTAAAAAATACGTTTTTGTATAAAAAATACGTTTTTGTAAAAAATGTTTTTTATGTCTTTGAAATAGTAATAATTACGACTACTCATGACATAAAAAATGTATAAATTCTTTTGGTCGCTAGTTCTAACCGTTTTTTCGGTTATATGTATTAAAAACAAATTAACAACGATTTTGTTATGTATCTAAACAATTTATACGGTTTTTTTTTATGTCAAGAGTAGTGTTAATAATTATTATTTCAAAAATATATATCACTATGTCTTTCCATCTTTATTTTAACCATATGATTTAGAACTTGCGATTACGATGAAACACGTATTTAAAAAAACATAAAAAACCGTATAAATTGTTTAGATACATATAACCGAATACGTGTATATCTTATCTAAAATACGTATTGTTCTAAATCGTATTTAAAAAAACTTAAAAAACCGTATAAATTGTTTAGATACAAATAACCGAATACGTATATATCTTATTTAAAATATGTATGGTTCTAAATCGTATTTAAAAAAACATAAAAAATCGTATAAATTGTTTAGATACATAATAAACTTATTCGGTTAAAATACATATAACCGGATATGTATATATCTTATTTAAGATACGTATGGTTTTTTGTATGTATTTAAAAAAACATAAAAAACATATTGGTTATATATCTTATTTAAAATACGTATTTCATCATAATCACAAGTTCTAAATCGTATGGTTAAAATGAAGATGGAAAGACATAGTGATATATCTTTTTGAAATAATAATTATTAACATTATTTTTGACATAAAAAAATCGTATAAATTGTTTAGATACATAACAAAATCGTTGTTAATTTGTTTTTAATACATATAATCGAAAAAACGGTTAGAATTAGCGACCCAAAAGAATTTATACATTTTTATTTCATGAGTAGTGTTAATTATTACTATTTCAAAGACACAAAAAACATTTTTTACAAAAACGTATTTTTTATACGAAAACGTATTTTTAAAGAATATATATATATATATATATATATATATATATATATATATATATATATATATATATATATATATATATATATATATTACGTAAAATAAATACATAAAAATACGTACAATTTGTTTGTAAAAAACTATTTTTTTATAGTACGACTGAAATGCATTTTGTTTTATTTAAAAAAATTATGTAAAAAATGCTTTTTATAATTTATTTATTGTTTATGTTTTATCAATTTTGTTAATATATAAATTAGTTTTAAGAAAGAATAAACCAAGAGAGCATTCAGATCAATTGGTTAAGGCTTTGGTAATTTAAAGGGTGGAGGTCATGAGTTTGTGCCGTCCCCCTGGCAATTTAATTCTTTTTTTCAAAGAAATTTCAAAAATGGTCCCTATGGTTTAGTAAATGTCACGAATTCAGTCCCTTTATACTCGAAAAGACGAAAATGTTCTTACAGATTCAGTCCCTAATGGCAGAATAGTAACGACGTTTGTAAAAAGGGTCATCTATGCAAGTTTTGCAAACCACAAGGGCCATTTGCATCAAAAAAAAAAAATTAGCAGAGACTGACTTTGTTACTTTTGGCAAACCATAGGGACAATTTTTGTAATTTTGTCTAAATAAAATGAGGACATCAAATCTTTTTCTTCATAAATTGTAACAAGATATATGACCTAGTTTTAGATACATGCGGAGCTTGAAAGACAAAGTCTCTCTCTCTCCCCCCCCCTTTCTCTCTCTCTCTCTCTCTCTCTCTCTCGACATTGTCATCTTATATAGTTTCTAAAATGTAATAATTAGATAAATGAAATGAGGACGTCAAATCTTTTTCTTCATAAATTGTAGCAAGAGATATGACCTAGGTTTAGATACATGCGAAGCTTGAAAGATAAAGTCTCTCTCTCTCTCTCTCTCTCTCTCTCTCTCCATTGTCATCTTATATAGTTTCTAAAATGTAATAATAAGATAAATGAAAGGAGGATGTCAAATCTTTTTTTTCATAAATTGTAGCAAGAGATATGACTTAGTTTTAGATACCGAAACGGAAAAACCCTTTTTCTTAGGACTCCGGGAGCCTCGGGGCTTCCTTAGGGTGCTAGGGGATCACCTAGGCTTAGGGGAGGGTTCAAAACCCTAGAGAGAGAAAGATCTTAGAGAGAGAGAGTGAAGAAATGTGTGAAAAATCTGGAGACCCTCGCCCCCTTTTATAGCATGTGAAGCCTCAGACTATGCTGGGCGTAATCCTTAGCTACGCGACGCGTATCTTCGGATGAGGTTGCCAGCGAGCCACCAGCTGTCTTGCACTCGGAGCGGATAAGAGCGAGGGTACACGGGGCTTACCGACTTCGGACGTGGGGCGTAGGTGAGGAGCGACGTGTCCGAATCCAAGGCGACCTCTGATCTGTGATGGACGGTCTAGATCACTGCCACGTTATCGATTCTTCATTAGGTCTCGCAATTTTATGCTTCGAATTTTAAAAATTCGTAACTTTCGCGTATGAGCTCCGTTTTCGACGTTCTTTATCTCCACGCGACGGTGGGAACGCACTCTACAATTTTCATTTAGACTCCGTTGGCTAATTTTGGCTCTATTTTAAAAGTTATATCATTAACAAGCCGGGACATGATTGATCTGTTAAAAATTCATAACTTTTTCATTCGATGTCCGTTTTCGCCCATCTTTTTCTTGTTACGCTACTCTTAACGAGATCTTCGATTCTCATTTAGGTCATTTCGGCTAAAAACCGCTTGATCTATTACTCGAATTTCGGGTTGTACACTACTAAGCCGAAACTTCAAAAAATCACAACTTTTTCATACGAAGTCAGATTATGACGTTCTTTTTATGGACGCTCTCGGTTTAACGTATTCTACAACTTTCGTTTAGACCGCTAAGGCTAAAACTCGCTCTATCGTAAATTCACTATTTACGCTTCCCGGTATTGTGCAGGTTCCGTCGCGAAACTTCAACGGGTCATAACTTCTTCGTTATAACTCGGATTTCGGCGTTCTTTATATCTCCGGAATCCTTGTTTCGACCACTACAACTTTATGTAGAGATATCGGACTTATCTCACACTTCAGTTTTGACGCTTATTTTTATTCTTTATTTATTAAACATTTATAAATACATAATAAGCATAAAAATTCACATAATTCACATAATTCACATAATACTCAAATATTTTATCTTTGTTACTTCAAAATAAGTTACAATAGTTGACCTAGACTATTACATTGTCAAAAATGCTTAGCCCTGAAACCCGGACATTACATATATGTTGTTTGTTTTTTCGAGATGGATGTTGAATGAATGTTTTATACAGATTTTAAACTGTATATGTATTTTTATATCTACAAATATGTTGGGTAAAACATGGGTAGATAAATAATGAAGGATGAAAGACGGTATAGATGTACGTTGGTAGCTATGGATTTAGTACTGTATAGATGTACGTTGGTAGCTATGGATTTAGTACTGTATAGATGAACATTGGTAGTTATAGATTTAGTACCTTGGCAGCTATGAACTTAGTGTTTGTTGTATAAATCTTGGGCAGCGATGGACTGCGTGCCTATTCCTTTGGTTATTTTGGTAGCTATAGACTTAGTGTATGTTGTGTAAATGTCGGTCAGCGATGGACTTCGTGCCTATTCCTTAGGATAATCCTTAGGAATGAATGAGTGAAGGATATATGATTCGTAAGATCTTTAACAATACAAAAGTTGATGAGGATGAAAATTCGATTGATTTTTTGATGTTTAAACATAATAGATTTATTTATTGTAGGTTGAAAACCCTATATGCTCACCAGGCTCCCAAGCCTGACCCACTCAATTTAATTGTATTACAGGTGTCGATACGAAGCTACGTTAAACTGAGAGATTAAAGGAGATGTAAAATTAGTAGTGTAAATAAATGTAAGTTCTGTTTATGCTTATGTTTTTGTATTGACGATGATATCCCATATATTTTAAGATGAATAAAAATACATTTCTTCGGAAATACTCTGATAACGTATTTATCATGTTTTTCTGTGAACAAATTCCGCAACATTTTTATTAAAAGAATTACTCTGATTTTTATAAAAAATAGACAAAATCGGTCTTTTATAGCCGTGAAATTGAGGATGTCACATATTATTATTATTATTATTATTATTATTATTATTATTATTATTATTATTATAAATTTCGAACAACATTTTATATATCGGATGATATTATAAATTCGAACGACTATATAAAATTGGTTTTTAAGTCATTTTTATTTTATATTTTATAAATCGGTTTTTAAAATCGGATGACATTATAAATTCTGATGAATTTTTAAATTTCGTACGACATTATAAATTTGGACGACATAATAAAATTCAAAAGACAATATAAAATGGAACAAAAACAAAGTTTGTCTTTATTTATCATTGATATATTAATTGGTTCGTTATTTACATTTACGTGGTGCGTTATGCGGATTGAAAACAAACTTTACTTTTGTTACATTTTATATAATCGTTCAAATTTTATAATTTCATCACAATTTATAATGTCGTTCGAATTTTAAAATGTCGTCCGAATTTATAATGTCGTTCGAATTTTAAAATGTTGTCCCAATTTTATATGGTTATCAAAATTTATAATAATAATAAGGGTTTAGCTCATTTTTGATCACTTAACTTTTTTGTTTTGTGCCCATTTAGTCACTTAACTCTTTTTAAGTTTTAAAAGGTCGTCAAACTTTTGGCTTTGTGCTCATTTAGTCACTTAACTTTTGTTTTGGTCACATTTAGTCACCAAAGTTTTAAAATTGTGTTCATTTAGTCACTAAACTTTTAAATTTTTTAAAAAGTTTAATGACTAAATGTGCACAATTTTAAAAGTTAGGTAACTAAATGAACACAAATCTAAAAGTTGGGTGACTAAATGTGACCAAATCAAAAGTTAAGTGACTAAATGAGTACAAAATCAAAAGTTTGATGACCTTTTAAAACTTAAAAATAGTTAAATGACCAAATAAGAAAAAAACCAAAAGTTAAGTGACCAAAAATAATCTAAACCCTGATAATAATAATTATAATATTTTATATATATATATATATATATATATATATATATATATATATATATATATATATATTAAAGAAATGAATCTTAAGAATAGTAAACTTGCTATTTTTTGGCAACTTTGCTATTCATTCTTTGGATATTTTGATACTTTTGGTCCTTGCAATCAATAATTTTATATTTTTTAGGAACATTTTAATATTTAAAGTTTGGTCACAAAACTTTAATGCTTTGACAATTATGATCCCTTTTCGAAAAAGTTGTTAATTCCTATCCCTTTAATTCTTTAGCAATTTTGACACTTCTGGTCCTTGTAGTTAAAACTTTTACATTTTTTTTCATAAAAACATGAAAAAAATGGTTCGTAGCAAAGTCCAGACTTTTTATCCTTGCATTTTCTACGTTTGTCATATTTATCGATTCGAAAAAACAACAAGAAAACAAAAAGAGAAAGAAAAATAAATAAAATGATGTAAAATTAAATATAAAAGGTTGATTAGATTGATATTAAAAGGTAAATGAAAATGTAACCCAACCCTTTGTAATTTTGTGTTTAAAAAATCAGTATGTCCCACAGAATTTATAACAAAATTTTTATATTCTTAGCATATATTAAAATATATAATATTTTCACTTTTTCGTGGTATAAATCATGATGATTCACAGGTCAAATCTATTTAAAAAAGACCGTACAAATTTAACCGAAAAGGGTAGAATACAACAAATTATCCATAATGTACAACCATACATTGCGATTTGCTTCTGGAAGTAGCCATTTTTCATCTGGCGCCAACATTTATTCTTGTCAATTAGCTGCAAATAATTCAATTTAAACGTGCATGACCTCCAGTTAGATACACTAGATTCTAACTCCATAACCTTTCAAAAAGGCATTTATACCCCTGCAACTCTTCCGTTTGTACCTACCCTTTCCTCATAAAAGCCATGTCCTTTTCCGTCATATTAAAAAATTCTGCTACCCTTTTACCTCTCCCTCCGACCACCATAACTGCAGTTTGAGCTTCAGAGAGAAACCATGGACCCTCATAGCTTCATAGCACGGGCGGAGGCACAACGGTGGCTCGGAATCGCCGAGAAACTGCTCATGGGTCACGACCTTGTAGGATCCAAGACATTTGCGATCCGAGCACGAGAATCCGACCCGAGACTTGAAGCTGCTGATCAGATCCTAGCAATTGCAGATACGCTCCTCGCCGCCGAGAAACGAGTCGCCGGGAGCCATGGCACTCAGCAGCCGGATTATTACGCGATTCTTCAACTCGTTAGGTTTGTTCAGGACACGGAGCACATCGCCGATCAGTACCGACGGCTTGCTGTAACATTAAACCCTCACCAAAACCGGTTTCCGTACTCCGATCAAGCGTTTCAGCTTGTGAATGATGCTTGGGCTGTGTTGTCGAATCCCTTACGGAAATCTATGTATGATTCGGAGCTTGATTTTCCACAACAGCAGGAGATGAATCATATAGGGTTTAACCTCGAACACCATCACCAGCAACAGCAACAACAACATCAACACCAGCAGCAACATCAACATAATTTTTTTTCGATCAATCGTATGGGGTCAGGTAATGAACAGGAATTGGTCGAACAACAACGGACATTTCTTCAAACTAGGGTACAGCGGAGTCATCAACAGCACAATTTTTTGTCACAATCAAATCCTGTTAGGCCATCGCCGGTGCGTGAGCAGGAGCAATTGTTTCAACAACGCGAGGAGGAAGAACTGTTTCAGCCTCAGGTACAACCGTTTCAAATTACGTCGACGCCGCAGCAACAATTACGACCACCGTCACAACCACCTCAGCCGCAGCTACCTATGCGATCGTCGACGCCGCCTCCTCCTCCTGCAGCATCGGCACAACCTCCGGTGTCTTGGCCACAACCGCCACCGCATTCTCAACCGCAACCACCTATACAGTCGACGACTCCGTCTCCGCCTCCGCCTCCTGCAGCATCGCCACAACCTACGGTGTTTTGGCCACAACCGCCACCGCATCCACAACCGCAACCACCTATGCAGTCAACGACTTCGTCTCCGCCTCCGCCTCCTCCTCCCGCAGCATCGCCACAACCCCCAATGCCTTGGCCACAACCGGTACCACATTCACAACCGCAGCCACATATTCCATCGGGGTCTCCGCCGCCTCCTCCTCCTGAAGCACCGCTGCAACCCCCAGTGTCTTGGCCACAACCGTCACCCCATTCACAGCCGCCTTCACATACACAGCCACAATCACAACCGCAGCAGCAACAACATCATCAGCAACAAGAGTCGCTGGAACAGAATGCTACCCCTGTCCAGCCTCCTACTAATCCTGATACGAACAATGGTGTGAGCGAGGAAGAAAAAGAAACAGTAACCGAGTCAGATTCTGAGAACATCGATTCATCATCTCCTACATTTTGGACTGCGTGTCCTTACTGTCTATACATGTACGAATACCCTAGGGTTTACGCAGAGTGCACCCTCCGTTGTCGCAACTGCGAAAGAGCGTTTCAAGCAGTTCCAGTCCCCTCTCCTCCACCCATAATCGAAGGCCAAGAAGCCTATTTCTGTTGTTGGGGGTCCTTCCCATTAGGGATTTCGCTACCAAACCTCGAGAACAACAATGGCAAAGGCACAAACAAATATTGGACATCCATTTCACCTCTCTACGATGTCTCACCTCAAGTTCATCTTCATCACAATCTAAACGATAGTTCGCCAAAGAAAAGAAGAAATTCGGAACCACGTATCTACATAGATGATGTTACAGATGATATCTTTACAGGTATCTCAGAACCTAGCGACGATTCTGATCTTGATTGGAAGGGCACCGATAACAAAAAGGTGAAAAAGATGAAGAAGAGAGGTCGTAAAAGGAAAGCAAAAGGTGTACATGTTAAGAAAACTAGAAAAAGGAGGAAAAAGATTCTGGAAAACAGTGTAGAGAGTAGCAAAAAGGAATTGGTTAGTAATAGTAACCTAAGAAGACAATCGGGTCGGGTTGCAAAAGAAATGGGGAAGTTGGATTTGAATGTTGAGTTTAATAACAATGAAGGGGAAGAATCTGGTTCAAAGATGATTGGTGGAAATCGAGGTCAAGGGCAGGGTGAAGAAGATAACATTGAAGGTAATGGATTTTTTGAAGGGCTTGATGAGTTTTTAAGCAGTTTGCCAATACTTTCTGTTGTGAATGAAGAAAAGGTCAAGGCTTCTTAGATCTTAGTGATATGAGGTAAGTAGTTTTCTACCTTTCTTAATGTTATGAATACGCAAAATTTTCTGTCTTTTACTTTTTCTGCTTCATATATGTAAAAGTTTAAAAAAATTATATGAAGTTGGTTTGTTCTATGGAATCGATATCTACTTACAACTGTTTCTTGGAACTTTAGCCTTATAATATCATCAGAATTCGTCTTATTATTTGCAAATTTGCTCAATTTGTGTTTGTAGTAGTTTTCTTACTAAATAATGAAATGTTAAGTTTCCAATTAGTTTTCCAATCAAGCATCAAGAATCCTATACAATATCTGAAAATTTGTAAAAGGTATATCTTTTATAAAGATTTTGGGAATTAAGTTATGAATGTAGGGTTCTAACACACGACATGACACTACATCACAACAATATCTACTTGCAAAATTCATCTTTTTCTTTTCTATTTGCAAACTTGCTCAACTCATGTACTATGATTGATGTTGATTGGACCTAAATTTGAACGATTTGTAATTTTTTTCCCAAATAAATTACCTCTTTACTCTTTTAGTTTAGTTGATTTTTTTTACAATTTTGGTTCTAGAAAATTTCCTTTTACAAAATTGGTTCTTATTTGAAGTTCTTGTGATGTTTGTTGTCCAATTTCCATGTAAAATGACTACTTAGATTAATTGGTGTGGAAGACAACGACACAGGGTTGCGGTGGGTTGTTATCGCAGTGAGGATTGATTTTTGTGCGGTAATCTCTTTTCATACGGTATACCCACCACACACAGGGTTGGGTGGTATGTTATCGCAGTGGGGCAGTGAACATGACATCGCCCAGATGTGCAGTGGGTATACCGTATGAAAAGAGATTACCGCACAAAAATCAATCTCCCATCCCTCCAATGGCTATTTTTTTTAAATTAAAATTTTTTAAATAAAAATCCACTATAAATACACCCATTCCATATCAAGCATTTCACATAACTACAATACATTATATCACACAAAATACAAGCTCCATATGGTTTTGACTTTTGAGGGTTCTAGAGGAAATCATGAAGAATATTACCATTAGATTTATTTTGTAATGTTTTTATTTAATTATTGTTTTCAAATATTTATATAATTATTAAATACATTTAAAAAAATGTGGTGGGTATATTGGTCTAAACCAACATATTCAACAAGTAATTAACACGAATAAGAACGATAACAAACAAAAATAATGAAACCAAACTTTTTCGATTAGAAGGTTTCAATAAGATAATCAAAGAGCAAACTTTGATTATTAACACATTCCTAATCGATGACCCTTTACACAATTGTGTTTTCATGTCCATCTATCTTGTATTTTAAGATATAATTTCACATCTTTTGTTATATATATCGATACCCTATTGTGTAAAGGGTCATCGATTTATATAACAAAAGATGTGAAATTATATCTTAAAATACAAGATAGATGGACATGAAAACACAATCCCAAACAAAGTAGGAGTCTTTTGTTATGGCAAACCAATCTTCAAAACAATCCTTAACATAGAAGGAAGTTATCTTCATTCTTGAGTGCTTGATTTGTTTCGCATCTTCATTAAGCATCCTGATGTTATTAAGGGATGCAACCCCCGGTGACATTTAGTGGCACGGACAATATCCGATGATAAACAACTTTTGACTTATCCAATCACAAGGGGCCTAACAATCTCCCCTATTTGATAACTAACTCCAAACTCTTTATATTCTACAGAGTATCTAAGTAAAAATATACAAAATAAATACAATCTTTAGAGGAAATGCATGAATTGCTTATATGGTATTTGGAAACCTCCTTACCCTTAATCAATTGATAAAGGCAGATAAGATGTTGTTTTGGAGCCATGTACAAGAAGGAAATGCATGAATTGCTTACATGGTATTTGGAAGTTAGGAAGGCTCTTCTTAGCATTGTGAAATTTTGTAAATTATTTAGACAAATATCGTATCTTCACAAAAAGGGAGAATGGTAGGTATCAAAGTGTTGTGAAGATGTCGAAATCATCAATATTGAAAGCTAAAGGATCCAAAGCATATTGAAAGTACAATCTATATCAAAGTAGTAGGTAGAGCTTATTAAACTCTTTCGGAATATCTTTTTAATACATGACACATTTTGTATATGTCACTGTCTTAGCCCATGTATTTTATGATCAGATGTATTGCATCTCTCTCTCTCTCTCTCTCTCTATATATATATATATATATATATATATATATATATATATATATATATATATATGTGTGTGTGTGTGTGTATACACATTTGATCATAAAAATACATGGATTAAGACAGTGACATGTACAATATGTGCCATGTAATATATATATATATATATATATATATATATATATATATATATATATATATATATATATATACCATCCCAAAATTTTCATTTCAAACATCCAAATAGTCATGACAAAATAACTAGAAATGTATCATAATGAAAATAATATCAGAGTATAAATCCAAGAAATCAAGTAAATGTAGAAAACATGGGCAGATGCGGTGTGATCAAGCCAGATCCTTCCCTTTCAAGCTAGAGGTACCTGAAACATAAATAGAAAACAGTAAGCACAAAGCTTAGTAATCTCCCCAAAATACCACATACCATACATACATAACATTCAAAGCATAATTGGGTTTGTTTCAACACCTTTGGTCTCTTCAACCGTTACCGGGTGTATTTCAACCCCTTCGGTCTCTTTCAACCGGTATTGGGTATATTTCAAACCCTTTAGTCTCTTTCAACCGTTATTGGGTATATTCCAACCCCTTCGGTCTCTTTCAACCGGTATCGGGTCTATTTCAACCCCTACAACTAGCATATAATCATAACAGTAAGTGTCATAGATACATCAAGCATATACAGATATAACTGGTAATTGTTACGAAGACAATCATCCTCCTACAAACATAATCTAGTGGGCCGGCATTGGTGTCTTCGACTCACGGATATAGTGAAGGAAACTCACCTCAGACTGAAGATATCAAATCACACTCGAGTTGTTGTCTCGTGAAATCCTCTCACTAAATCACAACTAATAAAACCCTTATTAGAAATTAGGTCAATAACCCAACCCGAGAGTCCAAATCCTAAATCCGGGATTTAAGGGAAAAAGGGTGCTTTTCCCTCCCCTTATTGGGCCTAACATACCAAGGCCCAAATTCAAACTAGCCTAAAAGTCCAAAAAGGCATTGTAAGTCCAATATGGGCCCAAATCCATAAAGGCCCAACCTAGAATAACTTGTGGTCGAACAAGGGCCCAAAACCCTAAAGCCTAAGATGGCTTGAAACTAAAAGCCCAAAACCCCTTGCGTGAGTACACTAAGCGTACCCTCAGTACGCTTGGCGTACTCCGATGCTTCACTAAATCAGGACTCTAGGTGCGTACACTCAACGTACCACTGTATATGCCCCAGTTGGCTAATTTTCCTTTTAAGGTCTTAATCAGTTAAGATCTAACATCCAACTTCAGATGTAGCCTCCTTAAGACGTCCTAAACAATAAAGTTGGCAACTTTATCCCTTTGCATGTCTTAATGGGACACAAGTCATGGGTTTAACATTCTACTTCCATTAAGTGGTCACTAACTCATGCATGGTTGATCCACAACCACTAAGATACAAGCTTTATGGCTCAAAGGACCTCAAAACAACAAAAGGGACGTCTCATAACATTAAGAGTAGCATTTACTCATAAGAGTTCATCTATGGGACCAAAATATGCTAAATTCTTCCCCACACTTAGATCTAGACATAGAATGAACAAGTTTTAGACTTTATACCATACACACACACACACTGAGCTAGAAATGGTGAATAACCTCTAGATCTACAAGTTCATTCTTGTCAAATGCTTCTCCTCAAGCCATCTTCTTCTTCTTCTTCTTCAATAAGCACCATACACACACACACACACAAAACACACAAATACAAGCTCAATCTCTTTGAGAAATGAATAAGGTTTTCGAGGTTAGCTCAAAAAGGAAATAGGGGCTGATAAGGTGAGGGCATTGAGGACTTAATGTGCTTACATAGGGTGCAAACCCTAAAAATTAGGGTTTGCCCCTGACTGACGTACACCTAGCGTACCTGGGTGACATCTCGCCTTATGCAATCCTTTGGAGTACGCCCAACGTACCTTATGTACGCCCAAGTACTGGGGACCAAATATCCAAACAAAAAGGAAATCAAATACTTTAGCATTTACCTGACATATCGCGTATTTTAATTCTCCCCCACTTGAATCAGACTTCGTCCTTGAGGTCCGATGCCACAAACAATCTGGGGTAATGCTCCCTCATCTCTTCCCTAGGCTCCCATGTCCACTTAAAACCCTTTCGGTGCTGCCACTGCGCCTTCACTAATCATGTGACTTCACTAATCCTACAACCTTGTTCCTCAAGGTTTTCTTCTTCTGTTCAAGGATCGCCACCGGTCTCAAGTTAATTCAGAAGATCATCCACCTGAATATCCTCCAATAGAACCACTATGAAATCATCAACCAAACACTTCCGCAACTGAGAGACGTGATAAGTGTTGTGAATCTGATTGAGTTCCTTTCGAAGGTCCAAACGATACACCACCTTGCCTGCCCGGGCTAAAACCCTAAAAGGACCAATGTATCTAGGGCCTAGCTTTCCACGCTTCCTGAATTGGATGACACCCTTGCAAGGTGACACCTTCACGAGTACCATATCCCCGACCTGGAACTCCTAGTCTAACCGATGTCTGTGTGCGTAGCTCTTCTACTTACTCTACGTTGTCTGAAGTCTACCACGAACCTCCTGAATCATCTTGGCCGTCTTTGATGGGATTTAGGTTAACAGACAAAACTAAAACCCTTAAGTTTGCATGCAACCTAAATAGGATCTATGAATTCTCTATTGAACCTATAACTAAGAGCATCAAAAAGAAACCTGGAAACCCTAGGATATTTTCGAAATTAATATGAGAGGGTTTTAGAATTACATACCTTTTAGTTGTTATAGCAAGCAACTAGAATTCCTCTTTGTTGATCTCTTGGAAGCAAGCACCACAAGTGTCGTGCCTCTAATCAAATTATACCCAAGCTAGCAAGAGGATAATATAAGAGATAGGAGAGGGGATGCAAGATTTTGTCCAAGCCTTGGGAAGTAAAGGAGTGATTGAAATATAGGACCAAAAGGTTCCTTATATAATTGAGGAAACTTGGTGCTAAAGCTAGGGTTTAAGGGATATGCCCTAGATCCCTTTGCTTTGTGACCAAGTAGCCCAATCCCTTTACCCAAGGGACTTAGATGAAAACTCTTAGGCTTGTCCTAGATATTTTCTTCCACCTCATTGCATGAGGTTCTAGAGCCTTCCTTTCTTAACTATCAATAAATAACCAAATAGTCCCTATACTTTTAATTAATCCCAAAATTAATTCAAATTAATTTCTGATCAATTATTAATTAAATAATATGATTTCTAATTAATATATTATTTTCATAACACATTAATAAACCATTTATTCAATTTATTATTCACATAATAAATTAATCCCTCTCTCTAAAATATCATCCTGTCCAATTGCTAGGTTTGAGGGCAGCCCAAAAGGACTGTGCTATTATCAATTCAAGTATATACCAATTTTAGTTATAGGCTTAGACACCTAATCTAACAGTTTTCCACTTGGATAAGCTTATAACTATAATTGCCAATATAACTTCTGAATCCATCAACAAATTGTAGCTTCTAAAAGCCATTGACGAACTTTAACCCAGTCAATTACTTGTCTTAAGATAAGTGATCATATAATCCTCCATTATGCAAGGTATCATTCAAAAATCTCATTATCCAATACTTTTTTTTCTTGATTTCTGATTGGTAATGACATGGAACTTATAATTGAGCACATCAATTTAGTCCTGGCCGAGCTAGACACTATAAGTTAACACCAAATCACCAAGGAGACCAAAGATATCGCATTTTCCTGTTAGGGCAAAATAAACGAATAAACTTTGACTTATATGCCTGCACCATTTCTCATCAAATCATACATGACAATACGTTTTATAACATCATGTTACTGATGCGTCTACGTATTATCAATGTACAACTAACTTGTAAACTACAACTCATATATCTCTGTTTCAAGATTATAAGATATTATCGTCTCAAAATTACTTGTGATTAATTCCATGAAGTTATTCTCTGAGCGTGGGTTAATCCAATATTTAAATCTCCATTTTTAAGTACTCATGAACATTGTAGCAATACCATTGTTATGTCTAAAACTCCTTAGACAATCTACAATTCAATTTATAACAATCTTAATTCACTACTTACTTCCAAAAGTATGATTGGCTGTGGAATTTGAATAACCATATTATTCGGGAAGTAAAACATGCAAAAAAAAAAATGAAACACAAGAATAAACATTTGACAAAAGGTAGTAAACAAACTCATAAATAATTCTATATTATTTAATCACCAAAAGTCAATTACATTTACTTTGTTACAAGTTTCAAACTAACCATCTAACTACTAAAACTAATATCATCTCCCAGACCTATGCTCCTGGCATGCTGAATGTGTTTAGCCCTACTCAGACCTTTCGTGAGTGGAATTTTCTTTAGATGATATTCTCTTCATAGCGAGGTGAGCTTTTTTTACTCTATGTCTGATGAAATGGTACATTCTATTGATATGTCTTGATCTTCCATGATCTCATGGTTCCTTTGTCAAGGCAACCATTCCTTCATTATCAAAGAAAAGTTCTATTGACTCCTTAAGGGTTGGAACAACTCCAAGATCTTCAAAACACTTTCCAAGCCAAGACTTAACCTCTGGCAAAGTTGGAATGTCGTTTCCTATAAGAAGTATGTCATCAACATACAGTACCAGGAAGGTTACGATACTCCCACTGGCTTTGACATATACACAGGACTCATCCTCACTTCTAGAGAAACCAAACTCCTTGACTTTCTCGTTGAAGCAAAGATTCCATCTACGAGATGCTTTGTTTCAGTCCATAGATTGATTTCTCAAGCTTACACACTCTATTAGGAAACATTGCATCAACAAAACCCTATGGCTGACTCATGTAAACATCCTCAACCAACTTCCCATTAAGGAAAAAGGTTTTGACATCTATCTGCTAAATTTCATAGTCACGAAAGACAGCTATGGATAGCATTATCCTAATAGATTTTTATCGTAGCCACTGGTGAGAATGTCTCATTGATATTGCCATATTTATACATACTTTTAGGCAGTATTTGAATACATTTTTATACATATTTTTGGTTATTTGCATGAAATAATGGTACTTATAAGATTAAATTGTATTTTGCAGCTAAAATAAGTCATTTTGAAGAACAATGACTAAAAGTGGAAAAAGAAGAAACTTTGGAGGCTTGGAAGACTAAATAAGATAAAACCCACGAAAATAACTGTATCCACATCGTGGATATCACTTACACGATGTGGAAAAGGAAAATTCTGGAAAATGAGTGTGCATAAAGTCGAAATCCTTGCCCGATAAGGATTCATCCAAGTCCACAATGTGGATTCCTATTCCACAATGTGGAATGTGATTTCATGACAACTATTAATACCCTTAATCCCTACGAAATTGAGAGGTTGGCTGGTTAGAAGAAGATTTCCAAAAGTCGAATTCAGAGGTTCAGAAGGCTAGGAATTTGGTTTTAATACCAAGGAAGAAGGAGAAGATCATAATTTACTTTCTAGTTTGGTAATTTAGTATGCTTTTGATTATGACATGTTTTAGTTCAATTGTTAGTATGAGCAGCTAAACCTAGTTGCTTATGTTAGCTAGATGAAGTTGGAACTCATGGTTTGTATATATAGATTTAGACTTTTCTTGTTGGTTAAAGTCTTGTGTTTGATTGTTTACACCTTGCATGCTTGATTTGATACTAGATTACTTTAAACTCTTATTTTGTGTAGTTGGTGACCATTAATCTGCATGAATTTGATTACCTAGTAATTTAGCGAACATTAAATTATTAGAGCTAAGATCAAACCAATCTTAGATAAGTAATTGAAATATTGAATTTGGTTGTGCTAGAGAACTCATATTATGACCATAATTGAGTTTGTCAACTCAATCTTACATAGCTCCAATTTTAAATAATAAATGATTGTGTGTTAAATATATTATGATCATACATAACTCTGCATGAATTAGTTTAATATTAGCAAATTTGTAATTGAATTGCTAATAATATTTTCATTAGTAACCAACAGGAATTGTCATAATTAATAGTAAAACCATTGAGAAAAGGTGGATTCGAACTAAAAAAAAGTGTTTTTGTTATTTGATTGAATTGTGTTAAGGAATTGAGTTTATGTAAATTTGCAACATTAGATAAAAACCCTCTTTATCTTTGTTAGAATTTTGGATTAATCTAATAGTAAGTAGGTTAATTAATTAATATTGTTCCTTGTGATCGATACCCGACTTTTGTGCTATACTATCTGTGCGGGGCATATTGCCCTGGGTCGAATAGCTAGTAGATTAGGAGATAAAATTAGGTGTAGATATTTTCACACATCAAGTTTTTGACGTCGTTGCCAGGGAACGACTTATTTGATTGTTAATTTATTTGCTTAGAATTAATCGATTCTTTTTGTGGGGTAAAACCTGCAAAAAGTTAATTTTCTGCATTAATTTTTGTTTTAGATATGATACCACGACGTGGAGCTTAAGTACCCGCATGGGTTCAGTTAGGAAAGTATTTTTAGTGTTTTTAATTTTTAGTTTTTGTTCATATTTACGTTTTTATTTTTTTTATTTTTTGCAGTATTTCATGACCAGAGGTTCTAACAAACCTTTGGTACCACCAGTTAAAGATCCAGAGTCGGACCTTCACAAAAAGACGGATAAAAACGTGAAAGAAAACCAACCACCAAAGAGCTCACCATTTAAAGACCTTAAATCGGTTTTTAGGAAAAAGAAAGGAAAGAACGTGGGATAGTCTAGTAGTCAAAGGAAGGAAGAAAGTAAATTAGAAAACTTTGAATAAAATCCAAATAAAAAAGAAACCGAATATGATACATAACCAAAGCTTGAAGAAAGTGAACCCGAAGACGAGCCAGAAAACGAGATGGTAGACATTGCTGATATGTCCATGGGGGCGTACAAGAAGCGGATAAGAGACGATGTTGGTCCCGGTCTAGTACACCCTATACTTCCCGCCACTACAACATTCGAGTTGAAAGGACACATTCTTACTGCACTTAAGGATGTACCATTTTATGGGAAGGATCATTAGGATGCTTACAAACATTTATATGAAGTCAATGACATTGCAGACTATTTTAATGTCTCGAATGTTCCAAGAGAGATTGTGTTGTTAAGGATGTTTCTCGTTACTTTTAAGGGAGCTGCAAGAGATTGGTTGAAGGCACTTCCACCTGGTGCAATTACTACTTGGGCACAGATGCGAGAGCAGTTTTTGGAACAATTATGCCACCTTCAAAAATAGCTAAACTCAAGAAGACAATAGCCAAATTTTTGAACAAAATCCGGGTGAATCGCTTTATGAGGCATGGGAGCATTATAAAGGGTTACTAAGAAAATTTTCTCAAAATGACATTAACATACAACAAGAAGTGTCCATATTCTATGATGGGGTGAATGTCATGACAAGGCAACTCCTTGATTCTCAAGGACCACTTACGAAGAAAAATCCAGGTGAAGTAAAGGAGTTGGTTGAAGAGTTCTCAAAGCATTCTCGTGAATAACATAATCCAAGACATGATGGAACTAAAGGAATTGGGGGAGGAAATTTGGAAGATATGGATGTTGTACTAGCTATGCTTGACACCATGGACAGAAGAATGACAAAGATGGATCAATATTACAGTTAGATGTGAAAGATGCAATGGTCCACACTTGACAAAAGAATGCCACTTGGATGAACATGGAAATAAAAAGTCTCAAGTTTGCTATTCTAATGGGGATAAATATGATGAAGATCGGAGAAAACTTAATGAGTGGTTACCGTATGAGAAATATAAGAAGCAAAAAGAAGAGAAATATAGACAGACAGGCCGATGCTTCTATCAAAAGGAACAACCACCAACCAAAAAGAAAGTTGACTTAGAAAACATGTTAGCTCGTTTTATGGAGGCTTCTGAAAAAAGGCACGATGAAACGGATACAATGATAAGGGAACATTAGAATATCATGAAGGAACAACAAGCTTTGCTAAGAAATCACCAAGAATCGATCCAAAATATTGAAGTCCAACTAGGTCAACTAACTACTCTCGTACAAGATAAATTATCTCAAAAAATCCCCGTGAAAAAGCCTCAATCGTATGTCATAGTGATAGAAACCGAAGAGGATACCATTTCTGAGTTCCTTGAAGCACTAGAAGTCGATCCATCTCAATCTGAACCAAAGCCAAAGAAGTCCAAACTCGAAGAATATAGAGTTGCTAACACACTGAATCCACGACGTGGAGATCCAATTTCCACGACGTGGAACAGGTCTGATCAGAAAATTTTGGATAATGTTCCTACTTATCGTCCTCCTTTATCGCTTCCTTACCGAGCCAATATCCATCCATTGGAACAATAGCATATGAAGTTTATGTAACAAGTGAATGGTATTCCAATAAATACCCCTTTCATTGATTCGTTATCTAAAGTTCCCAAGTATGCCAAATTTTTGCAAGATTTAATAGATACTCGCCAACAATTAAAGAAAAATTCCAAGGTGATTCTTAGTGAGCAAAGTTCTAAGGTTGTATTAAGGGAGTTACCAAAGAAGATAGGAGATCCTGGATGCCTCACTCTTCCATGTGAATTTGGGAATATATGAAGACTTATGGATTAGTTGATTCTGGGGCTAGCATAAATCTAATGCCTTACTCATTTTTATCAAAAGCTTAATGTTCCAAAGTTGAAGGCCACGAGTATGACAATTCACATGACCAATGGTTCAGTGAGATATCCGAGAGGCATTGTAGAAGATATTTTAGTTACAATTGGGAAATTCGCTTTTCTAATTGATTTTTTTAATGGATGTGAAAGAAGACCATAATTTTCCAATTATCTTTGATCTCGCTCTACTTAATACTGCTAGCGCCTTGGTTGATATTCGCGAATCCAAGCTTACCTTGAGAGTGGTAGATGATGAAGCTACTTCTGGAGTAGAAGATGGTTTCCAAGGAAGTAATGTTTAAGATGAAGTTTTTCATTGTTGATGAAGAGAATGAACTTGAAGAATTAGAAAAGATTATGGAAGAAGAAATTCGACAAGTCAATTGCACCAAACCAAGAGCATCTGTTCCTATGGTCTTTGAATTTATTGCTTATAAAACTCCAAGATCTTGGGTGACTAAAGATAGTCAAGAATTGGTGTCCAATAATGAAGAGGATGTTACTTCTAAATTAAAGAGTTTAATTGTGGAAAAGAGGATGGTACCCGTGGAGCTTAAAAATGAAGAAGTTAAACGTTTGGAAAATAAGGGAGTTAAAAGAAATCTCGAAGAAGGAGATGTGAAGGGTAAAAATGAAAATTCCAAAAAGGTGTATCTTAGAAGAGTCCAAGCATATAAAAGGAAATGGAAGGAGCAAAAGGTGCAATTGGTGATGGATACTCTGACTAATTCAACGTAAGGTGGCACGGAGTCCGGCTCAAGACTCCAACAAAAAGAAGCGCTTCTCGGGAGGGAACCCGAGCTTGGTTTGCGTTTCTTTTCGTTTTTGAACTTAGTTTAATTTTTTCATTTTAGTTGAGTTGTAGGATAATTAATCATCTTATTATTGAAAGGAATTTGTGAAAATCATGTGTGAGGTTCTAAAACTTTTTATGGTAAATAAATTAAGATTTTTATATTAAAATTGGACATTAAAAGTGAAAATTTGTATTTTTTTTGAATTCTGTGTCGTGGGTTACAAGCCCACTTCATGGAAAAAGGAGTAGCCCGATCAAGATAAGGCCCACTGTACAGGCCCAAGACGTGGAATTAAGATCCACGATGTGGACTTTAAAAAACACGGATGGGGACTAGTTTTAAACTAAACACTTTGACCATTTCCTTATTTGTTTACTAAGCAAACAGACGAAGAAACTAAAGCCCACCATCGATTTTCTGTCACTTTCTACCATTTTCTTCCAATTTTCTTGCACCCTTCGTCTTCAAACGTCATCTGGTAAGTGTAATTCCACAAAATTTATAGTTTTCTTCACTTTTTATGCATTTGGAAGTTAGGGTTTCTTTAGAGATGAAAACCCAAAATTGAGTTCATTAGTTGGTTATTATTTAATGCATGTGTAATGTAAGGCTGTAGATTGTTGAAATAAACAAACCCCAAGAAATATTGATGGTTGATTTTAACCACAGATGGTCCGTTCCAGAACCGCGTCTCAGACTAGGTCCACGACGTGGAGATGAAACCCACGACGTGGAAACTGGGCAACTAGTTTTCTATTTTGCCTTATTATTAGATATCTTTGTTGTTTTGGTTTGTTTCATATTTGTTGGTCATTTTAGGAAAAAAGGGTCCTAGAAGGAGAGTTCCCTAAGCTCAAGACTCGATTGATGTGGTGAGTATTCACCCTCTATGTCGGTTTCAGCAAAATATTCCTCGTGCAATGTTGAACAATTATGAAAATCGTTTGGGATGGTTATATAATCGTGAGTTTGCAGTTGCTCTCACTGTGGATTGGGCGTGGTAATGTGGGGTCGGTATGGTTGCAGAGTTGGAAAGATGTTGGATGAAAGTATTTGTGGGGAATGGTTTTTCATTTACTTGCAATGGGTAGAGGAATCTATTTTCTCTTCAAGAGCCCGTCTACCAGGAATTATCGATGGAGTTCTTTACCACCGTGAGTTTTGAGGATAAAACCATCGATTTGACCTACAATCAGGCACTTGTTTTTAGACTGGGAGGCGTGTACCGAGAATGCAGTCTTCGAGAATTCTCATGGCATATGGGACTCTATACCGAGGAGGAGACCCTCTCACCATTTTTTGTTCTATTCTTGTAGGGATGTGTAAGAGACTTCACCTCCATAATTTTTGATGTCCATTTTTGGAGGACTATATCAAATTATGACTACAATTCTAGTGATGCATGCGAAGGGAAAATTTGGAATCATGTATATTGTCTCTTGAACCGCCTCATTACCTTCACGATAAATCATAAAAATCATGGAGATAAAGTGCCTCTTCAAAACTTGTTTTATTTGTGGAGCATAGTCACCCCCGGTGTTTTTTGTGGTCTTCCGTATATGCTTGCACAACTTATGGGTAGAAAAGTGACCAACTCTAGACCCAGTAGTCCCATCACGGGTGGACATCTAGTCACCCAACTTATCTGGTCTTATGGCATTTTGACTCCTAATTTTATTAGGAATCTCACGCGCTTTCAGGATAGTGACTTAACTGTCCAAGTCTTGGGTGTCATGCGAGTGGTAGTGAATGCGGGAGGAGTCTATGTGATACCCCCATAGGATGAAGAACAAAAAATTGGGAAACAAGAGGAACAACCTCGGCCAAGGAGAAGGAATGTGAGATGTCAGGGGGAAAGGAGGAAACCACAACCACCACCCCAACCGTCTAAGGGTGGTATACCGACCGACCCGTTTCAAAGTTGGGTTGGTTTGTACTTGGACAATCTTCACGGAGTAGTGATTTACAACACTCAAATTCTAGAAACCATGTTTACACATATTAATTTGGTTCGACATCCTACAATGCCTCCCTAATGCCCGTACATTCCAACATGGGGAGAATTATGGAAATGACAAGGAGATGGTGTCGGAACTAATGGAGCACATCATGATGAAGAAGATGACTAGTTTATACTTTTATTTCTTTTATTTCATTTAGCTTATTTTTGGTTTGTTTGTTTTAATTTTATTTTAATTTGGTTGTGTAACGACTATTTAAATTATTATGTTTATTGTCTACTTCTTTTGGTTATTATTTTTAGAGTTAGTTAAAGAAAAACGCAACTAAGGAACCTTAGAGATATGAGAGCATTAACACGATTAGCCGTGTCATTTAGAGTCGAGATTCGAAACCCACGATCTTAGATATGTGTGGGGTTAATCGAGAGAGAAGTGAGTTAGGAAAGAGTCACGATATATGTAGTTCAGAAGGGTCTTAATATGTTAAGACACAAGTTCACATTACAATCATTTAGAAAAAGTGCTTTCTGTGATGCCTAGTTTCCATGATGTGGACACCAATTACACATTGTGGATTGAGTTCAATACGCGATTTCAGAAAATAGAATTATTCGAGACCACGTCGTGTAATTCTACACCACAACATGGAATGCAGAAGTTCAAATTTCCTTCTTTCCTATACCATTCCATGTGGTGTATGCTTTCCCATATTGGTCTCTTATGTTTTGAAGCTTTTCTACATTACATTTGTTGAATATTGAAGTCTCGATTTCAAATTTTGTCGGCACATTTACATCTCATTTCTTGAAATTCCAAGTTCCATATTTGAAGAAGTCCTAGTTCAAGATGTTCAAGTTTCTCACACATGAAGAATTTGATCTTGCCACTACTACCACAGGTGAGTCTGTTCCTTTTTCTCCCCTTTCTTGCTTTTAATTTATTTTATGCATACAATGAGGGCATTGTATGTAATAAGTGTGGGGTAGGGGTTGAAAAAGTGAATTGCTAGAAAATTATAAAACTTCCAAAAATTTTGAAAATTTTAAAAATGGATCTAGTAATAATTAGTTTAGACTTAAGTTGCTAGTGTTATGTGGGGTGATTCAATGAGAGCTCAAATGTTTAACCGAGCCAATACATGTTATAGTATATTTGTGGCTTCCCAAGTCTTAGTGAAAAGACATGAGATATGAAAAGGTAATCTGGTAGCTTATATGGCATAATATGTTTTGCAGCCTAAACCTTAGACACAAATATACGCATTGAGGTCTTGGTATAATGGTTGGCTTCTAAGTGAATTGTCTTATGCGATATTGGTGATGAAAGTTTAACTTAAAAAATATTAGTTTTGCTTGAGGGCAAACAATAGATAAGTGTGGGGTATTTTGATATTGCCATATTTATACATATATTTAGGCAACATTTAATACATTTTAAGTAATATTTTAGTTAATTGTAAAGATATGTGATACTTATTGAATTAATTTACATTTTGCAGTCAATTAGGACACTCTTGAAGAATAAGGACCAGAAGTGACAAACACTGGAAATTTGGAGGATTTGAGGTTAAAAGAAGAAGATTTCAGCAAAAAACCAAACTCACGACGTGAGGATGTATTCTCATGATGTGAGGAGCAAGATTCTAGAAGATAGGCACGCAGAAGCCAGAATCCTTGCATGATACGGATTTCTACCAATCTCATCACGTAAGACATTAATTCTCACGACGTGAGCCATGTCTTATGAAAACTATATATATATATATATATATATATATATATATATATATATATATATATATATATATATATATATCTTTTTATTTACAATTGAAGGAGCTTTTGGGAGAAAGGATATTCAGAGATACTCGAGTTGACGGGTCAGAATCCTGCAAAAATCATTCTTTAGAAGGAGAAAGTGTTGAAGATTGAGAGTTTGAAGATTAATTCATTACATTCGGTTTGTGTTTATTTAATCATGTCAATTTCTTATGAACATATGTGTTTACTTTCAACAATGAGTAGCTAATCTAGTTTACTTTCGTTTAGCTAGATGAAACCTTGAAACTATGAGTTAGTTTACTATTTTTTGGATTTTATAAAGTTGCATTAGTGCTTGTGTTTGATTATCATTACCTAGCATGTTAAAGTTTGTATCTTTGTTGCTTAAATTCAAGTTTAGTGTAGCTTAGTGACCATTAAATTACATTAACTTGTTTACCTAGTAGTTTAGTTACCATTAAATTGCTAGAGCTAGGAGTGACCATATCTTAGATAAGTGATAAAAGTAACAAATTTAGCTGTGTTGGACAACATAATTGTGTTTGCTTAATTGTCTTAGATAAATCTTACATAACCTAATTATCATTAATAACTCAGTATGTGTTTGCTTGTGTAGGACCATTACATAGTAGTACATGAATTGGTGAAAATATTAGTAGACAGGACCAAGATTGCTAATTACATAGTAACTAGTAACCAACTTTATTAACCTATAAATAGTAACTAACCATAGGAAAAAGTAGATTCGAAACTAAACAAAAGTGTTTTTAATATCTTGATTACAATCATTTTTTAGTTGAGTGCTGAAGTTAGTCTGAACTTGCAAAATCAGATAAAACCCCTTTTAATTATTGTTTGTTTTTAGATTAATTTTTAGTTGTTATTTTATTATACTGAATCTGTTTCCTGTGTTCGATACCCAACTTACTTTACTATACTATAAACTGACTAGGTACACTACATATAGGTGCATTAGTAGATAAGTAGTTAGGTTATAAAATTTAAAACTAGATAGGTATAATTTTGCACATATCAAGCATACAGATCTATAAACTCACACAATAGACACATAAAGGCATCTCTCTTAGTATTCTATCATGCAATCCTGAGCAGATACTTAGCCCTAATCTAGCATGGAATTCTCATATCATAACGTAAAACATATATCATGTATGGGTATTTTGGGAAGACTTACTTGAGCTCGGCTGATTGCACGCATCACACTCATTTCTTTTATTAAAATCCCATAATTAAAATGTTTATTTTTATGGAAAATCTATCAAATTCTCGATTTGAGTTCAGACACACCCAAGAGTTGCCAGAATCCCTCAAACCAAGGCTCTGATACAAACTTGTAACATTCTAAAATTTCCAAATAAAATTTTCATTTCAAACATCCAATAGTCATGACGAAATAACCAAAAGTGTATCATGATGAAAATAATATCAGAATACATATCCCGAAAATCAAGTAAATGTGGAAATCATGGGCATATGCGGTGCGATCAAGTTGGACCTTCTCTTTTGAGCTGGAGGTACTTGAAACATAAACTAAAAAGTATAAGTACAAAGCTTAGTGAGCTCCCCCAAAATACCCTATACCATACATACATAACAGTCAAATCATAACTTCTATTTCAACCGGTACCGAGTATACTTCAACCCCTTCGATCTCTTTCAACTGGTACTGGGTATATTTTAACCTATTCAGTCTCTTTTAACTGGTACTGGGTATATTCCAACCCATTCGATCTCTTTCAACCGGTATCGGGTCTATTTCACCCCTTACAACTAGCATATAATCATAACAGT
The DNA here is from genome assembly GCF_052625555.1 of Lactuca saligna. NCBI lineage: Eukaryota > Viridiplantae > Streptophyta > Magnoliopsida > Asterales > Asteraceae > Lactuca > Lactuca saligna. The sequence goes on along the minus strand of NC_136423.1, from coordinate 136,257,176 downwards.
AAGAGTCACAAAGACATCAAGCATATATAGACATAACATGTAATTGTCACGAAGACAATCATCCTCCTACAAACATAATCTAGTGGGCCGGCATTGGTGCCTTCGACCCACGAATATATTGAAGGAAACTCACTCAGACTAAAGATATCAAATCACACTCGAGTTGTTGAATCGTGAAATTCTCTCACTAAGTCACAAGTAATAAAACCCTTATTAGAAATTAGGTCAATAACCCAACTCGAGAGTCTAAACCCTAATTTCCGGCTTTAAGGGAAAAAGGTTGCTTTCCTTCCCCTTATTAGGCCTAACATACCAAGGCCCAAATCCAAACTAGCCTAAAAGTCCAAAAAGGCATTATAAGTTTAAAAACGGGCCTAAATCCATAAAGGCCCAAACCTAGAATAACTTGTGGTCCAACAAGAGCTCAAAACCCTAAAGCCTAAGATGGCCCAAAACTAAAAGCTCAAAAACCCTTGCGTGTGTACGCTAAGCGTACACTCAGTACGCCCGATGTACTAAGATGCTTCACTGGATCGAGACTCCAGGTGCGTACGCTTAGCTTACAGTTGCATACGCCCCAGTTGGCCACTTCCCCCTTTTAAGATCTTAATCAGTTAAAACCAAACGTCCAATTTTAGATCTAGCCTCTTTAAGACGTCCTAAACAATAAAGTTGACAACTTTATCCCTTTGCAAGTCTTAATGGGACACAAGTCATGGATTTAACACTCTACTTCCATTAAGTGGTCACTAACTCATGCATGGTTGATCTTACACTATATATATATATATATATATATATATATATATATATATATATATATATAGTGTTAGTCTTTGTATTAGGTTTATGGGTCTTTAAATACATGCTCACAACACTATTATTGGAGCTATCAAATGTTGTAATCCTATACCTTTGATTAATGAGTTAAACTGTATTATTTACTTTTTTTTTTTGATTTGTTTTGTTAATTATTCTTAAATTCTTGTGTCCAAAATTCTTCACAATCACTTCTAGATGTTGTGTAGTAGAATATCAAAATATATCTATTTTAGGAACAATACCCAAAACATTGCATGGCATCTCAAAATAAAGGACTTTATGGAATCCATCGGGATATGTATAAAATAAGTGATTTAGGTACCAATAAAGAATCCCTCCTAACAAATCAAATGAAAGAAACCCCAACCCAACCAACCATAACTAATGATATAGATCCACTTGAGCACGAATGCACGATCATTGTGATTAATCGTGTAGTGCCATTGTGAGGAACTTCTGAATAAAAAACAGGCTGAATTTCATAAAGTTTGATGATAGAATCTAAGGTTTTTTTTTTATTAAGTACATAATGTATAATTCATATCATTTTTTTTCTCTGGTGACAGGAACATATGTTTTGAAATAACAAAAATCATATTTTTTGGTGAGAAAAATGAAGACATTGGAATCTATTAAAGAAGTTAATGGTAAAAACCTAGAAATAGTTTATTACAAATAGTAAATATATCTACAATCATGGGTGGTAATCCTCAATGAAATGATGACATGTGTGTTTCCCAAGTAAAGATTCGAGAGACTAATGTTTAGGCTCCAAAGTCGTTTCTATATACAACTGATGACCCCATCGTCGAAAAAAGACAATCAAAGTATAAACTAGGACTCTGGACCGTTGTATATCTAATATTCATCGGGCGACTTAATGATATAATTATTCGATATATAAAAAAATAATCGCAATATTATTGGACCTAGTTAACCATAATGACAGCTAGGTTGGTCCTACACAACGGACATGGATTCCGATCGAGTATGATAAGGCTGGTCAAAACTACAATCTTATCAGTTCAATAGATACATGTCATAAATGAACAATAATAATGAGAGATCTACTTATTATGAACAATACAAGAAATCAAGCCTAAGACAAAATGAATGTCGACTATACCTCCACCCAATTAAATTTTTATGGTGAAACAACAATATCGTTAGTGTCGTTTGAGGTAAGCCTCGGGAATAATATCCAAGATCAAACATAAATTCCTCCGTAAACATGATACCTCAATGGTAGACACCATTCTCCATACGAGGCCATGTAATAATAGTTAGACCTAGGATATATAAAACATCACATTCTCTCTCTCTCTCTCTCTGTCTCTCTCTCTGTGTCTGTGTGTGTGACTGAGCGTTCTTCTTGATCAATGCTCATGGTTCCTATAACGGTTTCTCCTTAATGTTGTTACCATGTTTATGCAATAGCATTAAACATCCGCTCAACGAAAATCCGGACTTTCCAAAACCTAAGTAGGACTACGTACATAATATTTGAAATGTGATAAAATTGATACCGTTACTTACGGTTAAAACATGTTTGTTTTGTAGTTTATCTCCACCAAACAAACGCTCAATAATCTAGTAAAGATTAAAACAATTTACCCATGAATGAGTGCTTCTAAGTTCTAAGATATTTTATATATAATACATACAAAGAATTATCCCATTCTTATTACAAATACAACTCTAAGTTAATCGTAAAAGCTTAATCTTAACACACCAGTCAATAGAATTCTAACAAAACTCATCATTATTACATAAGCTTGGAACTTCGATGGATTGATGATATTTATCCAAAATGTAACAATGAATTAATTTAACAACACGACGGAAATACAAAATTTTTACAAATAATTTGTTAAATTAATAGGTCCAAATTCAATCGATATTGTACAAAACACTGTAAAGCATATTATCTCTGAAAATAGTCATTATTAATCTGGCAATAACATAATCTTGCATATGAGATCGAAATAATTCAACTTAAACGACCACGAGTGTGAACTAATCAGAGTTGAAACACTAGATTACATCTTTAGATCCTTAAAAGACATTAATACCCTTGAATATCCACTCCTTGTTGCTGCACTTCCCTTATAAAAGCCGAGTCCTTTTCCGTCAAAAAGAAAAATCTGCAACCCTTTTTAACCCTCCACCACTCCCGACCACTCTCCACGGCCGCCATGGCTACTTTCCGATTGTGGTTTGATTTGTAGAGAGAAAGAGAAACGGTTATGGACCCCCATAGCTTCATAGCACGGGCGGAAGCGCAACGATGGCTCGGCATCGCCGAGAAGCTGCTCATGGGCCATGACCTCGTCGGCTCCAAGACATTTGCGATCCGAGCACGAGATTCCGATCCCAGACTCGAAGCTGCTGAACAGATCCTAGCAATTGCCGACACGCTCCTCGCCGCCGAAAAACGAGTCGTCGGAAACAACGGCGCTCAGCAGCCGGATTACTACGCGATTCTGCAGCTCGTCAGGTTCGTTCAGGATACTGACCACATCGCCTCGCAGTTCCGGCGGCTTGCCGTTGTACTAAATCCTCACCAAAACAGGTTTCCTTACTCCGATCAAGCGTTTCAGCTTGTGAATGATGCTTGGGCTGTGTTATCGAACCCTATGCGGAAATCTATGTATGATTCGGAGCTTGATTTTCCGCCGCAACAACAGATGAACACTATAGGGTTTAACCTCGAACAACAGCACCACCACCAGCAACAGCATCACCACCAGCAACAGCAGCAGAGTCATCAGCAGCATAATTTTTTTTCGATTAATCACATGGGGTCGAGTCATGAGCAGGATTTGCCTGAGCCACAACAGACATTTCAAACTAGGGTTCAACAGAGTCATCAACAGCAGCAATTGCAGCAGCATAATTTTCTGTCACAACCGAGTCCGGTAAGGCAAGAGCAACTATTTCAGCATCGTGAACAGGAACATCTGTTTCAGCCTCAAGCACAACCTTTTCAAGTTTCATCTCCGCCGCATCAACAAGCTAGACAACAACCACAACCTCCTCCTCAGGTACAGCCTTTTCAAGTTACATCTCCACCACATCAGCAGAGTAGACAGCAACTACAACCTCCTAAGCGTGAGCAGGAGCAACTGTTTCACCACCGGGAGCAAGAACAACTGTTTCAGTCTCAAGCACAACCTTTTCAAGTTGCATCTCCACCCCGGCAGCAAACTCGACAACCATCACAACCTCCTCCGCCACAGGTTCAACCTTTTCAAGTTGCATCTCCGCCCCGGCAGCAAACTCGACAACCATCACAACCTCCTCCGTCACAGGTACAACCTTTTCAAGTTGCATCTCCACCCCGGCAGCAAACTCGACAACCATCACAACCTCCTCCACCACAGGTACAACCTTTTCAAGTCACATCTCCGCCACACCAACAAACTCGACAACCACAACAACCTCCTCAGCCACAGGTACAACCTTTTCAAATTACATCTCCACCACATCACCAAACTAGACAACCACAACAGCCTCAGCCTCCTCAGCCACAAGTACAACCTTTTCAAGTTACATCACCGCATCAGCATCAGCAAATCCGACAATCATCACAACCTCCTCAGCCACAGCCACAGCCACGTATGCAATCACCAAGTCCCCCTCCGCCTGCAGCAGCACCACAACCCCCTTTTTCTTGGACGCAAGCACCACCACAGCAGCAGCCTCCGCCTTCTCAACCACAACCTCAGCCACCCCCTCCTCAATCACGACCTCAACCTCAACCTCAACCTCAGCCTATACATCAGCCTAAGCCTCAGCCACAGCCGCCACCTCCCCAATCCCTTCCCCAGGCCCAATCACCACCTCCACCAGTCCAATCCCGTATCCAATCACAACCACCACCTCCCCAACCCCGGCCTCAGCCACCTCCAGAGCCACAAATGCAACAACAGCAACAGCATTTGCAGCCCCAACCACAGCAACAACTCCAGCAGAAGCAAGAACAGCTCCAACCCCCACCCCAACCCCAACCCCCACCCCCACCCCCACCCCAACAACAAGAGCAAGAGTCTCAAGTACATAATGCTGCTCCTATGGAGCTTCCTTCTCAAGTCAACAGTAACAATGGTGTAATGGAAGAAGAAATAGAAACAGAAGCTGAAGAAGAACCCGATGAAGTTGTAGACAATTCCCCCACCTTTTGGACTTCATGTCCTTTCTGTTACTACATGTATGAATACCCGAAAGTTTATGCCGAATGTACCCTCCGTTGTGACCACTGTCAAAGGGCATTTCAAGCTGTACGTATCCCCCATCCACCACCCATAACAGAAGGCCAAGAAGCATATTTCTGTTGTTGGGGTTACTTCCCATTAGGTGTTTCCATGTCACATCTAGATAAAAACAAAACCCAAAGTAACAAAAAGACTTGGACACCCTTTTCACCTATGTATAATCCCTCAACTAATATCCAAAACCAAAACCAAAACCAAAAACAGAACCATTTAAATGGTAAAGCGGCCCCGAAGGAGAATACTTTTGTTAACAAAAGTTCGGGGCCGCGTATCCACATTGATGCTATTGATGATATTACAGACGATGTGTTCATGGAAGTCTCTAAACAAACTTCTGATTCCGATTCCGGTTCCGGTTCTGGTTCTGGTTCTGATTCCAATGCTAGGAAAAAGATGAAGAAAGATCCGGAATTGGAATTCGAAAACAGGGGGCGAGATGTTGGTATTAGTGCACGGGATGCTAAAAATGAAATCTTGAAGAATCTTGGAAATGGGATGGGAGTTGAAGAGAGTGGGAATCCAAGAAGGGAATCGGGTAGGGTTGGAAAGGAATTGGGGAAGTTGGATTTGAATGTGGAATTCAACAATAATGAAGGGCATGGACATGGGCAAGGAGAAGGAGATAATGTTGAAGGGAATGGATTCTTTGAAGGACTTGATGAGTTTTTAAGCAGTTTGCCAATACTTTCTGTTGTGAATGAAGAAAAGGTTAAAGCTGCTTAGTGATCAAATCAAGTAAGTTTTATCCTTTTCTTGTTGTAGTTTGTAGTAGTTGTTTTTTTAATAATGGACAATGTAGTGTAGTGGTGTAGTTGCTTTGTCTTTTTTATTGTTAGTCTCATTTTGTGTTGTATATCTGATTGCAAAATGTGTTTTTCAGCCTTTTTGCTATTTTGATAGTCGGAAATCATCCACCTTTCATTTTAGTTTTGAATTTCTTCTTTTTGATCTTTTATTTTTATGCAAGTCTTGAAAAGATTTGTGACATTGTTATAATTGGATATATTGTTCAAAGTATAGAATAAGAAGAAATGAAAGTTGGATGCTATAATAAACCAATGATTGAAAGTACGTTGCTATTTCTTGCATTTAGGCTTTGTCTTACGTCTTATCACCCAAATATGATCAAAGTATCAATTAATCAAGCCACCAAACTTGGGTATTGATCAGAAACTATGTCGACACATTACAAAATGGAAAAACATGTTAAAAGTTTTCGGTTAAAATTAACTTAAAACCTTTTTCTACAAATTTACTCTCTTGTCTTTCTTAAGCTCTCATCTAATTTGTTATTTTTTAAAAGTATATTTAGTATTTATAAAATTAAATATATTTAATAACATCATTAATTAAAATCAGCATGTTACAATACACCAAAGCTGGAATTAACGCTTAGTCCTCTGGACACAAAAATATTATTTTGCCCTTAACATTTTTTTTTTGTTTTATGTTATTTGTTAGTTTTTAGATTTAAAAAAAATAATAATATCCCACCCCTCCCCCTTCCCCCAATTTCCTTATACAACCACCCAACAACACTCCTACTCATACTTTCTCCGATGCTTTTTTCTCCGGTGAGACCAAAATCCAAACTTTCTTCAAGACGTTAAACAAAGAAATCGATACATCTCCCTCTAAATCTCCGGCTACAATGGCTTCTTCTCACCGGCGATCCTTACATCTCAAACCAACAAACATTTTCGATTTGTACTTTCCGGTTGATGTCCATGGTCTTTGAAACTCATCGACCACTCAATGTTCTAACCTGAGTCCATATCCGACAAAGAGGTTGTGTAACGACCACCATCACCACCACAATCTGTATGATTCCCATTTCGGCTTCTGAAACCATTTTTTATTTCGATTTTTGGAACCAATTTCGGTTACTTTTTTATATTGGTTTGGTTTGGTGCTTAACTCACTGCCGTCGAGGAACCTTAGATCAATCTCCTCTTTCCATCTTTTTTTGGGTGCAAGAGAGATGGCGAGACCATCATTACTGGAACTGCAATAGAAGGTTGTAGATCTGCAAGCAATAAACCCTAGCGATGGTGGTCGCTGATAGTGTTCTGAGACAAAAAGGAGAAACATAGTAGATAGTCGGTGGTGAAGTAGTGACATCTGCTTAAGAGTTGAGTCGGTGGTCACTAACGGTGAGATATGCACTAAGGTTATAATTTTTTTTAGAGTAAATTATACGAATGGTCCTTATGGTTTGGAGTAATTTACATGTTTGATCCCTAACTTACTTTTTTAACTCGGAAGGTCCCTACTGTTTGTTTTTATTACACGTTTGGTCCCTTCTATTTGTTTTTGTTACGCGTTTGATCCCTGTTTTACCTAAAAAGACTATTATTTGAACAGAGAAAAATAATGAGATAGATAGGGTAAAGTCAGGGGAGTGGGGTTGGGAGTGTGTTTATTTAAATAATTTAAAAAATCATGGGCAAAATAGTCTTTTTAGGTAAGATAGGGACCAAACGTGTAACAAAAACAAACAATAGGGACCTTCCGAGTTAAAAAAATAAGTTAGGGACCAAACATGCAAATTACCCTAAACCATAAGGACCATTCGTGTAATTTACTCTTTTTTTTTAATATAAAATGAATTCTAAATAAATAAAAAAAACAAAATAGTAAGGGTAATATAGTCATTTTAAATCTAGCAAATGATTAAGTGTACAAATTTAAAGTAACGATGGATGAAGCGTGCAAGTTTTAAACAAACAAGAGACGATCCGAATATACATGAGAGACAATTGGTATAATATTTTTATGTTGAAATATACATGAGAGACAATTGGTATAATATTTTTATGTCATTATGTGTACATGTGTTTCCCACATTATATATTCATATGCCTATATGAGCGTGGACATGAGTTCATACAAGATAACCCTTTATTAACAATCGAAGCTGGTAATGTGTTTATGACAACCCGATTGGGTTTTGGGTTAGTCTGGTTTTCTAATTTAAAAAAAAAATCATCCGAAACCCGATACTATTAACTTGCGGGTTAGTCGGGTTAATTTGGAAATCCATCACGTAATCTCATTTTCCTATTTTATAATCTATTAGAGGTAAATAATTATAAACATCACTTTTTTAACCAATTTGGTCGAAATTCTCATTCACATTTCAAAGTAAGTTTATTTTTTGCAGCGGTTTGTTTCTTATTCACATTTTCTATATTTTACGGAATAATTCGTTGACGTTAAATCATATGTGGTCCACAAAGTTGTGGGAGACAATGAGAGCAATCAATCATTATGGCAAGAACATCTTGTGTACATAGAATAATAGAAATTCCATGCCAGGAAGAAACTAAGTGCACGTGTTTTTTAATTAAATATCTTGGTTGTTTCATTGATCACATATAAATTGTAAATAACCATCCAACTGAAAATATAATAAAATATTGATGCGTCGAAAGCCAACACTCTTATAAGATAAATGAGTATAATCGATCAGATAATTAATAATTTTCTTTTAGAAACGGTAAATATACTATAACTCCTAAATTATTCCTTATATGTCTATACGAGATTTGAACCCTTAATCTTCTAAATTAATAGCTAATGTAACTTTCCAAAAATAATAGTAAAACTTTTATTTTTCATCACCTGAAAGATACAATTAATTGTTCCAAACCAATTATAGTGTAAATATTCTCAACATAAGAGTGAATCCAAATAACATTGTAGTATAAAATCAAAGGGATTCTATGTGATCATGTCGTGCTCTTTCCTTTGGAACTGGAAATATCTGAAAATGTTTAAACCACAAATCATAGACATAAAATTTAGTGAGTTCCCCAAAATACACATAACATACAAAATGGCCCACCCCAGTGTTCTAAAAGGCGCGTCATGGTGCGCGCCAATGCGTGCCATGACGTGAAGTGTGACTTCGTCGTTATAAAAAGCCTCATAACGTTGTTGTTAGGTATGACGCGTGACAATACGTGATATAATGTGTCATGTCGTGTTATGTTTTTTCTAATCGGGGATACATGTATTGCTCTTTGTTATGTCTTTTCTAGTCAGATTGCGAGATATATTGGAAATCTATCAATTTTGTGGTTGGAAGAGCGCAATTGAATCTATGTGGGGGAGAACCACTTGGATTAAGGGATTACACAAGGAATGAGATTTTAGGTTACCTTGCGCATTAGTGGTGGCGCATGAAAGGTATGTGAATAGTTTCAGGTGGAGGGATTGTGTTAGAGCGGCTTTGCCTGTTCTTGTCTGATGAAGACATTGGGGTTCGAAGCATAACCTAAACACCTGATTCAGGGTATAGCCGGATAAGGTTTCGACTCATGATGATTATGGTTGGTATGGTAGATGCACGGTAAGACCATGGGTTGGGTCCATGGTAGTGTGGAAGTGTTGTAAGACTGCGGGGTGGCCGTAACATTTACTAGGTTAGCAGGTAGTGATAGAAATGCTGTAAGACTGCGGGGTGGCAGTATCATTCACTAGGCTGGCAGGTAGTGATACAAGTGTTGTAAGACTGTTGGGTGGCTGTAGCATTCACTAGGTTGACAGGTAGTAATAGAGGTGTTGTGAGATTGTGGGAATACCACAACATTCGTGGAATCAAGGAAAAATGTGGGCCATATGGGTTCGATCATGATGTAAGACTACAAATGGACGTGTAACATTCATTTAGAGCAAAGTAACTTTCATTGCATCAATTTAATGGTTGGTTGTGATATCCCTAGTTGGAACATGAGGGCTGTTGAAGCCTTATATACAAGTAGGTTAGGGTAGCTTGGCCATACAGACTCTTAGATAGGGTCTCATGGTACAGTCGTTTGAAAGGATGTCGGTTTTAGCGACCGTTCGGGAATCTGACACTTCAGATAATTGGTAGATCAGCTCGAAGCTCAAAAGATCTTGGATAGATCGAAAAGGAGAATGTTGGTCCATAGGATAATTTAGGGTCGTAAGAATTTTGTTCAGGGATGAGCATATGGACCGGGGAACCGGCTGGAACAGGTCTTAGAATCGGTACCGGAACCGAAACCCGATGGAATCGGTCGGGCCATGACCGATACTATAATTTCGTTAATTTTTGGAACCACGAACCGATACTATAATTTCCTCAATTTTTGGAACCGACCCAAAACCGGGAACCGAACCGAATAACTCACTCAAAATTTGAAAGTTGCATAACTCACTCAATTTAACTTTTTTTTTTTTACCTAAATCTTTTTCCTACATGTAGATTCTGATTTGTAGTTAAGTTTACACTATAAAAATGCTTGATTTGATTAAAAGTTAAATGAGTTACAAGCCCCGCAAGGAAGGGTGTCAAATCAGATTTTTTTTTTTTTTAATGTTTCCACAATTAATTGTAATCTGACTTTGTTGTTCAAATGTGCATAACTCACTCAATTTATCTTGTTTTGACCTGAATCTTTTTCATACATATAGATTAGAATTTGTAGTTAAGTTTAGACTAAAAAAACTTTTGATTTGGTTAAAAATTGAATGCGTTACAAACCCCGCAAGGAAGCGTGTCAAATCAGATTTTTTTATGTTACAACAATTAAACGTAATCTGAATTTATTGTTCAAATGTGCATAACTCACTCAATTTAAGTTTTTTTACCTGAATCTTTTTCCTACACGTAGTTTAGGTTTTGTAGTTAAGTTTAGACTATAAAAATACTTGATTTGGTTAAAAACTGAATGAGTTACAAGCCCCGCAAGAAAGCGTGTCAAATCAGACCGGTTCCAAAATTGAAAACCCGACAAAAATTGGACCCGGAACCGGAACCTGTAGAACCGTCAGGCTAGTTCGGTTCTTGATTTTGGCTGAAGTCGGTTCCCGTCGGGTCTGGGTCGGTCCGGTTCCGGCCGGTTCAGTCTGTTTGCTCATGCCTAATTTTTTTTCGAATCAGACTGCGAAATGGAGCCATATTGGCTGTGATTTAGAATGGTTTTGTATGTCGGGAAGTCATATAAGGTATTGGATTCCGGGTTTTGAGCTGAGTAGTGATGATTGTCCTTTATCAGTTAAGGTTAGCGAGAGCAAGGATTCTCCCGCTGTCAATATGTGATTTCTGCTTAGGATGGGTTCGATTATTGGAAGGTCATCGTATGTTAGGGTCGACTTTTATCAGGGATATGGTAGGTGGTGGGGTGTATATGTTTTTGGGTATCTGTAAATTTGTTCATGCCGGATAGGTTTGTTCCGTTCGGGTTGTGAAGTTGAGTCTTTGTAGGAACAATTGTGATTGGTTCTGACTGTCTGGGAGTCTGGCATTGTTTAGGGTTTTCAATTTCAGGTATAGCAGTTGGATACTCGTTGGCTTAGGGGAAAAGTTGAGGTTCATTCTCAGTTAGGGCTTGTGATATCTGCTAATTTAGGTTCGACAACAATAAGGGTGGGCGATCATCAGAGCGAGATGACTTCCCTAATCATTTTTGGGATTCAGGGAGTTCAGTAAGGATCGTTTAGTTCATTAAATGAGATAGTAAGGAATGATTTCGAGGACAAAATCTAATTTAATTGGGGGAGAGTTGTAACACCATGTTCGGGATCATTTTGTGATTCAGGGTCATGGGCTGGAAGTCGATTGTGTAAAGGCTTTGGGCCTTAAGGAGGCGATGTTTATACATTTTGGAAGGAGGTAATGATGGTTATGAGATCTAAACCTTTGAATTGTATTTTGGAGTCAAAGGGTAAAACGATAAAAGTCATAGGTCGGGTTCTTGCATGAAATATAGATTTTTATTCGAGAGGTTTTTAGTCCAAGATATTTAGATAATATTGTAGAGCTCTTCAATACCTTCATGTGGATATAAAGATAATTGAAACTGGAGTTGGAACGAAGAAGTTATGTTCGTTTGAAGTTAGGGCGGTTTTGGGGTTGAGCCGCGTATGTTTGGTGTACTCAACGTGTATGCTGGATGTACTAGGGGATCCCTAGTACGCTGGGTGTAATTTGAGTACGTTGGGTGTACACGATCAGTGTCCAAACCCTATTTTCGTGGTTTGAGCCCTATTTAAGCTCCTTAACTCCCCTAAACTCATTCCATTCTCAGCCTCCACCTCTCCAACACCCTCTCTTATAACCCTAATCCTTTGAGCCTTGTGAGCAAAAAAAAAAAAGTGTTTTAAGTGCTTTGGAGTGTTTTTGGTGTACCTTGGAGAAGAAAGAACTCATTGAAGAAGTGTTGGTTGCATTGGAGCTTGTAGATCCAGACTTTGTTCACCTTGATCTTTCTTCTAGAGGTATAAAGTTTGAATCTTGATGATGAAATTGTTAGATCTAGCTAGTTTTGGGTGTTATGACTTTTTGGTCACCTTAAGTGAATAAAGTTTAGATCTTGAAAGTTTGTGACCTTGTTATGGATAAAGTTGGAAACTTCATTAATCTAAACATTATTTTGATTCAGATATGAAGGTTGGAGACTTGTACTTAATGTATTAAGTTGAAAAAGATGCAATTTTGGGTCCCTTTGAGACATAAAGACTAGATCTTGTTTTTTGGGACCATTCTAATGGATAAAGATGGAAACTTTATCATTATGGAGCTATTATGAACCATAAAAATATGATCTTGGCCCTTCTATCCCTTCTATACAAGAGTTTTGATGTCTTATTAGGTTAAGAACTTAAGGTTTTGGACATTAAGCACGTTATAGCCTTGCAAAGTCATAAAGTTGGAAACTATATGACTTAGGAAATCATTTTGGGCTTGGATCTAAGTTTTGGATGTAAGGGCTTAATAAAATAAGCTCTTAATGGAGTTTTTGGACTGGGCTGCATATGTTGGGCGTACCTGGTGGTACGCTGTGCGTACTCGGTTAATGCCCCACTTTTGGTCAACATCAGAGTACGCTGGGTATACTCTCTTGGTACGCAGGACGTACTTCGCTGTGAAGAAATATTGACTTTTGGACCTTGACCATTGACTTTGACTTTGACTTTGACCAAGGTTGACCATGTTTGACCTAAGGGAATTTTGGGTAATTTGATTTATAGTTTGAGATTTGGGATCCTTTTAATTGTATAGGTGACTGGTAGAGATAGCTTTTAGAGCAGTGATCTGTGCAGCTATTCTTTCTGTAACAACCATAAAATTGAAGCCAAGTTAAAACTTTTTAAAACATTTAAAACCATTAAGTTATCACAATTGTTTTTTCAAAATACTTTAAACATCAGAGTGTCCCCAGAATTAAATCATGAAAAATATAGGGAGGTGTACAATTACGCCTTCACCTTCCCGTTATCATCAGAAGTACCTGAAAAATTAATCGATAAATGTAAGCTCGAAGGCTTAGTGAGTTACCCCCAAAATACCAACGCCATAAAACATATCAATAACATATAAGAAAACATAATGCATAATGAGCCTTTAGCCTGACTGGACCGCTTTGTAGGACGTCAACCTATTTGGACGCTCTTCGAGCCTTCGGCACGTCTGAACTGCCTCGCAGGGCCTACAGCCTATTCAGACCGCTTGTCAGGCCTTCAGCCTAACTGAACCCCTTTGCAGGGCCTTCAGTTTATCCGGAACGCCCTAGGTATGTTGTCCTTCAGCACAAAGCAGGACCGCCTCAACCCAACCCCCTAATCAAGCAAATATGTGCACATAAATATCATACGCTAGCATATATAACAGTCAAACCGATCTAACAGATCACTAATCATAGCAACATCCTATAACCAGGATACATACCTAACCGGTCACTAACAAAGCATCATCCTATATACCAGGATACTGACCTAACTAAGTCACTAAGCATATCACCATCCTAACTACTAGGATGTATATCAATAAGCATTCATGCAATAACCTGGATACAAATCTATAAAGGGTCGGCATTGGTTCCTTCAACCCTGTTAGTATAGTGAGAACAACTCACCTCACAAGTAGTGTTGAATTGGACTGAAAGTCTCCGATCGCTGTCTCATCGAAAATCCCAAACTACCCAAAACAATCAATTACTAAGTCAACACATGGGATATCAATCTTGACTAAAAGTCTACATAGTCCATATTGCCTTTTCTCTAGATTGTGTCAAGGCCCAATTATTAAATCCACTGTCCAGAATTCCAAATAGTTGAGGCCCACTATCGGCTCAATATCCTCAATTGGGCCCAACTCCCAAATTGGGCCTTATTTTAATATCCAAATCCAAAACTACCCCAAAACATAATTATTAAAAAAGTTCAGCAAGGCGTATGTCAAACTGGCTTAACCACTTAAGCCTAAACTTCAGATCTATCGACCATATGTGCCTAAGACTCATAAAGTCTTGAACTTTAAGACTTTGGACATCCAGAAAGCTCTTAATACATGGTATTAATCCATTAAGACCTTCCTACTCCATGCATGAGACATATTTAGCTATTAGGACATAATTTTTTTATCAATTAAGACCCATTCTAGGGTCTGAAAGGACAACTTATCGCATTCAAATCATAACATGCACCAACTTGGGACTTTTGGGACAAGAAATGGTTCTATAAAGCTAGCATGGCAAGATCTACATCATACAAGCATAAAGTCTGGAGCTTTTTACCATATGGAGCTTCTAGAGCACAAAGAAACTTCTGATCTACAAGCCTGTCATCCTTCTCCAACTTCTTGATGCAATACCTTCTTCTCCAACTACTCAAAGCACACTCTTTTAGATCACACACTCATAAAAGAGATTAGGGTTTGGGGAAAATGGCTCAAATCTATGGAGACTGAGGTAAGGGAGGGTTATAAGCTCATAAGGACATTTATATAACACTCAAACCCTAAATATTAGGGTTTGCATCTGACGCGAGTACGCTTAGCGTACACAAGTGTACACCCAGTGTGATAAGGAGGGCCTAGTACGCTTAGCATACCTTATGTACGCTTAGGATACTAGTCTTGTTCTCAAAGTTTCAAATTTAGCCCTTAGGCTCCTCATGGGTCGAATCTTCTAACCCATGGGAATACAATGACCAAATAATAATAGAAGAGAGGATTCGGAATACCTGTAAAATCTCAGGATGTTACAACTCTCCCCCACTTGACCTAGACTTTGTCCTCAAAGTCTGCTGTGGTAAATACATCCGGATGATGCTCCCGCATCTCGTACTTTGGCTCCTAAGTCCATTTATGTAACATACACGTTTTGAAATCGTGTTTTGTAATGAATAAAATTGTGAAATACAATGTGAAATTGAGTGTTGAGTTCTAACAGATGGTTTTTATTAGAAATGAAGTAAAACTATGTTTAGAATCACTCAAAAAATATTGGAAGTCTTATGAGATTCTAATTAAAAGCCAAATAGTGAAATTTAGTGAAAATATAAAATTTTAAATACGTAAAATTTTATTATTTGATGTTGTATATAATCTCATTATAAACTTGTAGGCGAAAACCTCGTCGAAATCCGAGTTATAACGAAGAAGTTATGACCAACCAAAGATCTGCGACAAAACCGACACGGCGCCGAATGACATAAAAAGTGAGTTTTTGATAAACTACTTTTTAGCTTTAGTAATATAACTGAAAGTCGTAGTATTCGTTAAACCAAGAAATTCGATAAAAAGAACGCCAAAATTTGACTTCGTATGAGGAAGTTATGATTTTTCGAAGTTTCAACTTAGCAGTAGACAACTAAAAACTCAAATTTTAGATCGAGCGATATTTGACCGAAACATCCTAAACGAGAATCGAAGGTCTTGTCATTTGTAGTACAACGGTAAAAAGTCTGACGAAAACGGATGTCGGATTAAGAAGTTATGAATTTTTAACGGATTTTCCTGTCCCGGTATGTTAAAAATAATAATATTAAAATTAAAGTCAAAACTAACTGACGAAGTCTAAACGAAAGTTGTAGAGCGTAATTTTAGCTACATGTGCATATAAAGACCATTAAAAACGAAGCTCGTATGCGAAAGTTGTGGATTTTAGAAGTTTAGGGCACATTTTCCGAGAAATTCGCATGAATAGTACCAGCCACCGGAGACCCGCGTCGCAGCCACGTCACCTTCGCACGAAGCAGCAGCAACGTGGACGCCTCTCAGCCCTCGGATCCGGACCTCTCGCCCTATAAATAGATGAGGGTGTGAACCCTCCCGACTAAAATTAGAAAATTTCCATTTTTCACCCCTAAATCAATATATTTAGTATTTTGACTTTTCCTGAAGCCCCGATATCAATTTTAGCACCCAAAACACGTCCCGAGACCCCTGAGAAGCCCGAAAATTTTATCTTTTCGGTTTTGAAGCCCTACCTTCGCAGAGCCCGGTTTTCAATTAAGCTCCCGGTTTTCAACATACAAAGACATATTTAAAGCCGAAGTGCTGTCCAAATTACTATTTTAACCCCCGGTTAACTTAAGGTGAGTTCAATATATAGGAACAATTGTATGTTATGTGTTATATGTGCTATGTGATTTTCAGTGTTATTATTCTGAGTTATTTTCTCGTGTTATTCGCTATGTTTATAGCAATTTTAATACCTTTGACCATGTGATCAGTGAAAGGACTTAGATTCACATTGGTACTGGTACGTAGCCTCTGGCCATGTAGAGCATGTCTCCGTAAGAGAATGACTTCTATTCTATGGCATTGGCAAATGGTTAGACAGGACTATAAGCCTAAAATCTAACAAGATGATAATCATAAATTGCATGTCTTCTATGCCATTTGGGCTAAAGTCTTATTGATGTATATCAAGAATTGAAAAGTATATCTTTGAATAAAGTCTTTGATTGATATGAACGCTTGTCACATGATCTCACATACATCTTGTTGTTCCTCTTTGCTTTTGCCACATTGAAGTATATATATGACATAACATTATATTGTATCTATTATTGAACTCACTAAGCGTCACCGCTTACCCTATCAATGTTTAACAATTGCAGGTGATAAGTAACTAGTATGTTCACATACTATTGAAAGATTTAGATAGTTTGTAATGGTACTTTTGTACTACAGTTTATATTTGTATAAATTACAATATCTTGGGTAGTTATGTAATATATATAACACTTTGTAATAGAAGGTTTGTATCCAATAGTTTGTAATTCCCTTATCAATGTAAAATATTGTTTTTATGAATATGCAAATAGCATGTTTTGGAGTAATGATATCGTGAAGTATGAAATTTTGGGTCTTTCAAAAATACGAAAGTTGGGGTCTTTCAACCATGGTATCAGAGCAGTAGTTTAAGCGAACTAAATTCTATAGATTGGTATTTAGACTTAAACTATAGGAAGTTCAATATATGAACTTAATCACTGTAAGTATAGGGATACAAACCATAGGAAATATATAAGTAAAAGTATTAGGTAATAGTAAACCCTAATATTCTAAAATACTATCTTACTCCATATTTCAGATCGATGGCTGAACAAGTAAGTAGCCATACCCCTAAGGTTGGTGGAAATCATCAACCCGAGGAAGTGAATACTCCAATATCTCCTTGTGAGGAGCGACTCTTAGGTAAACTTACCGGTGTTATTTGATAGACTCTCGAAGAACACAAAAAGAATGATGATAAAGGAAAAGAGAAAGTCACTGGAGAATCTTCAAGCGGAAAGGTGAAGCGTCCCTCGTTCAAAGATTTCAAGAGTAGTGGTGCTACGGAGTTTTTTGGTGTCCTTAATCCTATAATTGTTCTAACTTGGATTCAGAACACCGAGAAAGTATTTCATGTTTCTCATGTGGATGAGGAAGACAAGGCTATCTATGCTTCTACAATGCTCATTGGAGAAGCCTTAGTCTGGTGGGAAGCAACATACGAAGCTCTCGATGGATGTGACTAGGAGAACTTATCCTGGGAGTTGTTCAAGACTCGTGTGCTAGAGAAGTATTGTCCTCTAGATATGAGGAGAAGATTGGAGAAGGAATTCCTCAAGCTTAAACAAGGAGGAATGACTGTAAATGAGTATGAAACTCAGTTTAATTAAAGAGCAAGATTTGCTACGAAGTATATTCCAACTGAAGAAGAGAAAATTCAGTTATTCATGGAGGGACTACGACACGAAATCCATGATTTCGTTGTCAACCGGGATGTTCTGTCATTCGATAAAGCTGTTGAGTATGCTTGAAGGCGTGAGCATGACTTAGAAATACGTGGTGCCACTCTTACTATTCCAAAGCATCCACGTACTGAAAGAACTACTCTTGCTTCCACTATTCCACTAGCTCAATCTATTCGAACTGATCCTAGCAAGCAAGCACAATCTCAGAGTGCTTTTCTTGGCCGTGGTAGGTCACAATCTTTTTCTATTCAATCGCCTTCATGTCGCGTTTGTGGAAGGAATCATCCGGGTCAATGCAAAATAGATAAGGAATCCATTGTCTGTTATGGGTGTGGAGAAACAGGTCATATAAAGACAGCTTGCCCAAGGAAGGATGTGACTTGTTATGCATGTGGTATTATTGGCCACAAGAAGCATTTTTCCCTACTCTTACCAGCCAAGTGATGGAAAGTCAAGCTTCTGTTCAACAACCAGCGAGAAGTCAAGTCCTTGTCCAACAATCGAAGAGTACTCTAGCTAAAGAGGAGGAGGTGCTAAAAGCTAAAGGTCGTGCATTCCAGATTACCGCAGAGGAAGCACGTGAGGATCTGAATGTCGTGACGGGTACATTTCTTGTCAACTCTAGACCTGCTCACATCTTATTTGATTCTGGTGCCTCGGATTCTTTCGTATCTTATGAATTTGCAGATTCTTTTCAAGCTGTTTGCTATGCACTCGCGCAATCATTTCACGTAGATACTGCAGGAAGTATATCATTACTTGCTGATAAAATATATAGGGATTGTGTCATAGAAATTGAAGGCTATAGTTTTCTTGCTAACCTAATCCCTATCTCCTTGCCCAATTTTGATATTATTCTCGGCATGGATTGGTTGTCAAAGAGCCATGCAGAACTCTTGTGTTACGAAAAGACAGTACGCATTCCTATTAAAGGGGAAGATCCCATTCATGTCTACAGTTAACAAAGGATCTTAAAAATAATATCTTTCTTCAAAGCTCGTAAATTCATATCGAAAGCTTGTCCTATCTATCTGGCCTATACAGTTGACATCTCAGGAAAGGAGAATAAAACTGTAAATGATATTCCCATTGTTAACAAATATCCCGATGTTTTCCCCGATGATCTGCCTGGACTTCCTCCGGACAGACAAGTAGAATTCCAAATTGACCTTGTGCCCGGTGCTGCTCCGATTGCAAAGACTCCTTATAGTCTTGCGCCAGCCGAGATGAAAGAAATGATGATCCAACTACAAGAATTACTTGACAAAGGCTTTATTTGACCGAGTACCTCTCCCTGGGGAGCTCCAGTATTATTTGTCAAGAAGAAAGACGGATCGATGCGAATGTGCATTGATTATCGTGAGCTGAATAAGGTGACTATCAAGAACAAGTACCCACTACCTCGCATCGACGATTTATTCGATCAACTTCAGGGTGTTAGCTATTTCTCCAAAATTGATTTGAGATCTAGCTATCATCAGTTGAAAGTACAAGAGCAAGATGTACCGAAGACTGCTTTCCGTACTCGTTATATGCATTTCAAATTCCTTGTCATGCCATTCGGTTCGACAAATGCTCCTGCCGTATTCATGGATATGATAAATCGAGTATGTCGCCCAATGGTCAATAAGTCTGTCATCGTATTCATTGACGATATTCTAATCTATTCCAAGTCTGAAGCCGATCATGCCATTCATATTCGTGAAATCTTAAAACTTCTTCGAAAGGAGAAACTTTATGCTAAATTCTCGAAATGTGAATTTTGGCTTCGTCAAGTTCAATTTCTCGGCCATATTATTTCTAGTGATGGTGTATCCGTAGATCCTATCAAATCAAAGCCATTCAAAATTGGGAAGTGCCCCGTAATGCTTCCGAAATTCGAAGTTTCTTAGGTCTCGCGGGATATTATCGGAGATTCATTAAAGACTTTTCTTGTATAGCCGTACCTCTCACAAGTCTTACACGGAAGGAAGTGAATTTCGAATGGGGTGAAGCTCAAGAAAAAGATTCCTCAACTCTAAAAGATCTTTTGACTCATGCTCCCATCTTATCACTCCCAGAAGGTAATGATGATTTCTCCGTATATAGCGATGCTTCAAGAATGGGACTCGGTTGTGTGTTGATGTAGCGTGATAAAGTGATAGCCTATGCCTCAAGACAACTGAAAGATTATGAAAAGAATTATCCCACCCATGATCTTGAACTCGCTGCAGTAGTATTTGCCCTAAAACTTTGGAGACATTACCTTTTTGGTACAAAATGCCAATTGTTTACCGACCACAAGAGTCTCAAGTATATATTCAGTCAGCAAACTCTGAATATGAGACAACAACGAGCCATGGAGCTGATCAAGGACTATGATTGCGAAATCCTGTACCATCCTGGAAAGGCTAATGTGGTTGCAGATGCACTTAGCAGGAAAGTTTATCGTAATAATATGTGTTATACTATTACTCACACTACAGTGAAGTTCACCATTCTTGAAGAACTAGAGAAGTGGCAAGTTGAAGCCTTAAAGCCAGAAAATGTGAAGAAGGAAGGAATGGTACATTATGCTGATTTTTTACTTGATGATCCACGAGGATTAAAAGTATTTAAGAATCGACTATGGATTCCAAAGATTGGTGGATTAAGATAGAAGATTTTAGATGAAGCTCATAAGTCTAAGCTATCAATACATCCTGGTACAAGTAAAATGTACTATGATGTAAGAGCTGATAATTGGTGGCCTGGATTAAAGAGAGACATTGGAAGATATGTACAGTAATGCTTAGTATGCTTACAAGTCAAAACAGAGCACCAAAAGCCTTATGGAACCCCAGAAAGCCTTAGTATTCTTGTATGGAAGTGGGAAGAGCTGTCCATGGATTTTATTACCAAATTGCCAAAGACTGCTAGACAGCATGATAGCATTTGGGTAATCGTCGACCGCCTGACTAAGAGTGCACATTTTCTCGCCATGCGTGAAACGGCTCCAATGGAGAAATACACAAAAGTATACTTGGATGAAATTGTTGCAAGACATGGTGTGCCACTAAAGATCATTTCCGATCGCGATACTCACTTCACTTCTCACTTTTGGGCGAGTATGCAACGCGAATTGGGATCTCGAGTTGCTCTCAGCACCGATTATCATCCCCAGACAGATGGTCAGACGTAGAGAACAATCCAAACAGTAGAAGATATGCTTCGTGCATGTGTCTTGGAGTTCGGTGGTAACTGGGATAAATACTTACTGCTTGTTGAATTTTCATATAATAACAGTTACCACACTTCAATCAAAATGCCACCATATGAAGCATTATATGGCCGCAAATGCCGTACGCCGTTATGTTGGCGTGATGTAGGACAGAAGATCCTTGGAGGCCCTGAAATGATTCAGGACACCACCGACAAGATTCAAATCGTACGAGAAAGAATGAAAGCGGCCCAGGATCGACAAAATTCCTATACGGAAAAGAGAAGACGGCATATAGAATTCCAAGCGGATGATTTCGTGATGCTGAAGGTATCCCCATAGAAAGGCCTTATGC
Source organism: Lactuca saligna (assembly GCF_052625555.1). Classification (NCBI taxonomy): domain Eukaryota; kingdom Viridiplantae; phylum Streptophyta; class Magnoliopsida; order Asterales; family Asteraceae; genus Lactuca; species Lactuca saligna. Next base: position 136,235,548 of record NC_136423.1, on the reverse strand, counting down.
GATTTGGGAAGAAAGGAAAGTTGAGTCCTAGATTTGTTGGTCCTTTCAAAATCATCCAGAGAATTGGAAAGCAAGCATACCGCTTAGAATTGCCTGAAGATTTGGCAGGTATTCATGATGTGTTTCATGTAAGTTATCTGCGCAAATGTTTGAGCATCTACGATGAGACAGTTCCAGTATCCGAGGTGAAATTGGATAATAAGTTAAGATATGTTGAAGAGCCTGAATAAATCGTGAATGAAAGAACAACTAACCTACGCAATAAAGAAGTAGAATTGGTACTTGTCAAGTGGAAACACCATTGTGGCCCAAACTATACTTGGGAGAATAAGAATGAGATAAAAGCAAAATATCCCCATTTATTTTAATCGATGTAATTTCGGGGACGAAATCCTCAAAAGGAGGAGGTGTTTGTAACATACACGTTTTCAAATCGTGTTTTGTAATGAATAAAATTGTGATATACTATGTGAAATTGAGTGTTGAGTTCTAACAGATGGTTTTTATTAGAAATGAAGTAAAACTATGTTTAGAATCACTCAGAAAATATTGGAAGTCTTATGAGATTCCAATTAAAAGCCAAATAGTGAAATTTAGCGAAAATATAAAATTTTAAATAAGTAAAATTTTATTATTTGATGTTGTAGAGAATCTCGTTAGAAACTTGTTGGCGAAAACCTCGTCGAAATCCGAGTTATAACGAAAAGTTATGACCAAGTGAAGATCCGCGACAAAACTGGCACGGCGCCGAATGACGTAAAAAGTGAGTTTTTGATAAACTACTTTTTAGCTTTAGTAATCAAAATGAAAGTCGTAGTATTCGTTAAACCGAGAAATTCGATAAAAAGAATGCCAAAATCTGACTTCGTATGAGGAAGTTATGATTTTTCGAAGTTTCAACTTAGCAGTAGACAGCTAAAAACTCGAATTTTAGATCGAGCGATATTTGACCGATACATCCTAAATGAGAATCGAAGGTCTTGTCATTTGTAGTACAACGGTAAAAAGTATGACGAAAACGGATGTCGGATTAAGAAGTTATGAATTTTTAACGGATTTATCTGTTCCGGTATGTTAAAAATAATAATATTAAAATTAAAATCAAAACTAGCTGACGAAGTCTAAACAAAAGCTGTAGAGCGTAATTTTAGCTACGCGTGCATATAAAGAACGTCAAAAACGGAGCTCGTATGCAAAAGTTGTGGATTTTAGATGTTTAGGGCACATTTTCCGAGAAATTCGCATGAATAGTATCAGCCACCAGAGACCCACGTCGCAACCACGTCACCTTCGCACGAAGCAGCAGCATCACCGGAGACGTGGCCAAATCTGAAGTTGGCAAGTGTCGCAAGCTGATTCGCCGAGGCCGAGGTCCAGCAGGAAAGAGACACGTCTCGCATCGGTGGCCAGTCCGACGCGAGACACGTCTCGCCTACCCGCCTCGCATCCGAGCCACCAAGTTGCTTCGTCATCGCAGCGTGTCCGAGCCTCGCACCACCTCTCGCTTCATGGCGTTCGCTCCAGCAGCAACGTGGACGCCTCTCATCCCTCGGATCCGGACCTCTCGCCCTATAAATAGATGAGGGTGCGAACCCTCCCGGCTAAAATTAGAAAATTTCCATTTTTCACCCCTAAATCCATATATTCAGTATTTTGACTTTTCCTGAAGTCCCGATATCAATTTTAGCACCCAAAACACATCCCGAGACCCCCGAGAAGCCCAAAAATTTTATCTTTTCGGTTTTGAAGCCCTACCTTCGCAGAGCCCGGTTTTCAATTAAGCTCCCGGTTTTCAACATACAAAGACATATTTAAAGCCGAAGTGCTGTCCAAATTACTATTTTAACCCCCGGTTAACTTAAGGTGAGTTCAATATATAGGAACAATTGTATGTTATGTGTTATATGTGCTATGTGATTTTCAGTGTTATTATTCTGAGTTATTTTCTCGTGTTATTCGCTATGTTTATAGCAATTTTAATACCTTTGACCATGTGATCAGTGAAAGGACTTAGATTCACATTGGTACTGGTACGTAGCCTCTGGCCATGTAGAGCATGTCTCCGTAAGAGAATGACTTCTATTCTATGGCATTGGCAAATGGTTAGACAGGACTATAAGCCTAAAATCTAACAAGATGATAATCATAAATTGCATGTCTTCTATGCCATTTGGGCTAAAGTCTTATTGATGTATATCAAGAATTGAAAAGTATATCTTTGAATAAAGTCTTTGATTGATATGAACGCTTGTCACATGATCTCACATACATCTTGTTGTTCCTCTTTGCTTTTGCCACATTGAAGTATATATATGGCATAACATTATATTGTATCTATTATTGAACTCACTAAGCGTCACCGCTTACCCTATCAATGTTTAACAATTGCAGGTGATAAGTAACTAGTATGTTCACATACTATTGAAAGATTTAGATAGTTTGTAATGGTACTTTGTACTACAGTTTATATTTGTATAAATTACAATATCTTGGGTAGTTATGTAATATATATAACACTTTGTAATAGAAGGTTTGTATCCAATAGTTTGTAATTCCCTTATCAATGTAAAATATTGTTTTTATGAATATGCAAATAGCATGTTTTGGAGTAATGATATCGTGAAGTATGAAATTTTGGGTCTTTCAAAAATACGAAATTTGGGGTCTTTCAACCATGGTATCAGAGCAGTAGTTTAAGCGAACTAAATTCTATAGATTGGTATTTAGACTTAAACTATAGGAAGTTCAATATATGAACTTAATCACTGTAAGTATAGGGATACAAACCATAGGAAATATATAAGTAAAAGTATTAGGTAATAGTAAACCCTAATATTCTAAAATACTATCTTACTCCATATTTCAGATCGATGGCTGAACAAGTAAGTAGCCATACCCCTAAGGTTGGTGGAAATCGTCAACCCGAGGAAGTGAATACTCCAATATCTCCTTGTGAGGAGCGACTCTTAGGTAAACTTACCGGTGTTATTTGATAGACTCTCGAAGAACACAAAAAGAATGATGATAAAGGAAAAGAGAAAGTCACTGGAGAATCTTCAAGCGGAAAGGTGAAGCGTCCCTCGTTCAAAGATTTCAAGAGTAGTGGTGCTACGGAGTTTTTTGGTGTCCTTAATCCTATAATTGTTCTAACTTTGATTCAAAACACCGAGAAAGTATTTCATGTTTCTCATGTGGATCAGGAAGACAAGGCTATCTATGCTTCTGCAATGCTCATTGGAGAAGCCTTAGTCTGGTGGGAAGCAACATACGAAGCTCTCGATGGATGTGACTAGGAGAACTTATCCTGGGAGTTGTTAAAGACTCGTGTGCTAGAGAAGTATTTTCCTCTAGATATGAGGAGAAGATTGGAGAAGGAATTCCTCAAGCTTAAACAAGGAGGAATGACTGTAAATGAGTATGAAACTCAGTTTAATTAAAGTGCAAGCAACGATAAAGTGAGAGCTGAACATCGCGGTCTGATACAATAGAGACCGATACCCCATCGCGGTCTGATACAATAGAGACCGATACCCCATGGCGAGCAACGATCTTGCAGATATACAAGTCATCCAGCTTCTTGGCCGATGAACTCTCCCGTATCGCTATAAAGTGAGAGCTCTTTTTCATTCGATCCACGATGACCCAAATTGTGTTGAAGCCCTTCTACATCTTCGGAAGTTTGGTGATAAAATCCATCGTGATTTTCTCCCATTTCCACATGGGAACCTCGAGAGGCTGCAGCTTGCCATGCAGCCTCTGGTGCTCGGCCTTGACCATCCTGTAGGTCAGGCACCTCTCCACGTACCAAGAGATTTCTCGCTTCATGAACGAACACCAGTAACTCAATCACAAGTCCCGGTACATCTTGGTGGTCCTCGGGTGAATAGAGAAACGAGACTTATGAGTCTCCTCCAAAACAATCTGGCTAACCCCATCAGACATCGGAACCTAGACCCGACTGAAACGAGTCAATTATCCCCGACTATCCTACACACACCGGGTGTTCTTACCACTAATCTTCTCAAGTCTCCAATTCTCTGGTCCTATATCCTCAGTCTGAGCCTCTCTAATCAAGCCCACAAGTGGAGAATCCACTGATGTGCTCATACATATTGTCGGAGTAGAATATCTAGCTGACTTGTGGCTCAGAGCATCATAACCACATTTGCTTTAACTGGGTGGTAAAGGATCTCACAGTCGTAGTACTTGACTACATTTAACCACCATCGTTGTCTCCTGTTCAGGTTCGACTGATCGATGATGTGTCTTAAGCTCTTGTGATCCGTGTATATGGTACAACGAACCCCATAGAGATAGTGTCTCCAAATCTTGAGAGCGAATACAACTGCTACCAACTCCAAATCATGAGTAGGGTATCTTGTCTCGTGTAGCTTCAGCTGCCGCGATGCGTAGACTATTACTCGTCCTCTTTGCATGAGGATCAATCCTAGTGTAACAACACGAACCTTTCTCCACTACCTTTAGCCGATTTCTGTTAATAGAAGTCGAATTTTATTGAGTTTCCGTCAAATTTCTTGGTTTAGAAAAATCATCTAGTTTTATATAATTAATTTTTATATACGAGTTCGAACCAAAATCACGTGAAAGACCCAGATTTTCTTGAAAAACTAAAAAAGTTTTCCGCCTGAGTGAGTTTACGACCGTAAACCTGTTTACGTCCGTAAACCCGTTTGCGGTTGGTACCAGGTGGACCCCAACACCGACCATACTCCCGGCCTATATATACGGGACCCCACCTTCATTTGAACCTTCTTGGCCGAAAACTCTCTCATATTCTCTCTCTACCTATTGAGCGTAAACCCCAAAACACCTTCATTTCTTTCGGAAATCATCAAGAAATCGCTTATGGAGGTTGTTTTGGAGCATCTAAAACACGTTTTTCATCGACTTCAGCATACTTGTTCTTGATTTTACGGCCGTATACACTTCAAACCTTCAAAGGTCGTAAACCCTTCAAGAGGCAGTTCACGGTCGTAAAAAGTTCATGGCCATAAACCCTCCCTAAGCGGTGCATTAGACTCAAAACCCACTTTCCCCGATTCAATCAAGTCCCGGTAACATTCCTTAACCAAAAGAAAGTTTTTTTCTAACACTTTATCAAACGAAATCGCCAATTCGGATACATATATGTATTTAATTGTTATTAGGATTCCATTAAGTGCCACATACAACAACTCGAGGGTCTTCGTTTCTAGTTTGTTGATTCGACGCTTGCACACAACTAACAGTGAGTTCATACCCCTACGCTTTTATGATTTTTTTTAACTTTTTCAGGGGGGAATACAAGCCAAACACAAATGATTTTGTGAACTAAAATAAAAGGATTTCAACAAGTTTAAAACTTATGCAATTGATACAGTCAAACGATTTCCACATACTTATAAAATATTTCGATATTTTATCCCTTTTGTAATATGCTGAGCATAAGGGACGCTTTCGACTAGAAAACATAATTGCATAGTTTTCAGAATAATTCACAAGCCAAGTACATAACTAATTCAGGAAAACTATAATAGGTATAGTTTCGGGAGTTCATTATACAGTTTTTACCGATTCAGATTATATACATGGGAAAACATATAAACTATGACAACTTTAGTTTATGATATTCATTACTACGTACGGATAACAAGAGTATAACACCAAATAATTATTTAAGTATAATTATTAATACTCTATCAAGTATACAAACGGTTTCCAATTACGAGAAAACAATATAGAACTACACGTAAACTAGTTAACACAGGATTGTGAGACAACTCTTCATTTTTACCCTTCGGGGTACTGGTAAATTCCTCAACGCCTAGTGTAACTAGAGTCTCCAGGAGGTAGAGCGTGAGATTTGTGAATAGAACTATTTGAGACTGACAATCCCACACTCGGACTGCTCGCTACAGTTAGGCAGGCATGCCTGGGGTGACAAATATCATACCATACGATGCCTGAAGAACGTCACTCAGGTCATTAGTCATATCAAGCATGGTTATACGAACTCACAATAGTATAAACTAACATTTGTTTATGGGATTTCATTCTTCATTATTTTTATTTTAATTAATAGAACTACTATACTTTACACTGGAGGATTCCAGGGATACAATACAAGGGTTTTAAACAGAACATAATTTACATACTGGTGGTAGCCATGGTTTTCAAACAGAACATACTATACATACTGGTGGTAGCCAGGGTTTTCAAACAGGACATGCTATACATACTGGTGGTAGCCAGGGTTTTCAAACATGATATACTATACATACACGTGTTAGTCAAGGCTTTTGAACAAATTACAATAACGAACATACATGTCAGAAAATATTGGATTTTCTAAGGAAAAATGCATACATTTTACAGAATTCAACGACTGGTTTTCATTACAAAAACATTCTTATGAACTCACCAGCTTTATGCTGATACTCTTTCAAAATCGCTTGTATTCTCAGGAAATCGGTAGATAGGTACACTCGTCGGCTTTTTAGAAGACGGACGTACAGAGTCTCGTCTTTATTTTGCTACTTTTCATGTATATAAACAATGAATCAAACAGATTTAAATATTCATATCTTAATGTAATGGTTGTATTTATTTTAATTACTATGATGCAACTGTTGTGATACTACAAATGACGTCCTCCACCCCCGAACGTTTCCGCCATTTCGGCTTGGGGGTATGACACCCAGTCCCGTGATGGATGCATCACAAAACACCACAAAATCCTCGACTCCCTCCGGAAGAGTGAATACTAGAGCCTCGCATAGATGCTGTCGGAGGGTCTCAAATGCCCTCTACTGCTCGGCGCCCCACTAAAAATCCACCCCTTCCTCGTTAGAGGAGTGGGGGTACTGCAATCTTGGAGAAATCATGTATAAATCTACGATAGTACCCTGCCAATCCCATAAAGCTCCTGATATCCGAGGGAGAATTCGGTACCTCCCACTGCATGACCACCTCAATTTCGGACGGATCGACCAAAATTCCCTTCTGGTTAACGAGGTATCCAAGAAATTGAACCTCTCATAACCAAAACTCGCACTTCAAGAACTTGTCATATAGCCTTTCTTGCCTTAAAACTCCCAATAACTCCCGTAGATGCTCCTCATGCTGCTCTCGGGTCTTGGAGTATACCAAAATATTGTCTATAAATACAATGACCGAGCTATTGAGCGTCCGTCTGTAGACCCGATTTATCAAGTCCATAAATACTATTGGTGTATTGGTGAGTCCAAAAGACATCACCACGAACTCGTAGCACCCATAACGAGTCCGGAACACGGTCTTCTCCACATCCTCCTCTCTAACCCTGACCTGATGGTACCCAGACCTTAGGTCTATCTTGGAGAACCAAGATGCTCCCTGCAATTGATTGAAAAGTTCATCTATCCTCGGGAGTGAATAGTGGTTCTTCACCGCTAACTTGTTCAACTCCCGGTAATCTATGCACATCCGGTGTGAACCATCCTTCTTCTTGACGAAGAGAATCGGTGCTCCCCATGGAGAACTACTCGCTCGAATGAACTACTTGCCCAGTAGTTCCTACAATTGTGATGACAGCTCCTGCATCTTTGGTGGTGCTAACCTATATGCCACTTTGGCGATAGGGGCTGCACCTGGCACTAAGTCGATCCTAAACTCGACCTGTCTCTCCGAAGGCACTGTGGGTAACTCCTCTGGAAACATGTCAGCAAACTCCCTGACCACTGGAACCTCTTATATGAAGACCCGCTACATTGTATTTGTACCCCATTTCGTATGAAAACCTTTTGTGATGTACATGAACATAAACAATACCCATTATAGCTTATCAAAATGTTTGTAATGTATATGCGATCTAACTATACCTAGTATAGTGTAGTATGTTTGTTTGTGGTGTATAAGAACCCTTTTATGAAAACACATTAGTGCTACGAATCCATAAACTATGCTTATTATAGCTTAATGTATGTGTTCTAAATGAATGAAGAATCTTCTCATGAATGACTATTTCAGTTTATGATGATAAACTAACAAGGAAACACATTCAATATTTAGAACTTCCTGTTATACACTTTGCTCAACTTAATACAAAGTGTTATGAAAGTGATAAGTTGTTAACTACTTTGTATCCTTTCTGCGCTGTTTTAGAAAAATCATAGAAAAATCATATGAAGTCGAAAACTGATTCCGTAAATTCTGGAAGTTCACAAAATGTGTCTTGTTTATTCATAATTTTTATTATGATTTTTAGGAGTCTTTAACTAGTGTTAAAAGTTTCATATTCACAGACTGGTCCCAATTTGTTTCTGAAACGATAGGCAGTTTTGTAAAACTCACCATAAATCGTAGAAAAATCGTGTGGAGATGTGGAAGTAGTCATTTTAAAGGTATAAACCTGAACTATTCGCATCTAATACAGTTTTAAAAACAAAAATGTTTAAGTCGACCAAAACAGTCTGTGAATGGGGTTAAACTTTTCTGATGAAGGCTATTAAATGAGTTTAGTTGTGTTCTTAGTGTTTTAACTTGTATTCCCCCCTTAAAACTTAAGAAAAACATGAAAAGATAGGGGTATGAACTCAACTTATGTGATTTCAGTGGGTGAATGTTGAAGAAATGAAGTGTTCAACTCAAGAACACTTGAAGGATCACTTGAAGATTTGAGAATCTAACACAATAATGATGGAGTTTGTGTAGGGAATCAATGATTTGTGTAAAAGGAAATGTAATGACCATAAGAAGGGTGATGATACTTACCAAATGAATATGGAAAGATTGAAAAAATGACTTGGAAATATCAAAATTATATGAGAGAATTTGAGAGAAAAGATGTGTTTGATCTTTGGTGGAAATGAAAGAAATGAGTAAGAATGAGGAGAGAGGGTGAGTTTTTAGCCTTTGATTGGTCAAATGGTGGGGAAAGTACCCTTGAATGACCTGTTATGGTGGGGGACAATAGTTGGTCATGGAGTGGGTATGGGAGGGTTTCTTATGTTACAGACTAAGTTAAAGTCAACACTTTACCACAAGATCTTATTTAATAGATTTTATTCTTTAATAAAGATTTACTTAAAAATATGTTGAATTTATGAATATATGGGTCCTTATATTCCAAAATATGAATTTGGGTGAAATTCGGCTTTAAAATGATGAAAAACGTGCTTAAAACGGAGTTGTGGTCGAAAACCGGGCGAAAAAGAGGAAATTTCGGAATTTTGGGCGAGGTCTCGGCCTTAGCAGCCAAGAACCGAACAGTAGGTGCGGATCCGGGGGAGGAGGCTGCGGTCCGAGGGGTTCTGTTGCGGGCATGGCTTCGGCTTGCTGGCTGTGACTCGCTTGTTGCGGTCAGGGCTACGGCTCGCTGGCTGCGGCTCGCATGCTGCGGTTCCAGCCCAAGATGGTCCGGCCTCTAAGAGGCTTCGGCCCTAGGGGGAGGTTTTGGATCCTTTGGGGTATTTTACCCGTTCTAAGCGATTTTTGACCCGGTTAAGGGTCGAAATGACCCGAATGACTTCAAAAAGTTACGGGAACTATTGAGAGATTTTTTGGAGAGATTTCAAATAGAAAGAGATAGAGTGAAAATGATTGAGAGAGGTTTCGTTTGTGACCTTTTTGAGTGTCCGGCTTTGCAATGCAAGGTCCGTAAACCCCGTTACGCCATGTTTTAGCGTCTTACACACTCCCGATGAGTGTGCATTAGTGTTTTATCGCTTTGGTTCGTGGTTTACTGTATTTAAGGCTTAGGAAATTCAATCACACAAATATTCCAAATGTGTTTTCTCATCATAATAGTGAGTTGTACAAAAATTACCTAACATAAGCCCTAGTACACAAGGGTTAATTGAGTCGAACGATTTGACTTGTTTAATTTGTTTGACTGGAAATTGATAGTTGTCACATCATCCCCCCGTTAGAGGGAATTTCGTCCCGAAATTAGAATTTAGGTAAGGAAGTAGGTATTATTAATCGAGCCAACAAGTGGGGATACTTCTTAATCGATTGATTCTCGCACTCCCAAGTGAACGCGGTTCCTCGGTTGACAGTCCCGCGAACCTTCACTAATGGGAAACAGCTTTGCTTCGTTCGCCTGACCTCTCAGTCTATGGTCACAATGGTTCTTTCACGAAGGAGAGGTTCTTGTTGATCTCGATCTCGTCAAATGGGATTACAAGAGCCCTGACGGAAAGGTACGTTTTCATGATCGAGATGTGGAGGGTAAAATGTACGTTACTGAGTTCGGGGGGTAGGTTGGACTTGTAAACATTTGGAGACGAGTTTGTATAAGTATGAAAATGTTTGTAAGTAATTGTAAACGTTTGAAAACCCTAGAAAATCCCATATTTTCTATTAGAATAAAAAAGTAGTTGTCACATCATCCCCCCGTTAGAGGGAATTTCGTCCCGAAATTAGAATTTAGGTAAGGAAGTAGGTATTATTAATCGAGCCAAGAAGTGGGGATACTTCTTAATCGATTGATTCTCGTGCTCCCAAGTGAACGCGGTTCCTCAGTTGACAGTCCCGCGAACCTTCATTAATGGGAAACAGCTTGGCTTCGTTCGCCTGACCTCTCGGTCTATGGTCACAATGGTTCTTTCATGAAGGAGATGTTCTTGTTGATCTTGATCTCGTCAAATGGGATTACAAGAGCCCTGACGGAAAGGTACGTTTTCATGATCGAGACGTGGAGGGTAAAATGTACGTTACCGAGTTCGCGGGGTAGGTTGGACTTGTAAACATTTGGAGACAAGTTTGTATAAGTATGAAAATGTTTGTAAGTAATTTTAAATGTTTGAAAACCCTAGAAAATCCCATATTTTCTATTAGAATAAAAAAGTAGTCTTCTACCAAGACCCGACTGTTTTGAAAGTAGTCTTCTAGCAAGACCTGACTGTACGACTATTATTATTCAAATCTAATCTACCTCATCGATTATGTGAATGTGACACATAGTAAAGGTATTAATAATACATTAACTGCTGTTTTATATCCTTTTGTAATTGTCGTATATACAGTGTAAGTATTGTAGTATTTGTAATAAGTGACTACTTTTTATACTAATTTGCCTTAATTGAGGGCTAAGGCATAATGTGATGGCTAGATCCCATACTAAACGCTCCCCTGTCAAGGGATTTTTGGGAACCAAACGCGACCCCTGCATGATTGCAAGCTGCGAACATCCACATTATTATGAACATGTATACCCAATATAACTATCATACTGCATTAGTGATTCATTGGTATAGTTAGATCTTGAAATTGTTCCATGCTATAGCACCTAGTTATGTCTGTTCTGTTATCGTGTATTTTATCGTATTTATGTAAGTGTATTCATGGAAGGGTATTTATGTAAGCATGTAATGTATTAGTATAGACTCATGAATGAACTGACTCTTGTGTGATTCCTTGTACTTGGAATTGTAAGTAGTATCTCCTAACTATCTTGGATTTAGCTTTCTACGCTTTCTGAAGCGTAGCAAGCCTTCCCAGGGTGGGATTTCTAAAAGAATTTGGACTCTCCCTTGGAATTCCAAAGGCTTCTTCCTCTAGTTTCTCTTCCCAGTTAAGAGCCACGCACTTCTGGGTCAAAGTCATAAGAGGTTCCGTAATTCGCGAGGAGTTCTGAATGAACTTTCGACAGTAGGTCAGCGACACCTAAAATTTGGCGGATCTCCATAAGTGTCTTCGGTGCCGAAAATTTCTCAACGGTTTTGATTTTTCGGAAGGGTCCTCAAGAATTCCCACATTACTAAAAGTGTGTCTTAGGAATTCGACATTTCAATTCCAAAACTCGTATTTAGAGAACTTTGCGTAGAGCTTTTCTGATTGTAATGTTTCCATGGTTTATCGATCATAGTCTCGTGTATATGAGTCGTATATATTTAAGATTAAAAAGGCAGTCAAATAAATGATTCTTATTTAAGCTCATATCCCGATGAGGAAAAAAGGTTAAAGTGGAATAATCAATTCTAAACTTGTAGAACCTTAATTATATACCACCCTTATGTATACCTTCTTTAGTGATAGACCAACCGTATGGGTCTTTGAATTGAACTTGATGTACTGCACAAGTGGTACCTTGAGGAGGTTTGTTGAGGTCTCTTCGGAAGGATAAGAAACATGTGGTACTCTATGCATGAGTACTTCGGAGTTCCGGAATGACGGTTTCGTTAGAAGGGTGATTTCGGAGAGAGAGATGTGCGTACGAAACTGGTATTGTGCGGATCGAGTTCACTCAAGTCGTATGATAGTATCAGACATACTTGGAAGTAAAGATATTAGGTTTGAACATAAAGGCGTTAAAAACAAAACACAATAGTGCAACTTTTAAAAGAGTTACAGTACTTTAGAGTAACTACAGGAATGCCTCTACGAACAAGGTATACTACAAAAGGCTTGTATACACAGCACGAGAGTCCCTTAACTGTCGGGATCTCGGAAAACATAAGACTCGAGTTGCACTAGTTTTAAACATGTTTTATGGGTCTGTTACAATGAAACGCCTTATATACATTAACGTGGGTCCGGGGTAGTTTCTCCTGCTGCAGTGATCCTTAGTATCCTCCCGTCTGCACCAGAGTTCTTTTTTATTGGACAATCCTTTTTGAGGTGTTCAGTCTCGCCACATTGGTGACATATCTGGCTTGTACTAGCATTGGTGGTGGAAGTGAGGTGTCGAGTCAGAGTTACGTGGACACGGGTGTTTTCTTAGTTCATCCACTTTGAAACTTTCCTTTTATGGGGTCCAATCTTACCATTACTATCGTGTGCAGGGCTGATCCCGATGTCAGAGACTTGAGAAATGGGTCACGCCGGTGCTCCACAGCCACAGACATGGTGCCCTACTTTGTAGCAATTACAACATTGCATTTCATGACACGCCCCGTTATGATGAAAGCTACACTTGTTACACTTCGGAAGTTTTCCCTCGTATGGTCTGGTCAATGCTGGAATGGCGGAAGTTTCTACTTGATGTTGTTGTATTGCAAGTCTCTTGGATTGCTTGCGCTCCTTTCGTGCTTGGCGTTTTCGTTTGTTCTTCTTGATTTTTCGGCTTTGCAAGTCCGTGATTGTTACCATTTGTTGGCTTCCCGGATCGGTACAACAATTGGAATTGTCGACTCCTTTGCCAGTCTTGTTCGCGTTGCTAGAGTTGATGTGTGCGAGGAAAGCTATCACAGCAGCAGTGACCACGACTTGTAATGTGGCAACGTCTATATGAAGAATAGGGGTTTCGTTGCTTGGTGGGCTACTTCTGGATGACGACATGATTTTGTAATACAAAAGAAAAGGAGTTGGTGAGCTATTACTGTTGAATCTATATTATTTGATTCTGACTGAGAGATGCGTTATTGTACATGAAAGCTTAGCTTATACTCGGGAACGTATAAGCGAGGAAAGTCATAATAATAACCTTCTTACAAATCCTTTTTAATGAACTAGAATTCCTAGTAAGGGCTACCATTGACACTAGACATATTTCAATCATTCAACTAAAGGGTAGGAGTATGTTCTCGAAGGTTTGACCTACATCCCTATGATGCAGTCCTAGTACAGAGTAGAAGTATGTTCATAGTGTTGGGTTATGAGCATTCTAACACTCCTAAGTGTACATGCAACCCTAAATACCTTGGATCTATGTTTTCTCTATTATACATACAAATATGAACATCCAAGGTATTATCCTAATCTAGCATACAAAACTATTAATATAACAAGATAGAATACATACCTCTTTGATAGTGCTTGTCTTCATGAAGCTTGAGTGCTTAGTGCCCCAAGTGTGACACCTCAAATGGTTCACACAACACCAAATACACTTGGAATAACTTGAGAGAATTCTACACTTCATAAAATCGGCTAGCCCTCTCTAGAATAATCTAGTGGCCGATTTTGGTCAAGAATAATATCTATATATAGTGTTACAATTAGGGTAAACTCTAATTGTCATGACTTTCCATTTCCTTGGATCCATGGGTTCAAATACACCATGGAGCATCCATGGAGCATCATATGGGTTTTGGCCCAACTAGATAATCCATGGAGCATTAGCCCACTATATAAGTATGGATGATTTACACAATCAACCCATATATTTAATTAGTCTTCTTTTGATCACTTAATTAATCCTAGATTAATTCTTGATCAATACTAATTAAATAATCTTATTATTCTTATTATTAATATACTAGAACTTATAATATATTAATAACCATAAGTGTCTTATTTCTCTCATTATAGTCTATCCAAGTGCATGATGCCATGCAACCCAAATGGACCATGCCGGGTCGGGTCAAGTCTTACCAATTATAGTTATGGACTTAGACATTAATCCAAAAGTCTCCCACTTGGATAAGTCTAAAACTATTATTGCGTATGACTTCAGGAACCAACTGGAAATCGTAGCTCTCAAAAGCTTCTGTCGAACTCTGACCTTGTAGATGAACTCTGATCTTTGTCAATGACTTGTCCATTAGATAAGGGATCATATATTCCTCCATTCTAGATATCATATGGACTGAGACATGGATTATAATCATTCTCTCTGTCCATTTGTTGTTTCCCGATTTCCGATTTATGACGACTGACTAATTGAACAAATCAAATCAGTCCTGGCTCGGCCGAGCACTTCCATTTGTCATCATCAAATCATCGAGGGGCCCACAGATATCGCTTTTATCCCGAAGGTAAAAGGAATGGATAAACTTCGACTCATATGGCTTGTTCTACTACTTGTTGAATCATACACAAAGACACGTTTTATAACATCGAATTACCAATGCGTTTCGTGTAATCAATGTACTATCAACTCATAGTAACAACTCATATCTCTAGGTTTGAAGAATATAAGATATTATCGTCTCATGATCACTCGTGATAAAATCCATGAAGTGATTCCAATGAGCGCGGGTTGAATCCAATACTCAGAACTTATGAGCACTCATGAGTGTTGTAGCCCTTTGTCCAACATCTTAGACCTCTACAAGCCAACCCATGACAGTCTTAATTCATATCTACTTCCAACATATGACCGACTGTGGATGATTTGAATAACTTAGTCATTCCGAAAGAATAACCTAGTTTATTCGGGAAGTCAAAACATGCAAAGTGAAACACAATAATAATTGAATCCAATATGGTCTCAGAACTTATGAATATAAATAAAACACCTTTTATTTATCACCATATGATTACACATTATTTATTGTATATTGTTTCAGCTATCAACATTATTCTTGAATTTAAAACAACAGTTGTCCCATGCTCCAAGCATGTACACTATGTTTTCTAAACACTAGTCATGCCATACACCAAGTATGCATACTATGTTTGTCTATGATCTTTACTTTGTGAACTAGATCAATTGAACATAATCTTCAATGATTCTCTTTTCACACTCCCAAATCCTTACTGCAAATGCAAGAATTCCAAATTCATGTCATTTACTGAAATCTGTTAGATTCTAAACTTATATGCATTGATCCTCTTGTAACGATTATGCACAAATTCACAAAGACTTGGCAACAATCATTACAGAGTATTCCAAAGGAGATCAACTCCTTGGAAACATCCTTCTTGCATTAAATTTCCTTAATCTTACACAGATTGAAAATTCTAACTTTGAAACATTTCCAGATTCCATTTCAACTATCACTTCTGAACAAGAGTTGCCTCCTTACAGATTATGTCAATATGGTCCTTCCAGAATTATTACTATACTTCCAACTGTCCTTGAGCAACCAATCTTTGGTAAACCTTAGATTTTCCTCGACAATTGTTTAATCCTTTTGTCATATCCAGTTCTAAACTTTTCCCTTCTTAATGCCCTAGACATTTGGAAAATTTTTAGAAAGGATGAATATATCACATGTAATCGATCCTATATCCGAAGCATATGGGACACGATCCATGATGTCTCACATAAAGACTAAAACAGTCTTTTGCTATAACATTTCCATTTCGATTTGCCAAGTTCTCATAATTCAGATTATGAAAAGGGATGCCGTAATCATAATCGAATTTTAGAACGCAAATAATGGACCCATATACAGAATTTCCTTATGTTGAGCCATTCCAACATGAAATTCATATATATCCTTGACTAAATGATTAAAACCTCACGATCTAAGCTTATAGATTTGAGATGAAGTATAATTTCCTCTCCCTTAATTATAGCAAAACAACTTTTTCCCAATTGAAACCTTTTGTTTTCTATAATTAACATTGCTAGCTTGCAATACTTATCGTAATTATCATGCTCCCACTAACATGATGATTATTAGCATAACACTTATGCTCCCACTAGCTTTGACATGTACTCAGAAAGCTCGACTTCTAGAAATCAATACTTTATTGACTTTCTGACCAAAGTTCAGATTTCTGATACTAGATTGTTTTGATAAGACTTTATCAAAAAACATACACCTTCTCTTAGATAGCTCATGGGTGTGTCAAAACAATTTTAAGAACTATGAAAAGGGATGCCGTAATCATAGTCTTGATTGTTTTGACCTTTGCCATTTCTCACAAGTCCAGGTTAGTGTGCCGGTAAACCACACACGCTCCACTAACGACTTTGAGAATGCAAATATCACAATTGCTATCTAGCTAAAATCTACTTAGTGGAAGTGTTTCCTCACCATCATTTTCATGAATCAGAGAGAAACCTTATGACACTTAGATTTATTGGTGTATGAGTTCCTACCCATATGAATTTGTCAAAACCATAATCACAAGACAAGGATAATAACAAATCCAAAACCATATGGATTGAACTCAATCTTAATTTCTTGCCACCTGGCAGCTCAAGGGCCTACCATTGCTTCCAAGTTGTTGTGCAACACATTGAGAACTCTAAGAACTCATATGCAAAGCCAACTTTGATTGGAATGGGCACAGAATATGTCAACACGATAGGTTATAAACCTTAAGTCGTGTGCTAGTGAAGAACTTCAGGTTTCATTCTTGATTAGTTCTTGAGAATTTCAAGACCTTTAAGACTCCCACTGTCCTCTTGACCTATAAGACTCCCTTGTCAAACATCCAAGAGATAGTGTGGATTCTAATCAAGACAAACACTTCACACAATTGGCCGAAGTTGGTCTTTGTTTTATCCAAAACATCACAACTTACCAATTTCAAATGTACAAGAGTAGAAAACTTTTACTCTTACATTTGTCAAGTGTTTTAAACCTTCTTTAAGACATGTCACTCAAATTACAATCTTGGAGTATGACTCTAAGACTTGTATTGAAACGAAGTATGACTCATCTTCTTGATTTAACCATTTCAACAATTCAAGATCCCTTCTTCTTAGTCATAAGAATGCACTAAGACTTCCTTAGAGAACTAATTTTGATATGGTTTCTTAATCATTAAGATGATCACAAAACTGATACTAAAGTACTCTCCCATCTTTTCAGATTTGAGAAACTTTTATCCTTCTGCCTAACTTGATTCTTCTTATCCGCTCTGCCATGCATTGGAAACTTTTTCCAATGCCTCAGAGTTACACTTAAGCTTGTAAGTATAATCATATTTACTGAGCTTTAGTAAAATATGACGAATAGCCTTATATCTTTTGTGGTGGACTTAATCAGTGCACATGACTATGTACTCGATCCCTTAGTCCATTACTTGACTCACACATCCATGTGAATAAGTAATTAGTCTTAATTTTTCCAATACTTGAAAGTTCTCATTCATCATGCTATACAACTTGCATGATTCCAAGTCCCGGTCCAATTGAGACTTTGGATGATGAGAGTCTTTCCTTATTTGGTAGATTTAGACATTACCACAAATGAAGGAATCAATTTCATATTTCCACTCTTGCTATTAATGGAATCATATAAGCAACAATTTTCCCTCAAATGCCATTGTAAGGATATTTTAAAATAACTAAAGTCAAAATTTTTTCTTTATTTTAAAACTTTGCGGAAAACTTATCCTTACAATCCATATGAAAACTTGTTGTTATCTATTCCTAAGCAATATCTCATAACTCCTAAGAAGTAGCTCAAGAATCCGATTTTCAAACTACGCGATAGAAATCCATCTACGCGATCAGATTCAGCATATTCTTTCTTTAAGTTCCTTTACTTTTCTTTGATTCTTAAAACATTACCATGTGACCCAGTCACATCATACATCAAGAATCTCAGAATAGAAACATAACAGAGTTAGAGTAGTGGACTTTTACCTGAAGTAGAGTCAATCTTATCGACTTTAACATCCTTAGGTAAATTAGGCAGCTTCGCAACTAATGACTCTTACTTTGGCAATATAAACATATGGACCCTTTGATAATGGTACACAGGACTATTACATACTTAGCTTTTCTCTTTACCATTTGTTCAACCGAGTTGACTATGGCCGATCCCTTTCCATTGGGAAGAGAATGCTTTTTCTGGATTTCCTGTGTCACTATTGTCAATGTCCATAAAGTTTCAGAAAGTTGATCTTAGCAAATAGATAAGATCATTAAGGGTCTTGTCATAGTCTGTTTCATAGGTGTTTCAAAGGAACTCACTATGTGACTTAGAAAGTAGTTGAGCCACTAACTTTCTCAAGACTTTGACACCCAACTCTCTCGGCTTGTCAATATGAGACTACATCTCCAAGATGTGATCACACCTAGACCTTGCCTTGCCATTAGGGCTTGAGTGATCTTAAACTTTTCAAGAACTTGTGGGTTAGGGAGAATAATTGGAGGAGGAGAAAAAAGTATGATATCCATGGAACATCATCTTCATTAGGAATGCTTGTTTCAAGAGATTTGGGAAGATCATAAATGTCTAAACCAGACATCTTTTGGGAGATATTCAAGATAGTTGATCTAAAGTCCTTAATATGACACCCAATATGAAATATTAAGGCTAGGACCCAACAAACTATTTTATAACTTAGAAGAGGTATGTCGTAATCCAAGCTATAAAACAATTTGAAGGTAGGTGAATGACGATTCACCAATTTCCACCAAGATAAACGAAATGTATTATTAGGTTTTAATTGGATTTGAAACTCCTAGATCTTTTGAGATTCATTGAACTGTTCAATGGCATGTTTCAATCTCGAGTGTGCCCTTCAGGTTTTGTGACTGGGATGCCGAGGATCACAAAACAAGGTGTGAAGTAACCATGCAAATTACTGGGTACCCTTAAGTGTTTATCCCTCAATCGATGTGCCGGTTAACCACACACGCTCCATCGATACTATGATAAACATTAAGTTACCCTTTGCCTACCTTGTTAAATACGAGTTAGTGTGCCGGTTAACCACACACGCTCCACTAACCGACTTAAAGAAAGTGCAAAGTGTAATTTCATGGATTAGCACCTTATTCACATTTTCTCTAAGTAACTAAGATTGGGTATTTATAAGAGTTTAGTTACTTAGTATTTATCATTAATACTTTTAATGAAGGGAGAATTATAGTCCTGTCAAACCCGTTCGGCTAACGACCCTCCACCAGTCAAGCAAGCGGTGGGTGAGAGTGGACACCCATTAAGTTGCCATTTTATAGGCAACAACCTTATACCCACCTTATAGACCGGCTTCGTGAATGAGGCGTACTAGCGGTAAGACCGACTTTACTCTTATACATATATATATATATATATATATATATATATATATATATATTATTAACTTATAATATTATAAAGTATAAGGGTTGAATTTTAACTTTTAAAATTCTAAGGGCTAACTTGGAATTAAAGTATTCATAAGAGAAAACTTTACAAATTCCAAAACTTGAAGGCAAGTTTTGAAACTATTCAAAACTAATTAATTCCATAACTTATGTATTTAAAGTAGTTTTAATCCAAAAACTCTTCAAGTTCCATAACTTGTGGACAAATTATGGAAGACTTTAAACTAATAAAGAATTAACCTTTTCTTTATTTTATAACTTATGGAATTAATTAAGGTTACATATTTTATTTATTTATTTATTAATGAAGTGACTCTTGAACCTCCATAACTTAAGGACAAGACTCTTCATCTTTTGTAACCATTGCCAACTTTTATGAGTTTTTATGAAACTTAAATGTGACTTTTATATAACTTGAGGACAAGTTACAAAAACACATTTTAGAATCAACTCTTAGATTAATTTGGATTAAAAACAACTTTTTCACTCAACTTTTCTAGTAATCTAAGCAACTCATAAGAACAAGATAATTCAAATCAAACTTTTTCATGTAATTAGTCTAACCTTTAAACTAATACAAAACATGAATCTATTGACAATTATCTTTGAAAATGGATTAGCATGAACATTACCACATTAAAAAACAAGTTTATAAGTTCAAAACAACTTAGGGTAATGTTCCTAGTCCATTTCTAGCCAAAAACCTCGAAGATATGCTGTCTGGGGTCCAACTCGTCGAGTGCATGAACACAACTCGGCGAGTTGGATGCATTTTGCCTTGGAATCGTCGAGTCCCTTCATGGACTCGGCGAGTCAGCTGGGCTGACAGCATCAAAACTCGATTTTTCAGCTTCTATTGCAGGTATAATAAGAAAACAAGCCTAGGCTCTGATACCACTGTTGGGTTATGAGCATTCTAACACTCCTAAGTGTACATGCAACCCTAAATACCTTGGATCTATGTTTTCTCTATTATACATACAAATATGAACATCCAAGGTATTATCCTAATCTAGCATACAAAACTATTAATATAACAAGATAGAATACATACCTCTTTGATAGTGCTTGTCTTCATGAAGCTTGAGTGCTTAGTGCCCCAAGTGTGACACCTCAAATGGTTCACACAACACCAAATACACTTGGAATAAATTGAGAGAATTCTACACTTCATAAAATCGGCTAGCCCTCTCTAGAATAATCTAGTGGCCGATTTTGGTCAAGAATAATATCTATATATAGTGTTACAATTAGGGTAAACTCTAATTGTCATGACTTTCCATTTCCTTGGATCCATGGGTTCAAATACACCATGGAGCATCCATGGAGCATCATATGGGTTTTGGCCCAACTAGATAATCCATGGAGCATTAGCCCACTATATAAGTATGGATGATTTACACAATCAACCCATATATTTAATTAGTCTTCTTTTGATCACTTAATTAATCCTAGATTAATTCTTGATCAATACTAATTAAATAATCTTATTATTCTTATTATTAATATACTAGAACTTATAATATATTAATAACCATAAGTGTCTTATTTCTCTCATTATAGTCTATCCAAGTGCATGATGCCATGCAACCCAAATGGACCATGCCGGGTCGGGTCAAGTCTTACCAATTATAGTTATGGACTTAGACATTAATCCAACACATAGAATGGTCTCAAAACGTTTGCCGCCCAACACGGGGTACCATTGGTTGTTGGATAACATGATCCATCCTTTGAAAGAGCATTGGGAATGATCCCTGAGTTAAACTACCCTACTCCAATGACTTGACTAGGGTGGGTTTCAGATTGACTCCAACGATAGTATGACGAAAGTGATTGAACAAAGAGTGACATGGAAGTTAGCCGACTGTCAATATCATTGATGTTTACGATGTAATAAGTCTGGGAAAATTGACCTTGTAGTAGGTCTTACATCACATCCGGAGTAGAAAAGTCCTTGATAGTATAAAGGCCTAACTAGAAGTACTTACAGTACAAGGTAATCACATAAAAAAAATGCTACACAAAACACAGACATGAATACGGTTCTTTAAAACAAAGAAGGAAAGTAAGGCATTTTCTACTAACGACGGTTACCCCTATGGTGAACCCTTAGTTCGGCTAGTTCACATTCCAAATCAAGCAGGTATCTTTCGTACACCCTCTGGCGTACTCGGAGCTATGACTTTGGCTCGAGTTTCAGCTAGGGCTTGCAGCAGGGTCTCATGGTTCCTCTTAGATTTCTTACGTGGGTGTTCAAGTGATTGGTGCGGATGGTATGCATTCTTGCGTTGGCATTAACCTTTTCGATACGATGGAGAGCCGTCCTTCGCTGTATTTCGTTTCGGGCGACTCTATGGATCAGGATTTGTAGAACTCTGTCTGTTAAGCTCCCTTCATTTACGTTGTAGAAGCTTCGGTCTCCATTAAACGACATAAGTTTATCTTGCTCTTCGCTCCATGTTTCCAAGCATTCTACCCAAGGAGGCGTCGGTCCATGAAAAGTTGGATGAGGGTTAGGATTTGGAATGAGAGCTACCGGGGGTAGGTTCTCAACCTCGGGTTCGGAGTTATCATCATCCGATAGGTCTTCGGCATGTTAATCATTCAAAGGGATTGGATGATCATTCTCGGGTTCCTCTCCAAGCCATCCAACATTGCCTTCGTTTAGAAGGTACGGGTTGCCATGGGGATGGAGTCCAACCATGTTATCTATACGAGAATTGGGGTAAGAAAATAATTATTAGACGAACTATCTAGATAATTATTAGATGTTCTTTATCAGTTATGTCAATACTTGTGTAGTATATACCAGTTATATGAAATCAAGGCAGGATAGTCTTTCGAATAGGTGACCCTAACTCCAAATCCACAATCCAACTAGAACAGGAAGTAAAGCAAAGGTTACGGATTCTGAGTCTATAACGCCTAAATTTCATATAACCTTAGCATATCCACTTAAGAACTATCAACCTACTTGATAGAGACCTGTTTAGTTCTCATGTAAGTACTTATAGTAACACAAAATACTCCCATAGTATTTTAAACTCATGTTCCGTTCTAATGTTCTCATCGTGGTAGTGTTGGTAAGTTTTTAGACTTGTTGCCATATCACAACCATTCTTGGGCATGTGCTAATCACTCATCAGACCAGCATAGTTGATCAGGCTATGCCACTCCCAAAACTGACCATACATCCCCGAGCTTACTTGTGATATCCAACAATCGTAATACTTTTGTTCTTGTCATTGTGACACGTATTTTAGTATGAATGTAGGTATGTATACTTAGTTAAATATTTTATTATTTAAAAGTATAAACTCTTGGTCAAAGTATTTTTAATCCCATTGTATTTATAGTCTATATATCTTTTATGGGTTGTTATACTTAATTCACTATAAACAATGCTCTGATACTAATCTGTCACACCCCCAAACCACGGATGGCGGAAACGTCCGGGGGTGGAGGACTTCATGTATAGTATCACAACAACGTGTATAATAGTGTTCAAAGTAAATACAACCATCATAAATATAATTGAACAAGTTACACCAAAGTATATGTTTACATGTTTCGCTCAATTACATTATGATGACAAAATGAACTGTATGACGATTTAAAGTCCCATCCTCAAAATGCGGTTGGTTTTCCTGTTTCACTGATTTCTTGAGAATACAAGTAGTTTTGAAAAAGTGTCAACAATTAAGTTGGTGAGTTCATAAGCTTTTGAAAGTAAGAGTTTAAAAGCCGCTCTTTTCAATGAGTTGTATGTTACCAAGAAAATCCAATATTTTCCTTATAAAACTTTATGTAGTCTTAAAACCCAAGACTGGATGTACGTGTGAGTTTTGTGTTATGCGATCTCAAATACTGAGATAGATGCGTACCAGTAAAATCCGTACCTATCGTTATTAAAAGTGGTTTTTGTATCAACATGAAAACCCTTTTTGATTTATAAAATCCCGTATACTTTAATTTTTGTTAACTCCCTATGTGGGTCATTATAACAAAACGAAGATTAACCGGTACTTTGTAATGTACCCCTTTCTGTATAAAACCGGTACTTTGTATTCGTACCCCATTTATATGAAGACCCGGTACTTTGTGATGTACCCCTTTTGTATAAACCCGGTACTTTGTATTCGTACCCCATTTATATGAAGACCCGGTACTTTGTGATGCACCCCTTTTGTATAAACCCGGTACTTTGTATTCGTACCCCATTTATATGAAGAGCCGGTACTTTGTATTTATACCCCATTCCGTATGAAAACCTTTTGTAATGTACATGAACATAAATTATACCTATTATAGCTTATCAAAATGTTTATAATGTATATGCGATCTAACAATACATAGTATAGTGTAGTTTGTTTGTTTGTGGTGTATAAGAACCCTTTTATTAAAACACATTAGTGCTACGAATCCATAAACTATGCTTATTATAGCTGAATGTATGTGTTCTAAATGAATGAAGAATCTTCTCATGAATGACTATTTCAGTTTATGATGATAAACTAACAAGGAAACACATTCAATATTTAGAACTTCTTGTTATACACTTTGCTCAACTTAATACAAAGTGTTATGAAAGTTATAAGCTGTTAACTAGTTTTTATCCTTTCTGCGCTGTTTTAGAAAAATCATAGAAAACTCATATGAAGTTGAAAACTGATTCCGTAAATTCTGGAAGTTCAAAAAATGTGTCTAGTTTATTCATAATTTTTATTATGATTTTTAGGAGTCTTTAACTAGTCTTAAAAGGTTCATATTGACAGACTGGTCCCAATTTGTTTCTGAAATGATAAGCAGTTTTGTAAAACTCACCATATATCGTAGAAAAATCGTGTGGAGATGTGGAAGTAGTCATTTTAAAGGTATAAACCTGAACTATTCGCATCTAATACAGTTTTGAAAACAAAAATGTTTAAGTCGACCAAAACAGTCCGTGAATGGGGGTAAACTTTTCTGATGAAGGCTATTAAATGAGTTTAGTTGTGTTCTTAGTGTTTTAACTTGTATTCCCCCCCCCCCCCCCCCTTAAAACTTAAGAAAAACATGAAAAGATAGGGATATGAACTCAACTTATGTGATTTCAGTGGGTGAATGTTGAAGAAATGAAGTGTTCAACTCAAGAACACTTGAAGGATCACTTGAAGATTTGAGAATCTAACACAATAATGATGGAGTTTGTGTAAGGAGTCAATGATTTGTGTAAAAGGAAATGTAATGACCATAAGGAGGGTGATGATACTTACCAAATGAAGATGGAAAGATTGAACAAATGGCTTGGAAATCTCAAAATTATATGAGAGAATTTGAGAGAAAAGATGTGTTTGATCTTTGGTGGAAATGAAAGAAATGAGTAAGAATGAGGAGAGAGGGTGAGTTTTCAGCCTTTGATTGGTCAAATGGTGGGGAAAGTACCCTTGAATGACTAATTATGGTGGGGGACAATAGTTGGCCATGGAGTGGGGTGTTACACACTAAGTTAAAGTCAACACTCTACCACAAGATCTTATTTAATAGATTTTATTCTTTAATAAAGATTTCCTTAAAAATATGTTGAATTTATGAATATATGGGTCCTTATATGACAAAATATGAATTTGGGTGAAAATTCCGCTTTAAAATGATGAAAAACGGGCTTAAAACGGAGTTGTGGTCGAAAACCGGGAGAAAAAGAGGAAATTTCGGAATTTTGGGCGAGGTCTCGGCCTCAGCAGCCAAGAACCGAACAACATGTGAGGATCTGGGGGAGGAGGCTGTGGTCTGAGGGGGTTCTAATGCGGGCATGGTTGCGACTCGCTTGCTGCGGTCGGGGCTGCGGCTCGCACGCTTCGATTCCAGCCCAAGAGGGTCCGACCTCTAAGAGGCTTCGGCCCTAGGGGAGGTTCCGGATCCTTTCGCCCGTTCTAACCTCGTTTTAAGCGATTTTTGACCCGGTTAAGGGTCGGAATGACCCGAATGACTTCTAAAAGTTACGGGAACTATTGAGAGAGATTTGGGAGAGATTTCAAATAGAAAGAGATAGAGTGAAAACGATTGAGAGAGGTTTCGTTTGTGACCTTTTTGAGTGTCCGACTTCGCAATGCAAGGTCTGTAAACCCCGTTACGCCACGTTTTAGCGTCTTACACACTCCCGATGAGTGTGCATTAGTGTTTTATCGCTTTGGTTCATGGTTTACCGTATTTAAGGCTTAGGAAATTCAATCACATGGATTTTCCAAATGTGTTTTCTCATCATAATAGTGAGTTGTACAGAAATTACCTAACGTAAGCCCTAGTACACAAGGGTTAATTGAGTAGACTGGTTTGACTTGTTCACTTTATTTGACTTTGACTTGACCGAAAATTGATAGTTGTCACACCGTCTATCCTTGGCATTTCTCCTTGCTTTTTTTAACCTTTTCCTTTGGGGTCAACTTTGGTTTCTTGAACAGGTTGAAAAGCTCTTCCATCGAGACAATCGGTAGACTTAACAACTAGATGGTGGGGTTCAGATTGGAAATTTGTGTGGGGTTAGGGTTGGGAAATGAATTGGGTTTTTGTACCGAATCAAACAGATCAAGTTCGAGATTTAGATCGGATAAGGGTTAGGATTGAAAATTTGTTTGGGGCTGGGGTTGGAAAAATGGTATGGGTTAAGATTAGAATCGAGAAGAGTATGAATGGAGTGGATACAACTGTAGAGCGATAATCGAATAATAATAACTAATGGGTTAGTGGATGGTTTGATTGAGTGAACGTTGATAACAAGTCGGTGATAAAAGGTTTTGGTAAAGATGTGTTGTTAGGGTTTGCAATTTTTTTTTGTTTCTCCTTGGCATTTTGGTTTGGTTAGGTGAAGACATTGTTTTTGGTGAATTGAGAAGTTTTTTGACAGAAAAGAATGGTATTATGTGTGGTGAAATGTTGAGGTTTAGGTGTCTATTTAGAGTGGTTGTAAGAGATACTCAAAATTTGAAATTTAAAAAAACAAAGGTTTATTATTATTATTATTATTATTATTATTTACAAAATGGTTATTATTTTATTTTATTTTTTTAAAGCTGGTCAAAATTGTGTTTATTCCTAGTCAAATGCTAACCACCTAACCAAAAGGTTTAACTCTCTCTCTCTCTCTCTCTCTCTCTCTCTCTCTCTCTCTCCTTGATGAGTTCAATCCGACGTGCTCCCTTGCACAAGCCAAGCCAGAGGGCGGTGTTTAGTTCCTCTGGCATGACTTGGCGATCTGGGTAGCGCGAGCCACTCCCCAAAGCTTGACAATCCACATCTCTCTCTCTCTCTCTCTCTCTCTCTCACTCACTAGAGGCCTGACGAGTTCAATCCGATGAGTTCCCTTGCACAAGCCAAGCCAGAGGGCGGTGTTTAGCGCCTTGGCGCTCCGAGTAGCACGAGCTACTCCCCAAAGCTTGATAGTCCACCTCAGCAAGCAACATGCTGAAAATGTATCGGCTAAAATGAAAAAAATTAACTGGTTTATTGAGTTTTTCTCTTAAAAAAAGTTAAAAGTTAAAAATTAATTTTTATTAAATTTAAGTACTTTTATGAAAATTTCATAATATAATAATTGCGAACAATTTCTTAAATGAAATATCATATCTTTTAAAAAAGAGATGCTACCCCACCCATTTGAGGCCACACTTTAGAACTTTTGTCTTACCCCCCCACCAACGGCCTCAACGAGCACTTTCAGAGTGTGGTTTTATTTTTAGATAGACAAGCACTTTGATCTGGGTAAGAGAAACGATGGATCCCCATATCTTCATAGCACGGGCGGAGGCGCAACGGTGGCTGGGTATCGCCGAGAAACTGCTTATGAGCCACGACCTAGTCGGCTCCAAGACATTTGCGATCCGAGCACGAGAGTCTGACCCCAGACTTGAAGCTGCTGATCAGATCCTAGCAGTTGTTGATACGCTCATCGCTGCCGAGAAACAGGTCGTCGGAAATAATGGCGTGCAGCAGCCGGATTTTTACGGGATCCTTCAACTCGTCCAGTTTGTTCAGGACACGGACCACATCGCCTCCCAGTACCAAATGCTCGCCTTCATCCTAAACCCTCATCAAAATCGGTTCCCTTACTCCGATCAAGCGTTTCAGATTGTTAACGAAGCTTGGGCCGTGTTGTCGAACCCTATGAGGAAATCTATGTATGATTCGGAGCTTGATTTTCCGCCGCAACTGCAGATGAACACTATAGGGTTTAATCTCGAGGAACAGCAGCAGCAGCAGCAAGAACAACACAATTTTTTTTCGATTGACTATATGGGGTCGGATCAGCAGAAATCGCCGGAGCAAGAGCAGACGTTTCAAACTAGGGTACAACAAACTCATCAACAGCAGGAGTCGCAGCAGCATAATTTTCTGTCACGAAATCAATCTGCACCTGTTCACGAGGAGGATGAGCAATTGTTTCAGCATCATGAGCAGGAGCAATTGTTTCAGCCACAGGTTGAGCCTTTAGAAGTCATGTCTACACCGTATCAACAAAATCCACCACAATCTCCTCAGCCGCAGCCATCTATGCAATCCGCAACTCCGCCTCCTGCAGCACCACCACAACCTCCGTTATCTTGGCCACAAGCACCATCTCTGTCACAGCCACAGCAGCCACACCAGAAACAGCAACCTCCATTGCAGCCCCAACAACAAGAAGCATGGGTAGAACAAGATGCTGGTCCTGTTCATTCTCCTAATCAAGTTAATAGTAACAATGGTGCAAAGGAGGAGGAAACTGAAACAGAAACAGAAGCAGAAGCTGAGAATGTGGATGAGTCGCCTACATTTTGGACTGCATGTCCTTACTGTTTCTACATGTATGAGTATCAAAGGATCTATGCAGAGTGCACCATCCGTTGTGACAACTGTAAAAGGGCATTTCAGGCTGTAGGTATTTCCTCCCCACCATTAATGGCAGAAGGCCAGGAAGACTATTTCTATTGTTGGGGATACTACCCTTTAGGGGTTTCAATCTCACATCTGCCAAAAACAGCTAAAACGAACTCAAAGTGGACACCTTTTTCACCTCTCCATGATGCCTCAAGTAATGTTCAGAACCATTTCAATAGTAGGGAAGCCCCAAAGAAGAATACTTTTGTGAAGAAGGATTTGGGGCCACGAATCTACATAGATGATATTACTGATGATATCTTTACAGGAATCTCTGAACCTAGTGATGATTCTGATGTTGAATGGAATATGACCAGGGACAAAAGTTGAATATGATATTGTATTTGAAAAAAAAAAGTTCTTTGTCTACAAGAATGGACCAGAAAGATCATATTTTGATCATCTTTTGCTACATGTGCATCTGCTCCGTAAAAAAAGGTATGCATCAGTAGTTTGTGCCATATTCTTCAATTATTATGATTTAGCATCGAGCTTTTGTTTGTTATGATAATTTATGTGATAACCTTTGCTAGATTTAGGTGAAATACTAATATACTATGAAGCTTTCAATTCTATAACTCAGATTTCAATGTTTGATAATCAAAATACTGCATGTGCAAGGTTTCTTTCAAGAATCATCAATCATCACACCAGCTTCTCTAATGTAACACTCAGTAAGAGGTTTGACCATCACTTCAGGAAATTTTGGGAAATCAGAATTCAACTCAACCATGTTGAAGTAACCCCAAACCATTTTTAGGACACTACTTCCACCATTATCATCATATCCATCTGTAGTTGTAACTTGTAAGCTGTTCAACTCCTTTTTCCTGCTCTAAAATCTGAATGATTGAAGATTTTTCGATCAATGCTTGCAAGAATTTTAGAACCCCATACATATTCCATGCCCGAGCGTGTTATAATTATGATAGTCATATCTAGCATAAATGATAATAAATAGAGCAAATTTGCAATTATATGAAATGAAAGCATAAGAAAGATTACAAGTTGTTGATATGGACTTGCTTACACTCGGTCAATCTTAAAGTAATGGAATAGTAGAATGAACACAAAAGGCAGCTTAAAGATTAATCATTCCAATCATTCGAGAGGATTAGGTTCTCCAATACCAAGTTCTTAACAAAATTTTGTAGATGCTACTCTAGGAGAATCAAAGAAGCTTAAATACTCAACTTTAGTAGACCATACCAAAAAGTGTGTTTCCCGCTACACACCTAAAAATGGGAGGAGCACAACCAAATTATTCATAGGGGCAATCTGGTCAATGAGCAAAAAAAGAGCTAGGCATGGAAATAGTTACACTGTTGGGTCTTTCTTGGGCCTTGCAAACTTCCTCTTGTAGACATGAATAACTGGGGTTTATCATTATCGGTGACCCAAACTTTCACCTTGTCCTCAAGGTGAAAAGCCGGGAATTACAATTTCATTATTCCCATCAGCTTCTGTTAGTCCTTGCCAATGTATCGATACTTCTTTTTCACCGAAGTTGCTCCCATTCTTTGGTCTTACTCCTTGTAGAGCTGCTGGTTGGACAAGTAATTCAAGGTCTATATTCAGTTGAGGGGGAAGATATGTGGGTTTAGTGGGACATGTGTTTTGCAATTGTGACACATGAAATGTAGGGTGGATGAGAGTTGTCGGGGGTAATTCAAGGATGTAATGAGCGGCTAATTTCACATATTTTCTTCGTGCCAAGCTTTGTTGTCGATACGGTTTCAATTTCACGTAAACCAAGTCCCCTTCTTGATACTCCACTTCCCTTGTCTTCTTCTAAGCCTGGTTTTGCATATTTTGTTGAGTCTACAACAAATGCACAACTCATCCAATAACATCAATGTCTTATAACAATTGATCAACTGCGTCTATCCGAGATATTGCCCTTCGTAACGGATGATGGGGGTGAGTCCCTACCGCACAAGGCTCAAAGCGGGGTGTATTTGGTGGCCGTATGTAAGGATGAATTATACCAAAATTCTGCCCAAAAAAGCCAGTGAGCCCATTTTTTGGTTTCTCCTTACAAAAGACGTCGGTTCATCTCTTCCGGCCATCCGTTTGTGGGTGATAGGCCGTGCTTCTTTTGAGATGCACTCTATGTGATTTAAACAGCTCCCACCCAAAAGTGACTAAAAAAATTACGATCTCGATCATTGATTATATAGAGGAAAACCGTAGAGGGAGACGATTGTTATGAATCATACTTGATAAGTATGCAAGTTAATAGATAATATGTATTTTATATTCTAGGAAGTTATCTTGTTTCCGTTTTTAATTTTGGCAATTAGGATCTTTTATTATTTGAGTCGATTTTAGAGTCTTTGTTTCCTGATTTGGGTCTTTTGTTTATCCCTATTTAAAGGGTAGTCATTCATGAAATAAGATATGCTGGAATTGAAAAATAATCAATAAAGTAAATTAGTTTAATAGCTTAGTTTAGTCTCTTGCAAACATGAGGCTAGGTTACAAGGAAGTTCACGGCTTTTTCAAGCACTAGCATCCGTCCTGTCACGAGGTCTAGATTCCGGGTCATAACAAATTTGGTATCAGAGCCGCTCGTGATGTCGACACAACAGGAAGAGCTCATGAAGAAATTGGAAGCGTTCATGATCCAACAAACACAAAGCAACAATGATTTGAAGACAAGTACCAATGATTTAAAGGCGGTTATGATAGCCTTGTAGACCAAGCAAGCAGCGACGGAAGAGAGATTGCAAACCCTAACCCAAAACAAATCCAACAGATAAGAAGAAGAATATGAGAGCGTGGACAAGATGTTTGAGTCTGATAGATTTGATGACCCATCGGAACAGGTGCGTGGAAGAGGACGTGGCGCCACCTTTGGTGCCAATCCAAACAGTAAGTTTTCGTACCAAGGAGGCTTCGCTGGAAGAGGTAAGGGTTTGATCCAGGGAGGTGCAGGAAGAGGATCAAGCAAGGCTTTTGAATCATGGCGGACAGGTGAACCCCAACCTTTCAAACACCATTGGGATTCCTTCAAACCAGAAGGGTCAAACAAAAGGGATCAGGGGGAACCAAAAAACTGGGAAGAGATGGAAGATATGGGATACCGTGGGGGAAGAGTACCGAGATTCGCCAAGATGGAGTTTCCCACATATGATGAAAAGGGTAATCTAGTCGAAGGGCTTCAAAGATGTGAAGACCCCTACAAGGTTGGGTTAGGTAAGCCGCCTTTTCACTACAAGGTCGGGCTAGTGGGTGGTACTATAACCTACGAAGAATGAAGACCCGCTTGAATTGGTTTGAGTTCTCAGAAGAGTGCAAAATCAGGTTTGGACCCCCGATGAGCATGAACCCGTTAGGCGAGTTAACTTGATTAAGGCAAACAGGCACGGTAGAGGACTATTGTGAAGGATTTGAATTGCTACTAGGGCGAATGATAGGTGTGACTTCGGAACAAAGTATTTGGCATTTTTGTGCAGGTTTGACTAATGCTATCTGTTACGAAGTAGAGTTTGCTAGACCCACCACACTATACTATGCTATGAACCTAGCCAAACAGATTGAGTTCGAACTCGCGGAGGAAGGACGACCAAGGAGTTTGAAGCACCTCTATTAACCGGGAATCAACCCTCGACAGGAAGCAAAAACAGAGAGTTAGCAGGTGGTGGAGCCGGAACAGTGAAATCTGAAGTGCGGAACTCGGTTTTGAAACGGCTTACGGCTACAAAGATGGCGGAAAGGCGAGCAAAAGGATTATGCTTTAACTGTGATGAGATGTTCCCGATCAGCCATAAGTGTGCGAAATTGTTTGGTATCATGTTGGAGGACGAAGAAGATGTTACGTGGGATGATCGTGCTGTTTTTACCAACACGTACCCAGGTTTTAAGCTTGCGGACAAGCTTAATGCAAAGGAAAAGAGTAATGTTATGAATCATACTTGATAAGTATGCAAGTTAATAGATAATAAGTATTTTATATTCTAGGAAGTTATCTTGTTTCCGTTTTTAATTTTGGCAATTAGGATCTTTTATTATTTGAGTCGATTTTAGAGTCATTGTTTCCTGATTTGGGTCTTTTGTTTATCCCTATTTAAAGGGTAGTCATTCATGAAATAAGATATTCTGGAATTGAAAAATAATCAATAGAGTAAATTAGTTTAATAGTTTAGTTTAGTCTCCTGCAAACAGGAGGCTAGGTTACAAGGAAGTTCATGGGTTTTTCAAGCACTAGCATCGGTCCTTTCACGAGGTCTAGATCCCGGGTCATAACAACGATTTCCTTGATGAAGCTGTTGGCAACTGTGGATGCTCAGAAAGGATGCTTGAGGGGAATAAAATGAGTATACTTATCAAGTGGGTCAACCACGATCCAAATGGTATCCTATCCATTGAACTTGGGTAACCCCTTGATAAAGTCCATGGTTATTTCGTCCCATGTTTGGGCCGAAAGAGGTATTTGCTTAAAGCAACCCGATTGGAGTCGACGTGAGGGTTTTGTTTCTGTGACACACTTCGGAGTTTCTGACATATTCAATGATGTCGGCTTGCATTCCTAGCCAAAAAACCCTGACTAATGCTATTTGGCAAGTCTTTTTCTTGCCCGAATGACCGGGAGAATTGTGGATGTATGATTCCGCCTTAAGAGAAGTTTGTGTTGGAATCACCATCTGACCTTTGTATAAGACATTGTCTTGAAATAGCGGAAAGCCTATGATTTCTGCCTTAAGAGAAGTTGGCGTTGGAATCATCGACCGACCTTTGTATAAGACATTGTCTTGAAATAGCGGAAACCCTATGATTTCTGCCTTAAGAGAAGTTGGCGTTGGAATTATTTATTAGTATTTTACTTTTTTTTTTTTTCGAAAAGTTTCACCTAATAAAAAATCTTAATATGTATTTAATAAATGAAGTTTTTATTTATAAAATATTAAGCTTTAGTATATTTTTAGTAGTTCATAACTTTAAATAACAACTAAGATATTTGTTTTTTTTTTTTTTTTTTTTTTTTTTTTTTTTTTTTTTCCTTTTATAAAGTTGGATAATATTCTAATTATATGTGCTTTTAAAAAAATATTCCAAATTTTGAAAACCGAATTATAAAAACCAATCCAATCGAATTGTGATTCGATTGAATTGGATTGGATTTGAATTTAGTTTGGACTATTTGGATCTATGTCTTAAAAACCGAAATCAATTTGGATTCACCTGATTGGATCAGATCGAACTGATCCATCCAAACGAACACCCCTACTAGCTCTGGATCGATATTAAATTTCAAAATTAAACCCTATTGGCTTAAACACACCCATTTTTGATAATTGTGACCTATAACACGTTGCTCGAGTATGTACTTGAGACTATGTTGATCCGTTCGAACGATGAATCTTCTTCCCATTATGTAATGCCTCCACTTCAATATGACTTTAGCAATGACCATAAACTCTTTTTCATAAATAGATTTTGATCGTGGTTCCTAAAGTGCAACTATAATAAGCTATTGACCTATTATATTGGATTAGAACTGCCCCAAGTCTGTACCCCGACGTGTCAGTTTCAACCACAAAGGGTTTCTCCGACTCCGACATTGCTAAAAACGACATGGTTGTGATGCTGTCTTCGATTGTTGAAGGGTTTTTCGACAACCTTGTTCCATCCAAATTTATATTTTTTTTCAAGTTGCTCCGTGAGAAGTGTGGCTATGCTCCTCTGACAAACTTTTAATGGTACCCCGTGAGTCCCAAAAAAAACCTCATAAGCTCTTGATGTTTTGTGGTACAAGCCATTCCAACATGGCTTGAATCTTAGATGGTCTCCGTCGAGACCCCATTGGCTGAAATCTCATGACCAAGGTATGATAGACATGATTGGCCAAATTCACACTTTAATTTGAGATAGGGTTGATTTTATGCTAACCGTTCTAAGGCCATTGTGAGATGTCTTTGATGCATTTCTTTACTAGCATCATACACCAATATGTCATCAAAGAAAACAAGGACGAGCTTCCGTAAATATGGCCAAAATATCTCTTTCAATAAGGCTTGGAAGGTAGCAGGGGCGCTGGTAAGGCCAAAGGGCATCACTTTGAACTCGTAATGGCCATCGTAAGATCAAAAAGTTGTACGGGGTATGTCTTTCGCCTTAACCCTTTGATGGTATCCCGACTGGAGGTCAAGTTCGCTAAAAATGATCGATCCGTGTAACTCATCCAATAGTTCGTCTACGAAGGGAATATTGAATTTTTTTGGGGGACGGTTCACTCCGTCCTTGACAAGGATGACGGGACTAGAATAAGGACTCATGCTAATTTGTATCACACTGGCAGTAAGCATGTCTTTAATCATTCGTTTGATCGTATCCTTTTGGTAATGGGGTATCGATACGGTCTCACGTTCACGGGCTACTCCTTTAAGAACTATCCGATGTTCCAAAAATCTCTTGGGTGGGAGCCCAGTTGACTCATTGAAGATGGAACAAAAGTGGGACAATTGATTTCAGAAATTTCGGGCTCTCTTTCGTAGGAGCATCTTTAACCTCAACATTGTTTAACTCGATCCGAAGTTTTTTTTTTTTTTTTTTTTTTTTTCTTTATGTAATTCTCTCTCCAAATTTTTTAAGGATACCAGGGACATGCCCAAAGTTGGGTCTCCTTTCAAAATGGCTCTCCTTTCAATTTGACTCGCCTTCCTCCAATGTCGAAGTCCATCGACTGATCCTTCCAATTGATTTGAGTGTTACCTAAGGTCTTGTGCCATTTCATCCTTAAGATTATCTCGGAGCTTCCGAATCGGAGGGGTAAGAACTCTTCGATAATGTCGATTTGTTTTATCTACAATAACACCCCCTTACATACTCCCCCTTGCTTTATTGTCCCTAGTACCCATTCAAACCCCATGCCAAACTTGTAACAATAAAATTATGTGTGGCCTCGAGGTCAATCATGGCAGCCACTAGTTGATTCATGATGTTTCCTTGCAGTTTCATCGTTTTAGGGACGAGAGCCCTGCTACAGAGTTTAGAGATACCTTAATTGAGTGGTCAATTTCTAAAGTTTCCAATGTAACTCCTTCATTGGGTGTAAAGTCTTGCTCGTGCTCCTCACAAAGTTTGATCTCCTATTTATCAACCAAAATCACATTGACTTGTGTTTTACAGCGATGCCGTGGTTGCCATTTGTCATCACATTTGAAGCAAAGACCTCGAGTTTTCTTTTCTGCTATTTGCGCTTCAGTCAATCAACGATCATCGCTCGTGTTTCGCCGGAAGGCGAGATTTGATTTCATTGGAAATGGCATAACAACAAATATCATGTTGTTTTTTCAGACTAATCTAATGTTTTGTTACGATAAAGTTTCAATCTCCTTTGTAGGTATCCATTACGTTCACATGGTAGATACATATTCATCCCATTCAAGATACTATTTTTTTCTTGGTTTCTTTTAGCAAATCCGTTAAATTTAAGGAAAAAAACTATAATAGATATAAATATTTCAGTTATCCCTATAAAATTCCTTTTGGGATTGCAACATATTTGAAAACTCAAAAAGACAAATAATGGTAAATTTCTTAGTTACCCTCTTTAAGGAGTGTCCTCATCCTCAAACGTCATCTTCAATTTCACACCTATAGTAAATTGCTTTCACAACATCTATGTACTTGTTCAAGCCTATGATGAATTTACTTTCCCCACCAAATTTCAAGAACTTATCAAGATCCCAACTTTTTCTTTATACGACAACTTTTAATTAACATTAAGAATGTGATTGCTAAGAAATATAATTGTACATAATATAATAATGGATAGAGTAATAAACCAAGAATAAATAATCTTGAAAAACAGATTGTAGGTCTCCTTCCCATATTTCTTTCTTCGATGTACATAGAGTTGAGTTTGATCCGTTTCTTATAGATCTCCTATTCCGTACAAGTGATGCTTTCATTTAAAGGGGAAACCGCGGAGGGAGAAGGAAACCAAAAATTTAGATAAAACGAATTAATTTGGTAATGAACTAAATGAAAAGGAAGATGTTTGGGGTATTGTGTTCGGTTTTATCATCAATATAACACCAAAATGGGTAAAAAGATGTTAATTTAGTGAGATTTCATATATGTTTGTCGACGAGATTGTTAGTTGAGGAGTCTTTCCTTTTGACCTCATTATCGCTATAGAGACAAAGCATGGGCTCCTTGTTGCAGAGTGGCTACAAGGAAAGACTTCACGGTAACTTCAGGTGTAAGTTGTACTAAAAATATAAACAAGTACTATTTACGTTAAAATTAAAGTCTGGAATTTGAAGTTTGTTACAGAAGATGCAAGTAAAAATGAAAACTTAAACAAAATACAATAATTGTATATTGGACTCAAATAGACTTCAACATATAAGTGTTAACACCGAAATGGGTAAAAAGTTGCTAATTTAGTGAGATTTCATACATGTTTGTTGATGATCTTTATTAAATCGTTAATCAATTGGTAGTCATTAATGATGGTTCCCTTTACCGATGGATATATAGCTAATATATGTGTTAGTATTATATATATATATATATATATATATATATATATATATATATATATATATATATATATATATATATATATATATCAAACTTAACATTTTATAATTTCTGGTTAGTTTGGTCTATTTTTATATTGATGGTATTGTGCAGGGGTTGTGTAAATTTCTTATTGCAAATACGGGTCAACGATCCACAGGGTCATTTTCATGACCCGAGTGTATATGCTTGTTGGTCCTCGTCTCAATCATCGAATACATTATGTAGTTTGCTCTCTCTTTCTCTCCAACTCTTGATTAGCGTTTTCTGTATTATCTAGGGTTTGTTCTGCCATTTCCCTTTATAGTAAAATCATTTTGTGTATACATTAGAGTGTGAGTATTATGTAGCGAGGATTTCTTTTGTAAGTATTGATGTACAAACGAACTGAATAAACTGTTCATGTTGGGACGTTCTTGAGTTTTTGCTTTTCTTAGATGGCATCATAGTAATAGGTGCTCCGATTGAAGTCTACACCGACCTACGAAGAGTTTCGTTTCACGTTTGTGTTTGTGTTCTTGTCTCTTTGTTTTCGCTTCTTATTTCTCGATTCCTTGTAGATTTGACACTTGTAGTGTCAGATCTTGGGTTTCGTTGTTAATCTTTGTTGATCATCCTTGTGTGTCGATCGGTTTTCTCGAGATCACTTGTTAATTTTGGTTTCCTTTCCAGTTCTTTGGTGCTGTGATTTTTTGTGTTTTGATTTGCAGATCGGTGCAGATCCTTAGGATCCTAGTGTTCTTGTTGCATCTTCTTTATATCCAAAAATCACTCAATCTCTTAATAGGTGTTGATTAACCCTCTAAGAGAACGAATCTAGGTTTTGATTAACTCGTTGTTAAGAACAGACCTTGTCTATGAAATAACTTTATTGGGATCAAACCTTAGGAGAAGCGATTTGTCATCTCTGCACATCAAAAGTGACTTCTAGACCTCTATGAGGTTTTCTTGTTCTCTTCTATTCTTTTTCTTAGTTTAGTTGTAGGAGTTCTTGGTTGTCTTGAATACACCAATTAATTGTAATATCTTCTTGTTATCTATTTGCCTTCTTGCTATTGTTTGTTATTGTTTTGACTTTTGACAACTATCTTGGGCCCTAACATACCGTGGTGACCTTCTGGACTTTGGTTGTCATAGTTGTATGTGTTTGTTGTTTGTGTATTATCTATTTCTATGGTTGGCCCTACTGATACTCCCGATGGAAATGGAAAGGATGTTTCAATTAATTTTGATGATCCTTTCTACATTCATCCTTCAGATAATGCTATCACAACTATTGTTACAATAAAGTTGACTGGAAATGAAAATTTTAGGTTGTGGAGAAGGTCTATGTCTAGAGCTCTTAAGGGTAGGAATAAGTTAGGATTTGTTGATGAAACTCTTAAAAAAGATACTATTGAACAACCTAGACAATTAAAATGGGAAATGGCTAATGTTGTATGTTCGTGGCTTATTTCCTCCATTTCTGATCCCATCTATGCAAGTCATGCTTATTCAGAAGTGGCTGAGGACATTTGGAAAAACCTTTATGAAACTTATTATAAATCTGATGGGTTTGTTGTTTTCGACTTTCATCAGCAAATTAATTCACTCAAACAAAATGGTATTTCTATATCTGACTACTTTAATAAACTTGATGCTTTATGAAAAGAATTTGATGGTCTAACTAGTTTAATTGAATGTACTTGTGATGTTGCAATTAAACTAAATGATCACTCTAAACTAATGAAACTTATGCAATTTTTAAGTGGTCTTGATGAGTCTGATAGTTAAGTTAAGAGTCATATTCTTCTTATGGATCCTTTACCCAATGTGAAAGCTTCCTTCTCTATAGTATCTTGGGAAAAGTCTCTTCAAAGTTATGGTTCTTTATCCACTCCTCAATATTGTTAGTCTTTGTCTAAATCTCAATCTTCTTTTAATAGTAGATTTAATAATAAGTTTAATTCCACTAATTCTAATAAAGGTAAGAATCAAATTGTTCAATGTAAAAAGGACATCCAATTGAAAATTGTTATGAAATAATTGTATATCCTAAGGATTTTAAACTAAGAAATGAATCTAATAATAATTCAAATAGAAATTATTCTATGAATTCTTTTACTACCTCTTTTGGAATGTCTCGTTCTTCCAGTTTACCCGAGTCATCTTGAGATTTTGAATATCATCATCTTACTAAGTATCAATATGTTAGATTTTTGCAACTTATCAATACGAACTAATGAGGAAGCATATGCTAGTGCTAATATGGAAGACACTTGCTTATTTAAGGCTTTTTAATTCCTCTTTTAGCTATAAAAACGGATTATTGATCTAGGAGCTAATCAACATATGATTGCTTTTGAATCTCTTCTTCATGATATTGTGGATGTATCTAAACTTGATCTTCTTGTTAGTCATCTTAATGGAACTTCTAAAATTGAAAAAATTGGATATTTGAAAGTATCTAATTCCTTGACCTTATTTAATGTCTTCGATGTTCCCGAATTTAATGTCAACTTGTTATATGTCCATAAAGTCTGCAAATATAGTAATTATGAAGTTGTCTTTAATGAACATACATGTAAAACTCAAAATTTATAGTCCAAGGAGATGGTAGGAATTGGTAGATAGCCAGGAGGTCCCTATTATATGGATATTGTATCTTCAGGTAACAATTCTAAAGTGTCTAATTCTTCTGTTTGTTGTGTCTCTAAACTTACCTGACATAGTAGTAGGCCTGGTCATCCCTTTGATCAAACTTTAATTTCTTTAATAAACAAACTTAAGTTTGGGAATGCTATTCTTCCTCCTTGTGATATATGTCACAAAGCCAAACAAACTAGGGAGTCATTTCCCACTAGTCAACATGTCACCACTAAACTTGGTGAGTTAATCAACCTTGATGTATGGAGTCCTTATAGAGTTACTACTTGAGAATGATTTAGATATTTTTTTGCCTATTGTGGATGACTTAACAAGGGCTACTTTGGTTTATCTGTTAAAGTCTAAGTATGAAGTTTATGATTGTATTGTGTCTTCTTTAATATTCTTTTTAATCAATTTGAAGTAAAAATTAAAACTGTAAGATCTGATAATAAGACATAAATTTTAAATAATAGAGTGAGATCTTTGTTTGAAACTAAAGCAATTCTTCATCAAACATCCTGTGTTCACACTTCACAATAGAATGGTGTTGTGGATAGAAAACATAGGCATATTTTAAATGTTGCTAGATCCTTGATCTTTCAATCTAGTTTACCTCTTAAATTTTGGGGAGAAGCTATCTTATCTTTGTTAGGTTTTATAGGTTACAAAAAATATGTGGTGGAAAAAACTTAACCCTAAGTTCACATGTAACCTAATTGATCTATGTTTTCATTATTGATCTGCAACAAAAAATTGAACATCAAGAACCCTAGGAGTGATCCACTCTTTTCGAAATTCATCAAGGGCTTACATACTTTTTGATTATTGTAGTAAATAATCAACAATTCCTTCTTCAACAATCTTTAGAAAGCAAGCACCAGAAATCTTGTGTCTCTAATGGTTTGTACCTAAACCCTACAAATAGAAGACTTTAGAAGAGAGAGGAGAGGGGAAGACATTTCGACTCTAAGGTTCTTAGAGACGGAGTGCCGAAAATATGAATACCATGAGGGGTTTATATATGTGAGTAAGAAGTCTAAGATAAGACAGGTTTCTTTGGATAACCCTTATCATTTTTTTGCTCCCTAAGGCTTCTTAAGGCTTCCAAGAAGCCCAAGGAACCTCCTCCAAAACCTTCCATTTTATGGGAAGGTTCTAGAATTATTCAGTGCTCAACTTTTGAATATTGTCACCTTAGTCCCTTACTTTTAATTAATACAGTTAATCCCAAAATTAATCCAATTAATTTTTGATTAATTATTAATTAAATAATACTATTTATAAACAATAT
The DNA here is from genome assembly GCF_052625555.1 of Lactuca saligna. Classification (NCBI taxonomy): domain Eukaryota; kingdom Viridiplantae; phylum Streptophyta; class Magnoliopsida; order Asterales; family Asteraceae; genus Lactuca; species Lactuca saligna. The sequence continues at coordinate 136,194,557 of NC_136423.1, read as the reverse complement.
TTTAACCTCATAATACATTAATAAATTTTTTATTTCCAGTTATTAAACTTGTAATAAACCAACAAATCAACCTCTTTCTCCAAAAAGTTATTCTGTCAATTACTAGGTTTGAGGGCAACCCAAAATAACTCTACTTTTAATTCGAGTACATACCAATTTAGTTATTGTCTTAGACATCTAATCTAACAATATTCTATTTTTCTTATAAATAGAACTCCTACTTTTGTTTTAAATGGATCTTCTCCTTATGAGCTTGTTTATAAGCATGTTCCAAGTTTTAACAGGCTTAGAGTCTTTGGCTATTTTTGTTTTGCTTCTAAACTTAATAATCTTGATATTTTTTTTTATGAAAGAGCTAAAAAATGTATTTTCCTTGGTTATTTTTCTAATAAAAAGGTTATTAAGTTCTTAATCTTTGATAGGTCCATTTTATGCACCTATTTTGCATGTCTATTTCTATATTTTCATTCTATTTTACTTCATAATTATTGCATTTAGTTAATTATTTGAGCACTTGCATGTTTTATTTCAAATGCGTCGTATTTCACTATTTTTGATTAATTTTGTAGGTATTATGGAGCTTGGAGCATTGGAATTATGGAGACGAGCTTGGAGCATTGGAACTATGGAGACGAGCTTGGAGCTTGAAGCATTGGAACTATGGAGGCGAGCTTGGAGCTTGGAGCATTGGAGCATGAAGAGAAGATGGACTGATCATGTCATGGAAGAAAATATGAAGACATAACCTGTGTCATTGCATATCATCATCATAGCAAAGGACTATGTTTGAATCACGGGATGTGTCACACCGATACATGTTGTGTTTGTCCTTTTTATCATATATTTGAGCAACATGTCCTTGCTAAAATGAAGACAGAGCCAAGTCTGACGACTTATTGAAGTTTTAGCAAAAAGACATGGCCTTGCTAAAAACACATGGTCAAAACACGTGGGCAAAAAGGCATGGCCATGCTAAAAACACATGGTCTTATGGAAAGCACGTGAGCAATTAATAAGAACGATTTTGGGTGATTTTTAGGAGTTCTTGAAGATGTTTGATCATTACAAATACTTTTGATTTCCCTTGTAAGCATTTAACATTTCCAATTTCATCTTTATTCTTGTTTGATTTGTTCTTAGCCATGCGTGGCTAGGAAACCCTAGTTTTTAGTTTCTGTTTAAAACATGTTGATTATTTGACTTGAAGCATGTGATTTGATGTTTAAAACATGTTTGATTTGTGTTTGATTAACCATTTTTTATGAATTGAATTTTTGTGTAGTTAATTAACTTTTAAGACAGCTAATCGTTCTATTAAGTTAATGATTTGTAAAAACAATAGGTTTTCTTATTGTAGAACATATATCATATGTTTTCACACTTTCGAGCGTATGAGAAGAAATGAAAATTGTTGGTAAGCTTGTATAAACTTAATGCAATTTTTCAGTATAATCTAAGAGTGTGTTTAGGTTGAATAGTAAAGCTAGGTCTAGTTAAAGAGTGTGTTTTGGTTAGATAATTCAGCAAGTGAGAGCTATTAGAGTGTGTTAATATCTTTCAGTACCAACATAAAATACCAATCATGAATTACATTAAGTCATAATCAAGTTAAATGACAACATTGAGAATTTCAACTAGAATCGTTTCAACAAATTGTTTACAAATCTATTTCCTTTTCTGCATGTTTTCAAAGTAAATTGTTATTTTCATTATTTAGCCTTTTCAAACAAAACCCCCTTTGTGACCTTGCGCAATGAGATATAAACTTTTGTCCCTTGTCTATGAGGATCGACCCTTCTTACATCGTACTACTTTTTAGTGCATTAAAGCAGTGTATTTGGAGTTTACTGTACCCCTATTATTTGTTAAGTTTCACACACCCAACAGTCTTGATTCAAATTTTGTTTTTGTTTCCAGGGATGTAAAGTTCTATGAGTTTGTGATTCCTTTCAAGCTTAAATCCTCTTCTGTAACTGATAAATCCAATGTTATCTTGAGTACCAGTGATCCATTTTCCTATGACGAGTCTTTGTTATCTAGTTCTCTTCATGAAAACACTAGTTTAGATTACTTGAGAGTTATCCACAAGTCAGATGGTATTAGTGCATACCTTAATCCGGATGAGACAAATAGTTATGATGTTAACAAGCATACCGACATGGTAGAAGTGCCTCTTTATGATGAGACAGTTCCTAATTCATCTTCTTTGACTGAGGAAAAGTAGTCAAATTCTAATCCTTCTGGCGGTCAGTCTATAAGGGTCACTAGGATTGGTCGTGATGTTCACATGTCTAATCTAAATAATACATGTGAACCAACTACATATAGCGAGGCTGTTTCGAGCTAAATTGGGTCAAAGCAATGAATGAAGAAATGGAGGCTTTGTATAGAAACCTTACATTGGATATAACTGATCTTCCTAAACATAGAAAGCCAATTTGTTGGTGGTGGATATATAAAATTAAATATAAATTAAATAGAGAAATTGAAAGATACAAAGCTAGGCTTGTTGCAAAAGGGTACAGTCAATGAGAGGGTAAAGACTATGATGACACATTTTCTCAAGTTGAAATGATTGTAAATGTTAGGATTGTTATTAATTTAGTTAATAAATCTTTGTCTCTTTATCAAATTGACATTAATAATGATTTTCTTTATGGTGATTTAATTGAAGATGTTTATATGAGTTTGCCTTAAGGATATCACTCAAGTAATGATAATAAATTTTGCAAACTTGTCAAATCATTATATAGGCTTAAACATGCCCCTAATGGAATGAGAAGTTGTGTTCTTCTCTTTCAAGTTTTAGTTTTATTCAAATCATAAATGATCACTCTTTGTTTGTTAGGTCAAAATGTGATACTTTTGTTATATTACTTGTACTAGGTTACAACCCGTGGAAACCACGGGTAATAAAAATAATAATATTGATAATTAAAAATAGTTATGAAACATCGTATATTTATAAAATTTTATTAAATTAATTAGATATAAATTTGATTTAGACTTTTCTATTGCTAGCCTAATGACTATGAAAACTTCCATCTAATTTTGATCACATAATATTAATAGTAATTCTAATGAAACAAAATGTTATTGTGCCATTGATTTGCTTTAATAGCCTACCTACTAATATGGTTGTAAGAGTGTAAGATATACAAGAAATTATGTGTATATGAACAAAGAAGGTGAAGTGCAAAAAACAGCTTCTTGCTGGCAAAACACAAAAAATGGCCAATTGACATCCATGAAGCTTTATTCCATCTAACTCCAAATCGCATCTACCCACCAAGTAGTAATTTCTTTCAGTAAAATAATAACCTACTCTTCCCCATAAACGTAAGCAACTTCATCTTCGAAACAAAATCCAGAAATTTATGATTACATCAAACTCTAATCCACTTTAGAAATATACCATCATTTTTGTGCCACCAAAAAGAATTCCAATCTTTAAAAATAAGTAACACGGACTACAATTTTCAAACCCTTCCGAATTACCAATATTTACAACAATAATCTCCCAGGTGGAATTACGAAAGAAAATATAGTTTTCTAAGAAAAAACTACAAAAAAAACCATAAAAAAGAAAAACTTTTTAATGGAAAAGAATCAAACCAAAAATGATAATATCCAAAAACAATCCTTTTTAAGACCCATCAATTTAACACAACATAATTCAAATAAAGGAAAATACTATATGCAGTTGCCTTAATAGACAACACAAATTATGGAAAAGTGACATATCGAATGGGTTTATAGAATTTAAAGAACATGGACCTATGTGTTTAATGCTAATGACATATGCACACTATTGGCTCCAGAAAAAGCTGTATCTATTAGTCCATTACCGGATAGAATTTGTAATTAAAAAAGATAATACCCATATTCAAATAATTAGAGATGAACTTTTGATCTAAATGACATTGGTTAAATTCATGTTTAGCAAGATTTTATTTTTGCTTCCATGATCAATAACCTGTAACGATGTAAAAGAAGCATCAGTAGACCACACATGTTCCAACAAAAATCAAAGTCAATATCGGATGTTACACCTCTGATTTATCATGCAAAACTTCACCAATTAGATGTAAAAGAAGCATCAGTAACGATGTAAAAGAAGCATCAGTAGACCACACATGTTCCAACAAAAATCAAAGTCAATATCGGATGTTACACCTCTGATTTATCATGCTTAGATAATCGAAGAGAAAATATAAGGGCTTTATTTGACCATGTCTCTACAATCCTAAAATCCCAAATCAAACAAATGACCAAATTTAGATCAAAATCTGTATATTTACAAGAGGATGGCAACCATATAATCACTTAGTGAGCCCTACCCAGAAAGGAGGAAGTATAGAGATGGCAATCAAAGGTAACTTAGATCAAAATTCTTCAAACATTACATAGTTTTTTCTAAGTGGATAGAGGAGAAGAAATCTGAAAATAGAGGCCAAGTTAGGGAGAAGTGATGTCTTATAGGAGAGTGGGGAATTTAGGATATCAAAACCCATGTTTGTATCACATATTCCTCCATTTGCAATACCTATTGATTTCTTGATAAGGATCCATATAAACAATATAGTGTATGAGAAATCCAATAAATAAATAAATAAATAACTCCTTAAATAAAACCAATAAGTCTATTATATAGATGGAGGCAGAATTTTGATGGAGGTATAATCTGATAGCATAATTCAAATTCTGGGTCAGTTTTAGTAGTAATGGCATTTTGGGAATTTTTGTGAAGTCTTTTCCTATTTAAGGTTGTAAAATTGTTTTAGACATCAAACCGAAGCTAACCAAAAAAAATAGAAGCCAAAAATTTGAAACATAGACATCAAACCGAAGCTAACCAAAAAATAAGAAAAACCATAAACAAAATACAACCAAAATTAAAGAAACCTGATCCATACCAAATATTCGTAGCCTTCATCCAATCATGAATGGCCTTCACTCTGATCAAAAACTTAATTCATGAAAACAGTCATTTATATATTTGTGAAATAGAATCAGTTATTCAACCATCATTTGTATGCTGAATTGACATTTTATAATAGGGGGAAGTATTGAATGGTCAATACAAATAAGACTACACATACACACAAACATTTCAACTATATTTATACTCATACAAATACGCTGATAAAAACTAAAACATGTTCTAAACAAAGATTAATCCACCCTGCAAGCAAAGAACACTATATCTATTTCGTTTATCAGCAAAGACATGTATAAAGCTTGTCCAATAGATGTTTTGTGTTGAGGCTTTCTTTAATCAATCGAACTACTTGATGCATCCCGATATAAAGTTCAAGTTGGCCTCTGTTACATACAACTATTATATTGTATTACCAATATTTATACTAAGTCGGGATTAAAAACAACAACATTCAAGAACGATGAGTGTGCCAAACAGATTCTGCCAAAGTTGGAGTATCTTCAGGCGTACAAGTTGTTGGTCTTCTTTCCTACGGAGGGTCGTATTTTGTAAAGGAACGATTATTTAATATGTATGAAGTTTATATAGAACATAATATGATTTCAATGAGTAATAAAATCAAATTAATTGCAATTGATATCATACCATACATAAGAAATTGGATCCCATAATAAACTGCTATTAATTGGGTATGTAACTTAAACATATACAAATGCATTCTTTGGTTATAATGAATTGATTTATTGAATAGAAGGTGAAACAAAATAGGGTTTGATTATTGAATAGAAGGTGAAACAAAAGAAGGGCAAAATTGGTATTTAACTTTGGCAGAATTGGATATGTTGATGCTGATTGGGCCAAGTGCCTTACCACTAATAGGGTACTTAGTTTATCGAAGAGGTTCTCTTATTTCCAAGAAAAGTAAGAAACAAAGTACGACGTCCATATCTTCTACTGAATCTAAATACACTGCTTTGGGGTCTATTACTTATGAAATTTTATGGGTATTAAATTTTTTATTTAATCTTGGTTTTAAAAATTTAACTCCAGTAATTTTTTTTGTGATAAGGAATCTACAATCCAATTAGCTGTTAAACCAGTTTTTATGAAAAATTGAAGCATTTTAAAGTAGATGTTCATTTTGTTAGGAAAAAAAAAACAGATAATGGTATTGTTGAAGTTGTTAAGGTTGACTCTTATGATTAGAATGCTGACATACTTACAAAATCTTTAGTTTCGTTTCAACATGAATATTTTCAAAAAGATTGGGTCTTATTGACATTTTTTATGATAAATGATTAAAATATTAAGTTTGAGAGGGGATGTTCTACATATTTATTTATTTAAGCTTAACATTTAATAATTTCTGGATAGTTTGGTCAAATTTTGTATTGATGTTATTGTGCATGGGTTTTGTAAGTTTCTTATTGCAAATGCGAGTTTGTCGATCCACCAGGTCATTCTTCATGACCCGAGTATATATGCTTGTTTGTCAGCTGGCTCGTCTCAATCATCTTGTTGAGCTAGAGATTTCTTTTTGAAGATTGCGTCTTTTGGGATCGTTTAGCATAAGGCCTTTTTGTATTACGGTCTGGGCCTGTCCAACCGTGAACCTTTTATGTTTTGTATATAAGTTTACGCTTGCATGCATATTAGGTTAAGGTTTTTAGAGATCCGAGAATAGCGGTACATCTAGACGATATCAGGTTTCTTTGATCGTTCTTGTAACCTTCCAATCCTCTACAGTTGATACTCTTAATCGAGCTCTTCTGAGGATTTTGTTTAATCATTCGACTCGTTTGATTCCATCTTGACTTATTCTTTTTATTGTGTTCTTATTGTTTACATTTATATACTTGTTCAAGATCTAATCGATCTTTATAGATTAAAGGTTAGTTTAATCTCAATAATTGGTATCAGAGCAGGAGGCTGTGTAATTGATACACATCTTTTCTGTGAAAAAGATTTCCATTAGGGTTTTTCCGCAATTATCAATATTTATTGAGCCGTCATCTCTTTATTGACGTATCTTGATATTTATTATTTTGCCCTAATTTGCTTTATTACAAGTCTGATCTTTGAACAGGTTTTTACGATCATAATGGACGCGACACAATCAAACCTTATTAATATTTCCAACAGCAGTGGTTCGACGACAAAGATTCCAATCTTATACACCCATGACTATGAAGTATGGGCGCATCACTTCGAAGACTACGTTATTGGATCGGAGGATAATGGGTATCTCATTTGGGAAGCCATCATCGATGGACCGTTTTCTCATTCTGCAACGTCCAGAATAATCAAGACACAAAAGGAGTACAATGATCTGCTAAAGGACGTGAAGGATATTGCACAAGATGAAAAGGATAAATTCCAGTGCAATATCAATGCATTAAGGTTGATCAGATTCGCCCTTCAGTCCGACACATTCAGATTGGTTAGCTCATGCACGACGGCAAAAGAAGTTTGGGATAGACTTCGTGAACTGTATTCTACAGACGAGGATCTTGAACATTCTATTCAGACTTTGCTTTTATCTGAGTTTGGAGAATTCAGGCAAGGAGTCGAAGAAACCGTGACCCAGACATCTGATCGCTTCAATCATCTTCTCAGCAAGATGATCAAACACGATATTGAAAGGAAACTTATTGAACAGAAGGTTACCTTCCTGAATGGTCTGAGGTCTGAATGGAGAGCAGTGGTTTCCACAGTTAAAGCCCATGAGCAGTTTAAATCATACTCTTTGGCGAAACTGGTGGGCATTCTCAAGTCCCAAGAGAAGATTGTGGTGCAAGAAAAGAATGTTGCTACTAGTCTTGGTTCGTTGGCCCTCCTATCTAAAAGTAAAGCTGTGATGGAGGATGAAGACCTCAACCTGGAGGAATATGATCTCACATCAGAGGATTATGCCATGATGATGTCCAATCCCAAGAGGTTCATAAAGAAGAGATTCCACAGCAACAAAAACCAAAACTGGCAGGGGAGTTACAGCTCTGAAAAGGCGAACAATGAACCGAAGGCTGAGGAGCACAAGAAGGAACCGAAGGTGGATGGCGATTCCGGAGTAAGCTGTTTCTACTGTGGTGGGAAAAACCACTATGCTAAGGACTGCGTCCTTAAGAAGATGGCTGAAAAAGATGATGGGAATGACGAGGAAGTTGTGTTGCAGAAAAGACTGGACGAGTTGAGAAAGAAAAAGTCTACCACTAACCCTTCTATTAATGCTCTTATTGTGCAGGGCTCGGTTAAAGGTGATGAGTTCGGTAGCACGGAAGTTTGGTCTACCGATTCAGAAGACGAGGAAGTGAGGAAGCCTACCCATGGAAAGGCTTATGTGGCTAAGGAGGAAAGCAGTGGTGGAAGATGCTTCATGGTAACTGACATATCTCAAATGAGGGGATACAACACCGATGGAGGAAGTGATGGACCGAAGGTACAGGAGGATATGTGTTTTGCGGCCAAACCACTTAGCCAACAGTTCAGTGAGCTCGATGAACTGATAAAGAAGGTACAATCTGTTTTTATTTCATGCAAAGTACCCTCATCCTCATATGAGAAAGAACTAAAAAACGTTAATACAAGAATTTCTCATCTAGATAGTAGCTTAACTCAAACTCGAGTCACCAATTCTAACCTAACTGATTAATTGAGCAGGGCGGCGTCGAAGAGTGAGGAGCGGAGAATGTGGATTGAGTTAAAGGAGTCAGAATTAGTTAAAGTTAAAGATGCAAACATTTATTTGCAAAGAGACAATTTAAAATTGTTAAAATAGCGGAATGTTTTTTGTTTAATTGCTAAACGTCTGTATTCTAATATTACTCAGCTTCACTTGGATTGTGAAATAGGCCAAAAGATCCACCGCATGATTTTGCCCTTCCTAGAGTTTAAGGAAGATGAAATCGATGCCGAAGCCTACAATTGTGAGAGTGTGATATCGTCTGATGATGTCAATCCGACCTACATGTATGGACTGGACAAAATTGAGTCCTTCATTAAATCCAAAGACCACAAGGACATGCTTAAAAATCTTTTGGATGAAAATGACAGACTTAAACTGAGAACCGAAACCATGCAAAAATTTGACTCTTTAAACGCCAACATAAGCTCAGAAAACAAAATTGATGTTGAAAATGCATCTGAGCTTAACGAGGACGAAAACATGAGCGAAATTTCTGTAGAGGACACGGTTGACTGCTCAGAATTTATTAAAACCGAACCTGAAAACCACAAAAATCTTATTTCTGAAAATTCAGTGGAGTTCGCTCGGTTGTCCCATCAAAAGTCCCCAAAATTAGTTGAGAAAGCTGTTGTGTATCAAAAGGTCAGGACCACTCCGAATCAAGTATACAAGGTAACATGAGTTACCGAACATCAAACAGCTGAACTTGTAGCCATTGTAAACGAAGACAATGCTGATGGCTGCGATGAGTACTTCTGGGAAGCTCTAATTGATAATGCAGACGAAACCATTGGTTTATTTGAAAGAACATCCTGGAAGAGCAAAGGAAGATACATACCTGAACCCTTGAATAATCCGAACAACTTCGATGAGCCAAGCACCAGTGGTACAAAAGATATTCCTCAGAAGAATGATCACTCGGCAAAAGAAGACATTCCCTCGGCTCCTTCGGCTCAAAGTAAAACTCCTGTAGTTCAAAAGGAACCGGACAAGGAGACACCGAAAACGAAAGCAAATGTTCATCATCAACCTGCACAGATGAGGAATAGGAAGAGAGAAAGGAACAATAGATACAGAAAGAACCTTTCTGAAAGGAAACAATTCTGGCATTCCCAGAATGCATATTTCTCTCATCAAGACAAGAATCTGAAGTATGATAACAATCCTGTAGGAAAGCTTGAAAGTCACAAAAACCGAAAGGCAAGGTTCAGTTCACAAGAAGATATCAACCGAAAGCCAAGGTTCGGTTCACAAGGAGATATCAACCGAAAGCCAAGGTTCGGTTCACAAGAAGATATCAACCGAAAGCCAAGGTTCGGTTCACAAGAAGATATCAACCGAAAGCCAAGGTTCGGTTCTGAAAAAGATATCAACCGAAAGCCAAGGTTCGGTTCTGAAAAAGACTTCAACCGAAACCAAAGGTTTGGTTCCAAAAACAGCTCCAACCGAACGCAAAGGTTCGGTTCCGAAGTCAAAAGAGAACAAAACTCTAAGGTCAGTCCCTTCAACAATCAAAAGCAAAAGGGTCACCTAGAGTCTCCAGCCACAAAATCCTCACAATCCAAACCCTGTTGTTCAAATTCTTCTCGTTCTTCTAATTCTTCTTCTCGTTCTTCTAATTCTTCTACTCCCACCGATTCATCTCCATCTTACTCTGAAGCTGATTCCTCTTGCTTTCAAAAATCTCATTTGTCAGTTGAGCAAAAGGGGAAGAAGAAGGTCAATGAATCCAAACCAGAGTCCAAACCTAACTCACCCAATCCTAACAAAATAAAAGTTTTTACCATTAAAAGGAAAGATGAAACAACTCTTATAAAACGAACTTATCTTGTTGATGTCTCTCTTATTGTTCCCGTTCCTATGCAAAGCTCACGTGGACCCAAGAAACTTTGGGTTCCTAAATCTGTCTAATATTTGCAGGTTATAAGTGACGAGCAGTTCGACGAAGAATGGTACATCGATAGTGGCTGCTCACGTCACATGACAGGGAGGAAAGAGGAGCTTAGGGAATACAGATCTCTTGCAAATGGTGGCAACGTCAAGTTTGGAAATAATTCTTTCGGCACCATAAAGGGATACGGAATGATAACAAATAGGGACTTTACTATAAGGAAGGTGGCTTATGTGGAAGGACTCCAACACAACCTAATTAGTGTATCTCAGCTTGTTGGAGGTACAGCTCTCAAAGTCTCATTCGATGATGAAGGTTCTGAAATCATAGAGAAAAAGTCAAAGAAAGTGATTCTCAAGTCAGAGCGAAAGGGTGAAATGTTTCCCTTAAACCTTAAACCCATCAAAGGAAACCCAGCTATATGCTTGTTGTCAAAAGCTCAATCCGACGAAAGCTGGTTGTGGCACCGAAGATTGTCTCATCTCAATTTTAAAGATATCAACCGACTTGTCACTGGAGGTCATGTTAGGGGTCTTCCATTGCTCAAGTTCGACAGAGATCATTTGTGTGCTGCATGCGATATGGGGAAGCAGAGTCGTCAAAGTCACCCATCTATAATCAACACAAAAGTTGTTGAACCACTCGAATTACTTCATATTGATTTGTGTGGTCCTTCATCTATCGAAAGCATCGGTGGTAGCAAGTATATTCTTGTTATCGTTGATGACTTTTCACGATTTACATGGGTGTTCTTTCTAAAGCTCAAATCTGAAGCGACTCAAAAGCTGAAAGTGTTTATCAAGCAAATTGAAGTACAACTCAAGAAGGTTGTTCGCAACATCAGAAGCGACAATGGTCTCGAATTCAAGAACAGGGAGTTTGAAGAATTTCTTGCAGAAAAGGGAATTAGACACAATTTCTCAGCTCCCTACACACCGCAACAGAACAGAATAGTCGAAAGACGAAACCGATCTTTGTGTGAAGCTGCCCGAACTATGCTAAGTTTCGCTTCCTTACCTCTTTATTTTTGGGCTGACGCTATTTCGGCTGCGTGTTTTACACAGAACAGGTCCTATCTCAACAAGAGGTTCGCACTCACTCCATATGAGATATTGAACAACAGAAAGCCAAATGTGAAATTTTTCCATGTGTTCGGCTCAACGTGTTTCATCTTTAATTCTAAAGAACACCGCAACAAGTTTGATGTCAAAGCCGACGAGGGAATATTTCTGGGTTACTCACTCACATCCAAGGCATACAGGATCCTAAACAAACGTTCGAGAAAGATTGAAGAGACATACTATGTGACCTTTGACGACAACTATGTCAAGAAGCTACAGGCTACAGAGGACACCGTTGGGGAAATCTTTCCTCTAACTGGCCAGGTCACAGTCTCGGTCGCCAACTTATATGACACATTTCTGGAGGTCTTTGACGAACCGGAGAACGCTTCACTCTCCGAAGCAGGTGCAGCAGATAACAAAGTTGATCACATGAAGCAGATTGTCGAAGATGCTGCAAGAAGAATGCATGAAGGAGATTCAACCACTAACAATTCTATATCCAACAACGCACAAGTCGAGGGGGAGCCAAGCGCACAAGTCGAGGGGGAGCCAAGCTCACAAGTTGAGGGGGAGCCAAATTCTACAACTTCAACCGAAGGTCCTTCATCAACCGAAGAGGCCTCAACACCAGGAAGCTCAGAACCACAAGAAACACCCGAACCTCATGTCTTTCAAAGCTCATCAACTGAGGGGGAACATAATGATATGACACTCGGTTACGATAGCCAATCTGAGCCAGACGAAATACTTAATGCTGAACTAGACCCAATCTTTGATCCGAATTACCCTCCTCTTGTCAAATGGACCAGAAATCATCCTGTCTCTCAAGTAGTTGGCGGTGTTTCTAAAAAGGTTCTGACCCGATCACAACTGAAGGCAAAACAGACTTCCTTATTTTCAAAGGTTGAGTTTTTCATGTTTAACTCATTCGTATCAAAAGTTGAACCAAAGACAGTTAATACTGCCCTAGATCACTCTGATTGGGTTCAAGCAATGCAAGACGAGCTAAACGAATTTGAAAGGAACAAGGTCTGGCGCCTCATTCCAACTCCTCCAGATGCTTCGGTTGTTGGTCTCAAATGGGTTTTTAGGAACAAAATGGACAAGGAAGGTAATGTTATACGGAACAAGGCTCGTCTGGTGGTAAAGGGATACTGTCAGTAGGAAGGGATAGACTATGAAGAGACTTTCGCTCCAGTAGCTAGGCTAGAATCTGTTAGAATATTTCTGGCTTATGCTGCTCACAAGAACTTTGAGGTTTTCCAAATGGACGTCAAGTGTGCATTTCTCAATGGAGAACTCGAAGAAACTGTGTACGTGGAGCAACCTCCTGGGTTCGTGAACAAAAAGCATCAAAATCATTGCTATATTCTGGATAAAGCTGTGTACGGCCTTAAGCAAGCTCCGAGAGCCTGGTATGAAATGCTTACAAAATTTTTAAAGATGTCTAAATTCAAACAAGGTTCGGTTGACCCAACCTTCTTTCGCAAAAAGGAAGGTAACCACCTTATGATAGTTCAAATTTATGTCGATGACATCATCTTTGGCTCCACGAATCCCAGCTTAACAGCTGAATTCAGAAAGCTGATGGAGACTAAGTTTGAAATGAGCTCAATGGGTCCTATTAACTTTTTCCTTGGTTTAAACATAAGACCGGGACCCGAAGGCATCTTTATTAATCAGGAAGCTTACACGAAGACTCTCCTAGCAAAGTTTGGTATGATGGGAGACACAAAAGTCAAAATCCCAATGGCATTCAGCACCAAGCTTACCCCATCCCTAGACAAACCGGCTGTCGATATCACACTATATCGTCAAATGATTGGATCACTGATGTATCTAACTGCTAGCAGACCTGATATCATGTTTTCTGTGTGTTATTGTGCTCGATTTCAGGCAAACCCACGCGAACCTCACATGCTTGCAGTGAAGAACATCTTACGATATCTTAAGCGAACCACCTCCTTAGGTCTATGGTATCCATCCAACTCAGGCTTCTTTGTTCAAGCCTATTCTGATGCTGATCTTGGAGGATGTGGACTCGACCGTAAAAGCACAACTGGTGGTTGTCAATTTCTTGACGGGAAGTTAGTCAGCTGGCAATCCAAGAAACAAACGTGCGTGTCGCTATCTACTGCCGAAGCGGAATACATTGCAGCTGCATCCTGCACATCATAAGTGATTTGGATCCAAAGTCAACTTCGAGACTATGGACTCAATATGAAGAAGATCCCACTATATTGTGACTCTGAAAGTGCAATTAGGATCTGTCATAACCCAGTGCAACACTCCAAAACCAAACACATAGCACTGTGGTATCACTTCATCAAAGATCATGTGGAAGATGGAAACGTCGAAGTTCACTTCGTAAGAACCACTGATCAATTGGCTGACGTCTTTACAAAAGCTCTTCCTGAAGCATCATTCAATAAAATATTGCAAGGACTAGGTATGATGGAATCAGAGTCAGTACCTCACACTATCTCTCAAACTCAAACGTAAGAACCGAAACCAACCGAACGTTCGGGTTCGGTTCAACTATCTGCCTCACTCACTACTTCAAAGGTAGTTTTTCAATGTTGTATATTTCTTGTACAATTCGGTTTTTCATCGTTTGATTCAAAAAAAAAAAAAAATTCTTTTCCTTGTTTGCTTAAATTTCCAGGTTCCTCAAAATTTTATTGAACCGAAACCAACCGAAGGTTCGGGTTCGGTTTTTCAGAATTTTCTAGAACCGAAACCAACCAAAGGTTCGGGTTCGGTTTTTCAAAATTTTCAACAACCGAAACCAACTGAATGTTCGGGTTCGGTTTTTCATTTGTCAAGTTTTCAAGTTGTTTAAAGTTTCCATTTCTTGTGTGTTCGTGTTCGTTTATGGAGATAAATTTGATGAAATACCTAAGTGTCCCTAGAAGCATGCTGTTGTATGTGTCTCAAGCCTCATAAGATTTTGAATAATGGCCCTCATGACCTGGTATACACAAACCTTGTCTTCCCAATAAGGCCAACTCATTTATTCTAATCGCGAGCTACCTCACTCTTTTCTCACATGAGTTAAGAGTTTCCTGCTTGGTCCTTCTTTTCGCAGCAGAGGTACTTCGCTCTCTTACACCATCTCCACATTACTTCTCCACTACACTCATTCCATCATAGTAACCCTTGAGACTCTCAGAAATTACCACTGAGGTTTATGGTTACACAACATCTGTGTTTATGATCTTAGTATTGTGTCACTGCGAACTAAGTGAAACCCAAAATTCAACACCTAATGAATTGACGGTGAACAATTAAATTGCTCAAGTTTTTCACTACAGAATTGACGAAAGTACCCTATTAAAATCTCCAATTTTATGTGATTCCTATGAAATTGTCTAAACCCAAAACATTTCTTCCCTTGGGATCGTGTTCTTATTTTTCTTTCTGAGATTTTATTTCTTTTCAAGCCACTCTTATTTAGCCTAATTAAAAGAAGCCTTTCAACATTTCTTAATAAAAGGTTGATCGTAATTTAACGGGAATCCTCTTTTAAACCTTAAGTTCTCTCTTGTCCTGTGGCATTAAATGCGCGTGTGGAAACAGTAACGACTTGTCCCTATGAAACGACGTTTGTTGGACGGCGTGATCCTAGGAACCTGACACTCTCTCTCCTACGTGATCATCGCACGCCCCAACTGTCATCCATAAGAGATTTGAAACGATTTTTCTCTCTCCTATCACCCACTATAAATAGCCCACTACACCACCTTTTATCTCTTTACAACCTTCAAAATTTCCAGAACGCAAACACTCTCAAACAGTTTCCTGTTCATCATCTTCTTCATACCTGCATCAATGGCTGATTCCTCTTCAGTTCATGCTACCTCACAGATCCTTCCCATTCGCCCACAACAATGTCTGGTCATTGATCTTAACCCACTGGCGTACGACTCCTATATATCGCCGGTCATAGAGTGCTTGAAGTATTCCCATCTTGTTCCGGCTCTTACCAGAATCGAATCGGTGCTGATGGTGGCCCTATCGCAGGTCTACGCAACTGCATATTACGACAAGGCTGTCGACCGGGTATTTTTCGAGATTGGAGAACACAAAACCTCCGTCTCTCGTCCTCATTTCTGTACCTTGCTAGGGTTTGCTGCTGACCCTTCAAGAGTTCATCCGGAGTCGATACAGATTGGTCATCTGTATAACATGTTTTACAACATGGGATACACAGAAGTTCTCACCTCTGTTGCAAGATTCAAAAAATCATGCTTGCCGCCACAATGGAACGGTCTATTTACAGTCCTTTTCAAGGGCTTGTCTGAGAGAAGTTCAGGATCAGATGGTGCAAGTCGTCTCTTCCTCACCATCATGTACGGGGTTTACAATGGGATTAACCTAGACTATGGGTTTTTCCTATGGCAACAACTTATTCAAAGCCTCTCCTCTTCATCCCGACACTCTGAGGTCTCGTTGGCCCGATTCTGGATCCTGATAACAAAATGGGCCATGGACAGATTTGATGTTCCCACTACTGAAGGTGCATCGATGTCTTCTGTTGGTACTTTCCATACCAAGAAGATCATCATCTCAGATGCATCAAAATTCTCCTTTATTGGCTCTATCCCGGAGTCAATGTATGGTGATGTGCCTTCTAATAGCGGGTTGATTCGGAAGCTCAAGGAGCTAAGGCCATCTGGTCCAAGGGATCTGACCCCGGAAATGCTCAGGTCAATTCACGATGCAGACAAACCGGTGAGCAGGGGCAAAAAGGCAGAAAAAGGGAAGCAAACGTCCAAAGCTCCAAAGGGGCCTTCTCCTAAAAAGAGGAAACAACCGAAAGCTGCACAATCCCCACCACCGAAGAAGAGGAAGACCCAACCGAAGCGAAAGCTTGTAATACCCTCTTCTTCGAGTGACTCTGAGGGTGAGAGTTCGGGTTCTGACGACTCTCAAGGGGACGCATCTCATCAACGAGGTAACACACCACCTTGGTCCCCTACCCCAGAGATGGAACTACCAATTTCCCCAATTCCTTCCCCTCCACCAATCTTTACAACTACAACCGAATCACCACATGTAACCGAACCTCCTCAACCCAAAACCCAAACAACCGAAACAACCCATACTCAACCTCCAACCAAAATTATACCATCACCCACTCAACCTGATCCTACCAAACCCACAACACCCCCAACCTCTCCACCCCCTTCATCTCCTGAAAATGCATCTGAGGGCGAAAACCCTTATCTTGGGGGAGCAAACATGATCTTTGATTCGGTCTACTATAGTCCATTTCAAGTTCAAAGTGACGAGGAGGATGATGCTCCAGTAACCAAGAAGCATCTCAAAGAGCTCAACGAGAAGATTAACCTACTTCTCGCCTCCTCTTCCAACCAGCAGTCCTCTCTGTCTGAAGCTGCCCTTCAGAAGATTGTTGATGCCTTCTCCAGGGCTCAACATGATTCAGCGGCCTCAGCAACTGCTGCAATTGAAGCATCTACCAGGGCATATGAGGCTGCGACCAAAAAAGTCGATAAACTATTTTCTGATGCCTCTACCCTGCTGCAGTCCCTGCAGGAAAGTGCAGATGCCACAAAGACATCTTTGGAACCCATTGTCCAACAATTGGCCAAATTTGTCTCATACGAGTTGCCTTCGTTCGCTACTCTACGCCAAACCATAAGCGACGACAACTCGGCCTTTCGTGCCTCCATTGATGCTCGCCTCAACAAACTACAAGAGGATCTTGCAACCGAGCGTTCGTTAATGGACGATCTGGCAACCAAAACAACCGCACTTGAGGTCAAGACAACTCAACTCTCTCAATCCCAACAACAACTGGAAGATCTTCGATCTGAACGGGAGGTGGTCAAGACGTGTGTTTCGGATGTTCACGCTGTTATATCCAAAATTCTGGAAGCACACGATCCTATCTTAAACTTTTCGGTGAGGCGTTCCCTTGCTGAAAAGCTCTCTCCAACCATCGATCTTCTTAACAAAGTATAAGGGCTTCCAAGTTTCGTGTCCATTCCGAAACAAGGGGGAGATGAGAAGACAGGATCAAAACCACCTCCTTCCTCCAAAGCTACTCACACGACCGAACCATCTCCGACTGGTCATGCTTTAGGCTCGGGTGTGAAGGACAAAGGCAAAAACATAGCTGAGGACGAAGATAAAGAAGGCGACAAGGAGACCATTGCTGACATTTTAAAACGAAAGAACAGTCGCAAGGTTGATGAAGATGCCAATCGTGTGGCGCGAGAGGCTGCTGAAGCCGAACGCAAACAAAAAGAAGCCCACGATCTCCTTGAGAGCCGAAAGACTCTCTTCCCTGCCTGGACCAGGGAACGTTTAATCAAAGAGGCCATTGAAACTCCTAGCATCTTGTGGCTCGAGCCGGTTATATCGTTCGACTGCAACAACACTGTCGATTCGCAGTTCGATATGCCGCTGACTCGAAAGGCGTTCATCTTCCACGTCTTCTCTAACATCTTTGAAGTCCCTCACCCGAACGCTGAGCTTGACAGGGAGCTCATTGACTTCTATCTGGCGGCTGCTCGTCCACAATTCCTTACTTGGAGCACCCAGAAGAGTGTAAACATTCGGGTGCTGAAACCTTATACTGAGGGACGTTTTATAAATGTTCGGTTCAAGTTGATTCGGGGATCTGCAAGAACTGCTCATCTTATCTCCCTGACAGATCTACCGAATCTAAATCCTCATGATTGGATTGTCCTGTATAATATCCTTTTGACTAATGAAGCTGAATATGGTCCCATTCTAGACCATGTCAAAAGGATGTTAGTCTGCTACATCATGGAGGTTGCCCTAATGGATCAGGAGGTCGCCACAGTCTTCAAGAAGAAACCCAAAATTGCTCCTGTAGGATCGGCCAGTGATCTCAATCAAATGCTACTGGGCAGGATCGACCCGAGACGCAACACGGTTATGTTCACTAGAGCGGAAGGACAGAAATGTCTCTTCGCTTTAGCTGACAAGCATCTTTACACCACAACCTGTTTGGAGCATGTGCTGTTCATTATCAAACGGTGTAAAGAGAACTCGGTTGATGACGTCAAGTACTTTGAAGATATGATTAACTGGTACATCCGGTTTAGACAGACCATTCTTTCCATCACCAAATGTCTGTTTAGTACCGTGAAGAAGAAGGTACCTGCTTCAGCTGCTGGCCCAAGTAACTAGTGAAGGTCTCGCTCCAAATTGACGCAAAGGGGGAGATTGTTGAGCTAGAGATTTCTTTTTGAAGATTGCGTCTTTTGGGCTCGTTTAGCATAAGGCCTTTTTGTATTACGGTCTGGGCCTGTCCAACCGTGAACCTTTTATGTTTTGTATATAAGTTTACGCTTGCATGCATATTAGGTTAAGGTTTTTAGAGATCCGAGAATAGCGGTACATCTAGACGATATCAGGTTTCTTTGATCGTTCTTGTAACCTTCCAATCCTCTACAGTTGATGCTCTTAATCGAGCTCTTCTGAGGATTTTGTTTAATCATTCGACTCGTTTGATTCCATCTTGACTTATTCTTTTTATTGTGTTCTTATTGTTTACATTTATATACTAGTTCAAGATCTAATCGATCTTTATAGATTAAAGGTTAGTTTAATCTCAACACATCTGATACATTTTGTAGATTGCTATATCTTTTCTATCTAACTTTTGATTAGGGCTTTCTATATTATCTAGGGTTTGTATTTCAGATTACAGCAAAATCATTTTGCGTTTACGATAGAGTGTGAGTGTTATGTATCGAGGATTTCCTTTGAAAGTATTGTTGTACAAACGAACTGGTTTATGATGAATAAATTGTCCATGTCGGGAAGTTCTTGAGTTTTTACGTTTCTGAGAATATGCTTGTACATATTTATAGAGTTGAGACAAAAATACTTGTTTTGTTATGATTGTTATAATCTCCTGTGAATATCCACTATGTTCACACGGTAGATACATGTTCATCCCATGCAAGATACCATTTTTTTCGTGGTTTCTTTCAATGAACCCGTTAAAGTTAAAGAAGAAAACTATAACATATATAATATTTAATTATCACCATTAAAAGGTTATGACTAAGGCAAAAAAATTTAGATGCTATTATTTTACCTATAAAATTGCTGTTTAGATTACTCAAAAAGACAAATTAGATTTTGTCACCGAAATCATTCCTTATCATCCCCGACATGTCAAACAACATATGTAACACAACCACAACCCCGAGCATACCAAAACCTTCCCAAGGCAACATAAACCAACCATAGCAGGCCTATTCAACCCGAAGATGAACAAATGTTTTCTCCACCTAAAAATAATTTCTTGCAACATAACCATATCTATTCAATCTGAAATCGGAAGTCTCGAGATGGACTGACTCCCTGATAGACCAGTCATATAGAACCATTGCTAAATCCATTCCACTTATCACCCAAATTACTACACTACTTCTAATAACTTGAGGTTCCTATTAGAAAACATAATCACATACCAATTATCCTTACAGAACGCTTATACTTTACAGAAGGCTCAGATAATTCTTCGAGTAGCAGACTTATCCCTGCAACAGTTAGACTTATACGAGAGCTGCACAACAGGATCAAATCATTTACTCTAAAATTATCCAATCCCAACTGTAAGTGACCTAACATCTCCTCAGAATTACAAGCTACTCCGCACATGAGTTCCAAACCAATAATATTGCTTTGACTTATCTTAATGCTCGTCACCAATAGAAGCAATCCAAGATACAATCATGAGAGATCCACAGATATCTTTCCCAAAACCAACCCGATACTCAACTCATAACCAGAGATCCACAGATCTGCACTTGCATTTCACCAAAGAACTTCTGATAATGACAACCCCTTTCTAGACCGAAATATAAATGTTCCCAAACCATTGCCGAGACTGCCAGTCTCATACCTCGTTCAACCACAAGGTTCCCAAGAGTCCAAATAACAAGGCTACCCAGCCTAAAACCCCTCTTTGTCACACACTGACTACCCACTTAATCCTACAACTCAAGGTCCAATACCTTGACCCAACGGTCTTTTCCAGGTCCCACCTATATTGCTATAATCGCACGGGCCTTACCCTCGGGTCCCACCCAATTATACCACAGAACGGCCTTGCCCACAGGTCCCACCCATCTAGAGCTACACAAGCTCGACTCCTCCTCGAACTCCAATGGTCCTCAAACCGTAACAAAAAAGTACTCCTTGACAATCCTGAACGATGTGCCCACGACACGAACTGATTCCCGTTTGGTGCTCAAGACCAACTCCAACAATAGTCTATCTCGGACTGGCGAATGCTACGATCCCATATTCGTTTACTAGTTAGTTAAATATAACTAAGACTCCTAAAATCACAAAGCAAGAAATATTCGGGCATTGAGTAAACAAAACCAAACATATCCTAATCAGGCCATAATATCACTGAATAATCAATACTTACATGCAGTTCATAAAGCTCATATATATAAATGGCATACAAGGAATCCTTCCTAAATCCTTAGCCCTAATCTAGCATGCACTTCTCATAATCATATCATATCATAACAAACTTGTATGGGTAATTTGGGATAACTTACTTGAGCTCGAGTGATCGCATGCACCACATCCTTTTCTCTTTTCAAAATCCTTTTTTATAAAAATAGTTTTCTTTTGAAAATCTTTATACCAAGTCCTCAGTTTTAGTTCAGACACACCCAAGAATGTATCCGGATCCCTCAAACCGAGGCTCTGATACAAACTTGTAACATTCCAGAAACCATGACAAAAAATTTTCGTTTTAAATTATTAAATAAACCATAGTTATCAAAATCATTCATCCCAAAACAAAATTCAAAGTATCAAATTAGAGTATCATATAAAAACACATGTCAACATATCATAGTAAAACATCCCAGACTAGCATAATGGTGTGTGCATTGTAGTCATCATGAGCTCTTTCCTTTGCTATTGGAAGTACCTGAAACCAAACTGAAAACTGTAAGCACGAAGCTTAGTGAGTCTCCCTAAACTACCACATACATACATATAAATCATGCTACTAGGAGATATAGGCCCCGCGCACACTCTACTAACTAAGAGATATGGGCCTCGCCCACACTCCTTTGACTTTGAGATACGGGCCCAACCCACACTCGACTAACTACGAGATATGGGCCCCACCCACACTCAACTACTAATCATACATACAAGTATCACACAAACAACAAGTATAATCGAATCTATCAATCAATCCTATATCCATACTCAAATAATGCTATGAGATACAGGCCTCGCCCACACTCCGCTATCTATGAGATACAGGCCTCGTCCACACTCAGCTACTAATCAATACAAATAACATATACGTGCCGGCCTTGGTGCCTTCGACCTGTTCAATCCAGGAGGAAAACTCACCTCACTGTCGGATGATAGTTGAAATGTCTCTGCCGTAATCAGCTCTACTCACTCCCTGAACCAAAACAACCCCTTAGATTTCATTGAATACTCATAATCCTTAAGGGTCAACTCTGGTCAAGTCAAAGTCAAAATCAAGTCAAATTCAACGCTCCAAGTTGACTCAACTGATCGAGTTTACCCTTCAGCTTGTCGAGTTCTCGTGAATCACATCATCGTGAAATCGCGATCTAATTCGTCGAGTTTTCCTCCAACTCACTGAGTTCCTCCTTATCAACAGAAATGGGACTTTTCGAGTACATTGTCGAGTTTCCTTGTGGATTCGCCGAGTCCCATTAACAAAATTAGGAATGTTCGACCAAACTCATCGAGTTCTTCTATGAACTCGCCGTGTCCCTCACATTTCTAGTCTATTCAGCCATTTCCTTAGATCTAAGGTTCCACAATACAAATCCATATTGTTTCCATGGCATATTCCTGTAAAGTCGACAACTTGATGGCTTTTCATGCTTTAAATGGACCTAATCTTGGGATATAGCAACCTACTTCAATGGACATGGCCTTTTCTTGGACAAGAACGGGTTTATGCCCCTTTTATGAATCTAAGAACCAAATAACACTAAGAATGTGACTTTGTAGCATCAAAACTATGGAGGTTATCAAGCTTCCAATAATGGGGTCAACAGACCCATAAAACAAGACTAAGAGATATCTAAGCTATGAATCATCAAGTTGGGGACTTTTTACCTCAGAACATTGCCACAGATGGGCGAGATCCTAGATCTAGTGCTTCCCCTCAAGCTTAATGACCTTCTAGTTCTTCTAAGTCTCCACCAAGCAAAAAATCACACAAAAATCTACTCAAAACTTCAAGTTTCTCACCAAGGAGCTCACAATATGATTTAAGGTTTCAGGGAGGCTGATGAGAGGCTGTGGAAAAAGATTAAGTCCTTTAAATAGGATGCAAAACCTTGGAATTTAGGGTTTCATCCCATCCGGTCTACTCGTCGAGTTCAGGCTTCTCAACTCGTCGAGTAGGTTACTTAAATCACGTGGTTCAGACAATCTCTACTCGACGAGTTTGGGGCTTCCAACTCGTCGAGTTGCTCTGAAAACTTGAATAAATTATAAATTAAATGCGTACCAGAAACCAGGGCTTTATAACTATTGACCCTTTTCCCCATGATGAGTCTTTGTTATGTATTTCTCTTCATGAAAACACTAGTTTAGATGACTTGAGAGTTATCCATAAGTCGGATGGTATTAGTGCTTACCTTAATCTGGTTGGGACAAATAATTATGATGTTAACAACCAGACCAACATGGTACATGTGCTTCTTTCTGATGAGATAGTTCCGAAATCATCTTCTTTGATTGAGGAAAGTAGTCAAATTCAAGTCCTTCTAGAGATCAATCTATAAGGGTCACTAGGCCTGGTCGTGATACTCACATGCTAGTTAGATCTAGTGATTATGTTGTTGAGGGAAGACATAAATATGGAATTGAAAGATCTATAAATTATTTTTTGTTAACAAATGAAAATAAGTGTTTTATGTCTAATTTAAATAAAACATGTGAGCCAAAATCATATAAAGAGGTTGTTTTTGAGTTAAATTGGGTCAAAGCAATGGATGAAGAAATGAAGACTTTGTATAGAAATCTTACATGGGAAATAACTGATCTTCCTAAGCATAGAAAGCCAATTGGTTGTAGGTGGATATATAAAATTAAATATAAATCAAATAGATAAATTAAGAGATACAAAGCCAAGTTTGTTGCAAAAGGGTACATTCAACGAGAGGGTATAGACTGTGATGAGACATTTTCTCAAGCTGAAAAGATTGTTACTGTTAGGATTGTTATTAATTTAGTTGTTAATAAATCTTTGCCTCTTTATCAAGTTGACAATAATAATACTTTTATTTATGGTGATTTGATTGAAGATGCTTATATGAGTTTGCATGAAGGATATCATTCAAGTAATGATAATAAATTTTGAAAACTTGTCAAATCTTTGTATAGGCTTAAACATGCCCCTAGAAAAAGGAATGAGAAGTTGTGTTTTTCTCTTTCAAGTTTTAGTTTTATTCAAATCATAAATGATTACTCTCTGTTTGTTTGGTCAAAAGGTGTTACTTTTGTTATATTACTTGTATATGTGGATGATATCATTTGAACAAGCAACTGTATTTCTGAAATCAATTGTGTGAATGCTTTTCATAAGTCTTAATTTTTAATTAAAGACTTCGGAGAATTAAAATATTTTCTAGGCATACAGCTCATGTCTGTTAATGGTGGTATTTGTTTAAATAAAAGAAAATATCGTTTATAACTTCTTCATGAATTTGGAATGCTTGCTTGTAAACCTGTGAAAATTCCTCGGGAAGCTAATCTTGTTATTCCAAAGGATTGTGATAAAGATAGTTCTGACAGTTCTATTAATATTTCTGAATTTCAGAAACTTATAGGAAAGTGCATTTATTTAACTGTTGCTAGAACAGATATTACTTATGATGTTCAAATTCTTATTCAACATATGCATAAACCTCACATGTCCCAATTGAATATTGCTTTCAGGTTGTTGAGATATTTAAAGTCTAATCAAAGAAAAGATGTTTTATTCATAGATCTAATGCTTTTGATCGTGTTGGAAATGTTGATGCTGACTGGGCCAAATGCCTTACCGCTAGAAGACATGTATGCATCATACATGGTACTTAGTTTATCAGAGAGGTTCTCTTATTTCCTAGAAAAGTAAGAAACAAAGTACAATGTCCAGACCTTCCACTAATCAAAATACCGGCTTTGGGGTCTGCTACTTATGGAATGTGGGAATTAATTTTTTTTATTTGATCTTGATTTTAAAAATTTAACATTAGTTAATTTTTTTTTGTGATAACGAGTCTACAATCCAATTAGCCATTAAACCAGTTTTTCATGAAAAATTGAAGCATTTTGAAGTAGATGTTCATTTTGTTAAGAAAAAGACTGATAGTTGTATTGTTGTAGTTGTTAAGGTTGACTCTTATGATTAGAATGCGGACATTCTTACAAAATCTTTAGTTTCGTTTCAACATGAATCTTTTCAAAAAGATTGGGTCTTATTGACATTTTTATGATAAATGATTAAAATGTTAAGTTTGAGAGGGGGTGTTATATATATTTATTTATTTAAGCTTAACATTTTATAATTGCTGGATAGTTTGGTCAATTTTTGTATTGATGTTATTGTGCATGAGTTGTTGTGTAAGTTTCTTATTGCAAATGCGAGTTTGTCGATCCACCAGGTCATTTTTCATGACCGAGGTATATATGCTTGTTGGTTGGCTGGCTCGTGTCAATCATCTAATACATTTTATAGATTGCTCTCTCTTTTCTCTCTAACTCTTGATTCGGTTTTTCTATATTATCTTGGGTTTGTATTTCCGATTACAGTAAAATCATTTCGTGTATACGTTAGAGTGTGAGTGTTATGTAGCAAGGATTTCCTTTGAAAGTATTGTTGTACAAACGAACTGTTTTATGGTGAATAAATTGTCCACGTCGGGAAGTTCTTGAGTTTTTACGTTTCTAAGAATATGCTTGTACGTATTTATAGAGTTGAGACAAAAAGAACTTGTTTTGTTATGATTGTTATAATCTCCTGTGAATATCCACTATGTTCACGCGGTAGATACATGTTTTTCCATTGCAAGATACCAATTTTTTTCTTGGTTTCTTTCAATGAATCCGTTAAAGTTAAAGAAGAAAACTATAACATATATAAATATTCAACTATCACCATTAAAAGGTTATGACTAAGGCAAATTTTTTTAGATGCTTCTATTTTCCCTATAAAATTGTTGTTCAGATTACAACGCATTTGAAAACTCAAAACGACAAATAAGGAGTGTCCTCGTCCTCAAACATCATCTTCAGTTTCACACCTACAGAAATTGCAGTTACAACATGTATGTACTTGTTTAAGCCTATGACGAATTTACTTTCCCTGCCAAATTTCAAAAACTCAATCAAAATCCCAACCTTTCCAAAGAAATGAATATATGATCACTTTTAAATTTTTTTAAGAATCTTATAGTTAAGAAATATAATTGTACGTAATATAATAATAGATAGAGTTCTGAATGAACCATGAATAAATAATCTCAAAGAACAGATTGTAGGTTTCCCTCCCATATTTCTTTATTCAATGTACATAGAGTTGAGTTTGATTCAATTCTTATAAATCTCGTATTCCTTACAAGTGATCCTTTCATTTAAAGGGTAAACCGAGGATGTAGAGGGAAACAAAAATTTTAGATTAAATGGACGAATTTGGTAATGAACTTAAATGAAAAGGAAGATGTTTGGGGAATTTGCGTACGGTTTTATCATCAATTTACAGAGGGATTTATAATTAGTTTTTTAATAGTGTGAAATGTGATTGTAAATGTCAACCACCGGTCCAACTATTATGGCAAATTTGTATATTTTGAGTTGGCAGGCGTATAGAAAAAAAAACCCACTGCTCCTGCCCATGTCCAAAACCAGAAGAATAATGTGAGTTGGCACGCGTCAATAGATGTTGTGCATCCATTAGGCACCATGACATCCTTCAGTAACAAGGATGGTTCCTATTGAAAACTGTCAACGTAGCCACACCTATATATATAAACAATATCAGTACTACTTCCCACAAACATAACATCTCTCTCTCTCTCTCTCTCTCTCTCTCTCTCTCTCTCTCTCTCTCTCTCTCTCTCTCCATATATAGAAACAATAATGGGAACGTCCAACTCTAGTATTTCTGCAGTTGTTCTTTTAATATCAATTCTAATAGTAGCAGCATCAGCAGGAAGTTTTTACGATGACATGGACATCACTTTTGGGGGTGAACGTGCTAAAATTGTGAATGGAGGTGAGGATCTTTCACTGTCACTCGACCAATACTCTGGATCGGGTTTCCAGTCGAAGCACGAGTACCTGTTTGGAAGGTTCGACATGCAACTCAAACTAGTACCAGGCAATTCTGCTGGCACCGTCACCACATTCTACGTGAGTACCATCGATCGGTTTCAATCTTGAATTATATATATATATATATATATATATATATATATATATATATATATATATATATATATATATATATATATATATATTGTCACTCACTTGTATTAATCTTTAATTTAAAAGCTGATAATAACCATGTCTTTGTATTAAATCACATCAGTTGTCATCACAAGGTGCGGGTCACGATGAGATCGACTTCGAGTTCTTGGGCAACTCCACGGGAAACCCTTACACAATTCACACCAATGTGTATTCACAAGGGAAAGGAAACAAAGAACAGCAGTTCCACCTTTGGTTTGACCCTACTGCAGCCTTCCACACCTATACCATCGTATGGAACAGTCTAAGAATTATGTAAGTCACGCATCCAACATAAACATTTGGTTCTCTTCCTTTCTCGTGTTTTTCTACTGTTCCTAAACCTCTTTGTCTCTGCAGTTTCTTGATAGATAACATACCAGTAAGGGTGTTCAATAACAATGATGCTGCTGGAGTCCCATTTCCCAAGAGCCAACCCATGAGGGTGTATGCCAGCCTGTGGAATGCGGATGACTGGGCAACCCAAGGTGGGCGTGTGAAGACTGACTGGACGAATGCGCCTTTCACCGCGTTATACAGGAAATTCAATGCCAATGCCAAAAAAGTTGGTCCCAATTCAGTATCTTCAAACTCAATAAATGATAACCAGTCATGGAGTACCCAAGGACTTGATGCAGCTGGCCGAAACAGGATCCGGTGGGTGCAAACCAAGCACATGATCTACAACTACTGCAACGACCGCAAACGGTTTCCCAATGGTATTTCAGCGGAATGCAAGACCTCTAGATTCCTTTAAGCCTGCTTTGTAACTTGATATCCATATTTTTTATTCTTGATGATTATTTATTCTTTCATTCATTGTAAACATTCAAATTCAAATTACAAATAAATACACAAGTATAAGATTCTATTTTCACTTTAAAAACGCATTCTATAGTGGCACACTAAAATTGTTGAAATACATTTTCTCTTCATTTCTGATTATATAGGTCAGTTGCTCAAAATTAAAAGTCATAAGTAAAAACATTATAATTTTAAAACCCTTTTTCCTTCGACGCTACATACAAACTTCAATACGTGTAGAATTACCAACAAAAAATGATCCTGATGGTCTATCATTGTTTTCGATATGAAACATTATATATGGTTAAAATTTGTGCAACGGGGTCTTGTGATTATTAAACAAAGACATGCTTTTACTTTATGAAACAAAAACATGGGCATATGACTGAGTGATTGATGAAGATGTTAACTTTGAAATGAAGAATTCCGAATTTGAAAAGTTTGATTTTTGACTTTTGTTATAGACATCATATAGGAAATTCAATGCCAACGCCAAAAAAGTTGGTCCCAATTTAGTATCTACAAAGTCAATAAATGATAACCAGTCATGGAATACCCAAGGACTTGATGCAGCTGGATGAAACAGGATCCGATGGGTGCAAACGAAGTACATGATCTACAACTACTGCAACGACC
This sequence comes from Lactuca saligna, assembly GCF_052625555.1. NCBI lineage: Eukaryota > Viridiplantae > Streptophyta > Magnoliopsida > Asterales > Asteraceae > Lactuca > Lactuca saligna. The sequence goes on along the minus strand of NC_136423.1, from coordinate 136,166,007 downwards.
GCAAATGGTTTCCCAATGGTATTTCAGCGGAATGCAAGACCTCTAGATTCCTTTAAGCCTGCTTAGTAACTTGATATCCATATTTTTTATTCTTTATTGATCGATTTCTGATCTTGATGATTATTTATTCTTTCATTCATTGTAAACATTCAAATTCAAATTACAAATAAATAAACAAGTATAAGATTCTATTTTCACTTTAAAAACTCATTCTATAGTGGCACACTAAAATTGTTGAAATACATTTTCTCTTCATTTCTGATTATATAGTTCAATTGCTCAAAATTAAAAGTCATAAGTAAAAACATTATAATTTTAAAACCCTTTTTCCTTCGACGCTACATACAAACTTCAATACGTGTAGAATTACCAACAAAAAATGATCCTGATGGTCTATTATTGTTTTCGATAGGAAACATTATATATGGTTAAAATTTGTGCAACGGGGTCTTGTGATTATTAAAGAAAGACATGCATTTACTTTATGACAAAAAAACATGGGCATATGACTTGAGTGATTGATGAAGATGTTAACTTTGAAATGAAGAATTCCAGATTTGAAAAGTTTGATTTTTGACGTTTGTTACAGAAGATGTAAACATAAATGAAAACTTAATAAAAATACAATAATTGAAGATTGGGCCTAGATAGACTTCAACATATAAGTCTTGATACGAAAATGGGTAAAAAGTTGCTAATTTTGCGAGATTTCATATATGTTTGTTGATGATTTGTATTAAATCTTTAATCAACTGGAAGTCCATCGTTGATGGTTTCCTTTACGGATGGATATATAGCCAATATATGCTTGTACGTATTTATATATTTGAGACATACGTAACCATTAGACGCTGGTTAGACACTAAATATCATGTTGTTTTCATACTAATCTAAATTTTTTTTTTTACAATAGTTTCAATCTTTCGTGTAGATATCCATTATGTTCACATGGTAGATACATGTTTATCCCATTCATGGTACCATTTTTTTTTTTGGTTTCTTTAAATGAAGACGTTAAATTTAATGAAAAAACTATAACATATATAAATATTCAATTATCACCATTACAAGGGTTTGCCTAAGGCAAATTGTTTTAACTACTATTATTTTACCCTATAAAATTGGGTTTTAGATTACAAGACATTTGAAAACTGAAAGAGACAGATAAGGTAAATTTATTAGTTACCCTCTTCAAAGAGTGTCCTCGTCCTCAAATGTTATCTTCAATTTGACACCTACAGTAAATCGCAATTGCAGACACAACATCTATGTACATGTTCAAACCTATGACGAATTTACTTCCCCTGCCAAATTTCAAGTACTCAATTAAGACCCCAACCTTTTATTTATAAGTAAACTTTTAATTAACATTAAGAATGTGATTGTTAAGATATATTATTGAACATAATGTAATAACGGTTAGAGTAATCAACCAAGAATAAATAATCTCGAAAACCAGTTTATAGGTTTCGTAACCATATTTCACTCTTCAATGTACATAGAGTTGAGTTACAACTATTTCTTATAAATCTCCTATTTGGTACAAGTGATGCTTTCATTTAAAGGGGAAACCGAGGACGAAGAGGGGAACCAAAATTTTAGACAAAATGGACAAATTTGGTAATGAAACTAAATGAAAAGGAAAATGTTTGGGGAATTTGCATCCGCTTTTATCAAAAATGAGTGTTAACACCGAATGAGTAAAAGTTGCTAATTTAGCGATATTTCATATATGTTTGTCGACGAAATTGTTAGGTGAGGAGCCCGGTCTTCCTTACGACCTCATTTTCGCAATAGAGACAAATCATGTGCTCCTGTTGTGGAGTGGATACAAGGAAATACTACACGATAACTTTCGGTGTAGCTTGCACTAAAAAGATAAACAATTATTATTTATGTAAAAATAAAGTCTGGAATTTTAACTTTGTTATAGGATATGCAAGCAAAAATGAAACTTAAACAAAATACATAATTGCATACAATAGATTTGAACACATAAGTGTAAACACTGAAATGGATAAAAAATTGCGAATTTAGCAAGATTTCATATATGGTTGTTATCAACCTGTTTTATATCGTTAATCAGTTGGTAGTCCATCTTTGACGCTTTCCTTTAGCGATGTATATATATATATATATATATATATATATATATATATATATATATATATATATATATATATATATATATATATATATATATATATATATATATATGCGTGTATGTACTTATAAAGTTGAGACATATGTAACTATTAGATGTCGGTTTGACACTAAATATCATGTCGTTTTTCAGACTAATATCATGTTTTCTTATGATTGTTTCAATCTCCTGGGTAGATATCCCTTATGTTCACATGGTAGATACATGTTCATCCCATTCATGATACCTTTTTTTTCTTGGTTTCCTTCAATGACCGTGTTAAATTTAAGAAAAAAAACAATAACATATATAAATATTCAATTGTCACCATCAAAATGTTACGATTAAGGCAAATTGTTTTAATGCTACTATTTTCCCTATAAAATTGCTTTTTAGATCGCAACACATTTAAAAACTGAAAAGGACAGATAACGGTAAATTTCTTAGTTAAATTTCATAGTTACCCTCTTCGAGGAGTGGCCTCATCCTGAAGCATCATCTTCAATTCGCACTTACAGTAAATTGCAGTCACAACACCTATGTACTTGTTCAAGTGTATGACAAATTTATTTTCCCTCTAAATTTTATGTACTTAATCAACATCCCAACCTTTTATTTATATGAAAACTTTTAACTAACATTAAGAATGTGATTGTCAAGGTATACAATTATACACAATATAATAATGGATAGAGTAATGAACTAATAATAAATAATCACAAAAAACAGATTATAGGTTTCCTTCCCACATTTCTTTGTTTAATGTACATAGAGTTGAGTTTGATCCATTTCCTATAATTCTCCTATTTCTTACAAGTGATGCTTTCACTTAAAGGGGAATCAGAGGAAGAAGAAAGAAACCAAAATTTTAGATAAAATGGACGAATTTGGTAATGATACTAAATGAAAAGTAAGATGTTTGTGGAATTTGCATATAGTTTTATCGTCAATAAATGTTAACACCGAAATTGGTAAAAAGTTGATAATTTAGAGAGATTTCATATATTTTTCTCGACGGTCTATATTAAATCATTAAACGGTTGGTAGTCTGTCAATGCTGATGGTTCCCTTGACCGACATATATATATATATATATATATATATATATATATATATATATATATATATATATATATATATATATATATATATATATATATATATATATATATATATAATTAGTTTTTTTAAACCATGGTTTGACACTGCAACAACCTTCCACACCTGTACCATCGTATGGAATAGTTTAAGAATTATTTAGGTCACACATTCCACATAAACATTTGGTTCTCTTCCTTTCTCATGTATTTCTATTATTCGTAAAGCTCTTAACATACTAGTAAGGGTGTTCAATATTAATGATGTTGCAGGACTCCTATTTCCAAAGGGCCAACCCATGAGGGTGTATGTCAGCATATAGAATGCGGATGATTGGGCAACCTAAGGTGGACGTGTGAAGACCGACTGGTCTAATGTGCCTTTCACCGTGTCATACAAGAAATTCAAAGCGAATGCTAGCAAAGTTGGTTTCAATTATGTATCTACAAGCTCAAAAAATGATAAACAATCATGGATTACCCAGGGACTTGTTGTAGTCGGCCGAAACAGGATCCAATGGGTGCAAACAAAGCACATGACCTACAACTACTTCAATGATTGCAAACAGTTTCCCAATGATCTTTCAGTAGAATGCAAGAGCTCTAGATTCCTTTAAGCCTACTTACTAACTTGATATCCATGTTTTCTATTTTTTATTGATCGACATTTGATCTTGATGGTTATATATTCTTTGATTCACTATAAACATTCAATTTGAAATTTACAACTAAATACACAAATTGTAACGCCCCATTTATGGTAAGTAATTTAAATATAGTATTTTCCTTTCTTAAGAGGTACTCGAGGGGTCAGTAGCCAGACTCGTTGAGTATTGACAGGATTTACACGTGTTTTTAGCGGGCGACTCGACGAGTCCATATTCCGGACTCGGCGAGTCCGCCAGTCTGGATGAAACCCTAAATCCCAAGGTTTGTACCCTATTTAAATGTCATTATAGCCTCCGGTCCCAACCTCCAGCACCTCTAGAGCATTTCTCTGTAAACCCTAGTCTCCATTGTTGAGCTTGAGTGTTTTGTGCTAGCTTGGAAGTTGTAGAAGAGAAGGAAGGAAAGAAGACCAATAGAAGAGAAAGGAGATCCAGAATCTAGCTTCCATTTGCTACATATTCTGGTAATAAAGTTACCACCTTGCTTATTCTTCCATTAAACCCTCTTTTATGCTTGTTTATGTTTCTCTTCGAACTTTATATGATTCAAACTCGAGAATTGAACTCTCCTTAGGAGGGAAACCATAGATCTGGATGTTATTGAGCTCTAGGAGCTCAATGTAGCTGTCACACCCCAAAGCCGGAATGGTGGAAACGTTCTGGGGTGGAGGACATCATGTATAGTATCACAACAAAGCATAGTAGTAAACAAGCAACAACATCATACATTGCATTAATAATATAATTGTTTACAAGTGTGTTCTGTGAAGTTTTATAAGACACCATAATATGAATCAAAATAAAAGACGTGTCTTGAACACGCTCCGTCTTCTAAAAAATCTGGTAGACTGCACCTGTCTATGATGACCTGAGAATACAACTTATTTTGAAAGAGTTTATCAGCATAAAAGCTGGTGAGTTCATAAGCATTTGAGTGTCGTTGTTTGTATGAAAATGTTTGTAAGTGTTTGATGTATAAGTTTGTAAATGTACAATGTAAATGTTTGTATAAGTAATTGTATCTCCTAGAAAATCGTATATTTTCTACTAAAAGTAGCCTTCTACCAAGGCATCAAAGTTTTGTATGTTTGTTTGTCGTAATAGTGTGTAATTTTCCCAAGTGTGACTATTATTAACCAAATATAGTTTATACATTATCGTTTATGTGAAAAGATCACAAAGTGAATGCAATGCGAAAATGATTTAATATTATAGTTTGCATGTAAAACTACCTTAAACCACTTATCTTAAATCCGATGAATTATAAGATAAGGTGAGATTTGTAACCATATTGATTGACGACTGTAAAACACGACGATGAAAGACGTCGAAATAAAAGTGACATTTGTCACCCCTTGGCTAGGTCGGCCGGTGAGTGTAGCTAACAGTCAGGGTGTGGGATAGTCTGTACCATATAGATCTATACACACAATGCCCGCTCTCCCTCCAGGAGACTCTGGTTACTAACATGACAACGGTGGAATCCGCGTCATGTGGGGGTGAATCTCATATTCTAAAGGTTATACTGGTATATGTTCCTTATGTTTTTTTGCAAATGTATATGTAATGTTTCTCGTAATAGTAAGTTCTCTTAGTTTCTCATCATAGTATAGTTGTATAGTTTCTCATAATAGTATGTTCTCTTAGTTTCTCATCATAGTATAGTTGTATAGTTTCTTAGAATAGTATGTTTTGACTCATGAATGAACTGACTCTTTGTATGCTTTGTTGAACTAGAAGTAATGAATAGTATCATCCTAAACTATGCCTATTATAGTTTACTAGAAGAATTGTTTGTATGATCGAATGTATTGAACTGAGATAAAAGCTTTTATGTCTTATATATATATATACATAATATATAACTAAGGATCAAATGACACGCGAACAAACAACCGGGTACTCTAAGTCCACAATCAAACAAGGAATAGGAAAGAAAGTGAGTTATCAGTCCTAAGTCCTTCAAACCTTACTTATATAACTATATATGTAGTAGACATGATTTTGACAATATATAACAAGTTTAAAAAGAAGAAGTTTTTGTAAAACCTTTTGATGAGTTTAAAAAAAAATATGGATGACTTGATGTCACTTTATAAAACGATTTAAAAGTAGTTTGACATATAGAAACAAGTTTGGTAAGCAGTTTGAAGTAGTTTGTTTGATAAAACAGTTGAAAGTATAGTAAATCTATTAGTTTGATAGTTATTAATCACATGTGATTGATATAATAATCATAATGTTTCAACTTGTATCCCCCCATAAAAGCATTTAAAGTTATTTAAAAGGTACATTAAAGGGTATGAACTCCCCTGTAGTGAGTGGATTGGATGAAAGTGATGGATAAGGTGTTAGGTGTCAAGTGAAGACTTGAACACACACCTTGATCCTATTTAACATATAAAGCCACATATATCTAACTAATTAGTGATTATAACACTAATTAAGCAAGTATAGGTACCCTAGATCATGGAAAAAACTTTGATTCAAGTGTTATAAGTAATAAAGGGTTGCATCTAAGGGTTGTATAGGGACCCTAGATCATGGAAAAAACTTACATGAATGGAAGATTGGAATAAAAAGTTTCAAGATCCTTGAGAGAGAAATCCGATTTCTTGGGCTCGGAATGGTAGAAATGAGGAAATATGACTAATGGTTATATATATATATATATATATATATATATATATATACACCAAGGGGTTTATATCCACCTTGTGTTTACGGCCGTAAACTCCTCCCTTAAGGGCTTAAGGGTTATTTGACAGGTTACAAGTTCAACTGACACTCGCATTCACTTATTCCCTTGATGTACTTAAGATCAGAATGCTCAAACGGACTCTAAACTGTGTTAAAAGTTAGTAGGAGTAAGTTTGACTCTTAATGAAGTGCTTGACTGTACAAGATAGAAAATTTCGGGTTGTCACAGTAGCTACCTTTAGGCACATATAGCCTTGTTCCAAATCCTAAGTGCTTATTGTTGGATGATTTTGGTGTTTTAGCCCCACTCTCTTGTGCATGCACGTAAAGCTGGAAACTGTACATGTAAAACCAGCCCTAAAAGCCTAGATCTATGAATTGGATGCACTAAAATCGACTAGAATCGACTGTATAGTAATAACATACATGAGACTCAACGAGTCGTCCTTGGGACTCGACGAGTCCAAGGCAATGTTCTTGCCTCAAGAACATACTCGATGAGTTGTTTATACAACTCGGTGAGTCACAGACTGGATGAGCTCATATGATGAAGGAGAACTCGACGAGTTGTTCATACAACTCGGCGAGTCGGATGAAGTTAGACTCGATGTTAATATCGAAAAAGAACTCGTTGATTCTTTGCCAAAATCGACGGATAGAAGCAGGTAGAGGAATGGAAAGAATGATAGGGACTCGACGAGTTGGCGGCCCAACTCGGCGAGTCCAGTCAACTGAAAGTTGACTTTGGTAAGGATATTGACTTTGACCAGGGTTAAAATAGTCTTTTTACCTTGAGATTAGTTATCAGTATTTGAATTGTTGTTTATGGGATTTGTAGCTGGGGGGTTTCGGAGCAGCAGCCAGACAGTTTCAGACTTAGCATCTCAACAACCAGCGTTACAAGGTGAGTTTCCTTCCAGTAGGAACAAATCTATGGCCACAATGCTGGTCCGTTTAGTTAGCAGTTGTTCCAGACTTCGGTCTGATGCAATAGTTCAGTGTGCTTGATGTCTTTGTGATTCAAGCATGTCTTTGTGTTATGTGTACCAGACTTCAGTCCGATACAATATGCAATATATGTGTTGATGCTAGTAGTTTTTGATTATGCTATGCTATGTTCAGTCAGTTCCGGACTTCGGTGCGATGCAGATGGCAAAGCCCTGGTTAGTTCCAGACTTCGGTCCGATGCAGAGGGCAAGGCCCTGGTTAGTTGCGGACTTTTGTCTGATGCAGTTTCCGGACTTCGGTTCGATGCAGTGAGCAAGGCCCAATAGTTGCTTTATGTGTTATTGTATGGTATGTGGTAGTTTGGGGGAGCTCATTAAGTTTCGTGCTTACAGTTTCAGTTTTGATTTCAGGTACTTCAGCTAGCAAAGGGAAGGGCTCGGGTTGATGGCATGACACACACCTCAATTTAGCCTGGGAGATAGACTATGATATTTTGATATGATTTTGACACTAGTTTCGACTTGATAAATTTATTATGACATTTGAGATACATGAGTTATGGTTTTTATCTTTTAATATTTGATATTATGGTTTATTAAAGTTTTCAAAAACAAATTTTTGGGTGCTATTTTTTGGATGTTTCACAAATATAAGATTCCATTTTCACTTTAAAAACGCATTCTATAATGGCACACTAAAATAAATGAAATACATTTTCCGTTCATTTCTAATTATGTAGTCCAGCTGCTAAAATATAAAAGTCGTGAGTAAAAACATTATAATTTCTAAAACTCTTTTTCCTTCAACACTACATACATTTTCTTAGTTACCCTGGTTTAGGAGTGTCCTCATCCTCAAATGTCATCTTCATTTTCACACCTATAGTAAATTGCAATCATAAAATCTATGTACTCGTTCAAGCTTCTGACGAATTTAATTTCCCTGTCAAATTTCAAGAACTCAATCAAGATCGCAACCTTTCAGAAGAAATGAATATATGAAAACTTTTAATTATCTTTATCTTTCAAAATGTGATAGTTAAGAAATATAAGTGTACATAATATAATAATGGATAAAGTAATGAAACAACATTAAATAAACTCGAAAAACAGATTTGTAGGTTTCCTTCCCATTTTTCTTTCTTCAATCTACATAGAGTTGAGTTTGATAAATTTCCTATAAATCTCCTATTACGTTAAACGGTTAATAGGAGTAAGCGGGATTAATCGGGACCCTAAATTATTAATAAAATTATTAAATCCAAAAAATAAGTATTTGAAATTTTTAGATTTAATAAATTTAAATTTTAAAATTTTAGTATAATATTTTAAAATTTTAAAACTTCAAATTTTGAAAATTTAAAATTTTGGTGTAATATTTGAAAATTAAAAATTTGAAGTATTTCCCGCCTATGACCGCCAAACCCGAGTTTGACCAATTTCCGCCAAATACCCTAATTGTAATCGGTTCAAGACTGTCTAACGATTAATCACCGATTTATCGGCCACCATGTCTAATTTCCGCAACACACACACACAGACATATATACATATATATATATATATATATATATATATATATATATATATATATATATATATATATATACACACACACACACACACACTAGCCGTCTATCCGCGCAAAGCGGCATGTGGCGAATAATTTGATCTTTTTAGAGTTAAAACCATTTTGCGTTTACTTCGAGAAATGAATATTAAATGACATCTATTTTTCAAGAACATTACCATACCATATTAAGGGGATGTTTGGCTAAGGTTTTTTAAAACAACTTATTAGGTTCAACATCACTATAAGTTAAAAAAGTGTTTGGATTAAAATAACTTATTCCGGTGGGGAACCTCTAATACGTCATTTTTTCATAAGTTATCCTACACTTACTTATTAACTTATAAGCTAATAAACTAATAAGCAATAAGCTTTTTTTTTGCCAAACACCCCCTAAATGGTTATTACTTCCATTTATACATACCCAAACCACTTGTACTGTTTATCATCTTTTTTTTAAACCATGTTTGGTCACAAATTAAAACATTTTCAACGATGATATGTAATTCAAGGATTCATATTGATTTAGGTTCTCGAAACCTTAAAATATTGAACAAAATCTATATAGAACCTTATAATAAGCACAATAATCACCGTAATCACGAAGCCCATGTGATGACACTTGATATTATAAGGACCAATGATGAAAAAAGTTTCATTTTTAGACTAAACAGGATGAAAAAATATACAAACTACCTTAATCATGTCAAATCTTGTGTTTAACCGTTCTTTATTGCAAAAGTAACCTGCAAAGCCAACACATTAAAGAAACATAGTAAAAGCCTTTTTAGGAACAAACCTGATATAATAAAGCCTCCAACCAATATATTTATAAGATAAAAATACAAAAAGTTAAAAATGATGAAATCAATTACATGTAAGGATTAAAATAAAAACTTGTTAAGAAAGAGCCATCTGCAGGAAGGATATTTGAATCAACATGTATTTTCCGATGGTTTCAAATTTTGAATTATCCGAAATTCATGGAAGGAGATAGAATTTGTTGAGAAATATAAGGATTCAAAATACAGGTTAAAATTTAATATTATTTTATTGATGACTACTTGTATTATTAACTTAATGATTTGAACGTTTTAAAAAAATAATATTATTATATTCAATCTATTTTTAGAAAGAGTTAGATTTCTTTTATAAGATAGTATATATATATATATATATATATATATATATATATATATATACAGAGAGAGAGAGAGACAGAGAGAGAGAGAGAGAGAGAGAGAGAGAGAGAGAGAGAGAGAGAGAGAGAGAGAGAGAGAGAGAGAGAGAGAGAGAGAGAGAGAGAGACTTATGGTCTCCTGTTGCGGAGTGACTATAAGAAAAGACTTCATGATAACTTTAGGCGTAAGTTGTACTAAAAAGATAAACAAGTGCTGTTTATGTTAAAATGAAAGTCTAGAATTTTAACTTTATTAGAGAAGATGCAAGCAAAAATGAAAACATAGACAATAATTGCATATGGGGCTCAAATAGACTGCAACACATGTTAGCACTGAAATGGATAAAAAGTTGCTAATATAGTGAGATTTCATATATGTTTGCTTATAATCTGTTTTAAATCGTTAATCAGTTAGTAGTCCATCTTTGATGGTTTCCTTTACCGATGGATATATAGCCAGAATATGCTTGTATATAACAAAACTATGAGATATCCCTTTGACACTAAATATCATGTTGTTTTTCAGACTAATCTGCAAGTTTTGTTATGATTGTTTCAATCTCCAATGTAGATATCCATTATGTTCACATGGTAGATACATGTTCATCTCAATATTCATGATACCATTTTTTCTTTGTTTCTTTCAATGAATCCAATAAATTTAAGAAAAAAAACTATAACAAATTCAAATATTCAGTTATCACAATTAAAAGGTTTCGACTAAGGCAAATTGTTTTAATGTGCTACTATTTTCCCTATAAAATTACTTTGTAGATTGCAACACATTTAAAAACAGAAAAATATAAGTAAATTTCTTAATTGCCCTCTTCAGGGGGTGTCCGTGTCCTCAAGTGTCATCTTCATTTTCACACCTACAGTAAATTGCAGTCACAACATCTATGTGCTTGTTCAAGCCTATAACGATTTTACTTTCCCTGCAAGATTTCCAGAACACAATCTTTTATTTATACGAAAACTTTTAATTAACATTAAAAGTGTGATTGTTAAGATATATATAATTGTGTATAATATAATAATGGATAGAGTAATGAACCAAGAATAAATAACTTCATGTTTGTTTATTAAATCGTTAATCAATGTTTGTTTATTAAATCGTTAATCAGTGGGTAGTTTGTCGCTGCTGCTATTGGGTCCCTTTACCGGCAGATATATAATTAGTTTTTTAATAATGTGAAATGCAATTGTAAAAGTTTTATATGCGATTTTACAGATTTAATTTATTAACAATTAAAACAATTTTATTTTACCTATCATGTCAACCACCGGTCCAATTATGACAAATTTGCAAATTTTGAGTTGCCAGTGTTATTGAAAAAAAAACCCACCGCTCCTCTCCATGTCCAGAGAAAATGTGAGTTGGCACGCGTCCATTAGGCACCATGACATCCTTCACTAACACGGATAGTTCCTTGTTCAAATTGTCAACGTAGGCACACCTATATAAACGATCAATACTACTTCCCAAAACATACCATCTCTCTCTCTCTCTCTCTCTCTCTCTCTCTCTCTCTCTCTCTCTCTCTCTCTCTCTCTCTCTCTCTCTCTCTACATACAAACAATAATGGGAACGTCCAACTCTAGTATTTCTGCAGTTGTTCTTTTAATATCAATTCTAATAGTAGCAGCATCAGCAGGAAGTTTTTACGATGACATGGACATCACTTTTGGGGGTGAACGTGCTAAAATTGTGAATGGAGGTGAGGATCTTTCACTGTCACTCGACCAATACTCTGGATCGGGTTTCCAGTCGAAGCATGAGTACCTGTTTGGAAGGTTCGACATGCAACTCAAACTAGTACCAGGCAATTCTGCTGGCACCGTCACCACATTCTACGTGAGTACCATCGATCGGTTTCAATCTTGAATTATATATATATATATATATATATATATATATATATATATATATATATATATATATATATATATATATATATATATATATATATATATATATATATATATTGTCACTCACTTGTATTAATCTTTTAAAAGCTGATAATAACCATGTCTTTGTATTAAATCACATCAGTTGTCATCACAAGGTGCGGGTCACGATGAGATCGACTTCGAGTTCTTGGGCAACTCCACGGGAAACCCTTACACAATTCACACCAATGTGTATTCACAAGGGAAAGGAAACAAAGAACAGCAGTTCCACCTTTGGTTTGACCCTACTGCAGCCTTCCACACCTATACCATCGTATGGAACAGTCTAAGAATTATGTAAGTCATGCATCCAACATAAACATTTGGTTCTCTTCCTTTCTCATGTTTTTCTACTATTCCTAAAACTCTTTGTCTCTGCAGTTTCTTGATAGATAACATACCAGTGAGGGTGTTCAATAACAATGATGCTGCTGGAGTCCCATTTCCCAAGAGCCAACCCATGAGGGTGTATGCCAGCCTGTGGAACGCGGATGACTGGGCAACCCAAGGTGGGCGTGTGAAGACTGACTGGACGAATGCGCCTTTCACCGCGTTATACAGGAAATTCAATGCCAATGCCAAAAAAGTTGGTCCCAATTCAGTATCTTCAAACTCAATAAATGATAACCAGTCATGGAGTACCCAAGGACTTGATGCAGCTGGCCGAAACAGGATCCGGTGGGTGCAAACCAAGCACATGATCTACAACTACTGCAACGACCGCAAACGGTTTCCCAATGGTATTTCAGCGGAATGCAAGACCTCTAGATTCCTTTAAGCCTGCTTACTAACTTGATATCTATATTTTTTATTTTTTATTGATCGATTTCTGATTCTGATGATTATTTATTCTTTGATTCATTGTAAACATTCAAATTGAAATTACAAATAAATAAACAAGTATAAGATTCTATTTTCACTTTAAAAACACATTCTATAGTGGCACACTAAAATAACTGTTCTCTTCATTTCTAATTATATAGTTCAGTTGCTCAAAATTAAAAGTCGTAACTAAAAACATTAGAGTAAATTACACGAATGGTCCTTATGGATTGGGGTAATTTGCACGTTTGGTCCTTAACTTATATTTTTAACTCGGAAGGTTCCTACGGTTTGTTTTTGTTACGTGCTTGGTCCCTACAGTTTGTTTTTGTTACGCACTTGGTCCCTGTTTTACCTAAAATGACTATTATTTAAATAAGAAAAAATTGTGGGGTAGGTAAGGTGAGTAGGGTGGGGTTGGGGGTGTGTTTACTTAAATAAATTAAAATATCAAGGGAAAAATAGTATCTTTAGGTAAGACAGAGACCAAGCGCGTAACAAAAACAAACAGTAGGAACCTTCCGAGTTAAAAAAATTAGTTAGGGACCAAACACGCAAATTACCCTAAACCATAGGGACCATCCGTGTAATTTACTCAAAACATTATAATTTTTAAAATCATTTTTCGTTCGACACTACATACAAATTTCATTATGTGTAGAATTACCAACAAAAAATGATCCTCGTGGTATGTCATTGTTTTCGATATGAAACATTGTATATGGTGAAAATTGTGCAACGGAGGTCTTGTGATTATTGAAGAAACACATGCATTTACTTTATGACACAAAAACATGGGCATATGACTGAGTGATTGATGAAGATGTTAACTTTGAAGAGAAGAATTCCGAATTTGAAAAGTGTGATTTTGGACTTTTGTTACAAAAAATGTAAGCAAAAATGAAAACTTAATAAAACTACAATAATTGTAGATTGGGCTTAAATAGAATTCAACATATAAGTCTTGACACGAAAATGGGTAAAAAGTTGCTAATTTTGCGAGATTTCATATATGTTTGTTGATGATCTGTATTATCTTTAATCAACTGGAAGTCCATCGTTGATGGCTTCCTTTACGGATGGATATATAGCAAATATATGCTTGTACGTATTAATACATTTGAGACATCGTAACTATTAGATGCCGGTTTAACACAAAATATCATGTTGTTTTCAGACTAATTTAAATTTTTGTTACAATTGTTTCAATCTCTCGTATATATATCCATTATGTTCACATTGTAGATACATGTTTATCCCTTTCATGGTACCTTTTTTTTTTCTTGGTTTCGTTAAATGAATACATTAAATTTAATGAAAAAACTATAATATATATAAATATTCAATTATCACCATTAAAAGGTATTGCTTATGGCAAATTGTTTTAACTACTATTATTTTACCCTATAAAATTGGTTTTTAGATTACAACACATTTGAAAACTCAAAGAGACACATAACGGTAAATTTCTTAGTTACCCTCTTCAAAGAGTGTCCTCGTCTTCAAATGTGATCTTTAATTTCACACCTACAGTAAATTGCCATTTGCAGACACATCTATGTACATGTTCATACCTATGACAAATTGACTTCCCCTGCCAAATTTCAAGTACTCAATCAAGATCCTAACCTTTTATTTATATGAAAACTTTTAATTAACATTAATAATGTGATTGTTAAGATATATAATTGAAAATAATATAATAATAGATAGTGTAATGAACCAAGAATAAATAATCTCGAAAACCAGTTTACAGGTTTCCTAACCATATATCATTCTTTAATGTACATAGAGTTGAGTTACATCTATTTCTTATAAATCTCTTACTTCATACAAGTGATGCTTTCATTTAAAGCGGAAACCGAGGAGGGAGAGGGAAACTAAAATTTTAGACAAAATGAACGAATTTGGTAATGAAACTAAATGAAAAGGAAAATGTTTGCGGAATCTGCATCTGATTTTATCATAAATAAGTGTTAACACCAAAATGGGTAAATGTAACGACTCGATTTCCTAAGGAAATTTTTCGTTTTTGATTATCTAAACACATTTCCATAAATTACAAAATCCCATCTATATTTTTTTTCAAACTCATATCAATTACAACTTCTATTTAAAACATCAGAGTGTCCCAAAAAACGTCTGTGAGAGAGTGTACACCCCGCCATTAAGCCTTGCCCCTCCCCTTAGAATCCGATGTATTTGAAACAAATCCACAACCTGTAAGTTAATGTTTAGTGAGTTCCCCAGATCATACCACACACAAAGTTCCCATATCACATATCATATTAGCTAGAAACCTACATATCACACAAGCCATGTTTTCGAAGTAAATTGTTATTTTCATTATTTAACCTTTTCAAAAAAAAACCCCTTTGTGATCCTTGCGCAATGAGATATAAAATTTTGTCCCTTGTCTATGAGGATCGACCCTTCTTACATCGTACTACTTTTTAGTGCATTAAAACAGTGTATTTGGTGTCTATTGTACCCCTATTATTTGTTAGGTTTCACACACCCAACAGTCTTGATTCAAATTTTGTTCTTGTTTCCAAGGATGTAAAGTTCTATGAGTTTGTGATTCCTTTTAAGCTTAAACCCTATTCTGTAACTGATAAGTCCAATGTTATCTTGAGTACTAGTGATCCGTTTTTCTATGATGAGTCTTTGTTATTTAGTTCTCTTCATGAAAACACTAGTTTAGATGACTTTAGAGTTATCCATAAGTCAGATAGTATTAGTGCATACCTTAATCCGGATGAGACAAATAATTATGATGTCAACAACCTGACCGACGTGGTACAAGTGCCTCTTTCTGATGAGAAAGTTCCCAATTCATCTTCTTTGATCGAGGAAAAGTAGTCAAATGGCGGTCAGTTTGTAAGGTCACTAGGCCTGGTCGTGATGATGTTTACATGCCTGTTAGCTAGATCTAGTGATTATGTTGTTGAGGGAAGACATAAATATGGAATTGAAAGATGTATAAATTATTCTTTATTAACAAATGAAAATAAGTGTTTTTTGTCTAATCTAAATAAAACATGTGAACCAACAACATATAAAGAGGCTGTTTCTAAGCTAAATTGGGTCAAAGCAATGAATGAAGAAATGGAGGCTTTGTATAGAAATCTTACATGGGAAATACCTGATCTTCCTAAACATAGAAAGCCAATTGGTTGGTGGTGGATATATAAAATTAAATATAAATCAAATAGAGAAATTGAAAGATACAAAGTTAGGCTTGTTGCAAAAGGGTACAGTCAACGAGAGGGTATAGACTATGATGACACATTTTCTCAAGTTGAAAAGATTGTTACTGTTATGATTATTATTAATTTAGTTGTTAATAAATATTTGTCTCTTTATCAATTGACATTAATAATGATTTTCTTTACGGTGATTTAATTGAAGGCGTTTATATGAGTTTGCCTGAAGGATATCACTCAAGTAAAGATAATAAATTTTGCAAACTTGTCAAATCATTATATAGGCTTAAACATGCCCTTAGATGAGAAGTTGTGTTCTTCTCTTTCAAGTTTTAGTTTTATTCAAAGCATAAATGATTACTCTTTGTTTCTTAGGTCAAAATGTGGTACTTTTGTTATATTACTTGTATATGTGGATGATATCATTTTAACAAGCAACTGTTTTTCTGAAATCAGTTGTGTGAGGATTTTCTCATGTCTCAATTTTTAATTAAAGAGATTGGAGAATTAAAATATTTTCTAGGCATAGAGTTCATGTCTTTTAATGGTGGTCTTTGTTTAAATCAAAGAAAATCTTATTTATAACTTCTTCATCAATTTGGAATGCTTGCTTGCAAACATGTGAAAACTACTCTAGAAACTAATTTAGTCATTCCAAAGGATTGTGATACAGATAGTTCTGATAGTTTTGTTAGTATTTTTGAATTTTAAAAACTTATACGTAACCTCATTTATTTAACTGTTGCTAGACCATATATTGCTTATGATGTTCAAATTCTTAGTCAACATATGCATAAACCTCAAAAGTCCCATTTAAACATTGCTTTTAGGTTGTTGAGGTATTTAAAGTCTAGTCTAATCAAAGAAAAGATGTTTTTATTCGTAAATCTAATGTTTTTGATCTTGTTGCATATGTGGATGCTGACCGTGCCAAGTGCCTTACCACTAACAGCGTACTTAGTTTATTGGAGAGGTTCTCTTATTTCCTAGAAAAGTAAGAAACAAAGTATAGTGTCCAGATCTTCCACTGAATCTAAATACCGTGCTTTGGGGTCTGTTACTTGTGAAATTTTGAGAGTATTAAATTTTTTATTTGATCTTGGTTTTAAAAATTTAACTCAAGTTATTATTATTATTATTTGTGATAAGGAGTCTATAATCCAATTAGCTGTTAAAACCAGCTTTTATGAAAAGTTGAAGCATTTTAAAGTAGATGTTCATTTTGTGAGGAAAAAAAACTGATAGTGGTATTGTTGAAGTTGTTAAGGTTGACTCTTATGATTAGAATGCTGACAATCTTACAAAATCTTTAGTTTCGTTTCAACATGAAAATTTTCAAAAAGATTGGGTCTTATTGACCTTTTTTATGATAAATAATTAAAATGTTAAGTTTGAGAGGGGGTGTTCTATATATTTATTTATTTAAGCTTAACATTTTATAATTTTTGGATAGTTTGGTCAATTTTTGTATTGATGTTATTGTGCATGGATTTTGTAAGTTTCTTATTGCAAATACGAGTTTGTTGATACGCCAGGTCATTTTTCATGACCCGGGTATGTATGCTTGTTTGTCAGCTGGCTCGTCTCAATCATCTGATACATTATGTAGATTGCTATATTCTGTATGCTAGGGTTTGTATTTCCGATCACAGTAAAATCATTTTGTGTATACGTTAGAGTGTGAATGTTATGTAGCAAGGATTTTCTTTGTAAGTATTGTCGTACAAACGAACTGGTTTATGGTGAATAAATTGTCCATGTCCGGAAGTTCTTGAGTTTTTACGTTTCTAATATGCTTGTAGGTATTTATAGAGTTGAGACAAAAGAACTTGTTTTGTTATGATTGATTGATTGTTATAATCTCCTTTGAATATCCACTATGTTCACATGGTAGATTCATGTTCATCCCATGCAAGATACCTTTTTTTTTTTCTTGGTTTGTTTCAATGAATCCGTCTATAACATATATAAATATTAAACTATCACCATTAAAAGGTTATGACTAAGGCAAATATTTTTAGATGCTATTATTTTCCCTATAAAATTGCTGTTTAGATTACAACACATTTGAAAACTCAAAAAGACAAATAACGGTAAATTTCTTAGTTACCATCTTTAAGGAGTGTCCTCGTCCTCAAACATCATCTTCAGTTTCACACTTACAGTAATTGCAGTCACAACATCTATGTACTTGTTTAAGTCTATGACGAATTTACTTTCCCTGCCAAATTTCAAGAACTCAATCAAGATCCCAACCTTTCCAAAGAAATCAATATATGAGCAATTTTAATTAATTTTAAGAATGTGATAGTTATGAAATATAATTGTACTTAATATAATAATAATATAATAATGGATAGAGTTCTGAATGAACTAAGAATAAATAATCTTAAAGAACAGATTGTAGGTTTCCTTCCCATATTTCTTTATTCAATGTACATAGAGTTGAGTTTGATTAATTTCTTATAAATCTCCTATTCCATAAAAGTGATGCTTTCATTTAAAGGGGAAACCGAGGATGTAGAGGGAAACCAAGATTTTAGATAAAATGGACGAATTTGGTAATGAACTTAAATGAAAAGGAAGATGTTTGGGGAATTTGCGTACGGTTTTATCATCAATAAGATAAGATGGTTCCTTTACAGAGGGATTTATAATTAGTTTTTTAATAGTGTCAAATGTGATTGTAAATGTCAACCACCGGTCCAACTATGACAAATTTGCAAATTTTGAGTTGGCAGACGTATAGAAAAAAAAACCCACCGCTCCTGCCCATGTCCAAAACCAGAAGAATAATGTGAGTTGGCACGCGTCAATAGATGTTGTGCATCCATTAGGCACCATGACATCCTTCAGTAACAAAGATGGTTCCTATTGAAAACTGTCAACGTAGCCACACCTATATATATAAACAATATCAGTACTACTTCCCACAAGCATAACATCTCTCTCTCTCTCTCTCTCTCTCTCTCTCTCTCTCTCTCTCTCTCTCTCTCTCTACATACAAACAATAATGGGAACGTCCAACTCTAATATTTCTGCAGTTGTTCTTTTAATATCAATTCTAATAGTAGCAGCATCAGCAGGAAGTTTTTACGATGACATGGACATCACTTTTGGGGGTGAACGTGCTAAAATTGTGAATGGAGGTGAGGATCTTTCACTGTCACTCGACCAATACTCTGGATCGGGTTTCCAGTCGAAGCACGAGTACCTGTTTGGAAGGTTCGACATGCAACTCAAACTAGTACCAGGCAATTCTGCTGGCACCGTCACCACATTCTACGTGAGTACCATCGATCGGTTTCAATCTTGAATTATATATATATATATATATATATATATATATATATATATATATATATATATATATATATATATATATATATATATATATATATATATATATATATATATATATATATTGTCACTCACTTGTATTAATCTTTTAAAAGCTGATAATAACCATGTCTTTGTATTAAATCACATCAGTTGTCATCACAAGGTGCGGGTCACGATGAGATCGACTTCGAGTTCTTGGGCAACTCCACGGGAAACCCTTACACAATTCACACCAATGTGTATTCACAAGGGAAAGGAAACAAAGAACAGCAGTTCCACCTTTGGTTTGACCCTACTGCAGCCTTCCACACCTATACCATCGTATGGAACAGTCTAAGAATTATGTAAGTCACGCATCCAACATAAACATTTGGTTCTCTTCCTTTCTCATGTTTTTCTACTGTTCCTAAAACTCTGTCTCTGCAGTTTCTTGATAGATAACATACCAGTGAGGGTGTTCAATAACAATGATGCTGCTGGAGTCCCATTTCCAAAGAGCCAACCCATGAGGGTGTATGCCAGCCTGTGGAACGCGGATGACTGGGCAACCCAAGGTGGGCGTGTGAAGACTGACTGGACGAATGCGCCTTTCACCGCGTCATACAGGAAATTCAATGCCAATGCCAAAAAAGTTGGTCCCAATTCAGTATCTTCAAACTCAATAAATGATAACCAGTCATGGAGTACCCAAGGACTTGATGCAGCTAGCCGAAACAGGATCCGATGGGTGCAAACCAAGCACATGATCTACAACTACTGCAACGACCGCAAACGGTTTCCCAATGGTATTTCAGCGGAATGCAAGAGCTCTAGATTCCTTTAAGCCTGCTTACTAACTTGATATCTATATTTTTTATTTTTTATTGATCGATTTTTGATTCTGATGATTATTTATTCTTTGATTCATTGTAAACATTCAAATTGAAATTACAAATAAATAAACAAGTATAAGATTCTATTTTCACTTTAAAAACACATTCTATAGTGGCACACTAAAATAACTGGTCTCTTCATTTCTAATTATATAGTTGAGTTGCTCAAAATTAAAAGTCGTAACTAAAAACATTATAATTTTTAAAATCATTTTTCCTTCGACACTACATACAAATTTCATTATGTGTAGAATTACCAACAAAAAATGATCCTCGTGGTCTGTCATTGTTTTCGATATGAAACATTGTATATGGTTGAAATTTGTGCAACAGAGGTCTTGTGATTATTGAAGAAACACATGCATTTACTTTATGACACAAAAACATGGGCATATGACCGAGTGATTGATGAAGATGCTAACTTTGAAGAGAAGAATTCCGAATTTGAAAAGTGTTATTTTTGACTTTTGTTACAGAAAATGTTAGCGAAAATGAAAACTTAATAAAAATACAATAATTGCAGATTGGGCTCAAATAGACTTCAACATATAAGTCTTGACACGAAAATGGGTAAAAAGTTGCTAATTTTGCGAGATTTCATATATGTTTGTTGATGATCTGTATTAATCTTTAATCAACTGGAAGTCCATCATTGATGGTTTCCTTTACGGATGGATATATAGCAAATATATGCTTGTACGTATTAATACATTTCAGACATCGTAACTATTAGATACCGGTTTGACACAAAATATCATGTTGTTTTTAGATTAATCTAAATTTTTGTTACAATAGTTTCAATCTCTCGTATATATATCCATCATGTTCACATTGTAGATACATGTTTATCCCTTTCATGGTACCATTTTTTTCTTGGTATCGTTAAATGGATACGTTAAATTTAATGAAAAAACTATAATATATATAAATATTCAATTATCACCATTAAAAGGTATCGCCTAAGGCAAATTGTTTTAACTACTATTATTTTACCCTATAAAATTGTCTTTTAGATTACAACACATTTGAAAACTCAAAGAGACACATAACGATAAATTTCTTAGTTACCCTCTTCAAAGAGTGTCCTCGTCTTCAAATGCGATCTTCAATTTCACACCTATAGTAAATTGCAATTTGGAGACACATCTATGTACATGTTCACACCTATGACAAATTTACTTCCCCTGCCAAATTTCAAGTACTCAATCAAGATACCAACCTATTATTTATATGAAAACTTTTAATTAACATTAATAATGTGATTGTTAAGATATATAATTGAAAATAATATAATAACCGATAGAGTAATGAACCAAGAATAAATAATCTCGAAAACCAGTTTACAGGTTTCCTAACCATATTTCATTCTTTAATGTACATAGAGTTGAGTATTTCTTATAAATCTCTTATTTCATACAAGTGATGCTTTCATTTAAAGCGGAAACCGAGGAGGGAGAGGGAAACTAAAATTTTAGACAAAATGAACGAATTTGGTAATGAAACTAAATGAAAAGGAAAATGTTTGCGGAATTTGCATCCGATTTTACCATAAATAAGTGTTAACACCAAAATGGGTAAACATAACAACTCGATTTTCCAAATGAAATTTTTCGTTTTTGATTATCTAAACACATTTCCATAAATTACAAAATCCCATCCATATTTTTTTTTCAAACTCATATCAATTACAACTTCTATTTAAAACATCAGAGTGTCCCAAAAAAACGTCTGCGAGAGAGTGTACGCGCCGCCATCAAGCCTTTCCCCTCCCCTTAGAATCCGATGTATTTGAAACAAATCCACAACCTGTAAGTTAATGCTTCGTGAGTTCCCGAAATCATACCACACACAAAGTCCCCATATCACATATCATATTAGCTAGAAACCTACATATCACACAAGCCATGTTTTCAAAGTAAATTGTTATTTTCATTATTTAACCTTTTCAAACAAAACCCCCTTTGTGACCCTTGCGCAATGAGATATAAAATTTTGTCCCTTGTCTATGAGGATCGACCCTTCTTACATCGTACTACTTTTTAGTGCATTAAAACAGTGTATTTGGAGTCCATTGTACCCCTATTATTTGTTAGGTTTCACACACCCAATAGTCTTGATTCAAATTTTGTTTTTGTTTCCAAGGATGTAAAGTTCTATGAGTTTGTGATTCCTTTTAAGCTTAAATCCTATTCTGTAACTGAGAAATCCAATGTTATCTTGAGTAGTAGTGATCCGTTTTTCTATGATGAGTCTTTGTTATTTAGTTCTCTTCATGAAAACACTAGTTTAGATGACTTTAGAGTTATCCATAAGTCAGATAGTATTAGTGCATACCTTAATTCGGATGAGACAAATAATTATGATGTCAACAACCTGACTGACGTTGTGACAACCCGACATTTTGAGACAATATAATGTAACACCAGTCAAATTTAGGCCAAAATATAACTTTCCTAAAATATTATTTTGGTTAAATAAAGTGGTAGGAATTGTATCAAGGTTTTCGTACATATAAAAAACATTAAAATCCGAGTTATAATGGAGAAGTTATGACCAACCAAAGATTCTCGGCAAAACCAGGCAACACCGATTAAGCGAAAAACGTGAAGTTTCAATACAATAACATTTAGCCTTAGGTATCTAAACGATAGTCGTAGATTTCGTTAAACCATGATCATGCATAAAAAGAACGCCCAAAACGGACATCGTATTAAGAAGTTACAAATTTTCTAAGTTTTGTAACAGCGGCACACAGCTAAAAACTCGAAATAAAGATCGAGCGATTTTTAGCCGACACAACTTAAACGAGAGTTGAAGGTCTCGACAATAGTAGTTCGATGGTAAAAAGACAAACGAAAACGGACGTCGGGTAAAGAAGTTATGGATTTTTAATGAAGTTATCGTGTCCCGGCCTATAAATTAAAATATAATTAAAAATAAATTCAAAATTTGCTGACGGAGTCTAAATGAAAGTTGTAGAGTATTTTCTCACCTTCGCGTGGATATAAAGAATGTCAAAAATGGAGCCCGTATGCGAATGTTATGGATTTTACAAGTTCGTGGCACACACACCGAAACGATTTACGTCCAGCGTACCCTCGTACGCCCAACGTACTCGGATGCTAGGCTCCGGATTGTCCATGTCGCTTCGACGCTTCTTCCGAGGATGCGGTAAGCGCTGACGTCGCGTATGTCCAGCGTACTCCGAAGTTACGCCCAACGTAACGAGTACGCCCAACGTACTCCGAATTTACGCCCAACGTAATCCCTCTTCCAGCACCCTATAAATAGAATGCGAGGGTGCCGACTGCCTTTGCTAAAAATCTTCATTCCTCTCACATTTTCACCTTGTTTTTCATGCCGACAACACCCCGACTTCCCAGTTTCATATCTAAGGCCCGACGAAGGTCCGAAGCCTCGAGATTCCCGAGAATCTTGTCACTTTCCGGTCAAGGTGCCGCCCGAGAAAATCTTGTTTTCTTCAAATCACCGACTTTCTTCGGTGAGTTCATACCCCTATAAACTACATTTTTAAATGTGTTATCAATACTTTTTATATACACTTTTAAGGGGGGGAATACAAGTAAACACACGATTATTATCGTGTGTAACCCAAAGTTTCACTAAATACTCATTTTTATCAAGTAAATCATATGTGATTCATAACCACTACATGGAACCTTTCGTACGCAAAATATATCACGATATCATCTTGTCTTTTGAAAGTAAATATGTTGTTTTACATATACGAATCAAACACTTTATTTATACTTTGAGTATATGTGTTCATTTATGTCACCACAAAAGTTACACATTACATAACAAGTGAGCATTTCACTAGTGTTTACTATACAAACGAAACAAACTTTTGGAAAAACTATAATAGTTTACGACAAACATTTTTACATGTTAAAAACTCTTTATCAAACTGTCTTACATACTTTATGTTTCCTTTCAAACGCTGTCAGAATCGTATTTCAAACAAAGGTCTTCTTATACTTAAAATCGTTCTTATCAAACAAACTACTTTCAAATCGTCTTATAAACTGACATCAAGTCATCATTCCTTATTTATTAAACTTGTCAAACGTTATACAAAACTTCTTTTATATTTTTCTATTGTCAAATGCACGCCTATACATGTGTAATTATATATATATATATATATATATATATATATATATATGATGTATACATATATAGACATAAAAGTTTTCCATCAGTTGGTTCAGTACCTTTGGGTAGCAAAGGCATATTTCGGTTATACACCCACACTACTAGTAACTATAATAGGTATAGTTAGGATATACTACTTACCATTCCAAGTACAAGGAATCACACAAGAGTCAGTTTATTTATGAGTCTATACTAATACATCACATACTATATGAAGAGATACGATTACATAAAATTACAAGGCATACAAATTTCAAGACATACAATTACAAGAGATACAATCACATAAGATAGTGTACTAGATATTCATGAAATTTCACATACTACAAAGTACCATATCAAAGAGATATTTTAATATACAAGAAACAAATGGACATTTTCATACGTAAATCTGTTTTATACTAGGTTTTGTGAGACATTTCATGTACTTTTGAGTATGCATTATTAAGTCCTGTATTATATACCATAATCCCTTGTAGGGGGAGCGTGATACTTGTGTATAGATCTATACGGGATTGACAATCCCGCATCTAAACAGTTAGCTACAGTTAGACCGGAAGGTCTGGGGTGACAAATGTCATAACATTTCAATGCCTGAAGAACGTTGTTACAGGAAGTCTGGGTCATTAGCATGGTTATAAAACTCACACGGAGTATTAAAAACACGTTGATTTACGGGGTTATCATATACCTTAGCGATTATATATGTACACAAATCTACTATTTTAGACATGAAGAACATCATGGTAGTTTATTTTTGGGACTTTTAAACCACTACCCACTTATAAACAAATATTGGATTTCTGAAGCAAACATTCAAAACAGTCGGGTCTTGGTAGAAGGCTACATTTTATACTAGTAGAAAATATGGGATTTTCTAGGGTTTTCAAACATTTACAATTACTTACAAACATGTTCGTTGGTACGAACTTTCCTTCAAACATTTACAGGTCTTTCTTTACAGCTTTACAAATCAAAGTCACATAAATACTTATGAATTCACCAACATTATTGTTGATACTCGCTTTCAAAATAACTTGTATTCCCAAGACACGAATGGATAGGTACGACTACCAAGTTCTCTGAAGACGGAGCGATCAAGACTCGTCTTTTATTTTTTTATTCATTTTGTAGAATTATACTATGAAAAAACTCAAATGTAATTAAAATTATACTATTAATGCAATGGATGATGTTGTTGCTTGTTTACTACTTTGCATTGTTGTGATACATTACATGATGTCCTCCGCCCCAGAACGTTTCCGCCGTTCTCGGTTTTGGGGTGTGATAGACGTGGTACAAGTGCCTCTTTCTGATGAGAAAGTTCCCAATTCATCTTCTTTGATCGAGGAAAAGTAGTCAAATTCTAGTCCTTCTGGCGGTCAGTCTGTAAGGTCACTAGGCCTGGTTGTGATGTTCACATGCCTGTTAGCTAGATCTAGTGATTATGTTGTTGAGGGAAGACATAAATATGGAATTGAAAGATCTATAAATTATTCTGTATTAACAAATGAAAATAAGTGTTTTGTGTCTAATCTAAATAAAACACGTGAACCAACAACATATAAAGAGGCTGTTTCTAAGCTAAATTGGGTCAAAGCAATAAATGAAGAAATGGAGGCTTTGTATAGAAATCTTACATGGGAAATAAATGATCTTCCTAAACATAGAAAGCCAATTGGTTGGTGGTGGATATATAAAATTAAATATAAATCAGATAGAGAAATTGAAAGATACAAAGTTAGGCTTGTATAGGCTTAAAATAGAGAAATTGAAAGATACAAAGATAATAAATTTTGCAAACTTGTCAAATCATTATATAGGCTTAAACATGCCCCTAGAAAATGGAATGAGAAGTTGTGTTCTTCTCTTTCAAGTTTTAGTTCTATTCAAAGCATAAATGATTACTCTTTGTTTGTTAGGTCAAAATGTGATACTTTTGTTATATTACTTGTATATGTGGATGATATCATTTTAACAAGCAACTGTATTTCTGAAATCAGTTGTGTGAGGATTTTCTCATGTCTCAATTTTTAATTAAAGACTTTGGAGAATTAAAATATTTTCTAGGCATAGAGTTCATATCTTTTAATGGTGGTATTTGTTTAAATCAAAGAAAATTCTATTTATAACTTCTTCATGAATTTGGAATGCTTGCTTGCAAACCTGTGAAAATTACTCTAGAAACTAATTTAGTTATTCCAAAG
This sequence comes from Lactuca saligna, assembly GCF_052625555.1. Taxonomy (NCBI): domain Eukaryota; kingdom Viridiplantae; phylum Streptophyta; class Magnoliopsida; order Asterales; family Asteraceae; genus Lactuca; species Lactuca saligna. Next base: position 136,139,127 of record NC_136423.1, on the reverse strand, counting down.
GATTGTGATACAGATAGTTCTGACAATTTTGTTAATATTTTTGAATTTTAAAAACTTATACGTAAGCTCATTTATTTAACTATTGCTAGACCATATATTGCTTATGGTGTTCAAATTCTTAGTCAACATATGCATAAACCTCAAAAGTACCATTTGAACTTTGCTTTTAGGTTGTTGAGGTATTCAAAGTCCAGTCTAATCAAAGAATAGATGTTTTTTATTCATAAATCTAATGTTTTTGATCTTGTTGCATATGTGGATGCTGACTGTGCCAAGTGCCTTACCACTAATAGGGTACTTAGTTTATTGGAGAGGTTCTCTTATTTCCTAGAAAAGTAAGAAGCAAAGTATAGTGTCCAGATCTTCCACTGAATCTAAATACCGTGCTTTGGGGTCTGTTACTTGTGAAATTTTGAGAGTATTAAATTTTTATTTGATCTTGGTTTTAAAAATTTAACTCGAGTTATTATTATTATTATTTGTGATAAGGAGTCTATAATCCAATTAGCTGTTAAAACTAGTTTTTATGAAAAGTTGAAGCATTTTAAAGTAGATTTTCATTTTGTTAGGAAAAAAACTGATAGTGGTATTGTTGAAGTTGTTAAGGCTAACTCTTATGATTAGAATTCTGACAATCTTACAAAATCTTTAGTTTCGTTTCAACATGAAAATTTTCAAAAAGATTGGGTCTTATTGACCTTTTTCATGATAAATGATTAAAATGTTAAGTTAGAGAGGGGGTGTTCTATATATTTATTTATTTAAGCTTAACATTTTATAATTTTTGGATAGTTTGGTCAATTTTTGTATTGATGTTATTGTGCATGGGTTTTGTAAGTTTCTTATTGCAAATATGAGTTTGTTGATATGCCATGTCATTTTTCATGACCAGGGTATGTATGCTTGTTTGTCAGCTGGCTCGTCTCAATCATATGATACATTCTGTAGATTGCTATATCTTTTATGTCTAACTCTCGATTAGGGTTTTCTGTATTATCTAGGATTTGTATTTCCGATCACAGTAAAATCATTTTGTGTATACGTTAGAGTGTGAGTGTTATGTAGCAAGGATTTTCTTTGTAAGTATTGTCGTACAAACGGACTGGTTTATGGTGAATAAATTGTCCATGTCCGGAAGTTCTTGAGTTTTTACGTTTCTAATATGCTTGTACGTATTTATAGAGTTGAGACGAAAGAACTTATTTTGTTATGATTGATTGATTGTTATAATCTCCTTTGAATATCCACTATGTTCACATGGTAGATACATGTTCATCCCATGCAAGATACCTTTTTTTTTCTTGGTTTCTTTCAATGAATCGGTCTATAGCATATATATAAATATTCAACTATCACCATTAAAAGGTTATGACTAAGGCAAATAATTTTAGATGCTATTATTTTCCCTATAAAATTGCTGTTTAGATTACAACACATTTGAAAACTCAAAAAGACAAATAACGGTAAATTATTTAGTTACCATCTTTAAGGAGTGTCCTCGTCCTCAAACATCATCTTCAGTTTCACACTTACAGTAATTGCAGTCACAACATCTATGTACTTGTTTAACTCTATGACGAATTTACTTTCCCTGCCAAATTTCAAGAACTCAATCAAGATCACAACCTTTCCAAAGAAATCAATATATGCGCCATTTTAATTAATTTTAAGAATGTGATAGTTATAAAATATAATTGTACATAATATAATAATGGATAGAGTTCTGAATGAACTAAAAATAAATAATCTTAAAGAACAGACTGTGATTGTAAATGTCAACCACCGGTCCAATTATGACAAATTTGCAAATTTTGAGTTGCCAGTGGTATTGAAAAAAAAAACCCACCGCTCCTCTCCATGTCCAGAAGAATAATGTGAGTTGGCACGCGTCAATAGATGTTGTGCATCCATTAGGCACCATGACATCCTTCAGTAACAAGGATGGTTCCTATTGAAAACTGTCAACGTAGCCACACCTATATATATAAACAATATCAGTACTACTTCCCACAAACATAACATCTCTCTCTCTCTCTCTCTCTCTCTCTCTCTCTCTCTCTCTCTCTCTCTCTCTCTCCATATATAGAAACAATAATGGGAACGTCCAACTCTAGTATTTCTGCAGTTGTTCTTTTAATATCAATTCTAATAGTAGCAGCATCAGCAGGAAGTTTTTACGATGACATGGACATCACTTTTGGGGGTGAACGTGCTAAAATTGTGAATGGAGGTGAGGATCTTTCACTGTCACTCGACCAATACTCTGGATCGGGTTTCCAGTCGAAGCACGAGTACCTGTTTGGAAGGTTCGACATGCAACTCAAACTAGTACCAGGCAATTCTGCTGGCACCGTCACCACATTCTACGTGAGTACCATCGATCGGTTTCAATCTTGAATTATATATATATATATATATATATATATATATATATATATATATATATATATATATATATATATATATATATATATATATATATATATATATATTGTCACTCACTTGTATTAATCTTTAATTTAAAAGCTGATAATAACCATGTCTTTGTATTAAATCACATCAGTTGTCATCACAAGGTGCGGGTCACGATGAGATCGACTTCGAGTTCTTGGGCAACTCCACGGGAAACCCTTACACAATTCACACCAATGTGTATTCACAAGGGAAAGGAAACAAAGAACAGCAGTTCCACCTTTGGTTTGACCCTACTGCAGCCTTCCACACCTATACCATCGTATGGAACAGTCTAAGAATTATGTAAGTCACGCATCCAACATAAACATTTGGTTCTCTTCCTTTCTCGTGTTTTTCTACTGTTCCTAAACCTCTTTGTCTCTGCAGTTTCTTGATAGATAACATACCAGTAAGGGTGTTCAATAACAATGATGCTGCTGGAGTCCCATTTCCCAAGAGCCAACCCATGAGGGTGTATGCCAGCCTGTGGAATGCGGATGACTGGGCAACCCAAGGTGGGCGTGTGAAGACTGACTGGACGAATGCGCCTTTCACCGCGTTATACAGGAAATTCAATGCCAATGCCAAAAAAGTTGGTCCCAATTCAGTATCTTCAAACTCAATAAATGATAACCAGTCATGGAGTACCCAAGGACTTGATGCAGCTGGCCGAAACAGGATCCGGTGGGTGCAAACCAAGCACATGATCTACAACTACTGCAACGACCGCAAACGGTTTCCCAATGGTATTTCAGCGGAATGCAAGACCTCTAGATTCCTTTAAGCCTCCTTACTAACTTGATACCATATTTTTTATTCTTTATTGATCGATTTCTGATCTTAATGATTATTTATTCTTTGATTCATTGTAAACATTCAAATTGAAATTACAAATAAATAAACAAGTATAAGATTCTATTTTCACTTTAAAAACGCATTCTATAGTGGCACCCAAAAATTGCGGAAATACATTTTCTCTTCATTTCTATTTATATAGTTTGGTTGCCTAAAATTAAAAGTCGTAAGTAAAAACATTATAATTTTAAAACCCTTTTTCCTTCGACACTACATACAAATTTCATTACGTGTAGAATTACCAACAAAAAATGATCCTCGTGTTCTATCATTGTTTTCGATATGAAACATTATATATGGTTAGAATTTGTGCAACAGGGGCCTTGTGATTATTGAAGAAAAACATGCATTTACTTTATGACACAAAAACATGGGCATATGACCAAGTGATAGATGTGTGTAAAACCAACTGGTTTTAATCCTATTAACTTAAACACAAAGACGAACACACGGAAGGCAGTGTACCTATCGATTAGCAGTTTAGTTCAGGTAAGTAGGGTATTGAACACAGGGAACGGTAAACAATTAAAAGAAATGCTAATATTATCTAAATAAAACAAGTAATAGAAAGGAGGTTTCTCTAGTTTTGCAAGACTAGAAACTTAAACAATTAACTAAAATTTAAACTAAGAAACTAAGAGCTAAGCAAATAAAATCAACTAAATTCAATAATAAAGAGGACTTCTGTTTAGGTTCGCTCATTTGTTCCCATGGATGATTTCAATGTATCAGATTAATTCTTCATTGGCTACCGACTAAGATGATTAGTTTAACGTTCACTATTACTAATCGTTAGGAAATAAATTAACTCAAGCAGTGGCCAGTTGTCTAAATTAACGAATTTCCTAGTTATTGATTCCGGTTAAATAAGACTTGTAATGGTTAATTAAATTGGCCCTTCAATTAACGTCTTGCTGATGTTCATCAAACTAGCTGACACATTAACTTACATATCTTCTAGTTAATTCTAGTTTCACATTCGCTATTCCTAGACATACAACTATGTGGTCACAATAATCATACGAAATTAATAACTAAAAGATGTTCATACAACTTAATTACTGATTTATTAACAGAAGAATAGTTATTGTTAACACATAAGGTTCTTTAACAAGCTTAATAAAACATAATAACCAATTAAAATTAATCCTAATCAAATAGTCAATCCATGTTCACAAATTCATCTACCTAAACAGAAGTTATGAGTTTTAGCTCATGATTACAACAGAAACAAGCTCAAAAATGAAATGAATTGGTAAAAATATAATTAAAACAAGAGATTAGGTAAGAGTAAACTTGATTTTGACTTGATTCTCCTTAAAATTGAAAGTAGGGTTGATTCCTTAGCTTCCCACGCTCCAGCAACACCTTTAGTCGACAATTGGCCTCCAAGGGTTCATCTATCTCCTAGGGTATCGATCTGAAAGTCCCTTTATCTAGATTTTCACAAAACAGAGGTGACTCATTGAGTCCAGTGACCTACTCGGCGAGTCCGTCACTTAAAACCTATGTACGGCAAGTCAGCGCGTCTAGAATCGCGAAAGCTCGAAGTGACTCGTCTAGTTTATGGCCTAATTGTCGAGTCCGTTTGGAATCAGCATTTTCTCAAAACACAAAAGTCGTCCGAAATTGTGTCTAGTTTTCAAAACATTTTGATTCTCGTCAATCGGAGTTACGGTTCATGAGATATGGCCAATACACTGACGAGGGGTCAAGCTGTCCAGCAACATCCTTTTTTCTTCAAAATCCATGATCCAAGCTTCCAATCACTAGTTCCGCTACCTTTTCCACCCGAGCATGTCATTGTTGCTGAAAAATGAAATTCTAAACTAATTAAGCACCTTTTGTTTATTAAATGAGACAAAAACAACATAAAGTATTAAGATAATGCATGAATTTTATAACTAAATATACCCATATCAGTGATTGATGAAGATGTTAACTTTGAAATGAAGAATTCCGAATTTGAAAAGTTTGATTTTTGAATTTTGTTAGAGAAGATGTAAGAAAAAATGAAAACTTAAAAAAAATACAATAATTGCAGATTGGGCTCAAATAGACATCAACATATAAGTCTTGACACGAAAATGGATAAACATTTGCAAATTTTGCGAGATTTCATATATGTTTGTTGATGATCTGTATTAATTCTGTAATCAACTGGAAGTTCATTGTTGATGATTTCCTTTACGGATGGATATATAGCCAATATATGCTTGTACGTATTTATACATTTGAGACATCGTTACTATTAGATGCCGGTTTGACACTAAATATCATGTTGCTTTCAGACTAATCTAAATTTTTGTTACAATAGTTTCAATCTCTCTTGTAAATATCCATTATGTTCACATGGTAGATACATGTTTATCCCTTTCATGGTACCATTTTTTTTCTTGGTTTCATTAATTGAATACGTTTTTTTAATGAAAAAACTTTAATATATATAAATATTCAAATATCATGATTAAAAGGTTTTGCCTAAGGCAAATTGTTTTAACTACTATTATTCTACCCTATAAAATTAGTTTTTAGATTACAACACATTTGAAAACTCAAAGAGACACATAATGGTAAATTTCTTAGTTACCCTATTCAAAGAGTGTCCTCGTCCTCAAATGTGATCCTCAATTTCACACTTCACACCTACAGTAAATTGCAATTTCTAGACACATCTATGTACATGTTCACACCTATGACAAATTTACTTCCCCTGCCAAATTTCAAGTACTCAAATCAAGATCCCAACCTTTTATTTATATGAAAACTTTTAATTAACTTTAATAATGTGATTGTTAAGATATATAATTCAAAATAATATAGTAATAGATAGAGTAATGAACCAAGAATAAATAATCTTGAAAACCAGTTTACAGGTTTCCTAACCATATTTCATTCTTTAATGTACATAGGGTTGAGTTACATATATTTCTTATAAATCTCTTATTTTGTACAATTGATGCTTTCATTTAAAGAGGAAACCGAGGAGGGAGAGGGAAACCAAAATTTTAGACAAAATGGACGAATTTTGTAATGAAACTAAATGAAAAGGAAAATGTTTAGGGAATTTTCATCCGATTTTATCAGAAATAAGTGTTAACACGGAAATGGGTAAATGTAACGACCCGATTTTCCAAAGGAAATTTTTCGTTTTTGATTATCCAAACACATTTCCATAAATTACAAAATCCCATCTATATTTGTTTTGAAAGTCATATCAATTATAACTTCTATTTAAAACATTAGAGTGTCCCAAAAAAACGTGTGTGAGAGAGTGTACTCCTCGCCATCATGCCTTGCCCCTCCCCTTAGAATCCGATGTATTTAAAACAAATCCACAACATGTAAGTTAATGCTTAGTGAGTTCCACAGAGCATACCACACACAAAGTCCCCATATCACATATCATATTAGCTAGAAAGCTACATATCACATAAGCCATGCATACATAAACCTGTAAGGATGCCGTGGGCTCACCCCAGGGTCTTACACCATTGTGCTATAGGCTACCCCACATGGTGTTAACTTGGAAATTCCATGGGCTACCCCACATGGCCTTATATCCAATGGATACGGGCTCCCCCGGGGTCTTCCATGCAATAACATACATAATCACATAACATAACATATATCACAAAAATATCTACACATGACACAAACATAAACCTGTAAGGATGCCGTGGGCTCCCCCCAGGGTCTTATACCATTGGTCCATGGGCGACCCCAAATGGTCTTAAGTTTGGGAATGCCATAATGTAATAGCCGGATTTTTCAGGTATCTTGTATATTTGTGTTTTTGGGGATTTGAGAGGGGACTCGGCGAGTTGGAGCTCACACCCGCCTAGTAGGGATGCGGATCTGGTCGCGGGATCGCGCTTGGACTCGCCGAGTCTAGGATATGGACTCGGCGAGTCAGTGCTGTGTAATGAAACCCTAATTTCTCGGGTTTGAGACCAATTTAAAGGGCCTAATGGCCGTCATTTGTGCTCACCAGTCCCTTGAGTGAAACCCTAATCGATTGTGAGCATTTGGAGCAAAGTAGGAGGCCATTATTGATCTTGGAGGTGTCATTGTTGCAAGGAAGGAGAAGAACTAGCCAAGGGAAAGCAAGTGGAGCCACTTCTGAGGGTTTGGAGTCCAGAGCATCACTATTGTGGTAATAATTTCGAGTTATCTTCTTCCTTGTTGATGTTTATCTAGATTTAGGGTTTGTTGAACCCTTTTGTGGCAAGATCTAGTGCCCTCTTGGTCCCTTATGAGGTTTGAACCATAGATCTGGACCCTTTGAGGTCCAGAGTGTCCCTTTACCCAAGCTTTTTGGGAATCAATGGAGGCTTTAAATTGGAATCCTCATGCCTTAGGTCAAAACTCCATTTATGAGCCATGGGGTGTGTTATGGGCACCAAGATAAAAGATTTACGTGATGAATAAGTCTAGGGAGGCTAGATCTATAGATTGTGGAAGCAGATCTGACCTTAGAAGCAAGTTGGAGTAGTTGCATGGCATGGACTCGCCGAGTCTGTTCATCAGACTCGGCGAGTAGTTTGAAGATTGCCTTGGGATTTCTCAGTGAGTGGTCCAATCGAGTCATGGGTAGACTCAGTGAGTCAGGGTGAGTTAGAGAGGGACGACAAGTGGACTGAGTCGAACTGGGACTCGCCGAGTTGTTCTTGAGACTCGGCGAGTTGAGTCGGGGTGGCCCCGCGATTCTTCCAGGTGAAACTCGTCGAGTAAGGGCGGGAATACTCGACGTGTAGGAAGGGAATTTCAGAGGGTTGGTGAAAACTTCTAGACTCGCCGAGTCGCCGTAGCACTCGTCGAGTCCGGTCAAAGTTGACCGTTGACCGTTGACCAGAGTTGACCTATGTTGACTTCTTAGGGATAGTCAACCTTAGAGATATAAAGTGTTAATTAGAGACATATGATGTTATAGGAGGATTAGAGCTCGGAGGATCGAGCACGAGGGATTTCCAGGATTCATGAGATACCGAGATACGCGAGGTGAGTCTTCTCACTATACTTTACCTTGAGTAGGTAACCAGAGTTATGTGATAGAGTATTTGTATGCCATGTATGTTATGTGTTGTACTGCATTATTTCTATGTGATTTATGTGGTGCATGTTTATCAGAGTTAGAACCTGAGGGTTCACAGAGTTTGGGTGCACGGACCCATAGAGTTATAGCCTCGAGTGGCTATTATGTGTTAAACGTGGTATTTTAGGGAACTCACTAAGCTTTGTGCTTATAGTGTTTGATGTTATTGTTTCAGGTACTAGCGACGACCGCGGGAAGGCGCCGGCTTGATCCGTACACACACACTCGGAGTTTTTACATTGTGATCTTGGGATTTTGTATTGACCTATAATGGATAATTAATATGGTTGTTTGATGAATATTAATCGAATTATGTTTTATAAGAAAATTTCAAAATTTTGTTTTGAAATTTACGGTGTTACAATTTGGTATCAGAGCCTTGGTTTGAGGGATTCGGGTACACCTTCGGGAGTATTTGAACTCAAACTGAGGAATCGGAAAGATATTTTCAAAAGAAAACCTAACTTTTCTAAGAGTAAAAGATTTTCTTGAAAAAGAAACAAATTCCAGGAAGAAACGTGTGTACGATCAGTCAGCGCCCGAACGGTGAATTCCCAAAATACCTTTATATTATGTAATATTGATATTGATATGATGTATCTGCATGCTAGAGTAGGCTAGGTATTGCTAATAGGACTAGAGTGGCCTGATTTGTGATGCCTTAGCCTAGGGAGAGGTGAGCTGCTATGAGATGCTTGAGAGTGAGTAGGTAGCAGCGAGAGGCTTATAAGAGATCTATTAGAGAGTGTTCTACGCATGATAGAGTACTTGGGATTTGGGATCCGAAGAGGAAGATTTGGGGTGTGTACTGAGACGGTGTGGCAGTAGTATTGGGCCCGTACTACTGAAAGCACTGGGGCGGTGCATAGTCCAAATAAGAATCTTTGGGATACCAAGAATCAAGGAGGGGTGGATTGTCGAGTGTGAGAATACTCGAGTGAATTCTAATTTATCACATGTTGTATTTCAGAGTTTGATCATAGTGAGGACACGTCATATGCCGGAGGGTGCCGGAGCCAGTGATGAGGAGATTCGACAGATCATTCATCAGGAGGTGGTTGCGGTCATCAGGGCTGAGATACCAAAGATGTTCGGGTCTATTAAGATCGCGCTGATTGAGACATTTGACGAGCGTTACGCCGCTCTTTCTGAGGCTGCTGTTGCAGCGGCTGCCGCAGCGATCGCTGCGGCGAGACCCCTGGGAGGTGATGCGTCGCTGTTTCGGGAGTTCAGCAACACCAAACCACCAAAGTTTGATGGGACACAGGATCCGGTGGCAGCTATGAGGTGGATATATGATATGGAGGGGTGCTTCTTCACTTGCTCATCTCCTGAGCATCTAAAGGTTCGGTTCGCGCTGAACCAGCTTCGCTTGGGAGCGAATGACTGGTGGAAGTTTGTGACGGCGCATTTTACGCCTGCTGAGCTTTCGGCAGTGACCTGGGAGAGGTTCACTACCATGTTCCGGGATGAGTACGTTCCCCAGGTGGAGAGGGAGCGTTTGGCACAGGAGTTTCTGACCCTCAAGCAGGGTACTGAGTCAGTTACAGCGATCACGAGGATGTTCCATGAGAGGGCAATGTTCTGCCCTGAGCATGTGTCCACTGAGGAAGCACGTATGAGCCGCTACCTGAGCATTTTGAGACGGGATATTCGAGAGTTCGCCGCGAACTCCTCGTACCGGACATTTGCTGAGCTTCAGGAAAATGCCCGGAAGAGGGAGATTGAGCTTGAGACACAGGCCAGGGAGGAGGCGGAGTCTCTGGGGAGGGATCGGCGGCCGGCACAGTCTCAGCCGGCAGCCAAGCGTGCTAAGCCTGCTGATCCCAAACCCGGGAGCCAGAAGGGCCGCACTTGTGGGAAGTGCGGCAAGGGTCATGATGGTGTTTGTCGAGCAGGATCTTGCTACAATTGTGGAAAGGAGGGGCACATGGCCAAGGACTGGCCCAAGGGGTTTGCAGTGTGTTTTCACTGTAACCAGACCGGACACCGGAAGGCGGAGTGTCCGCTGCTGCGCGGAGCATCTCAGGGATCTGCCCCTGCTTCCATCAGAGCTACAGTGAGTCGGCCCGTGAAGGCCGAGGCACCGAGAGCTCGAGGGAGAGCCTTTCAGCTGACTGCGGAGGAGGTCCGCGCTGCACCCGACGTTGTGGCTGGTACGTTTCCTTATATATATATTTATTTTGGTGTTGAGATATTATGCTTATATTATGTTATGCATAGGTACCTTCCTTGTGGACTCTGTGCCTGCTTTAGTGTTATTTGACTCGGGTACGAGTCGGTCTTTTGTATCTTTGGCCTTTAGTCAGCATATCAGTGTTAGTCGTCAGGCATTGAGTCGGCCTCTGCGGGTTTCCATAGCTGCCGACAGAGTGATTTGTGCCACGGAGGTCCTCCGGGGATGTGTGTTAGAGATTTTTGGGCTGGAGTTTCCGATTGATCTGGTTCCTATTGCGATGGGTGATGTCTGTGTCATTATGGGCATGGACTGGTTGAGCCGATTCGGTGCGGTTATCAACTGCGAGCGTCAGCTGGTGACCATACGAGATCCTAGTGGGGGAGTTCTTTCGGTATACGGCGAGGGTACACGTTCTGGATCAGCCTTTTGTTCGGCCGCTAGGGCGAGATAGTGTTTACAGCAGGGCTGTAAGGGTTTTGTGGCGTATGTGATGGATACGCGAGTGATCTCTGAGAGACCGAGTTCAGTGGATGAAGTTCCGGTGGTGCGTGAGTTTCCAGATGTTTTTCCCGAAGAATTATCGGGTGTGCCTCCCGTGAGGCAAGTGGAGTTCAGTATTGATTTGGTTCCGGGAGCCGCGCCTATCGCTAAGGTGCCTTATCGTCTTGCACCTCCAGAGATGCAAGAGTTATCATCGCAGCTTCAGGAGCTGCTGGGGAAGGGGTTTATTCGGCCGAGTAGCCCGCCGTGGGGAGCACCCATTCTGGTTGTGAAGAAGAAGCACGGCTCGCATCGAATGTGTATTGATTACCGAGAATTGAATAAGCTGACGGTCAAGAACCGTTATCCGTTGCCGAGGATCAATGATTTATTCAATCAGTTACAGGGAGCATCTTGGTTCTCCAAGATCGATTTGAGGTCGGGCTATCATCAGGTGAGAGTGCGGGACGAGGACGTCCAGAAGACAGCATTCAGGACGCGATATGAGCATTATGAGTTTGTGGTGATGCCTTTTGGGCTCACCAATGCCCCGACTGTATTCATGGATCTCATGAACAGGGTATGCAGGCCGATGTTGGATCGGTCGGTGATTGTATTCATCGATGATATTCTGGTATATTCGAGATCTAGAGAGCAGCATGAGGAGCATTTGAGGGAAGTTCTTGGGGTTTTGAGATCGGAGAAACTTTATGCAAAGTTTTCCAAGTGCGATTTCTGGTTGCGGGAGGTCCAGTTTCTGGGGCACCTCGTTAATCAGAAAGGGATATTAGTCGATCCGGCCAAGGTTGATGCGGTGATGAGTTGGGAGGTGCCAAAGTCACCCTCTGAGATCAGGAGATTCCTTGGGTTGGCAGGGTACTATCGGAGGTTTATCAAGGATTTCTCCAAGATCGCAGTGCCACTCACCAGATTGACCCGGAAGGGTGTTACATTTTTATGGGGTCTCGAGCAACAGACCTCCTTTGAGACGCTTCGCCAAAGGTTGTGCGAAGCTCCGGTATTAGCTCTTCCGGAAGGGATGGAAGATTTTGTGGTATTTTGTGATGCATCGATTTTAGGGCTGGGAGCGGTGCTGATGCAGAAGGGACATGTGATAGCATATGCATTGAGGCAGTTGAAGTCTCATGAGACGAGATATCCCATACATGATCTAGAGTTGGGGGCAGTGGTGTTCGCCCTCAAGATTTGGCGTCACTACTTGTATGGGGTTCGTTGTACGATATACACGGACCATAAGAGCTTGAAGTACTTGATGGATCAACCTAACCTAAATATGCAGCAGAGGAGGTGGTTAGATGTGGTCAAGGATTATGATTGTGAGATCCTGTACCACCCGGGCAAGGCTAATGTGGTAGCTGACGCGTTGAGCCGCATGGCGGAGAGTACTCCACTGCGAAATGTATGTTTGAGATTGACCGTGATAGCTCCAGTTCTGGACGCCATTCGTGGGGCACAGGTCGAGGCTGTGCATCCGGAGATGCAGAAGAGAGAACGGGTCGTTGGTTTGGTTTCCGAGTTCATTTTGGATAGTCGAGGGCTTATGACCTTTCAGGGCCAGATTTGGGTACCGTTTGTGGGCGGTACGCGTACTACTTTGATGGAGGAAGCTCATAGATCGAAATTTTCGATCCATCCTGGGGCTACGAAAATGTATTTGGATTTGAGGAAAGAGTATTGGTGGCCTTGTATGAAGAGGGATGTCGCATGGTTTGTCGAGAGGTGTTTGACCTGTCGAAGGGTTAAGGCCGAGCACCAGAGACCGCATGGCAAGTTACAGCCATTGGAGGTTCCCGAGTGGAAGTGGGAATAGATCACTATGGATTTCATAACCAAATTACCGAGGACTGCCAGAGGAGTTGATGCAATTTGGGTGATTGTGGATAGGTTGACGAAGAGCGCTCACTTTCTTGCCATCAGTGAGAGTTCTTCGGCGGAGAAGTTGGCGGAGGTTTATGTGAGAGAAGTGGTATCTCGGCATGGGGTGCCGATCTCGATTGTTTCAGACCGTGATGTGCGTTTCACTTCCCGATTTTGGAAGATTTCACGAGGAGTTGGGTACTAAACTGCATTTTAGTACCGCATATCATCCCCAGACAGACGGCCAGAGTGAGTGGACGATTCAGACGCTTGAAGACATGCTTCAAGCATGTGTATTTGATTTTGGGGGTAGCTGGGATACGTATTTACCCTTGGCGGAGTTTTCCTACAATAACAGCCATCATTCGATCATCGGTATGCCGCCCTTTGAGCTGTTGTATGGTAGGAGGTGTCGGACTCCCATTTGTTGCGGTGAGGTTGGGCAGAGAGTGATGGGCAGTACAGAGATCGTGATTCAGACGACAGAGCAGATACAGCGGGTCAGACAGAGGTTATTGACCGCCCAGAGCCGACAAAAGAGTTATGCGGACAGGCACCGGTCCGAGCTTGAATTTCAGGTCGGCGACTTCGTTCTCCTGAAGGTTTCTCCATGGAAAGGAGTGATTCGGTTCAGGAAGAGGGGCAAGTTGGGGCCCCGGTTTATAGGTCCATTTCATGTGATTGCGAGGGTAGGCCGGGTAGCCTATCGGTTGGAGTTGCCAGCAGAGTTGGGACAGATTCACGACACTTTTCATGTGTCGCAGTTGAGGAAGTGTATAGCCGATGAATCGGCAGTGGTTCCGTTAGAGGATATTCAGGTGGATGCGAGCCTGAATTATGCCGAGAGACCAGTGGCCATCAGAGATCGGAAGATCAAGGTTCTGAGAAATAAGGAGGTACCTTTGGTGTTGGTTCAGTGGCAACACCGGAGGGGATCAGAGATGACCTGGGAGCCAGAGCGTATGATGCTGGAGCAACATCCGGAGCTGTTTTTAGAGCGAGACTTCGAGGGCGAAGTCTAGTCCTAGTGGGGGAGAGTTGTAACAGCCGGATTTTTCATGTATCTTGTATATTTGTGTTTTTGGTGATTTGAGAGGGGACTCGGCGAGTTGGAGCTCAGACTCGCTGAGTAGGGACGCGGATCTAGTTGCGGGATCGCGCCTAGACTCGCCGAGTCCAGGATATGGACTCGGCGAGTCAGCGTTGTGTAATGAAACCCTAATTTCTCGGGTTTGAGACCTATTTAAAGGGCCTAATGGCCGTCATTTGTGCTCACCAGTCCCTTGAGTGAAACCCTAATCGATTATGAGCATTTGGAGCAAAGTAGGAGGCCATTATTGATCTTGGAGGTGTCATTGTTACAAGGAAGGAGAAGAACTAGCCAAGGGAAAGCAAGTGGAGCCATTTCTGAGGGTTTGGAGTCCAGAGCATCACTATTGTGGTAATAATTTCGAGTTATCTTCTTCCTTGTTGATGTTTATCTAGATTTAGGGTTTGTTGAACCCTTTTGTGGCAAGATCTAGTGCCCTCTTGGTCCCTTATGAGGTTTGAACCATAGATCTGGACCCTTAGAGGTCCAGAGTGTCCCTTTACCCAAGCTTTTTGGGAATCAATGGAGGCTTTGGATTGGAATCCTCATGCCTTAGGTCAAAACTCCATTTATGAGCCATGGGGTGTGTTATGGGCACCAAGATAAAAGCTTTACGTCATGAATAAGTATAGGGAGGCCAGATCTATAGATTGTGGAAGCAGATCTGACCTTAGAAGCAAGTTAGAGTGGTTTCATGGCATGGACTCGCCGAGTCTGTTCATCAGACTCGGCGAGTAGTTTGAAGATTGCCTTGGGATTTCTCAGTGAGTGGTCCAATCGAGTCATGGGTAGACTCAGTGAGTTAGGGTGAGTTAGAGAGGGACGACAAGTGGACTGAGTCGAACTGGGACTCGCCGAGTTGTTCTTGAGACTCGGCGAGTTGAGTCGGGGTGGCCCCGCGATTCTTCCAGGTGAAACTCGTCGAGTAAGGGGGGGAACACTCGACGTGTAGGAAGGGAATTTCAGAGGGTTGGTGAAAACGTCTAGACTCGCCGAGTCGCCGTAGCACTCGTCGAGTCCGGTCAAAGTTGACCGTTGACCGTTGACCGTTGACCAGAGTTGACCTATGTTGACTTCTTAGGGATAGTCAACCTTAGAGATATAAAGTGTTAATTAGAGACATATGATGTTATAGGAGGATTAGAGCTCGGAGGATCGAGCACGAGGGATTTCCAGGATTCGTGAGATACCGAGATACGCGAGGTGAGTCTTCTCACTATACTTTACCCTTAGTAGGTAACCAGAGTTATGTGATAGAGTATTTGTATGCCATGTATGTTATGTGTTGTACTGCATTATTTCTATGTGATTTATGTGGTGCATGTTTATCAGAGTTAGAACCTGAGGGTTCACAGAGTTTGGATGCACGGACCTATAGAGTTATAGCCTCGAGTGGCTATTATGTGTTAAACGTGGTATTTTGGGGAACTCACTAAGCTTTGTGCTTATAGTGTTTGATGTTATTGTTTCATGTACTAGCGACGACCACGAGAAGGTGCTGGCTTGATCCGTACACACACACTCGGAGTTTTTACATTGTGATCTTGGGATTTTGTATTGACCTATAATGGATAATTAATATGGTTGTTTGATGAATATTAATCGAATTATGTTTTATAAGAAAATTTCAAAAATTTGTTTTGAAATTTACGGTGTTACACATAAGTTACCCAACACGGTCTTATATCCAATTGCCACGGGCTCCCCCCGTTGTCTTCCATGCAATAACATACATAATAACCTAACATAAAATGGGTTGGCATTAGTGCCTTAGACCCATTGGTATGGTGAGAAGACTCACCTCGAATGCAGAAACTTCCTGAAAGAAATCCTTAGTTGTTGCCCTAACCATTTCATGAGCTATCAATACCGATCAATATACACAATTAGCAATTGGGTCCCGTACCATAAACCTTAATCCGTGTATGGGGATAAAACAACCATTCTACCCCTGGCCCAGTATGATCCAAAACTAAGGCCCAAACCCAAAACAAAAGCCCCAGTACTAAGTAGGCTTTCCAAATCCACTGGTGGCCTACTAATGGTTGAATTTGCTAAATTGGGCTCAACCCTTCTAATAGGCCTTACCCTAAACCCAAACATAATATTGGCCCAAAACATTTGACTTCTGATGGCCCACTAAGGCCCAAAGACCCAAAGTCCACTGCTTGGCCCAACCCGAGGCCCAAAACACATCAAGCCCATATCTGATAAGTACGTTGCGCGTACTCCTATGTACGCTAAGCGTACAAGCTAAATGGTGTGTACGCTGGGTGTACCTATATGTACGCTTAGCCTACTCCCCTATTAAGTCACCTTCCCATTAAGTGCTTAATACTCTAATCTAGAAGCTATAATCATAGATCCAAGTCCTTTTGAATGTCTTAATCTATAAAGTCACTGACTTGGTGACTTTACATGATCCTAATAAGGCCAAACTCCGAAAATGATATTCTACTTCCATGAAAGTGGTCTTAACTCTTTCATGAACCCATCATGACCACCAAGATGACAACTTTTTGTCTTAGGGAGTCATTTAACACCAAGGGTAGAAACGCTTAGCCAAGAAATCAGGTTTGGAGTATAAAGCTTCATCCTTTGGACCAAAATGACTTCAAAACCAAACTTCACTAGATCTAAGCACACTTGAGGAAAGTTTATAGCTTTATACCTCCAGGTGATCTGAAATGGAACGCCAAACTCTGATCTACTGCTTCCCCTTTGATTCACCACCTTGTTATATTCCTCTTTTGCTTGGAAAATGGCTTCACGACACTAAGATGATCTTTAATGTCCTTTTAAGCTCCAAGAACACTCAATGGAGGATTAGGGTTTCGTGGTGACTGCCTTAGGATGAGAGGGAGGTTGATCCTTGAAGCATTATGTTCTTTATATAGTGGCATACCCTAAAAATTAGGGTTTAGGAACCCTTCTCGTACGCTGGGCGTACGCCTCTTTGCACCCGCATCCATTCGCCCTTATACGCTGGGCGTAACCCAGCTTACGCTGGGCATACCCTCACACCTACCACATTGCATATGGTACTTACTTGCCAACCATTTCCATTCAAGGACCAGTTCTGCCAACAACTTCAAAATGCTATAACCTAGTCATCCTAAGTCCGTTTTCGTCGAACTTTATATCCACGGAAAGGTAACGAGATGCCCTACACTTCTATTAATTCATACCTTTCCTAAAACCTCTTAACAAAAATTCATTTCTCACAAAAGCCCGAACTGCCACTTTATCGAAATAACCCTAGGCTCCAAAACACAAACCGAATACCCTGATCACTTCTAATACATCACCCACACCAAATGGGCCTAGATCTTACCTTCTCAAAAGCGATAATCCTTATAATGACCGCTCGAGCCACATCCTAACACTAGGAATTGATTCAGAAACAAGACTTTACAATTCTCCCCCACTTGAATTAGATTTTGTCCTCAAAATTATGAATCACCATCCCAGACATAATCGACTACCTGAGCAACACGTTCACAAACCCGAGAGTACCCTAGCCTTCCCAACGCAACCAAAACCAACACCGGTAGGGTTTTAGAGCTCGAAGATGAACGAATTTCATGCAACCTATTCACATCTACTCCATTGCAATCTAAAGTCTCAAGATGGC
Organism: Lactuca saligna; assembly: GCF_052625555.1. NCBI lineage: Eukaryota > Viridiplantae > Streptophyta > Magnoliopsida > Asterales > Asteraceae > Lactuca > Lactuca saligna. The sequence goes on along the minus strand of NC_136423.1, from coordinate 136,121,462 downwards.
ATGTCTCCCTAACAGACTGCCCATATCGAATCATTGCCGAGGTCATGACGCCCATCTCTCAGCTGGCTATTCTTCTCTTAATATTATTTAGTCAAATTGTAAACAACTTAGCATATGAACCAAATAACAGGCATCCAACATAAACATTTGGTTCTCTTCCTTTCTCATGTTTCTCTAATCTTCCTAAAGTTCTTTTTCTCTGCAGTTTCTTAATAGATAACATATCGGTAAGGGTGTTCAATAAAAAGGATGTTGCTGGAGTCCTATTTCCCAAGAGCCAACTCATGAAGGTGTATGCCAGCCTGTGGAATGCAGATGACTGGGCAACCCAAGGTGGGCGTGTGAAGACCGATAGGACTAATGTACCTTTCACTGCATCGTATATGAAATTCAATGCCAATGCCAACAAAGTTGGTCCTAATTTAGTAACTACACGCTCATTAAATGATAACCAGTCATGGAGTACCCAAGGACTTGATGCGGCTGGCCGAAACAGGATCCGATGGGTGCAAACCAAGCACATGATCTACGACTAATGCAACGACCACAAATGGTTTCCCAATGGTATTTCAGTGGAATGCAAGAGCTCTAGATTCGTTTAAGCTTGCTTACTAACTTGATATCCATATTTTTTATTTTTTATTTATCGATTTCTGATCATGATGCTTATTTATTCTTTGATTCATTGTAAACATTCAAATTGAAATTATAAATAAATAAACAAGTATAAGATTCCATTTTCACTTTAAAAACACATTCTATAACGACACAATACAATAATTGAAATGCCTTTTTCGTTCATTTCTAATTATATAGTTCAGTTGCTCAAAATTAAAAATCTTAATAAAAACTTTATAATTTCTAAAACCATTTTTTCTTCGACATTACATTCAAACTTCATTATGTGTAGAATTAACAACAAAATATGATCATCACGGTCTATCATTGTTTTTGATTGGAAACATTGTATATGGTTGAAATTTTTGCAACAGTGGGAATGTGTTTATTGAAGAAACACAAACATTTATTTTATGACACAAAGACATGGACATATGAGTGAGTGATAGATGAAGATGTTAACTTTGAAATGATGAATTCCAAATTTGAAAAGTGATATTTTTTTATAGTTGTAATAAATGTATTTTTGGAAAGCAATAGAAAGTTACATTTGTGAAGAAGGTAGACACAAGGAAGAAATGGTTGAAGTCCCATATTCCTCAGTTAATTGTAGCTTCATGTATGATACGTTATGCACTAGACCTTGTATTGTAATGTAGTGGGAGGCATTAGCAAGTTTATGTCAAATACAAGAAAAAAAATTAGGAAGGGATGAAGTGGTTGTTATGCTACTTGAAAATCACTTATGTGGTCACCTTATCTTTCAAAAGAAAGAAACTATTCTTAGAAGGCTTCAGTGATGTAGATATGGGAGGTTCTAGATATTTAGGGAAAATCATAATAGGGTTTTTTTTTATACCAATGCGGGTATAACCGTCAGTTGGATACTCACACTTTGGAAAGAGTATTCATCTATTAACCATAGAAGCGTAATGAATGGAAACTGAAAAAAATCGTCCCTAGAACTTAATAGGTTGAAAATTTTCATATTAGAATTGGGCACAAAAAAGACCATGTCCTACGTTATTAAAACCATAGTGATTTCAACTATCAAAGAATCTAGTCATTTATATGAAAGAACAAAATATGTGTAGATGAAGTACTACTTTATCAAACAATCAATAAGCCATTAGACTCGTATCCTGAAGAAGATCCTTAGTACTAAAAATTTAGTAGAGATGTTTTCCAAGGCAATCATGTTATAGAAGTTGAATCTATGTAATGCTTCAACTGGCTTCCAGATACTTGGAAAGATAGTTGGAAAGAATTAAGGAAGGCCTATACAGAGATGTGGTTTACAAAGACTAAGTTTAGGTGGCGGAAGATTGGTTGATCATCTTCCAATTGGGAGATTGTGAGTTGAGGAGCCTGATCTTTCTTTCAACCACAGTGTTGCTACGAAGACTAAGGAATGGGCTCATGTTACGGTGTTGCTACAAGGAAAAACTTCCCAGTAACATTAGGTGTAAGTTGTACTAAAGCGATAATAATGTACTATCACTACTAGTAAACAACCCTTTAATGACACACACTGATTTATGATATGTAAAAATGTATGCCCTAAAAATAATGTTAGCTCTCCCAAAATTTGTGTAACGACCCAATTTTTCAAAGGAAAATTTCATTTTTGATTAACCAAGATACTGTCCACAAAACATGAAATCCCAAATACAAATATTTTCAAAATTCATATTGAGTACAATTTATTTCAAATCATCAGAGTGTCCCATAAGAAACACCTGAGAGAGTGCACACCATGCCATCAAGCCTTGCCCTTACCGTTGGGCTCAGATGTACCTGAAACAAATCCACAAACAGTAAGATAATGCTTAGTGAGTTCCCCAGAGTGTACTGTACATACAATCCACATAACACATATCATAATAGCCATAAAAGCTGCACATATCACATAAGCCATGCATACAATGTATAGGGATGTTGTTGGCTCATCCCCGGGGTCTTACTCAAGGATGCCATGGGCTCCCCACATGGTCTTACACCTAAATGTCATGAGCTATCCCATGGTCTTTAATAGGAAAGCCATGGGCTCTCCACATGGTCTTACATCTGGTTTCCATGGGCTCTCCCATGGTCTTTAGTAGGAAAGCCATGGGCTCTCCACATGGTCTTACATTCGAGTGCCATGGGCTCTCCCATGGTCTTCCATATAACCATAACGCATATAGAACTAACATACTTCCTAGCATATAATCAACTATCATGCCTCGAATATAACTTCAGCTAGTGTACCACATATCATAAAATAGGCCGGCCTTGGTGCCTTAGACCCATTGGTATGGTGAGAAGACTTAACTCTCACGAATGTTGCTGACAAGATAAGATCTAATAAGTCCCAACACACAGCTCCAACTCAACTTCCTATAAGCATCATAAGATTAACTTGTCATAATCCCATAATTACCCTCAAAGTCAAACCCGGTCGAAGTCAAGGTCAACAGTCCATGTTGACCCCAACTCGTCGAGTGCATCTAGCAACTCTTCGAGTTCCTCCGGAGTCCAGAAAACCTAAACAAACCATAGCCAATTCGCTGAGTTGTTTCATCAACTCGACGAGTTCACTTGCTATCTAGTAGACAGGGAAGCCCAATCTGACTCGTCGAGTTGCTAGGGCAACTTGTCGAGTCCCCATCCCTGTTTGCTTATTATAATGATTCGACGAATGCAGGGACTCTAGGGCTTAGATCTGAAACCCTAAGGCATCCAGAGAGATAACGTTTCCAACTTTATCCTCTATAACCACTCTGAATGATCTAAGGTCCTTATCCATGGTCGGAAAGCTCAAAAATCTTGCCAGGCATTCCCAAAACTTTAGGGATCTGGAATCCCTCCTTTCCAGAGGATTTTCTAGTCCTCAAAACGTTCCAAAGATGGAGGCTTTATGGACATGCATGTCCAATGCATGTCTTTAAGTAAAAATGGCCAAAAAGGGGAAGTATACTCTAAAAACCCTTGCATGGCATCCTTGCTTGATCAAAATATAGATCTAGCCTACCTTGGGACTATTTTTCCCTGGATATCCATAAAGTTGCAAACTTTATGAACCCCATGCATGCAATCACTAGGAATGATGGGAAATGAAGAGTAAAATCAATATCTAGCTAAATTCTAAGATAAAAATTGAATCTTAAAGGCTTACCACAGTCCACAAGATGGTCAAGCTCAAGAGTGAGGGATTGGTTTGCTAGATCTTCTTCTTCTTCTCACCATCTCCTTATTTTCTAGCTCCACAAGTCACTCTAGCTCACAAAAAGAAAGAGACTGGGGGTTAGGGTTTAACACAGACGTTCTTAGGGTTTGGAGGTTGATGGAAGGTCAGACTCAAGGTTCTTAAGGTAATTATATAGGGTGCAACCCTTAAAATTAAGGATTTTCCTTCACAGTACCTACTCGTCGAGTTGGCCTTCCAACTCGTCGAGTAGGGCCTAGATCCCGCATCCTCGAAATGTCCTCTACTTGACGAGTCGGGGTTCCCAAATCATCGAGTCCCATCATTAAAACCCTAAAACATAGAAAATTAAATAATACCTGGGACATGCGTTACAATTTGAAGGATTTTGGACACATATTTTTGCGTGCCCTAAGATTTGTGTCACAAAAAAGAAAATAAAAATGAAGGGCACCTATCAAAACAAGCATGTCGTATAAGCATGTCGTTTTATAATTTTACATGAAAGAAAGATGGATGTTTTCCATCCTTTAATAGTTAGGGGGGGGGGGGGGGGAATGAAATCCCAAAAAAAATTAAAAACCTCGTCGCCTTGTTCTCTGACCATCTCCATTTGTCTTTTTGATGTCTATGATGCGTGTCCTCCTTCTTCTGTAAAATCATCTACCGAAGAAGCCCTAATGGCATTTTGTGGTTATGTATCTCCCTTTCATCTTATTGGAGCTCTTTAGCTATAATATCAACTCTAACCTCCCTATGAACACAATACATATTAGTGTTTATGGTTTTTCTATTAAATATCATTCAATATTTAAATGTAATAGTAAATGTATATCTAATTTATTAATGTAACATTCTTTATAATTTCTAAATTTCTAAATTTCTAAATTAAATATAATTATTTCACTTTTTTATTTAGTTAAATTAGTAGTTTAAATTTAAATAATAAATAATACTTCAATTTTAATAATTATATATATATATATATATATATATATATATATATATATATATTTATTTATTTATTTATATAGTTTGAAGAGATTTTTAGTTAATTTAGGATTACAATTTAGGTTTTACATTTAAAATTATATAACTTGTAATTTTTAACTATTTACAAATAGTATTTGGATTAATACTAAAACTATTAAAGTATGAATACATGTTATTTAAAATTAAATGACTATAATTATATATATATATATATTGATACTTATGAGAATTATTTAAATAAGAATGAAATTGTGTTTAGCCAATTAAAATTCTGATATGATTATCTAATATGTGTAGGCTAAATATTGTATAAAAACATCCAAAGCTTCCAATCAAAAATTAATTATGTGTACTATTTATGTACGTCTATTTGTATAAGGGTCTGAGTTATTATATACATGGTGATTAATTAACTAAATATTGGTAAGTGTAATTATAAATATATATATATATATATATATATATATATATATATATATATATATATATATCTTTAAGCACGCTAGTGTAGTTAATAATTGTTAATTGCATTGAAGTTCTATTTTAATATTCAACCTTTTCAGATTCCAAATAAATGTTATTATATATAGATTAGTTTTAAAGCGCCTTAATGAACAGTACTCTAGTCTCATTGGCTGTTTTTTTTTTCTCTACTTTATTTTTGGGTTGAATTTTTTTCTCATAGTGGGTTTCAATCTGTAACTATTCATCGACTATACGTGTTGTTTCCTTTTTTTCCTTCTATGTGTTTCTCCGTGATTATGCCTTTCGTGTCTCCAGTAGAGTGCTTCCAGATATCTTCCACCATGGAACGTGTCCTGCTTCATCTTGCGATGTGTGTCCACCCACTGTCATTGTCTGCTTCTGATGTCCACACTTCTCATTCAAAGAGCACCGCCTAACCCGTATATCTATAAATCCATTTATCGGCTCCATCCCCAAATGAGTTTCTTTTGTTTTCCCTTCATGACTTCTACCCTAGAGAGCGAGTTTCGGAATCGTCGGCCCCCACCACCGAATCTGTTATTCGACTATTCGATTCTACCCTAGAGAGCAAGTTTCAGAATCGTCGGCCCCCACCACCGAATCTGTTATTCGACTATTCGATTCTACCATAGTCAACGTTGGCCAGTCCGCGTCCACCACAGAAGACTCCACCACGTTGACACCGCTTTAATATCGTATGTTACTGGATTATGGATTTCCACTTGAAATTATGTCGTCTGATCTCCACCTTCTCCACCATGACATATGCAACCGGAAATCAGAAATCGGTTAAGAGAGAGGCAAGCAATGTTTTCTTCAATTTCTATTCATCGTGGCTCATACAATAGAACGCCGTCAATTTGGGGATTTTTGAAGACACCCAGAAGAAACCATGGTGGTCACTAGATGAAAACCCTTCTTCGACTTTCTCTGAATCTCCTATGTGTTGTTATGTGTTCACGGGAACAAAAAATAGGGAGAGCGGTAGGCGATGCACCACCAGACAGGGCAAGCTTTTGTAATAAGTACCTAGGAACTTGATTTATGTACGTTTCAACCCAAAATGTTCCCAATTTCATGCTTTGTTGATTTCAAATTTTGAAGTAATCGATTCAGGTAACCCAGGTAAAGCATTTTCCACTGTTTATACGTTATTCATACATTCAAAATTTGACTGTCTGTTTTTATATATATATATATATATATATAATGTGGATGATAAGTATTGTGTCGATGTAGGGATTAATGTGGATAAAAAGTTTAAAATACATATTCTAATAGAATACATATTCTGATTGAATACAAATTCTGACAGAATACATATTCTGATTGAATGAACATTTTGAACCATGAGTTTAAGAATAACAACATTCTCAAAGAATAATCATCTATTATTAATATTATTGAACAATCTAAGGTCCAAAAATAAACAAAAAAACAATTTTTATTGTTACATTCTATAAAAATACAATGTCATTTTTTTTTGTCAAGTTCTATAAGAATACAAGCTCCATAGTCTAAGTCTTGAAAAAATCTTCATTCTATAAGAATATTCTCCTTCTTCCTAGAAGGGGATTTATTTCCTTTGACTTTAGATCTTCAACTAACGAGTAAACAAAGACCTGTATTAAAAAAACATAAATAAAAACAGAAATAAGCATGTGAATAACATTATACAAATAACAAGAAAACATGTGGTTTAGAAATTAAGTTTTATGGCTGAATTAAGAAAAACTTGACAGCTTCAAACTTTACAATTACTAAAAGCTATTTGGGTTATGACCTTTTTAGAAAACAACATCACTATATTTTCAAGAATTCATGTGGTTCATTCATTTTCTTCTAACACACTTAGAAGCACCATTATGTATATATATAGACAAACAAATCCACATAAACACATCAATTCTATAGAAATTGCTATGCATAAGAATTAGGTGTACACATCTAAGAATCGACTCAACTGGTACATTTAAGAAAAAATTAAGGACACCAAAACTCAAAATTATGTAAAGATGTGGACGAAGGATAAGAAAAAGAAAACCTGCTATCAATCGGAGAAACACTCCTCTTCATCTTCATGGGTTGTCCAATACTACTGTAGGAGGGCTTTCCGATTAGTCAAGAGGTTGCAGGTACCCGATGGTCAGGAGGGCATCATCCTCCTTCGCATCTCCCAGATGGTGTGTTGTTGCTGTTTGCCTTGACCCTCTCGGATCAGCCTTCTCCCTTCTCTTCGGACTTGATTGTCGGAGCAGACCCTGCGTTGCTTTTCCTCTTCAGCCTCGCTGACCAAGAGACGACGACCTCCCCTCTTCCCTCTGTCTCTTCAAACTCTTCGAACCCAGGAGATGATCTTGATAGGTCACGACATTTGGAATAGCTGACAGCGCACCTGAGAACTTCCCTCCGATGATCTTAACATCTTTGATGGAAGCAGGAGGTGATTTTGTGCAGACTATCTTGACATCTTCGATGGAAGTGGGAGGCGATTTTGTGGGTGTGGATGAAATAGGCAGTATGGTTTTAAAAGGCGATTTTGTGGGTGTGGATGAAATAGGCAGTATGGTTTTAAAAAAAGTAATTTGCTTAAATTAAAGGGTGAAAGATTTAATTAATTATTTATTAAAATTAAATAATACTTGGCCCATATTAATCCCTACATCCACACAATATTTGTTAATCCACATTTGAACATACCTCTCTCTCTCTCTCTCTCTCTCTATATATATATATATATATATATATATATATATATATATATATATTCATACATACATACATACATACATACATACAATGTCTTTTGTATTTTATCCTTTTGAAGGTCATCTCATTTATTTAGTGTTCATGGTTGTCTTTTCATATGATAGAAACCAAATGGATTTCTTACTCAATAAGCAAGCAAACGAACTCAAAGAACAACGATAATCCTACCTTTCAAGATGAGGTGTTTTATCAATTCTTCTCCCAAGAAACAAATGACACCGTTGTTTTGATGTGTCTGAAACAAAACGATTATCCTACCTTCATTTACATATATATAAATATTTTGAGTTTTTACTTTTTTATTTGTTTTAAAGGTATGTATTGGAGTAGAAGCATATGAATAAATTCTTTGACTTTGTTCAGCTTCCAAATTTCGACATCGAAGCAGATGCGGCCGCAACATTTAAGGTTTTGAAAATTCATTATCTTTTGCACACACACGCACACACACTGACACAATTAATTTGTTGTAAAGATTATATATTTGTACACAATTTGTTTTAAATCATATTAAATGTTGCAGGAAATCTTGACACGACACGAATCCACAGTTGTTGAGTTTCTTTCTAAAAACTATGACTGGGTAACATATACTTTTTAAAATGCATTTTATAAAAAATAAATTAATGCAATTATGGTTTCTGTTGTCACTTTTTGCAAAGTACAGCTCAAAGCTCCTTGAGAAATGAATGAGGATTTGTAATTTTGTGTTTTATCGTGATACTATTCAAGCGATCTAAGTGCCCCAAATCTAGATGATACTTTTGGATTCAACTTTGATGAATCCTTGTTATGAACAAGGAAGAAGAACGACAAACAAAGGAATAAAAGAAACTTGGAAATTTCCTTAAGCTGCTAGTATATTTCTTATTAAGGCAGAAAACTCAATTATAAAACTTCAATTACGTAGCCCTACTTATACTAAACAAAACAAGAGTTTGACTCTAATACAAAAACTTGGAAAGAAAGTAAAAAACAAAACTTTCCAAAAATACCCCTACACATAATATCCGATTAACCCAACAATCACCCCCTTAATCGGATTTGTCATACGAGCCACTCGTCGTTCAAAACAAAGCCGGTTCCTCTTCGATTAGACCCGCTTCTTCCTTTTCCCATTTAGGACACTCGTTTTTGTAGTGACCAAGCTCACCACATTTGTAACATCTAACGTGACTTTTATCCCGGACACGTTCATTACCGTCTCGACTTCTCCCGGACCCCCGACCTCTTCCCCGGCCACATCCAAAGTCATCCCGATTTGAACGTCCATTGCCACAATGCTTACAAACATGTGACTTTTCATCACTAGCCAACAACAACCCACCTTGAGTGTCCTCCACTTTCTCAGTTCCTCTTATACGCTCCTCGTACGCCTTCAATCTACCAACCGCTTCATCGAATAACATTGAATCCAACTCGAAACATTGCTCTATTGAAGCCACGATTTGGAGAAACGACTTAGCAGGCATCAAATCTAGTAACCTTTTTACCAAATCACCTTCTTCAAGCTCATATCCAAGACTCCTTACTTTTGACGCTAAACCGGATAATTTTGTCACAAAATCATCAACCGTTTCATCCTCTTTCATGCGTAAACTTTCAAGCTCCCTTTTTAAGGTTGCAAGTCGAGCCGTTCTTACCCGATCCACTCCCAAATATCGTGTTTTTAGCCCATCCCACACTTGCTTTGGGTCGGTGTAACTCGCCATTTGCAACACCATGTCTTCGGGTATCGCTTGAAACAAAAAAGCAAGAGCTTGTTTTGACTTCTTTTGATCTGGTGCTTTATCTAACGTCTTCGGTTCGACCGTCTCCCATATGCCATGTGCATCCATAATTGACTTGACTTTAACCGCCCACACCGGATAATTCGTTGGAGTCAAAACCGGAACTTGATATGTCAACGAACCTCCTTCTTTAACCAACGCCATCTTTTTCTCCTTAACCCCGACTTCTTTAATCAAGCTTGTTCCGAGAGCACTCTTCCACCGGACAACAAGACAAGGTCACGACCACCTTTACCGTCTTCCGTCACCCGCAAAACGAACCGAATCAAAGCCACCCGCTTTGACATCTTCCCGTTCGTTTACTCCGCGCCTCCAGTTAGTCTCTCACAAGCCCGATTAAAAGAAACCGGGGTTGTTTCTAATCAACCTCGAATCACACCCCCTTCAACAAAACCACGCTCTGATACCAAGTTTTGGATTCAACTTTGATGAATCCTTGTTATGAACAAGGAAGAACGACAAACAAAGGAATAAAAGAAACTTGGAAATTTCCTTAAGCTGCTAGTATATTTCTTATTAAGGCAGAAAACTCAATTATAAAACTTCAATTACGTAGCCCTACTTATACTAAACAAAACAAGAGTTTGACTCTAATACAAAAACTTGGAAAGAAAGTAAAAAACAAAACTTTCCAAAAATACCCCTACACATAATATCCGATTAATCCAACAGATACATTTTCAAATAACATAGAAACACAATGGAAATCAAATGATGCACATGTTGTGGAAACGGGTAGTTAATATTAATGCACGCTCATTGTTTTTGTTGATTTTAGCATTACACATTCATTTTCTGATGTAGCCATGTTGATTTCTTATCAACCCAAGGTATGTGCAGTCTATTGAAAAAACAAACTGCAGTTGAAGCAGCTGTGACCCCGTGCCAAAAATTAGAAAGTGTCACCTGGTCGGGTTCGAAAGTGCGTAGAAATGTATTTTTCACACTTTGAATTCATTATGTACATGTGGAATCAATGAAATGACAATGAAATACAAGACGAGAAAGTCCAATATGTTTTTTCTAATATAATCAAGAAACACCGATTAGATAGATTTATTAGGGAAAGTTGGAGCTTAAAGAAGCCAAAATGACAATTATAGCAAAACCGGTTGCTTCAAGGCGTACCGCTTCGTGTTCGTTTATTTATTTGTGCTAATAAAAAAAGCATCCAGCTAACCCCGCAACGTGGGTTCCTTCCCTAGTTATGAATTAAACCACCAAAACTAAAAATGTTTTTTCACTCATGGTACTAAATTATGTGCATCAATTATTTTGTGTGTATTCCGTGTATTTATTTACATGGGTGTGTATGCAAATTTTGTTTACAAACATGTTAATCATTATGTAATACAAAGTTATATATTTGAGACAATAATTTCACACCTACCTAATAAAATTATATATATATATATATATATATATATATATATATATATATATATATATATATATATATATATATATATATATTACAAAATGATATTTGAAAGATGATATATATATACAAAGTTAAGGCATTATAATTTTAGAAATAATAATTTCATACCTTTAGAAATAGGAGACATTTTTTACCCCAATATAGAATCAATAAAATTTATCCCAATTATATGTATAAATTACAATAATATAGAGGAAATCTCTAATAAAGTTCTAATATTTTATGCGAATATACGATTTAGTTTCAAATTAAATTTTATTTGTAAAAAAGGATAAATTACCGGCTAAAATTTCAGAATAACCTTTCGTGGCCGATTTCATAGATTTAGGCAGCATGTTGTCGTTTTTTGTTAATTGATCTAAATTTTGGGGTTTTTTCATTAATTAATTAAAATTTCAGAGCTTTTTCATTATTTTTTACTAATAAACCAAAATATTTAGACTTTTTTGTAGATTACCTTTTAAGTAAAATATATTATATGATATAACTTAATATTCTCCTTGCACTCTTTCTAGGCTTACTATGTGTTTTTATCGATGTCTTCAAAACCAACAACAGAAATTTCACTCACAAGCATCGTTAACTCTATAGATTTTTTAAAATCATCCATTCACAACTCTACGATCATCTTTCAATCTCCAAATGAAGAAATGAGAAAATCCATGTTGATTATGTGGATATCCCTATTACCTAACCATAACTTAAACCATAGTTCTAACACTCAGATGTTCCTATTAGCTAACCATGACTCGAACCCATACACTAATGGCTTTGTCCATAGCATTTTAACAACAGAAGATTAATCCCGCATGGTTCAACCACTGATACCTTGGTTCAAATCTTACTTGACTCTTGTTTCATTACAAAAGAGCTTGAAAACCATGAAAAATGAACCACCGAACTTAAAAAACTAAACATGCGTAGAAAATTCAATTCGTTATTATGTATTGAAAAATATAAAGAATATTAAATCTAATTGTAAAAAAAGTCAACGAACTATCCATCATAAACTATTAAAATATTAATTTGGTATATCTAGTGTTCCGATCTTTATAAAAAAGTTCATCATTTATTGGTTTTTTTCTTGCTAAAAAGTAAAGCATTCTTAGGCCCTAAATAAACTAAAACGTAATAATGAAAATTGTTGTAATATCACACCAATTGTCATTATGACTAAAATGTAATACCACAACAATTGTAATTATTACGTTTTAATATATTTGGGGCTTCGAGAATGCATTAGCTTTTGGCAATGAAAAAACCAATAAATAATGAACTTTTTTATTAAGATTGGAACACAATCTTATTGACGGATATCATGTAGATATACAAAATTAATAGTCTATACGTCCGGCAATTTCGAAGGCTCCTCGGCAGGATCAAACGACTGTTGGCTGCTCGTGATTTCTGTCCCTTTTGGCTGTCGCTTTTTTGCTTCGTTCTCCCGGTAGGGTTCCTTGCTAGTATATTTCAATTCTTAATTCTTCATTTTGGATAGTTCATACGAGTCGTAAGGATACGTAGGATTGGGAAATTTCCAATAAAAAAAGGCTGGGTGGAATGTTGATAAGGTATCTACACCTTTCTTTCTCACTAATTTCCCTTCTGACTTGGATAATAAGCAACTTTGGTCCATATGCGAAAAGTATGGGAGCGTTTCAGCTGTTTATATTGCCTGAAAATTGTCCATGTTTGGGAAAAGGTTTGCGTTTGTTAGATTTTTTAAAGTGCAGGATGAGAAACAACTTGAATTGAAGCTTCGTGATCTTTGGATCGGCAGTTATCATGTTTTTGTTTCTTTGGCTAAGTTTGGAAGGGAGAATAATCATGTGCATGGGGAGTCACAGGTCCATGTGCATACTGTTGGTGGTGGTAGCAATACTACCCAGAAAGTGACTTATGCTAATGTTGTGAAGGGTGGTATTGTAAAACTGAATAAAGCCGAGAAGTTGATTATTCTTGATGGTAAGGATATTATTAACGATTTGGCTGTAAAACCATCCGTTTTTTGTCAAGTCAGAAGTGTTAGGTTGATTCCGAAGCCACTAGTTTTGTTGAAAGAGGAAGGGTTCCATGACTTACAGATAAAATATTTGGGTTATGATTGGGTGTACGTGGAGTATGATTAAGACATGGTGTGCTCTAAGTTTAAGAAGTCTTCTTTTATTCATGCTTTTTTCTCTAACTTCAGGCCTATGTTTAATGGTTTAAAGTTGTAGAGAGAGTTGTTTGGATTGAAATACTTGGATTACCATGTTGTGCATGGAATGACAATGCAGTGAATAAGGTGGCAGGTATTTGGGGCAAAGTGTGCTTCTTGGATGATGATAATCAAGCTCCATTGGCGATTGAAAGAGTTTGTATCAAAACAGCTCAAACTTCATTAATTCAGGATAAACTGTCTCTGGTGATTTGGAAAAGGATGTTAATGATTTTGATGATGGTGTAGCTGAAGAAGCAGGAGAAATGACACCTAAGGGTAAACTTAAGTCTATTGATATGGAAAATGATAATTCAATTGGCATTGAGCAAGAGTATGGTAATATCAAGGGGGCAAGTTTTGTAGATCGGAAAGGCCGATTTTTTCAAACAGATCCTTTAAAATTTGATGCTCACAGGAGGAGCTCCAATTCAGTGCCAATAGATGCTTCGGTGGGTGGTCCAATTGATGCTAATGATGATCAGATAGGTGATGTTGGTTCTGGAACAGTGTCGGATGTTCCAGTTGCTACATTGGTAGGCCCTACGGTTGAGGATATGCAAGGGTTGGGTGATGATAATGTTTCTAATGACCCTCTTTCTCAGCCACCTGGTTTCAAGCGTGATGTAGAGTTGAATCCCGGGACTAGTAAAATGAAGTCTAATTTTGCTAGTTCCCATGGTTCTTCGAGATTGTTGAAATAACGAGTCCCAGATAATATTGAAGATATTTCGGATATTATGAATCAGTATGTTGAAATGGGAAGGTTGCTTGGCTACGATATGGAAGGTAACAAAGATAAGTTGAAACAAATTTTGGCTAGTATTGGTGTCATTCAAGTTGTTTAATGAATTGCATTTCATGGAACATATGTAGCACCCGTTCTTCTCATAAGAGGAATTGGGTGAAGTCTTTGTGTGTTCAAAATGGTGTGTGGTTTTTGGGGTTACAAGAAACTAGAATGACTCAGTTGGATCTATTCAAAGTTAGAAGTATGTGGGGGAATTGTAGTTTTGGCTATGCTTTTAGTAGTGATCGTGGGAGATCCGGGAGTATTTTATCGACTTGGGATCCAAATATGTGTAAAAAAATTAGTATTGTTTGTACCATTAATGTTGTTATTGTTCGAGGCTTCTGGGTCCCATTTAATATGGAATGTTGTATGGTGAATGTTTATGCTCTTCAAGATATCAGAGAAAAGATTACTATGGAATTATATTTCTTTTTTTATTACCATATATGAGGGTAATTATGTTATTTTTGGTGATTTTAATGTGGTTATGAATGTTGAGGAATGGTTTGGTTCGGTTTATTGTTCTTCTTCTGCTGAGGATTTTAATAATTTTATAGATGATATAGGGGTGTGGATGTGCCTATAATTGAAGAAATTTACTAGGATTGACTCTTATAATTTCAAGCTTAGTAAGTTTGATCGTTTTTTGGTGTCTGAGGGTATGACCGGTTCGAGGGTTACAGGTGGCAGTGTTGGACCAGTTGTGGTCTGACCATTGCCCTATTCTGTTGCATGAAGTTAAGGTTGCTTATGGTCCTCCTACTTTTAGATTCTTTAATTCGTGGATGTTGTTAGATGGATTTGATGAGATGATCCGAGCAAGTGTTTCAGAGTTTGTGGTGAATCCAAGCTGGAGTAAATTTGTTGTATTCAAAAATAAACTTAAGTTTATCAAGAATAGGATTCGGGAGTTTCATGTCTAGGCCAAGGAGATCCATGAGCATCAGAAGATTGATTTGAAGTCTCGGTTGCATGATACTGATACTAGTATTGATAGTGGTCATATCACTATTCAATTATGTAATGAACGGAAACAGGCTCTTGGGTCTTTGGCTGCTATCAAAAGTCAGGAGATGTCAGATTTGGTTTAGAAAGCTAAGGAGAAATGGTTTATCAAAGGTGATGAGAATATTGTTTTTTTTCATGGTATGTTGAAGAAAAGAAGACGTCAGATGTTAATGGGCGTGTTTGCCAAAAGTAGCTGTTAGCTGGAAGCGGGTAGCGGTTAGCTGGTAGCATGTAGCTGGTAGCTGGTAGCGGGAAACTGTAGCTTTTATTTGTTATATGAATGTTTGGCAAAAGGAGCTGGAAGCTTTTGAAATATATAAAATTACATAAAAGGACAATTGATTAAAAATAAAAAAGTATATAAATATATTTTTAAGGGTAATTATGGAAATTGATTTCAAAAGCTCCAAAGCGTTTTGTTAAAAGCTATATGAAGTAGCTTTTAGAATCGGAGCGTTTTGATAAAACTAAAAGCTAAACGCTCGTACTGCCAAACGAAGCTTTTTGTTTAAACTAGAGCGTTTTGTCAAAAGCTAAAAGCTAGAAGCTCCTAAACGCTTCCAAAAGCTCTATGCCAAACACGCCCAATTTGTGGGGTCTCGGTTAATGGGGATTGGGTTCCGGATCTAATAGCTGTAAAAAAAGATTTTTTTGTTTTTTTTTTTTTTACTCTTCTAAGTTTCAAGTGTTTAATGGTATTCAGATGGTGGAGAGAAGTAATGGTTTTTCTTCTATTACGTTGGTGAATGCTTTGGGATTAGAGAGACTTTTTACTGTAGAAGAGATTAAGGAGACGGTTTGGGATTGTGGTGGGGATAGAGCCCCAGGTCTAGATGGTTTCTCTTTTCAGTTTCTTAAAAATTATAAATTATTGAGATATATAAGGGATGATGTGATTGCATTTGTGAAAGAATTTTTTTTATAAACCTATTATTCCTGTGGGTTGTAATTCCTCATTCATTACTCTTATCCCCAAGGTTGAGAATCCGTTACTTGTTAAAGACTTCTGTCCTATTAGCTTTATTGGATGAAATTCAAAATTATTGCTAAAATTTTAGCTAAATGTTTGGAGGTGGTGCTTCCTGATGTAAATCGTATGGTGCAGTCGACTTTCCTTAAATATCGACAAATTTTAGATGGGCCCCTTTATGGTTAATGAAATGATTTTTTGGGGGAAAAAGAGAAATAAGAAATTCCTTATTTTTAAAGTTGATTTTGAGAAAGGGTATGATTTTGTTAGTTGGGATTATTTGGATCAAATTATGGGGTTTATGTGCTTTGGTGATAGGTGTCGGTCTTGGATTCATGGTTTACTAAAAAATGCTAGATCTTCTATCCTTGTTAATGGTATCCCAACTAAAAAGTTCCAAATTTTTAGAGGTTTACGACAAGGTGATCCATTTTCACCTTTTTTGTATCGTATTGCTATGGAGGGCCTACATATAGCTATGAAGGATGCGGTTGATTCTAGAAATTTTCGTGGGTTTAAGATTGAAGAGGCTAATTTAGAGATTTCTCATCTTTTTTATGCTGATGATGCTTTATTTTTGGGTAAATGGGAGGAGGGCAGTATTCGAAATCTTATCACCATTATTTAGTGTTTTTATATGGTTTTGGGTTTAAAGATTAATATCTTTAAATCTAGTTTGTTGGGTGGTGGTGTTAATCAGTTTGAAGTTACTTCTCTTGCTTCTATTACAGGATGTGATGCAGTTAAGTTTCCTTTTTCTTACCTTGGAATTCTGTTGGGTGGATCTATGAGCCGTGTCAATAGCTGGGATGTGATTGTGGATAGGTTTCGTAAGAGACTATATACTGGAGTCTCTTGGAGCTCTTTTTTTGGGGTATGGAGGAAGTTCAAAGATGTATTCATTGGGTCAAATGGGATATTATCCTTATGTCTAGGGATAATGGTGCTTTAGAGGTTGGTAGTTTCGATGCCTTTAACCGGGTTCTCCTAGTTAAATGGAAGTGACGGTTTCTTCATGAGCACTTGTCCTTATGGGTGAGGCTTATTAAAGGGCTACATGGTGAATCTGAGGCTTTGGCTCATAATGTGCGTTTATCATGAGGCATGGGAGTTTGGAAGAGAATTGTGGATTGTATAGAGAAGATGGAAAGTCAAGATGTCTTAAATTCAGACTTAATTTTGATTATTGTAGTTGATGGGTCTGTGGTTTGGTTTTAGGAAGATGTTTGGTGTGGAGGCGTATTGTTTAAAATGCAATTCCCAAGGTTGTATTCATTATCTTTGATGAAAGATGGGTTGCTCTCGAATTTCTGGACTTCTAGTGGGTGGAACTTCTCTTGGAGGCATGGCATTAGAGGTGGAGTTGAAGCTAAGCAGTTACAGAGTTTTATGCAGATTTTGACTCCTATTCAGTTGTCTTCCACTCCCGACAGGTGGTCCTGGAGTCTTGATCCAAGTAGGGTGTTTTCTGTTAAGTCCATGATAAGACATATTCATTCTCTTTCTCCGTCGGTTAGTGGAATGGGGACTAGATGGAATCGGAGTGTTCCAATTAAAGTTAATATTTTTTTTGTGGAGATTAAGGTTAAATAGAATCCTTGTTCGTTCGGTTTTTGTGGGTAGAGGTGTATAGTTGGAATCTATTCTATGCCTAGTTTGATAGTCTTTTGAAGAAAGTATTTCACATCTTTTTTTTCATTGTGAGGTGGCTTGTCAAATTTGGAGGAGACTTGGGCTATGGCTTGATATTTCGTTTCATATTTGCCCTGGTGTTGCAGAGATGATTGATTGGATTGATTCGACATTAATTATTCATAGGAATCAACCTATCTTTGAGTCGGTTTGCATGGTGAGTTTATGGGTTATTGGTCGTATAGAAATGGTGTCATTTTTAGTCCCAATAAGTTTAAAAAGCATCTTCTGTATGATACTATTGTTGATTTGTCTTTTCATTGGTTTTCTTTTTAGAACTCTAAGGCTTGTGTTAGTTGGATTGATTGGATGCGTAATCCGCTAATGCCTTAATTTGTTTTTGTATGTTTGTTGATAGCTCCTAGCTTGATTGTTTCTTAATGAAGTTTTGCTGCTGTTCAATTTTTTTAATAGTTTATGATGGATAGCTCTTTGACTCTCTTTTTTTTTTTTTTTTTTTTTTTTTTTTTTTTACAATTAGAGATAACATTCTTCATGGTTTTCAATGCATAATAACGAGTTGAGTTTTTTAAGCTTGATGGTTCATTCTTCATGATTTTCAAGCCTTTTTGAAAAGAAACAAGGGTCAAGTAAGAATTGAGCCAATGTATCAGTGGTTTAACCATGTGAGATTCGTCTTTGGTTGTTGGCAACACTATGGACAATGTCGTTAATGTATGGGTTCGAAACACGGTTCAAGTCATGGTTAGGTAATAGGAACATTAGAGTTTTGGAACCATGGCTTAAGTCACGGTTAGGTAATAGGGGCATCTACGTAATCAACAAAGACTTTCTCATTTCTTCATTTGGAGATTGAAAGATGATCGTAAGGTTTTGAGTGGATGATTTTGGAAGCTTTAGAAGCGGCATGGACTCATAGGGTTGATGTTGTGACTGAAATTTACTGTAGGTTTGAAATTAAAGATGTCATCTGAGGACGAGGACACTCCTTAAAGAGGGTACCTAAGAAATCTACCATTACCTATCTTTTTGAGTTTTCAAATTTGTTGCAATCTATAAATCAATTTTATAGAGAAAGTTGTAGCAGTTAAAACAATTTGCCTTAGTCAAAACCTTTTAATGGTGATAACTGAAATATTTATATCTGTTACAGTTCTTTTCATAAATTTAACGGATTCAATGAAAGAATCCAAGAAAAAATGGTATCTTGAATGGAATGAACATGTATCTACCATGTCAACATAATAGATATCTATAGGAGAGATCGAAACTATCGTAACAAAACATTAGATTAGTCTGAAAACAACATGATATTTAGTGTCAAACCGACATCTAATAGTTATGTATGTCTCACATGTATAAATACGTACAAGCGTATATTGGCTATGTATCCATCTATAAAGGGAACTATCAACGTTGGACTTCAGTTAAATAAGGATTTAATACAAATCATCAACCAATATATATGACATCTTGCTAAATTATCATATTTTTACCCATTTTGGTATTAAAACTTATATGTTGAATTCTATTTGAGCCTAATATACAATTATTGTATTTTTATTAAGTTTTCATTTGTGATTGCATCTTTTGTAACAAAGTTAAAATTCCGCACTTTAGTTTTTAGATAAATACGGTACTAGAAAAATACCCTGTAATGAACCACAGTGCGTATCATAAAAGGGTACAGATGTGAAACATCGAAAAATTATGACCCAAAAATTCATTATTGATTTAAGTAAAAACAGTATTCCAAACATTGTTTATACATGCTAAACAAATAAAAGTGTCAAACACCATGAAAATTAAAGTATGTCCCACAAATAGAATCTCTATGGTGTGTGCGATGTAGTAAACTCGAGATATTCCCCTTGGAACCGAAAGTACCTGAAACATAAACTAAAAACGTATGCACAAAGCTTAGTGAGTTCCCTAACATACCACATACTAGACATATCACATAACGGGCCTTGTACACTCTTGCATAACGAGCCCTACCCAATGAGATACGGGTCCTGCCCACACTCGGATAATGGGGCCCGCCCAATGAGATACGCACCCAACACACACTTGAGTATTGGGCCCTACCCAATTAGATACGAGCCCCGCCCATACTCGCGTAAGGTCCATGCCTAATGAATCATACATATACAAACACATACTAGTATCGCACAGACAACAATATATCAACATAATCAAACAAGGGTTACCCTTGGTGCCTTAGACCCAGTAAACCCGATGAGGAAACTCACCTCGAAAAGCGGAATGAAATGAATGATCCTTGACTGCTAGTCCTACAGCTCGCCGACCTATCAACTACCAAATAAAAGCTAATTAACAATGTGATCCATATCATTAACAAAAAGTCCCTACATGGGGTCAAAAGACTATTTTACCCCTAACATAACTTGGTCCAAGAATGAAACCCAAAATCACAATCTAATGGCCTAAAAGAGATAAACAAACAATCTAACAAGGCCCAACATATGGCCCAATTTCCAATTAGGCCTAATCCCTTTGCATGGTCCTTAGCCCAAAGGCCCAATAATGCTTCCCTAGCCGAAAGATTCGATTCTAGATGGCCCATTAAGGCCCAAGACACAAATTCCATGAAAGTGTCCCAAACTGAGACCCAACAATGCAAAACCCTAAATCCATTGAGTACATGGGGCGTACGCAACTGTACGCTAAGCGTGTGCTACATGGCTTGTACGATGCGCGTACGAGCTTGGACACCCAGCGTACCAACACATTAAGCCATAATCCCATAAGTACTTAAATCTTTAAGGCACAGGGTTCCAATTATAGATCTGAGTCATATGAAGTGTCTTAAACCATAAAGTCGACAACTTGATGGCTTGCATGCCCCCAAATGAAACCAAACTCGAAATATGACAATATACTTCCATATATATATATATATATATATATATATATATATATATATATATATATATATATATATATATATATATATATATATATATATGACGAATACTCATGCATGGATGATCTAAATTCTCAAATATGGCAACTTTATGATTCTAGGACCCAAATAATACCAAGAGTGGCAACTTGGTACTCCCCATGATGCGTTGCACTTCCACCCATAGAGCATCTCAAAAAGAGGTCGATCAATGATGGTGTGATAGCTGTTGTTAGATTAAAATTCCACCAACGGAAGATACCTATCCCAACTCCCACCAAAATCCAACACGCACACTCGTAGCATGTCCTCAAGAGTTTGAATGCTCCACTCACTTTGACCATCGGTCTGTAGATGAAATGTCGTACTGAAATGGAGACGAGTACCCATGTCGTCATTAAACCACTTCCAAAATCTTGATGTAAAGCGAACATCCCGTTCTGAAACCACTGATACCGGCCCAGTGTATGTAGGGTCGTACGCCCAGCGTACCACACCCCCATAGCCCAAAACGATAAAAGCCCAAGGACTCCAAGGCACAACAAAAAATAATTAAGCAATCAAAAAATAAAATAAATACCATGGAAATCGAGTGTTACAAGATGACACATTAATGCGTGTCAAGGAAGATCCTGTCATAAAAGAAGACGACATGCATTTGTGTATCATAAACTTATAGCTCGTATTACGACACACATTTACGACATGTAATGCATATCATTAAAGTCCCTGTCATAAAGAAAGACGACGTACATTTTTGATTGTCATAATTTTAAATGTTTAAAAAAAATATATTATTTTATATAGATTTAATAATTTTCAACTTAGATCACAATTAATGTTTCATAATATAAAATAGCATATCATACAAAAAAAAAAAAGACAATCCATTTAAAAATATATAGTATGTCAAATAATAATAATCTTTCCAATGCTTAAATAAATGTAAAACAAAAACTATTTCATCATATCTTATCAATTCCCCTAAAAATACATCATCACCAATTAAGACATGCATTCAGACCAATTTATTTTATCTACCACAAATGCAACAACTGAAACATGAGACCCAACCAATCCTTCGTTTAGACCCTTTGGTCCTTTATCTTTCCATATTAGCTTGGTGACCTCCATGATTCAGATGTGTTATTTAATCCACTTTTTGGTCGATTCTATGACACCAAAGTATGTTACACCTATTCCAAGGGATCCAGTTACCCCAGGTGCCACCTCTATATAAAAAGCAATACTAAAACTAATAGCAAAATTGAGTAAATGTTTGATTCCACTAGATATTCCGTTAATGACAGTCACGTTTGTTTCTTCTTCATTGCTCCAAGATTTTTTTCCACTTTCATTTTATTTACGTAAAATCCAAATGGTTACAAATTAAATAAAACAAGATCATTAAAAAAGGTTTCTTATTTCTTTAATGGGTTAAATAAAATTCACAATTTTAGCTTTCAAGGATTCGTCTTCTAACTTATAACAACTGTTTTGAGTACAAATAAAATGTATAACAACCTACATGGTTTTATCTTCTATTTCAGGATGGTAATAAAATGGAGAATCGATTTGCTAAATGGATAGTAATACAATATATTTATAAACTCCCCTACAACAAATTTAGCAAGCAAAAGCAACTACTCCATGAAAATAAACTAACCATAGTCTTTTTCATATTAAAAAGCACATACCTAATGGAAAATTAAGAACGTTGACACTAAAATATCAAAAAACCCATCAAACTAATTAAAAGGTAACAATTAGATTTTGTAACAAATGAAAGCAAATTCCAATTTCCAATTTTAATATTTCAAACATAAAAAGTTAAAAATATATAATTATAAAGCAAATCAGTTATTACTGAGTTATATATATATATATATATATATATATATATATATATATATAGAGAGAGAGAGAGAGAGAGAGAGAGAGAGTGATTAGTACGTTGTAGGCTCACTCACGCTTAGGCGACATCAATGCTCACTCGGGTCTCCAGTAAGGACCTTTACTTCGGCAAAGACAGGTGTGCAATGGAGGGAAGATTTTAGGCGGCCTAGTCAGAGGAGTCATGAGGGAACAAGTGTTAATGAAGAAGAAAGAAAGAATAAGATATGATGTGTGTAAAGGACGAGATTTAATGAACCCTAAAAACCTAAACAATAATATTTATTGTGTTCAGGTTGGAATTGATACTATGGCTGTAGAGCTCGAGAAAGATGAAAGGGAGATGGAAAACTGCAAAATGCCATTAGGGTTTCCTCGGTAGAGGATTTTACAGAAGAAGGAGGAGACGCATCATAGACATAAAAAAGACGAATGGGAGATAATCAGAGAACAAGGCGGCGGGGTTTTTAAATTTTGGGGATTTCACCCCCCCCCCCCCCCCCCCCAAAACTATTAAAGGATGGAAAACGTGCGTCTTTCTTTCTTGAAAATTTATAAAACGAAATACTTATACGACACACTTTTATTCATAGGTGCCCTCCATGCTTTTTTGTGACACTAGTTATAGGGCACGCAAAGATGCTTGTCAAAAATATTTCAAAATTTGGGAGAGATCACATTATTTTATACAACTTTACTTATCATAAACTAGTGTGTGTGTGTGTTTATCATAGTTCACATGTCATTAAAAGGCTGTTTTTAGTAGTGATAGTAATTGTTTATCGTTTTAGTACAACTTACACCTAAAGTTACCGAGGAATCTTTCCTTGTAGCAACTCCATAACACGAGCTCATTCCTTTGTCTTGATACCAACAATGTGGTTGAAAGGAAGATCAAGATCCTCAACTCACAATCTCCTAGTTGGAAGATGATCAACCAATCTTCTGCCAACTAAACATAATCTTTGTAAACCACATCTCTCTATAGGCCTCCTCTTTTTCCATTTATCTTTCCAAGTATCTGGATAACAGTTAAAGCTTTACATAGATTCAACTTCTGTAACATGATTTCCTTGGAAAACATGTCTACTAGATTCTTAGTACTAAGGATCTTCTTCAGGTTCTGAGTCCAATCGCTTATTGATTGTTTGATAAAGTGGTACTTCATCTACACATATTTTATTTTTTCATGAATGACTAGATTCTTTGCAAGGTGAAATGCACTATGGTTTTAATAACATAGGACATAGTCTTTTTTGTGACCAAATTTATTATGAAAATTTTCAACCAAATAAGTTCTAAGGATAATTTTTCAATTTCCATTCATTATGCTTCTATGGTCAATAGATGAATACTCTTTGCAAAGTGTCGATATCCAACTGATGGTTATACTCGCAATGGTATACAAAAACCCTATTATGGTTTTCCCTAAATATCTAGAACATTCCATATCTACATCTTTGAAGCCTTCTAAGACTAGTTTCTTTTGTTCGAAAGGTAAGGTAACCACATAAGTGTTTTTCAAGTAGCATAACAACCACTTCATCCCCTACTAATTTTTTTTCGTGTATTTAACATAAACTTGCTAATGTCTCCCACTACATTACAATATAAGGTCTAGCGCATAACATATCATACATGAAGCTACAATTAACTGAGGAATATGGGACTTCAGCCATTTCTTCCTTGTTTCTACCCGTCTTCACAAATGTAACGTTCTATTGCTTTCCAAGAATACATTTATTACAATTGTAAAAAAATCTCACTTTTAAACTTTGGAATTCTTCATTTCAAAGTTAACATCTTCATCTATCACTCACTCATATGCCCATATCTTTGTGTCATAAAGTAAATGTCTGTGTTTCTTCAATAAACACATTCCCACCGTTGCACAAATTTCAATCATATACAATGTTTCCAATTAAAATCAATGATAGACCACGAGGATCATATTTTGTTGTTAATTCTACACATAATGAAGTTTGAATGTAGTGTCAAAGAAAAAATGGTTTTAGAAATTATAAAGTTTTTATTAAGACTTTTAATTTTGATGTAACATCCCGAAATATCAAGAGTAGAGTTGAAGGGCTAAAAGAGTAAATTGGGAAAGAGTGACTCGGCGAGTCCATGTGCGGACTCGGCGAGTAGAGTCGCGACTTGGTCGCGTGTTAAGTGGCCGACTCGGCGAGTCAGGGTAATGGACTCGGCGAGTAGGCACTGAGTGGAGAAAACCCTAATTCTCGGGGTTGAGCCTTATATAAAGATCATTATGTTTCCCTCTCAGCCTCTTTATCACCCCTTGAGCCCCAGAAAACCCTAAATCACGAAGAAGCACCATTGTTGGATGGATTGGAGCTTGGAGAATGTATTTGTGAAGGAATTTTGGGAGATTGAAGGCTTGGAGCAAGGGGCTTTGTTTGAATTCGAGTCTCATTTCAATTGGGGCATTCCTTTGAGGTAATATCTCGTTTTTTTAGCTGCTATTTCTTATATGCATCATTTTGGGGGTGTTGGAGATCATATCTTTGGATGTATTGGAGTTTACAGGTTAGATCTGAGGTTGCTACCTCAGATCTGGAAGGGAGAAGGTCTAGAGTGCATGAAAGTCCCTGTTTGTGAGTGGTTGATGGAGCCATCTTGTCCCAAATCCTAGCCCAATGTGCAAACGGCTTAGATCTCTTTGGATTCACATAAAGTTTGCCACTTTACGTGATGGATGGGTTGTAGGAGGCTAGATCTATGTTTTGGATCAATTGCATGGCCTGAAGTGCTTCTGAACGGATTCAGAACGGTGGTACTCGGCGAGTCACATGGGTCGACTCGACGAGTTGCTTGAAGATGGTCTGGAACTCGACGAGTTGGAAGAACAACTCGGCGAGTAGGTTGAAGATAGCCTTGGACTCGACGAGTCCATTTGGACTCGGCGAGTCTTGTCGAAGAGTCCCAAATATTCTCTGGTTGAGTCGAGAATCGGTGAGTCGAGGGATGACTCGGTGAGTCGTGTGCGAGTGGACTCAGAGTTGTTGGACTCGGCGAGTCTTGGGGTGACTCGGCGAGTTAGGTCGCAGATTGAGTGAAGTTCTGATTATGGGAACTCGACGAGTCACAGGGTTGACTCGGCGAGTAGGGTCAGTCAGGGATTGACTTGGACTGAGGACTTTGATTTCGACCAAGGGTTGGCCGTTGACTTTTAGGATTTGGTCAGCGATGTGGCCTTTGGGCCAAGAGAGAGGTAAAATAGTCTTTTACCCATAAGAGGGTGTTATGAGAGGATTTATTCTAGTCTCGAGAGTTGTATTCATGAAGAGTATTTGCCTTACGTATTAGGCGGTGGCGAGTTTGAGATTCAAGTGTGGGGATATCTGCTTTCTGCTTGCCAGGTGAGTCTTCTCACTATACTTTACCTTGAGTAGGTAACCAGAGTTATGTGATTAGAGTATTTGTATGCTATATGTACGTGATGTGTTGTACTGCATTATTTCTATGTGATTTATGATGTGCATGTTTATAGAGTTGGAACCGGAAGGTTCCCAGAGTTAGAACCTGAGGGTTCACAGAGTTTGGGTGCACGGACCCATAGAGTTATAGCCTTGAGTGGCTAATATGTGTTATGTGTGGTATTTTGGGGAACTCACTAAGCTTCGTGCTTACAGTGTTTTGTTTGATGTTTTCAGGTTTCTTTCAGTATCACGGGACGACACCGACTTGATTGTACACACCAGAGAAATAGTCATATTTTGGAGGATCCTGGTTTTCTATGCAAGAGAAAATGGAGTTATGTTTTGTAAATCGACTATGAATGAGATTTTAAACAAGTGTTTCTAAGAACAAAATGATTATTTTAAATGAAAATTTTGTCTTGAAATTTACGGTGTTACAAGTTGGTATCAGAGCCTTGGTTTGAGGGATTCGGATGCGCCTTCGGGTAAATCTGGACTCAAACTGAGGAAGTAAGAAAAGTTTTAAGGAAATAAATTTTCTAAAATGAATAAAAGTTCAAAGAGAAAGCAAGAAGGAGCAGTGTGTACAATCAGCCAGAGCCCGAACGGTGATTTCCCAAAATACCCTTACCTTGTGTTATGAGATATGTATGATGCACTTTATGAGATATTATTGCATGCTAGAGACAGGCTAGGTATTTCATATGTTAGGACTAGAGTGGCCTGATTTGTGATGCCTTAGCCTAGGACTCGTTGTTATAGGTGTTATGCTTTTGAATATGTGATGAGTAAGAGTATCCAGTTAGAACCCATGAGGGGTAGAGTTACGGAGTTCGGTGTTACTTTCGAGGATGAGCCGAGAAGGTGGAGTTATCACAGAGAGGGAGTCCTATGTATTCTTCGATGCTCGAATGTTTCTTGCTTTGTGCTTTGTGGAACTCTCGATGATGGGAGTCAGCTACCAAGTGAATATGACGATATTCAGGAGGTAGATGGCTGGCATCATTAGGAGCTCTTCAACAGCTGATAGCAAAGAAGTGGGAGGACAACGGAAGAGCTTAGGGAGTAACCCGATCCAGGTGAGTGCGCTTGTAGAATAGAGAATTTCGCTGGGGAGCGAGCACGTGCGATGGGATTGGTGAAAGAGCAGGTCGAGCAGCTATTTAGAAGCTCTGGGATGATCCGTGTGGAAAGTATGGGTAGATGTGGCAGGTAGTATGGGCCCGTACTACTGAAAGCAGAGGACCCATACTTGATACAAGGATTATTCTGAAGGTTCTAAGGAGCAGATTGAGGAGTGATGTTATGGTTTGAGTACCATACATCGGAGCGGATCGAGGAGTGATGTTATGGTTCGGGTACCCTACATCAGGGCAGATTGAGGAGCGATGTTATGGTTCGGGTACCATACATCAGGACAGATTGAGGAGTGATGTTATGGTTCGGGTACCATACATCAGGGCAGATTGAGGAGTGATGTTATGGTTCTGGTACCATACATCATAGCAGATTGAGGAGTGATGTTATGGTCCGGGTACCATACATCGGAGCGGATTGGGGAATGATGTTATGGTTAGGGTACCATACACCGGGGCATATTGAGAAGGGATGTCATGGAATGAGTACCATGGTTCGTAGTGAATGATGTTTGTGGTTCTCCGGTTATTCGGTCACGAGTAAGTTCGAAGAGGCGTCCCTTGAGAGGGAGATCGAGAGCCCCTCAGAGTATTCTAGTAAGGAGTCAGTGGAAGGGAGAATTTCGATCTGAGTTGAGCGATCAGTCGATAAAGGAGATGTCACCTCCTATGATTGGGGAGGTACTGATTATGTACGTGTGAAAATATGAGAAGCATGATGTTTTAGTTTTGGGTTCAGGGGTAAACCCTGCAGGTCGTCATTGATGATGATTTCCCACCAGAGTATCAGGTAGCATGTGTGCCACGAGGCAGTGATTTATCATGAGCAGATAGTCAGTTGGGACTAAGATGTTTGAGGACCACACTACACCTATTTGAGCATAGTAGGAGGTATTGTAGTGGTATCAGTGGGGAGTTCAGTCGAGTTCAGCGGTGCAGAGAGTTTTCTATCCATGGGGTGTTGAATCTGGGAGTGAGTACCTGTTCTTGGGATGATCACGGTGTTGGAGTGTTGGTTGATGAGTTGAGGTGAGGGGTACGATGATTTTATGGTTCAGTCTATGAGCCAGGGATGTTATCGAGCAGTTGAGTTGTTTGGTACTAAATTGGTACGAGATTTGGAACGACTAGAGGCAGACGTGACGAGAAGTTCTTGAGGAGTTCACCAGAGGTTCAGAGTATATGAGGTCGATTCATTTCCTTAAGGGGGATTATCGGGTGTTGTGTAGCACCTTCCGAGGGCCGGTGCGATTTTGCTGGAGAATATAGTTATGGGTTAGTTGCGTGCTATTTGGTGATAGTTCGAATCCTAAGTGGGGGAGAACCGGGTGCCGTATGTAAGAAAGCAGAGATTTGTCAAGAGCAGTTATAAGTGGAGTATAGAGATATGTGGTAAGAAATCATTAGACCAGAGATGTCGGTGATCGAGGAAAGGGGTCAGAGTGAGTTAATGCGGGAAGTACTTGTTTAAGAAGGATGAATGTCTCCACGACAGGTGTTTATTAGTCAGGAATCTGGTATTGGTCAGTGTTGGGGCAAGTAGATAAAGAATGATTGGGCAGCCAACTCCCGGGTCAGTATGCGTATCCTTGTTTGGATTTTGAGCGGCGGGAAAAAGGGTTTCAGAGAATTATCAGCGTATTTCGTAGCGTTAGCGTTTCTTCATATTGCAATTGAGAAATTGAATACACCGAGTTGCAACTTGGGAAAAATGAAGATCTAGTTATGGGGTTCAGAGGGAATGTATTATTGCATCTATATGGTGCTTGGGGCAGGAGATCTGTGGTTATGGAAGGATCTTGTGATGTTTGGTGGGGGTGTTCCGAGGTATCTGGGTATTGATATCTTTATTTCAAAGTTATACGTGAATCTTGAGTTGAGACGACTTTTGGTATATCAGGTATCTATGGATCTAGTGAGAGCCTTCGAGTATGGGCATCCAGGGAGATTACTTGGGAGAGTGGATCTTCGCAAGGATGGGCATCTGTTATGACGATTGCCTCCAGAGTCTGTGATGAATATTCGAGACGAGTATGGGTAGCCGCCTATGATAGTCTGTGGAGCACGAGCTAGTGGGGTCAGAGGGTGTTGTGATACTGCGGGGAGCCATAGTACTCACTAGTCAGAGAGTGTCGTGATACTGCGGGGAGCCGTAGTAATCACTAGGCAGAGAGTGTCGTGATACTGCGGGGAGCCGTAATACTCACTAGGCAGAGAGTGTCGTGATACTGCGGGGAGCCGTAGTACTCACTAGTCAGAGAGTGTCGTGATACTGCGGGGAGCCATAGTACTCACTAGGTAGAGAGTGTCGTGATACTGTAGGGAGCCGTAGTACTCACTAGTCAGAGGGTGTTCTGATACCGCGGGGAGCCGTAGTGCTCACTAGATGGTAAGAGAGTGTGATGATGGAATGTTCTCCGATCAGTGTATGATGTGGAAGAGTTTTGGGCTTGAGTAGCCCTAGTATTGAGTTTTGGAGCCTGGATGTTGGACCGGGGGCGAGACTGGGGTCCCCGTCTCTGTCAGGGAATGTGGTGAGATGCGCAGCAAAAACCAGAGATCAGAGTGGAGACGATCCTTGGTTGGATTGTACTTTCTTGCATAAGGAAAAGAGAATTTCGTGACTTACGTGTCACGGGACCGGGATAGTGGTCACGGGGAGGAAATTAGTGGGATATTTGGGATCATGATTTGGGTGACCTTTGGAGGCTCAGCTGTGGAGTCAAAAGCTGAACTGGTGACCAGTCTTGAAGAGGGATATGAGATGAGCTAGAGCCTATCATGATGATGTCTGAGGACACCTCAGAGGGAGTGAACGATTCAGACGCTCAAAGACATGCTTCGGGCATGTGTATTAGATTTTGGAGGGTGTTGCGGCACGTATGTATCCTTGGTTGAGCTATCCTATTTCAACAACCATCATTAGTGCATTGGTATGCCACCCTTTGTGCTGTTGTATAGGAGGAAGTGTCAGACCCTCATTTGCTGAGGAAAGTGTCGATTCGCGGAAGTGGAAGTTGTATTGAGAATGGATGATTTGGAGTATGATGGTCGAACATTGTGTCTGTGACAGTGGTATGGAATGACATCATGATGGGATGTCTGCTGAGGATGCGGAAGGGATTCTGCGGGTGTAGAGCCAAGAGTCTCAGGATGGATGTAGGGATGGAGTCTGGGACTCCCAGCTTGATTCTGATCAAGGGTCGTGTGCGTAGTGGTGGTGTCTCCTGGGGATGTTAGAGATGTCATCAGTGCGACGGGTTCTCCTAACCCGAGAATGCAAAGGTTGGTGCGGCTTGGGTGCTTGATTGCAAGAAGAGGACTCATGAGAGTTGCTCTGGGATTGAAGAGTGGGCCTTTCTGTCGTCACGGATTGGATAGGATAGGATTCGGATCGGGGATCCGATGGTTCATGGCTTCTAACCCGTATGGGTCAAGTGATTTTTGAGATTTGGGTCAGTGATGCTTCATGGGTAATTCTCGGATCGTTGAGTGTGGTTATCAGAGGGTACATCCGGTACCCGGTTCGAGACAGTGGTCAGGACACCGTAAGGAAAGGGAAAGTGTGTTCGAGTTTCGATGGGTATGCCTTGTGAGATCTGGTCCGATTAAGGCCAGGTGGCACGTTGTGGGAGTATTTCTGGAGTTGAGTTGCTGTAGGCTTCGAGGGCGAAGCCTAATTTAAGTGGGGGAGAATTGTAACATCCCGAAATATCAAGAGTAGAGTTGAAGGGCTAAAAGAGTAAATTGGGAAAGAGTGACTCGGCGAGTCCATGTGCGGACTCGGCGAGTAGAGTCGCAACTTGGTCGTGTGTTAAGTGGCCGACTCGGCGAGTCAGGGTAATGGACTCGGCGAGTAGGCGCTGAGTGGAGAAAACCCTAATTCTCGGGGTTGAGCCTTATATAAAGATCATTATGTTTCCCTCTCAGCCTCTTTATCACCCCTTGAGCCTCAGAAAACCCTAAATCACGAAGAAGCACCATTGTTGGATGGATTGGAGCTTGGAGAATGTATTTGTGAAGGAATTTTGGGAGATTGAAGGCTTGGAGCAAGGGACTTTGTTTGAATTCGAGTCTCATTTCAATTAGGGAATTCCTTTGAGGTAATATCTCGTTTTTTGAGCTGCTATTTCTTAGATGCATCATTTTGGGGGTGTTGGAGATCATATCTTTGGATGTATTGGAGTTTAGAGGTTAGATCTGAGGTTGCTACCTCAGATCTGGAAGGGAGAAGGTCTAGAGTGCATGAAAGTCCCTGTTTGTGAGTGGTTGATGGAGCCATCTTGTCCCAAATCCTAGCCCAATGTGCAAATGGCTTAGATCTCTTTGGATTCACGTAAAGTTTGCCACTTTACGTGATGTATGGGTTGTAGGAGGCTAGATCTATGTTTTGGATCAATTGCATGGCCTGAAGTGCTTCTGAATGGATTCAGAACGGTGGTACTCGGCGAGTCACATGGGTCGACTCGACGAGTTGCTTGAAGATGGTCTAGAACTCGACGAGTAGGTTGAAGATAGCCTTGGACTCGACGAGTCCATTTGGACTCGGCGAGTCTTGTCGAAGAGTCCCAAATATTCTCTGGTTGAGTCGAGAATCGGTGAGTCGAGGGATGACTCGGTGAGTCGTGTGCAAGTGGACTCAGAGTTGTTGGACTCGGCGAGTCTCGGGGTGACTCGGCGAGTTAGGTCGCAGATTGAGTGAAGTTCTGATTATGGGAACTCGACGAGTCACAGGGTTGACTCGGCGAGTAGGGTCAGTCAGGGGTTGACTTGGACTGAGGACTTTGATTTCGACCAAGGGTTGGCCGTTGACTTTTAGGGTTTGGTCAGCGTTGTGTCCTTTGGGCCAAGAGAGAGGTAAAATAGTCTTTTACCCATAAGAGGGTGTTATGAGAGGATTTATTCTAGCCTCGAGAGTTGTATTCATGAAGAGTATTTGCCTTACGTGTTAGGCGGTGGCGAGTTCGAGATTCAAGTGTGGGGATATCTGCTTTCTGCTTGCCAGGTGAGTCTTCTCACTATACTTTACCTTGAGTAGGTAACCAGAGTTATGTGATTAGAGTATTTGTATGCTATATGTACGTGATGTGTTGTACTGCATTATTTCTATGTGATTTATGATGTGCATGTTTATAGAGTTGGAACCGGAAGGTTCCCAGAGTTAGAACCTGAGGGTTCACAGAGTTTGGGTGCACGGACCCATAGAGTTATAGCCTTGAGTGGCTAATATGTGTTATGTGTGGTATTTTGGGGAACTCACTAAGCTTCATGCTTACAGTGTTTTGTTTGATGTTTTCAGGTTTCTTTCAGTATCACGGGACGGCACCGGCTTGATTGTACACACCAGAGAAAGAGTCATATTTTGGAGGATCCTGGTTTTCTATGCAAGAGAAAATGGAGTTATGTTTTGTAAATCGACTATGAATGAGATTTTAAACAAGTGTTTCTAAGAACAAAATGATTATTTTACATGAAAAATTTGTCTTGAAATTTACGGTGTTACATTTGAGCAACTGAACTATATAATTAGAAATGAACGAAAAAGGCATTTCAATTATTGTACTGTGTCGTTATAGAATGTGTTTTTTAAAGTTAATATGGAATCTTATACTTGTTTATTTATTTGTAATTTCAATTTGAATGTTTACAATGAATCAAAGAGTAAATAAGCATCATGATTAGAAATCGGTCAATAAAAAATAAAAAATATGGATATGAAGTTAGTAAGTAAGCTTAAAGGAATCTAGAGCTCTTGCATTCTGTCAAACCCCGAAAACCGAAGGCGGAAACATTTCCGGGGTTGACTCCACGTTGAGTATCAAATCCAATGCACATAGTAAGTAAAGTAAACAACCATTACATTGCATATATAATGGTTTCTATTTGTTTGAAAGTAAAGTTGTATAGGTGTGATACATAGTATATATGAACAAAAGTAAGACGAGTCTTCAACGCACTCCGTCTTTGCCAAAAGGAATCATCGGGTACCTGTCTAATGCGGACCTGAGAATACAAGCATTTTGAAAATCAGCATAACGCTGGTGAGTTCATAAGCGGTTTTGTTTTCTGAAAATATACAAGTTCCTTTTTGTTTCTGAAAAAGTTACCCACCAAGAAAATCCCATATTTTCTTAAAAGTTGGTTATCAAATCCAAAGTGTAATGTAAAAGATGTATACTGAAAACATGTTTACCCTTGTGAATTATAAAATTTAGTTATCTGGATTTGTTACATGAATCTAGTTGTATACAAATATTACCCTAGGAAAATCCCATATTTTCCTGAATGTTGGTTACCAAATGTGAAAGATGTATACCGAAAACCTAGTTGTCCTTGTGAATTGTATTAGTTTTAACATGTTTATAAAACTAATATATACAAAGTAAACATAGTTACTTTATTCATTATTACTATTTAGTAAATCTCTGTTATCCAAATTGCGAGTTCCATAACCATACGCTAGACTAGATATGGCAATAAGTAGTCCACATCACCTTATGACTTTCGTCACCCTTGAACCTTTCGGTTCGGCTGTAGCTAGCAGCCAAGTGTGGGGTAGTCAGCCCCGTATAGATCTATACACTTAAGTCACGTTCTCCCTCTAGGAGATTCTGATTACGGAGGCGGTCCTCCACTCGCGTATCTCTGTGGAGTGTTACCGAAGACTTGTCTCCAATTTATAGGAATAACAAATTTACTAGTAATAATATAGAAAGGTACTGATGCAAACAATGATCCTCCACTCGCGTATCTCTATGGAGTGTTACCGAGGACAAAACATTGTACTAGGTTTCATGTTTCAAGTTCAAAGGTTATGCTTTTAATTGATATAATGTGGAAAACCATTTGTGAAAATATAAAATACAACATTTTATAATGTTTTTCACGAATAATATGATAGTGTGTTCTATGAGTTCAAACTGTTATCTCTTATGATTATCAATGTTAAAAGCATATAAATTATGGAACACAACACATGAAAAAACAAGTTTAAAGTACAAGTATTCCTTGTACTTTGCTTGTATTCCTGTAACACCGTAAATTTCAAAACAAAATTTTCAAATTTTTATAAAACATAATTCATTTAATATTCAGAAAACAACCATATTTAATCATTCAATCCAAGTAATACAAAATCCCAAGATCTCAAAATCATAAACCCCATGCGTGTGTACTGATCAAGTCGGCGCCTTCCCGCAGTCATCACTAGTACCTGAAAGAAATAACATCAAACACTGTAAGCACAAAGCTTAGCGAGTTACCCAAAATACCACATATAACACATATTAGCCACTCGAGGCTATAACTCTGTGGGTCCGTGCACCCAAACTCTGTGAACCCTCAGGTTCTAACTCTGTAAATATGCACATCATAAATCACATAGAAATAATGCAGTACAACACATAACATACATAGCATACAAATACTTTGTCACATAACTCTGGTTACCTACTCAAGGTAAAGTATAGTGAGAAGACTCACCTCGCGTATCTCGGTAATTAGTAAATCCCTGAAATCACTAGTGCTCGATCTTCCAAGCTATAGTCATCCTATAACACAATACATCTCTAATTAACACATTCCCAACTAAGGTTGACTATCCCTTAACAAGTCAACATAGATCAACACTGGTCAATGGTCAACTGTGACCGGACTCGGCGAGTGCACTATAGCGACTCAGCGAGTCTAAGCGCATACATTGGTTTCCCTGGGATCCTCTCTTGACACGTCGAGTATTCACCTAACTTGACGAGTTCCACCTGGCATGAGTTGTGGGGCCACCACGACTCAACTCGCCGAGTCTCAAGAACAACTCAGCGAGTCCCAGCTTGATTCAGTCCACCTGTCAACCCACTCTGACTCTCCGTGAATCACTGAGTAAAACCCTCAACTCGGCAAGACCACTCGTTGTGTGGTGCTGGGCCATATTCATGCTACTCGCCGAGTATGTTCTTCAGACTCGGCGAGTCCATGCCATGCAATGACTCAAGCTCACTCCTCTGGTCAGATCCGATCCACTAACTCATAGATCCAGTCCTTCCAAGCTTATTTAACACGTAAAGTCAGTATCTTGATGTACATACAACATCTATATGACCAAATATGATGATTTAGTCCCAAATACCACAACTCAAGGTCATACTCTCCATTGTTCTTCATAAAGCTTGATGAGTGAGGCTCTCTGGACCTCTATGGATGCAGATCCAATGCCTCAACATTAGAAAGGGACTATTTGGCATCAAATCAACCCAACAAAGGCCACAAGAAACCCTAAATCCAAATATACTTCACAAAACAGAAGATGAGCTGAAATAATACCTCAAGGTCGAAGATCTGAGCTTCAAATCCATAATATAACAATCTCCTATGCTTCCTCTTGGTTATGACCTCCTTCTCCTTGCTAAATAACACCACAAATGTCAAGAATGGCTTCCTTTCTCTCTCAAAACGCTCAAGCACTCTAGGGTTTCTCTTTATGGATTGGTGAGCACAACTGACGGTCATAAGGCCCTTTAAATAGGGCTTAGACCCCGGGAATTAGGGTTTCATTACACAGTGTGGACTCGCCGAGTCCAGACGCGAACCCGTGTCCAAAACCGCGATCCTACTCGGCGAGTTTGAGCTCCAACTCGCCGAGTCCACTCACAATTTCCAAAAATAAGCCGATAATAAATACCTGGAAATTCCGGGCTGTTACAATTCTCCACCACTAGAACTAGTCTTCGCCCTCGAAGTCTCACTCTGCAAATAACTCCGGATGTTGCTCTTGCATCTCATGCTCCGGTTACCACGTCATCTCGAACCCCTTCCGATGTTGCCACTGAACCAAAACCAAAGGTACCTCCTTGTTCCTTAGAACTTTGATTTTTCGATCTCTGATGGCCACTGGTCTCTCAGCATAATTTAGGCTCGCATCCACCTAAATATACTCTAATGGAACCACTGCCGACTCATCAGCTATACACTTCCGCAATTGCAACACATGGAAAGTGTCGTGAATCTGCCCCAATTCTGCTTGCAAATCCAAACGATAGGCTACCCTGCCTGCCCTCGTGACTACCCGAAATGGTCCGATATATCGGGGCCCCAACTTTCCCCTCTTCCTGAATCGGATCACTCCCTTCCAAGGAGAGACCTTTAGGAGCACAAAATCGCCGACTTGGAACTCAAGTTCGGACCGGCGTCTGTCCGCATAACTCTTCTGTCGACTCTGAGCAGTTAGTATCCTCTGTCTGACCTGCTGGATCTGCTCTGTTGTCTGAAGCACTATCTCAATGTTGCCCATAACGCGCTGCCTGACTTCTCCCCATCAAATGGGGGTCCGACACTTCCTCCCGTACAACAGCTCAAAGGGTGGCATACCGATGCTCGAATGATGGCTGTTGTTGTAAGAAAACTCGGCCAAAGGCAAATACGTATCCCAACTTCCCCCAAAATCCAATACACATGCTCGGAGCATGTCCTCGAGTGTCTGAATCGTCCGCTCACTTTGTCCGTCTGTTTGGGGGTGATATGCGGTACTAAAATGCAGCCTAGTACCTAGCTCCTCATGAAACTTCTTCCAGAATCTGGAAGTGAAACACACATCCCGGTCTGAGACAATCGAGATCGGCACCCTATGCCGAGATACCACTTCCCTCACATATATCTCTGCTAACTTCTCTGCGGAAGAACTCTCGCTGATCGCAAGGAAGTGAGCGCTATTTGTCAACCTGTCTACAATCACCCAAATTGCATCAACTCCCCGAGCAGTCCTTGGCAATTTGGTGATGAAATCCATGGTGATCTGTTCCCACTTCCATTCGGGAACCTCCAACGGCTGTAACTTACCATGCGGTCTTTGATGTTCGACCTTAACCTTACGGCAGGTTAAGTACTTCTCAACGAACCACGCAACATCCCTCTTCATACAGGGCCACCAATACTCCCTCCTCAAATCCAAATACATCTTAGTGGCCCCAGGATGGATCGAGAATTTCGACCGATGAGCCTCTTCCATCAAAATGGCACGCGTACCTCCCACAAACGGTACCCAAATATGCCCCTGAAAAGTCATAAGCCCCCGACCATCGGTAACGAACTCCGATACCAACCCAACAACTCGCTCTCTCTCCTGGTTTTCCGACCTCACTGCCTCAGCCTGTGCTCCTCGAATGGTATCCAACACTGGAGTCATCACGGTCAATCGCAAACATACATCTCGCAAAGGGGCGCTCTCGCCCGGCGACTCAAGGCGTCAGCTACCACATTAGCCTTGACCGGATGGTACAGAATCTCACAATCGTAATCCTTAACCACATCCAACCACCTCCTCTGCCACATATTTAGGTTGGGCTGATCCATCAAATACTTCAGACTCTTATGGTCTGTGTATATCGTACACCGAACCCCATACAAATAATGGTGCCAAATCTTGAGGGCGAACACCACTGCCCCCAGCTCTAGGTCATGGGTGGGATACCTCGTCTCATGAGGTTTCAACTGCCTCGATGCATACGCTATCACATGCCCTCTCTGCATCAACACCGCTCCCAACCCCAAGATCGATGCATCATAGTATACAACGAAGTCCTCCATTCCCTCCGGGAGGGCTAACATCAGGGCCTCGCATAACCTTCGGCGGAGTGTCTCAAAGGAGGCCTGCTGCTCGGGGCCGCATGAAAAAGCGACACCCTTCCGGGTCAACCTAGTGAGTTGCACTGCGATCTTAGAGAAGTCCCTGATAAATCTTCGATAATAACCGGCCAGCCCTAGAAAACTCCTGATCTCGGAGGGTGACCTCGGCACCTCACAACTCATCACTGCCTCCACTTTGGCCGGATCGACCAATATCCCATCCTGGTTAACAAGATGTCCTAGGAACTGGACCTCTCGCAACCAGAAATCTCACTTGGAGAATTTGGCATAAAGCCTCTTCGATCTCAGAACTCTGAGGATCTCCCTCAAATGCTCCTCATGCTGCTCACTAGATCTCGAATATAACAAAATGTAATCAATAAATACGATCACCGACAGATCCAACATCGGCCTTCACACCCGGTTCATGAGATTCATGAACACTGCTGGGGCATTGGTGAGTCCGAAAGGCATCACCACAAACTCATAATGCCCATAACGCGTCCTAAACGCTGTCTTCTGGACGTCCTTATCTCGCACCCTCACCTGATGGTATCCAGACCTCAAATCAATCTTGAAGAACCAAGATGCTCCCTGCAACTGGTCGAACAAATCGTCGATCCTCGGCAACGGGTAACGATTCTTGACCGTCACCTTGTTCAATTCCTAGTAATCAATGTACATCCGATGTGAACCATCCTTCTTCTTTAAAAACAGAATAGGCGCTCCCCACGGCGAGCTGCTCAGCCGAATAAACCCTTTCCCCAGCAGCTCCTGAAGCTGCGAGGATAGGCGCGGCCCCCGGGACCAAATCAATACCGAACTCTACTTGCCTCACGGGAGGCACACCCGACAACTCCTCTAGAAAGACATCCGGGAACTCTCGCACTATAGGAACCTCCTCCACTGACCTAGGCCTCGTGGAATCAAGCCGCGTATCCGACACGTACGCCACAAAACCCTCACAGCCCTGCTGTAGACACTGTCTCACCCTAGCGGCCGAACAAAACGCCGATCCAGAATGAGTACCCTCGTCGTACACTGTAAGAACTCCCCCACTAGGGTCTCGTATGGTCACTAGCTGTCGCTCGCAGTCGATAACCGCACCGAACCTGCTCAACCAGTCCATGCCCACAATAACACAGACATCCCCCATGGCAATAGGAACCAAGTCAATCGGGAACTCAACGCCGAAAATCTCGAGTACACACCCATGGATCACCTCCGTGGCATATATCGTCTTCTCATCAGCTATGGAAACTCTCAGAGGCCGACTCAACACGTCGCGACTAACACTGATGTGCTGACTAAAAGCCAAAGATACAAAAGACCGACTCGCACCCGAGTCAAATAATACCAAGGCAGGTACAGAATTCACAAGAAAAGTACATACGCATAATATAATATAAGCATAATATTTCAACATTACAATAAATACACGAAAGAATACATACCAGCCACGATATCGGGCGCTGCGCGGACCTCCTCCGCGGTCAACTGAAACGCTCTCCCACGTGCCCTTAGCGCCTCGACCTTCACTGGCCGACTCCCGGTAGCTCTGATGGCGGTAGGGGCAGATCCCTGAAGTGCTCCCTGAGCTGATCCCCGCAACTGCGGACACTCTGCCTTCTGGTGTCCGGTCTGGTTGTAGTGAAAACATACTGCAAACCTCTTGGGGCAGTCCCTAGCCATATGCCCCTCCTTGCCACATTTGTAGCAAGATCCAGCTCTACACGCTCCATCATGACCCTTGCCGCACTTTCCACAAGTGCGGCCCTTCTGGCTCCCTGATTTGGGATTAGTGGGCTTGGCTCGCTTGGCTGCCGGCTGGAATTGTGCCGGTCGCCGATCCCTCCCCTGAGACTCAGCCTCCTCCCTAGCCTGAGTCTCCAGCTCGATCTCCCTCTTCCGGGCATTTATCTGAAGCTCAGAAAATATCCGGTATGAGGAGTTCGCCACGAACTCCCGAATGTCTTGCCTCAAGATACTCACATACCGGCTCATACGTGCCTGCTCAGTGGACACGTGCTTAGGGCAGAACATCGCCCTCTCGTGAAACATCCTAGTAATCACCGTAACGGACTCAGTGCCCTTCTTGAGGGTCAGAAACTCCTGGGCCAAACGCTCCCTCTCCACCTGAGTAATGTACTCATCTCAGAACATGGCAGTGAACCTCTCCAAGGTCACTGCCGCAAGCTCAGCAGGCAAAAAGTGTGCTGTGACAAACTTCCACCAGTCCTTCGTTCCCAAGCGAAGCTGGTTCAGCACGAACCGTACTCTCAAATGCTCAGGAGATGAGCAAATGAAGAAACACCCCTCTATGTCAGAAATCCATCTCATAGCCGCCACCGGGTCCTGGGTCCCATCAAACTCTGGTGGTTTCGTGTTGCTGAACTCCCGGAACAGCAACACGTCACCACCCTGCGGCCTAGCAGCAGCAACAACTGCGGTGGCCGCCGCAACAGCAGCCTCAGAAAGAGCAGCATAACGCTCATCGAAAGTCTCAATCAACGCGGTCTTAATAGACTCGAACATCTCTGGTATCTCTACCCTGATGACTGCAGCCACCTCCTCATGAATGATCTGTCGGATCTCCTCATCACTAGCTCCAAAACCCTCCGGCATATGACGTGTCCTCACCATGATCAACCTCTGAAATACAACATATGATAAATTAGAATCCGCTCGAGCATACTCACACTCGACAACTCATCCCTCCTTGATCCTTGGCATTTCGAAGATTCTTACTCGGACCGTACACCGCCCCGGTGCTTTCAGTAGTACGGGCCCAATACTACTGTCCACACCGTTTCAGTATACACCCCAAATCCTCCTCTTCGAATCCCAATTTCCAAGTACTCTATCACTTTCTAACAGATCTCTCATAAGCTCCTCGCTGCTACCTATTATGTCTCAAACATCTCATAGCAGCTCACCTCTCCCAAGGCTAAGGCATCACAAATCGGGGCACTCTAGTCCTAATAGGAATACCTAGCCTACTTTAGCAAGAGAATACATCATAACAATCTCATAAGCATATAATATAAGGGTATTTTGGGAAACCACCGTTCGGGCGCTGACTGATCGTACACACGTTTCTCCTCTGAATTTCTCTAGAAATCTTTTACTTTTAGAAAATTTTGTTTTTCTTTTTGAAAATATTTTTCAAATCCTCAATTTGAGTTCAAATACTCCCGAAGGTGTACCCGAATCCTTCAAACCAAGGCTCTGATACCAATTTGTAACACCGTAAATTTCAAAACAAAATTTTCAAATTTTTATCAAACATAATTCATTTAATATTTAGAAAACAACCATATTTAATCATTCAATCTAAGTAATACAAAATCCCAAGATCTCAAAATCATAAACCCCATGCGTGTGTACTGATCAAGCCGGCGCCTTCCCGCGGTCGTCACTAGTACCTGAAACAAATAACATCAAACACTATAAGCACAAAGCTTAGTGAGTTCCCCAAAATACCACATATAACACATATTAGCCACTCGAGGCTATAACTCTGTGAACCCTCAGGTTCTAACTCTGTGAACCTTCTGGTTCTAACTCTGTAAACATGCACAACATAAATCACATAGAAATAATGCAGTACAACACATAACATACATAGAATACAAATACTTTGTCACATAACTCTGGTTACCTACTCAAGGTAAAGTATAGTAAGAAGACTCACCTCGCGTATCTCGGTAATTCGTAAATCCCTGAAATCACTAGTGCTCGATCTTCCGAGCTATAGTCCTCCTATAACACAATACATCTCTAATGAACACTTTCCCAACTAAGGTTGACTATCCCTTAACAAGTCAACATAGGTCAACACTGATCAATGGTCAACGGTTAACTTTGACCGGACTCGGCGAGTGCACTATAGCGACTCGGCGAGTCTGAGCGCATACACTGATTTCCCTGGGATCCTCTTTTGACACGTCGAGTATTCACCTAACTCGATGAGTTCCACCTGGCATGAGCTGTGGGGCCACCACGACTCAACTCGCCGAGTCTCAAGAACAACTCGGCGAGTCCCAGCTTGACTCAGTCCACCTGTCAACCCACTCTGACTCTCCTTAACTCACTGAGTGAAACCCTCAACTCGGCAAGACTACTCGTTGTATGGTGCTGGGCCATATTCATGCTACTCGCCGAGTCTGTTCTTCGGACTCGGCAAGTCCATGCCATGCAATGACTCAAACTCACTCCTAAGGTCAGATCCGATCCACTAACTCATAGATCCAGTCCTTCCAAGCTTATTTAACACGTAAAGTCGCTATCTTGATGTACATACAACATCTATATGACCAAATATGACGATTTAGTCCCAAATACCACAACTCAAGGTCATAATCTCCATTGTTTTTCATAAAGCTTGATGAGTGAGGCTCTCTGGACCTCTATGGATCCAGATCCAAAGCCTCAACATTAGAAAGGGACTATTTGGCATCAAATCAACCCAACATAGGCCACAAGAAACCCTAAATCCAAATATACTTCACAAAATAGAAGATAAGCTGAAATAATACCTCAAGGTCGAAGATCTGAGCTTCAAATCCATAATATAACAATCTCCTATGCTTCCTCTTGGTTATGACCTCCTTCTCCTTGCTAAATAACACCACAAATGTCAAGAATGGCTTCCTTTCTCTCTCAAAACGCTCAAGCACTCTAGGGTTTCTCTCTATGGATTGGTGAGCACAAATGACGGCCATATGGCCCTTTAAATAGGTCTAAAATCTCGGTAATTAGGGTTTCATTACACAACATGGACTCGCCGAGTCCACTCTTGGACTCGCCGAGTCCAGACGCGAACACGTGTCCAAAACCGCGATCCTACTCGGCGTGTTTGAGCTCCAACTCACCGAGTCCACTCACAATTTCCAAAAATAAGCCAATAATAAATACCTAGAAATTCCGGGCTGATAAAATTCCCCCCTAAAAACAGTAAAAAAACATTGAAAAGAGTAGGGGTATGAACTCACCGCTTAATGTAGGGTTCGAGTGTCAACGGGTGCCGTGAACGCCTATGGCCCCTATTATTCATGTGACGACACATAAATGAGTTAGAACTAAGTTGTTTCATGACTAAACATGATGGGAAAACATCCTTAGGGCTTGGAATTACTAAGAATATGTAACATCGAAAATTTAAAAACAATTTTTCATTTTTTTTATAAAACATAATTCCATTAATATTCATAAAAACAACAATTTAATTGTTCAATCAAAACAGTACAAAATCCCAAGATCGACATGTCAAACTCCAAACGTGTGTGTACGGATCAAGTCGGCGCCTTCCCGCGGTCGTCACTAGTACCTGAAACAAATAACATCAACACTGTAAGCACAAGGCTTAGTGAGTTCCCCAAAATACCACATATAACACATATTTGCCACTCTAGGCTATAACTCTGTGGGTCCGTGCACCCAAACTCTGTGAACCCTCAGGTTCTAACTCTGATAAACATGCACCACATAAATCACATAGAAATCATGCAGTACAACACATAACATACATAGCATACAAATACTCTATCACATA
Organism: Lactuca saligna; assembly: GCF_052625555.1. Classification (NCBI taxonomy): domain Eukaryota; kingdom Viridiplantae; phylum Streptophyta; class Magnoliopsida; order Asterales; family Asteraceae; genus Lactuca; species Lactuca saligna. Next base: position 136,077,988 of record NC_136423.1, on the reverse strand, counting down.
GCTCTGGTTACCTACTCAAGGTAAGGTATAGTGAGAAGACTCACCTAGTGTGTTTCGGTAAATCGTAACCCTGAAATCGCTAACACTCGATCCGCCGAGCTGTAGTCCCCCTATAGCACAATACATCTCTAATTAACACTTTCCCAACTAGGGTTGACCATACTATAACAAGTCACTTTTGGTCAACGCTGGTCAACGGTCAACGGTCAACTTTGACCGGACTCGGCGAGTGCACTATGGCGACTCGGCGAGTCTGTGCGCATGCACCAATTTCCCTGGAACCCTCCCTCGATACGTCGAGCATTTCCCCCAACTCGACGAGCTCCACCTGGCACGAGTGGTGGGGCCACCACGACTCAACTCGCCGAGTCTCAAGAACAACTCGGCGAGTCCAGTTTGACTCGGTCCACCTGTCCTTCCTGTCTCCCCCTTGACTCACTGAGTTCACCTTTCCCAACTCGACGAGGCCACTCGCTGAGTGGTCGGGCAACATTCATGCTACTCGCCGAGTCTGTTCTTCGGACTCGGCGAGTCCGTGCCATGCACTGACTCAATCTTGCTCTAAAGGTCAGATCCAGTCCATTAATCCATAGATCCAGTCCCTCCATGCTTATTTAGCACGTAAAGTCACAATCTTGATGCATAAATAACCTCTACATGATCACAAATGATGTTTTTGACTCAAATACTTCAACACAAGGTCAAGGGCTCCATTTCCACCCATAAAGCTTGATGAGTGAGGCCCTCTAGACCTCTATGGATCCAGATCCATGGTCTCAACTCAAAGAGGGAACCAAAGGGGCACCAAATCACCCCATAAATGACCACATTAAGCCCTAAATTGCATCAAGCTTCACCAAACAGAGAATGGTCCGAAAATAATACCTCTAGAGTGATGATCCAAGCTCCAAATCCACGAAATAGCAACCTCCTTTGCTTCCTCTTGCCTAGGGCCTCCTTCTTCTTGCTAAACAACACACCCAAGATCAAGATTGGCTCTCTTCCCTTCACAAAACGCTCAAGAACTCTAGGGACACTCTCTGGGGGTTGGATGACCACAAATGACGGCCATAAGGCCCTTTAAATAGGCCTCAAACCCGGAGATTTAGGGTTTCATTACACAGCGCAGACTCGCCGAGTCCATACCCTGGACTCGCCGAGTCCAAGCGCGCACCAGCGATCAATTCCGCGTCCCTACTCGGCGAGTCTGAGCCCCAACTCGCCGAGTCCTTCTCACAATATAACAAAATTTAAACTTACAAGATACCTGGTAAAATCCGGATGTTACAACTCTCCCCCACTAGAACTGGACTTCGCCCTCGAAGTCTCGCTCTAAAACAGCTCCGGATGCTGCTCCCGCATCATACCCTCCGGCTCCCAGGTCATCTCTGATCCCTTTCGATGTTGCCACTGAACCAATACCAGAGGTACCTCCTTGTTTCTCAAAATCTTGATCTTCCGATCCCCAATAGCCACTGGTCTCTCCGCATAGTTCAGGCTCGCATCTACCTGAATATCCTCTAGTGGAACTACTGCCGACTCATCGGCTATACATTTCCTCAACTGCGATACATGAAAAGTGTTGTGAATCTGCCCCAACTCGGCTGGTAACTCCAGCCGATAGGCTACCCGTCCTACCCTGGCAATCACACGAAACGGGCCTATAAACCGGGGCCCCAATTTGCCCCTCCTCCTGAACCGGATCACTCCTTTCCAAGGAGAGACCTTCAGGAGAACAAAGTCGCCAACCTGAAATTCCAGTTCGGACCGGCGTCTATCCGCGTAACTCTTCTGTCGGCTCTGAGCGGTCAGTAACCTCTGCCTGACCAGCTGTATCTGCTCTGTCATCTGATTCACGATCTCTGTACTGCCCATTACCCTTTGCCCAACCTCTCCCCAACATATGGGAGTCCGACACCTCCTACCATACAACAGCTCAAAGGGCGGCATACCAATGCTCGAATGATAGCTGTTATTGTAGGAAAACTCCGCCAAAGGCAAATACGTGTCCCAACTACCCCCAAAGTCCAGTACACAAGCTCGAAGCATGTCCTCGAGTGTCTGTATCGTCCGCTCACTCTGACCGTCGGTCTGGGGGTGGTATGCGGTACTAAAATGCAGCTTAGTACCCAACTCCTCATGAAATTTCTTCCAAAAACGGGAAGTGAAACGCACATCGCGGTCTGAAACAATCGAGATCGGCACCCCATGCCGAGATACAACCTCCCTCATGTAAATCTCCGCCAACTTCTCCGCTGAAGAACTCTCACTGATGGCAAGAAAGTGAGCGCTCTTTGTCAACCTATCCACGATCACCCAAATTGCATCAACTCCTCTGGCAGTCCTCGGCAATTTGGTGATAAAGTCCATAGTGATCTGTTCCCACTTCCACTCGGGAACCTCCAATGGCTGCAACTTGCCATGCGGTCTCTGGTGTTCGGCCTTTACCCTTCGACAGGTCAAACACCTCTCGACAAACCATGCTACATCCCTCTTCATACAGGGCCACCAATACTCCTTCCTTAGGTCCAAATACATCTTCGTGGCCCCGGGGTGGATCGAAAATTTCGATCTATGAGCCTCCTCCATCAATGTAGCACGGGTACCGCCCACAAACGGTACCCAGATCCTGCCCTGATAAGTCATAAGGCCTCGACTATCCGATATAAACTCAGAAACCATCCCAACAACCCGCTCTCTCTTCTGCATCTCCGGACGCACGGCCTCGGCCTGAGCCCCACGAATGGAGTCCAGAACTGGAGCTATCACGGTCAATCTCAAACATACATCTCGCAGGGGAGTACTCTCCGCCCTGCGACTCAATGCGTCGGCTACCACATTAGCCTTGCCCAGGTGGTACAGGATCTCGCAATCATAATCCTTGACCACGTCTAACCATCTCCTCTGCCGCATATTTAGGTTAGGTTGATCCATCAAGTACTTCAAACTCTTGTGGTCCGTGTAAATCGTACAACGAACCCCATACAAGTAGTGCCGCCAAATCTTGAGGGCGAACACTACTGCCCCCAACTCCAAATCATGTGTGGGGTACCTCGTCTCGTGAGGCTTCAACTGCCTCGATGCATAAGCCATCACATGACCCTTCTGCATCAACACCGCTCCCAATCCTAGGATCGATGCATCACAGAATACCAGAAAACCTTCCATACCTTCCGGAAGGGCTAATACTGGAGCTTCATACAACCTCTGGCGAAGCGTCTCAAAGGAGGTCTGCTGCTCGGGACCCCATGCAAATGTCACACCCTTCCGGGTCAATCTGGTGAGTGGAATCGCAATCTTGGAGAAATCCTTAATAAACCTCCGATAATACCCTGCCAACCCAAGGAAACTTCGGATCTCAGAAGGTGATCTCGGCACCTCCCACCTCATCACTGCGTCAACCTTGGCCGGATCGAACAATATCCCTTTCTGGTTAACGAGATGTCCCAGGAACTGGACCTCCCGCAACCAGAAATCACACTTGGAAAACTTTGCGTAAAGTTTCTCCGCTCTCAAAACCCCAAGCACCTCCCTCAAATGCTCCTCGTGCTGCTCTCTGGATCTCGAATATACCAGAATGTCATCAATAAAAACAATCACCGACCGATCCAACATCGGCCGACATACCCTGTTCATGAGGTCCATGAACACAGCCGGGGCATTGGTGAGCCCAAAAGGCATCACCACAAACTCATAATGCCCATCACGAGTCCTGAATGCTGTCTTCTGGACGTCCTCGTCCTGCACTCTCACCTGATGGTAGCCCGACCTCAAATCAATCTTGGAGAACCAAGACGCTCCCTGTAGCTAATCGAATAAATCGTCGATCCTCGGCAGCGGGTAACGGTTCTTGACCGTCAGCTTATTCAATTCCCGATAATCAATACACATGCGATGCGAGCCATCCTTCTTCTTCACAAACAGGATGGGTGCTCCCCACGGCGAGCTACTCGGCCGAATAAACCCCTTCCCCAGCAACTCCTGAAGTTGCGAGGATAACTCCTACATCTCTGGAGGCGCAAGGCGATACGACACCTTAGCAATAGGCGCGGCTCCAGGAACCAAATCGATGCCAAACTCTACTTGCCTCACGGGAGGAACACCTGGTAACTCTTCGGGAAATACATCTGGAAACTCCCGCACTACCGGAACTTCATCCACAGAGCCCGGTCTCTCAGAGATCACTCGCGTATCCATCACATACGCTACATAACCCTTACAGCCCTGCTGTAAACACTGCCTCGCCCTAGCAGCCGAACAAAAGGCTGATCCAGAACGTGTACCCTCTCCGTATACTGAAAGAACTCCCCCACTAGGATCTCGTATAGTCACCAGCTGACGCTCGCAATCGATAATCGCACCGAATCGGCTCAACCAGTCCATGCCCACTATAACACAGACATCACCCATCGCAATAGGAATCAGGTCGATCGGAAACTCAACCCCGAAGATCTCCAATACACATCCCCGGAAGACCTCTGTAGCACAAATCACTCTGTCGGCGGCTATGGAAACCCACAGGGGCCGACTCAATGCCCCACGACTAACATTGATATGCTGACTAAATGCCAAAGACACAAAAGATCGACTCGCACCCGAGTAAAATAACACTAAAGCAGGTACAAAATTCACAAGGAAGGTACCTATGCATAGCATAATATAAGCATAATATCTCAACACCATAAATAAATAATGAAAAGGAAACATACCAGCCACAACGTCGGGTGCAGCGCAGACCTCTTCCGCAGTCAGCTGGAAGGCTCTTCCCCGAGCCCTCGGTGCCTCGGCCTTCACGTGCCGACTCTCTGTAGCAGCAGCTCTGATGGCGGCGGGAGCAGACCCCTGAGATGCCCCGCGCAGCAGCGGACACTCCGCCTTCCGATGTCCAGTCTGGTTGCAGTGGAAGCACACTGCAAATCCCTTGGGGCAGTCCTTAGCCATATGCCCCTCCTTGCCACATTTGTAGCAAGACCCTGCCCGACAGACGCCATCGTGACTCTTGCCGCACTTCCCACAAGTGCGGCCCTTCTGGCTCCCGGGTCTGGGATCAGCGGGCTTGGCCCGCTTGGCTGCCGGCTGGGACTGTGCCGGCCGCCGATCCCTCCCCAGAGACTCCGCCTCCTCCCTGGCCTGAGTCTCAAGCTCAATCTCCCTCTTCCGAGCATTTGCCTGAAGCTCGGCAAATGTCCGGTACGAGGAGTTCGCAGCGAACTCCCGAATATCCCGCCTCAGAATGCTCAGGTAACGGCTCATACGTGCCTGCTCGGTGGACACGTGCTCAGGGCAGAACATTGCCCTCTCATGAAACATCCTCGTAATCGCTGTAACTGACTCGGTACCCTGCTTGAGGGTCAGAAATTCCTGCGCCAGACGTTCCCTCTCCACCTGAGGAACGTACTCATCTCGGAACATGGTAGTGAACCTCTCCCAGGTCACTGCCGAAAGCTCAGTCGGTGTGAAATGCGCAGTCACAAACTTCCACCAGTCCTTCGCTCCCAAGCGAAGCTGGTTCAGCGCGAACCGAACCTTCAAATGCTCAGGGGACAAGCAAGTGAAGAAGCATCCCTCCATATCAGATATCCACCTCATAGCTGCCACCGGATCCTGCGTACCATCAAACTCTGGTGGCTTGGTGTTGCTGAACTCCCTAAACAACATCGCATCACCCCCCTGGGGTCTCGCCGCAGCAATCGCTGCGGTAGCCGCTGCAACCACAGCCTCAGAAAGAGTGGCATAGCGCTCATCAAACGTCTCAATCAAAGCGGTCTTAATAGACCCGAACATCTCTGGTATCTCAGCTCTGATGACCGCAGCCACCTCCTCATGAATGATCTGTCGAATCTCCTCATCACTAGTTCCGGCATCCTCCGGCATATGACGTGTCCTCACCATGATCAACCTCTGAAATACAACATGCGATAATTAGAATTCACTCGAACACTCTTACATTCAACAAACCACCCCTCCTTGATTCTTGGCATCCCCCGATTCTTATTTGGACTGTGTACCGCACCGGTGCTTTTAGTAGTACGGGCCCAATACTACTGTCCGCACCGTCTCAGTACACACCCCAAATCGTCCTCTTCGGATCCCAGTCCCCAAGTACTCTATTATACTTAAATCACTCTGAAACAGATCTCACACTAAGCCCTAGCTGCTTCCTAATTATTCTCAGTGTCTCATAGCAGCTCACCATTCCCTAAGCTAAGGCATCACAAAACAGGCCACTCTAGTCCTATCAGCAATACCTAGCCTACTCTAGCATGCAAACACATCACAGTAATAATTATTACATAACAAAAGATATTTTGGGAATTCACCGTTCGGGCGCTGACTGATCGTACACACGTTTCTTCCTTGAAAACCCTTTACTCTTAGAAAAATTTGGTTTTTATTTTGAAAATATCTCTTTAATTCCTCAGTTTGAGTTCAAATACCCCCGAAGGTGTACCCGAATCCCTCAAACCAAGGCTCTGATACCAATTTGTAACACCGAAAATTTAAAACCAATTTTTCATTTTTTTTATAAAACATAATTCCATTAATATTCATAAAAACAACAATTTAATTGTTCAATCAAAACAGTACAAAATCCCAAGATCGACATGTCAAACTCCAAACGTGTGTGTACGGATCAAGCCGGCGCCTTCCCGCGGTCGTCACTAGTACCTGAAACAAATAACATCAACACTGTAAGCACAAGGCTTAGTGAGTTCCCCAAAATACCACATATAACACATATTTGCCACTCTAGGCTATAACTCTGTGGGTCCGTGCACCCAAACTCTGTGAACCCTCAGGTTCTAACTCTGATAAACATGCACCACATAAATCACATAGAAATCATGCAGTACAACACATAACATACATAGCATACAAATACTCTATCACATAGCTCTGGTTACCTACTCAAGGTAAGGTATAGTGAGAAGACTCACCTCGTGTGTTTCGGTAAATCGTAACCCTGAAATCGCTAACACTCGATCCGCCGAGCTGTAGTCCCCCTATAGCACAATACATCTCTAATTAACACTTTCCCAACTAGGGTTGACCATACTATAACAAGTCACTCTTGGTCAACGCTGGTCAACGGTCAACGGTCAACTTTGACCGGACTCGGCGAGTGCACTATGGCGACTCGGCGAGTCTGTGCGCATGCACCAATTTCCCTGGAACCCTCCCTCGATACGTCGAGCATTTCCCCCAACTCGACGAGCTCCACCTGGCACTAGTGGTGGGGCCACCACGACTCAACTCGCCGAGTCTCAGGAACAACTCGGCGAGTCCAGTTTGACTCGGTCCACCTGTCCTTCCTGTCTCCCCCTTGACTCACTGAGTTCACCTTTCCCAACTCGGCGAGGCCACTCGCTGAGTGGTCGGGCAACATTCATGCTACTCGCCGAGTCTGTTCTTCGGACTCGGCGAGTCCGTGCCATGTACTGACTCAATCTTGCTCTAAAGGTCAGATCCAGTCCATTAATCCATAGATCCAGTCCCTCCATGCTTATTTAGCACGTAAAGTCACAATCTTGATGCATAAATAACCTCTACATGATCACAAATGATGTTTTTGACTCAAATACTTCAACACAAGGTCAAGGGCTCCATTTCCACCCATAAAGCTTGATGAGTGAGGCCCTCTGGACCTCTATGGATCCAGATCCATGGTCTCAACTCAAAGAGGGAACCAAAGGGGCACCAAATCACCCCATAAATGACCACATTAAGCCCTAAATTGCATCAAGCTTCACCAAACAGAGAATGGTCCGAAAATAATACCTTTAGAGTGATGATCCAAGCTCCAAATCCACGAAATAGCAACCTCCTTTGCTTCCTCTTGCCTAGGGCCTCCTTCTTCTTGCTAAACAACACACCCAAGATCAAGATTGGCTCTCTTCCCTTCACAAAACGCTCAAGAACTCTAGGGACACTCTCTGGGGGTTGGATGAGCACAAATGACGGCCATAAGGCCCTTTAAATAGGCCTCAAACCCGGAGATTTAGGGTTTCATTACACAGCGCAGACTCGTTGAGTCCATACCCTGGACTCGCCGAGTCCAAGCGCGCACCAGCGATCAATTCCGCGTCCCTACTCGGCGAGTCTGAGCCCCAACTCGCCGAGTCCTTCTCACAATATAACAAAATTTAAACGTACAAGATACCTGGTAAAATCCGGATGTTACAAAATAAGTGTTCTATGATCCAAACTTAATGATTTATGCAAGTTTGGGGCCAAATATGGGCATTAGAGTGGGTGTATGGTCTTGAAAATGAGTGTGTGGCTGGGGAGTGCAGCCAGGAGTGTGTTTGTGAGGTAACACACAAGAGTGTGTAGTCGTACAGAGGGTGTGTGCGGCCGTACACAGGAGTGTGCGTCCGTACACTCCTCATTTGAGTCCATATGATGATTTTGAAGTGTATGCTCTTCATACTTGGGAGTTTTGAATGTGTGTTGCCCCCGTATGAAGGTGTGCGGCCATACACCTTCAAGGGATGGTGAATATGATGAACATAGTGAGTTTTAGGTTTGGGATTCAAGTGTTTACCACTAAGCTTGAAGATGGAGTAGATCACAATTATGAAGCCTTCCAAGTGTTCTTGGTTGATCATTTAGAGAGAGAAAGTATAGAGAGGGAATAGAAACATCTAAATGAATGAATGAAGGGATATCCATCCATATATTGAATTAGGTGTGAGGGTGAGGGTGTTTGCGGTTGGGTGTGTGGCTGTACACACAGGTGTGTGGCCGCACACATAAGTGTGTGGCCGCACACACCTTATTTGGTGAGTTTGGCCTGATTTTGTGATACTAAACACTCTCCAACCCATCCTAAGACTCATATCTAGATTATACTAAGTCTAGAGCACCCATATGGAACCAAAAGATTTAATAAAAGACAATGAACTCAAGTTTTAGTGCTGAAACACAGATCAGTTACATGGGTTAGAAGTTTCGAGTTGTCACATTATCCCCCCGTTAGAGGGAATTTCGTCCCGAAATTCAGATTTAAGATACAAATTATGGATTTGGAAAGAGATGTGGATACTTCTGTCTCATTGAGTCTTCACGCTCCCAAGTTAATTCCGGTCCTTTCTTGGCATTCCAGCGAACCTTCACTATCGGGATGTGACTTTGTTTCGTGCGTTTGATCTCTCGATCCAGGATCTCGATTGGTTCTTCCACAAAGTTCAAGTTCTCATTAATCTCGATTTCATCAAGAGGGATCACAAGGGTTTCATCGGATAAACACTTCTTAAGATTAGAGACGTGAAAGACGGGATGAATGTTGCTGAGTTCATGGGGTAATCGGAGTTTATAGGCTACCAGACCGATGTTGGCAAGGATCTGGAAGGGTCCAATGAACCTCGGATTAAGTTTCCCACGTTTCCCAAAGCATATCATGCCTTTCTAGGGCGAGACCTTCAACAAGACACGGTCTCCAACCTGGAACTCCATAGGTTTCCGTCGGTTATCAGCGTAACTCTTTTGGCGGTCTCGTGAAGCTTTCAATCGTTCCCGGATTTGGATGATCTTTTCGGTGGTTTCGTGGATGATTTCAGGACCAGTGAGAGCACTATCGGGAAATTGACTCTTGGCTAGCTGCGTGTCCCCTACCTCGGCCCTGCATAGAGGGGATCTACACTTGTGACCGTAGAGGACCTCGAACGGAGCAACCTTGATGCTGGTGTGGTAACTGTTGTTGTACGAGAACTTGATCAAAGGTAAATGTGTGTCCCACGAATTTCCGAAATCGATGACACATGCCCTAAGCATGTCTTCCAGGGTTTAGATAGTTCTCTCACTCTGTCCGTTGGTCTGAGGGTGATAAGCGTGCTCATGTCTAGTTTGGTTCCAAGAGACTTCTGAAGAGGCTGCCAAAATCTAGAGGTAAACCTGCTATCTCGATTAGAGATAATGGAAGCAGGTACATCGTGCAGTCGAACTACCTCCTGGATGTAGATCCGCGCAAGTCTTTCCATCTTGAACGATTCTTTAATCGGGATGAAGTGAGCGGACTTATTCAAACGATAGACAATTACCCGAATGGTATCGTACCCACTCAGAGATTTTGGTAACTTGGTGATGAAATCCATGGTAATCCTCTCTCATTTCCACTCGGGTATCTCAGGTTGCTGGAGCAGACTCGAGGGTTTCTGGTACTCAACTTTCACTTTGGCACAAGTCAAGCACTTGCCCCCGAATGTAGCGATCTCGGCTTTCATGTTTGGCCACCAGTATTGTTTCTTGAGATCTAGGTACATCTTGTCCGAACCTGGGTGAACAAAGTATCTGGTCTTGTGTGCTTCCTCCATGACAATCTCCATGAATCCTCCGAACTTTGGGATCCATTCCCCTCAAGGCTTCGCTTGATTTGTTCTCGGGTTTGAGGGCTTATATCTGGGAGTCTCGGATTTTCATGGATAAGTGGGAATGAATAGTTATCATCAGTGTCCTCACTTTACGGGTTGAACTTTCCTATCGGCTAAGGGTATCTGCTACTACATTGGCCTTGCCGGGATGGTAGCAGATCTCGCACTCATAGTCGCTGAGCAGCTCTACCCATCTTCGTTGCCTCATGTTTAGGTCTTTCTGATTGAGGATGTGCTGCAAGCTTTTATGGTCAGTGAAGATTGTACATTTGGTTCCGTAGAGATAATGTCTCCAAATATTCAGCGCAAAGACTACGGCTCCTAACTCCAAGTTGTGCGTGGTATAGTTGGCCTCGTGTGCCTTCAGCTGTCGTGAGGCATAAGCAATTACTTTTCCTCTTTGCATAAGCACACAGCCTAAGCCCTGATTAGACGCATCACAATAGACAACGAAGTCTTCTGTCCCTTCGGGTAGGGACAGAACAGGCGCGCTGCATAAGGATTGCTTTAATGTTTGGAACGCTGCATCTTGTTTTTCACTCCAACAAAAGGGTACACCTTTCTGTGTTAGAATGGTTAGGGGTTTGGTGATTTTGGAAAAATCTGGATGAATCTCCGATAATAGCCAGCGAGACCCAAGAATTGACGGATTCTATCACTTTCATCTTGGAAGGATCCACATGAATACCCTCCTCGCTTACCACGTGACCAAGGAAAGTTACCTTCCGAATCCAGAATTCACACTTGGAAAATTTCGCGTACAACTTTTTGGATCTAAGGGTTTCCAACACTAATCTCAAGTGTTGTTTGTGATCTTCTTCGCTTCTGGAGTAAACAAGTATGTCATCGATGAACACAATGACGAACTTATCCAGAAAAGGGCGACACACCCGGTTCATCAGGTCCATGAACACTACCGGCGCATTGGTTAGACCGATGGGCATCACTACAAACTTGTAGTGTCTATATTGAGTCCTGAAAGCTATTTTCGAAACATCGCTCTCATGAACTCGTAGCTGATGGTACCCTGACTGAAGATCTATCTTTGAGAAGTAGCTGGCTCCCTGAAGTTGATCGAAGAGGTCATCTATTCGCGGAAGGGGATATCGGTTTTTGACAGTCAACTTGTTCAGCTCGTGGTAGTCGATACACATCCAGAAGGATCCATCTTTCTTCTTCACAAACAAAACCAGAGCTCCCCAGGGTGAGGAACTCGGTCTGATGAACCCTTTGCTAAGTAACTCGTTGAGTTGGCTAGATAACTCCTGCATTTATGCTGGATCTAAACGATATGGAGACTTGGCTATGGGGGTAGCTCCACGAATTAGGTCAATGCGAAATTTAACCTGACGTTCGGGAGGAATTCCTGGGAGCTCTTCTGGAAAGACATCAGGAAAGTTGCATACTTCTGGAATGCTCGCGAGGTCTTTAACTTCCTGTTTGTCGTTAATGACATGGGCTAGGAATGCTTGGCACTTCTTTCTCAAGAGTTTCTGAGCTTTGATGCAGGAAATGATACGAAGGTTGGAGCTGAGTTTATCGCCATAGATCATGAAAGTTTGGCCCGTAGGAAGATTGAGACGGATTGCTTTTTCGTAGCAAAGGATATCAACATGATTGGGACTCAACCAATCCATGCCAATGATAACATCAAAGCTCTTTATGGAGACTAGCATAAGATCAATGGGAAAGGAATGATTGTTCAGGGTAAGAGTACAACCTATGAATATATCACGAGTGCTTTCTTTCTCACCGTTAGCCATCTCGACGGTAAATGTTTCGATTAATGATTAGGGATTATGTTTAAGGTTATGCTTGAACGAATGACTAACAAAGCTTCTTTCAGCACCCGAATCGAAAAGAATACTAGCATAAGAGTTTTCGAGAAGGAACGTACGCGAAACAACGGTGGGATCGGCGACTACCTCCTCTTGTCCCATGGCTAGAACTCTCCTGGTGTTATCAGATGCCGCCTTCTTGGGACAGTTTCTTTTGAAATGTACGACTTCTCCACAATTGTAGGGCTTGACCAACACCTGCTCCAGAAGATTGATTTGCTGATTGGGTTGGTGCTTTGCAGGATTGGATCGTATGCCCCTTTCTACCACAGTTGGTGCATATAAGTTCACGGTAGGGGTCGGGGTTATGGTGCTATTTACACTTTTCACATTGGGGAAGGCTACCAACATACCTATTAGTAGGTGCTTGAGCTGTGTATCCCACAACAGAAGCAGCAGCAACAGGGGTAGTAGCAGCATTGACTGCTATTGTCTGCTGTTTCTTTGAGGACTCTTGAGAAGATTGGCCCTTCTTCTTCTTCCAAAACTTCCTTTTCCCACCACTACTCTTGGTCGGTTCAGGGGTGGTGGTTGTTTCCTCCACCTCATCACTATGACCAATCAAGGTCTGGGCTAAGCTTTTGGCACTGTCATATGTATCCGGCCTAGCAGATAAGACATTTCCTTTTTTCGTTTGGGTCAGCCCCCAAATAAATCTCTCTATCTTTTTACTCTCCGGGGTAACCATTCCCGGACAGAGCAGTGCCAAGTCATCAAACCTCGAGGTGTATGTTGCAATATCGGAACCCTTCATCTTCAGGTTCCAGGGCTCGTGTTCCAACTTCTGAATTTCGCCCCGAGGGCAGTATTCCACTAGAAGCAGTTCTTTCATGGCTTCCCAACCCATAGCATTGGCTACAGGTAGGGTTAGGGATTTGACTCGGCCGTTCCACCAAGTCAGGGCTTTATCAATAAAGGTACAGGCTGCAAACTTTACTTTATTAGTCTCCGAACAAGCACAGATTTCGAACATGGATTCGATTTTCTCGAACCATCGAGTGAGGGAAATGACACCTCTAGTGCCATCAAAGGAAGTGGGTTTTGCGCTCATGAAATCTTTATAAGAACACCCATTTCGGTGTCCTTGACTATCTTCTAGGTTTTGGGGTTGCGAACTACCTACTGAACTACCAGGGTTCATTTGTGACATGGCGGATGTCACTGCGGCAGTAATAGTTATCTGTAGCATTACGAGATCAATTTGAGGAGAAGGTGGTGGTGGAGGGTTATTGGTCTTTGAGTTGGGTCTCTTTCTTGGAGGCATCTTGATCTAATAAGATCAGGAAAGAGAGGATGGTAAGTCCTCTGAATTGAATCAAGAGATATGACAAATATATATTCCGAATAAGCGATAAAGCAGGGAAGAGTTATCGAAACAGATAAATTATTGCTAAAGGAATGATCAAGGAATAACGCTTGAGCAAGAATTTCTACAAAGGACTGGCTCGAGAAATACTCCCATAGTATTTCAGGATTCGCTTACAAAACTGGATCGATGTTTGTGGTATTAGGGTGAGTTTTAGGAATGTCGCATATCGCAGTCACTCCCAAGCACATGTTGGTCGTGTCTCGAATGAATATAGTTGGCCAGGTTATATTGATTTAGACACGACTACATAACTACCCAGGTTTAACCGCAGTACACAACACCCATTTACTTATGTTTTGTTCTACTTGTAGTTACGGATCTCGACGGTTCGGTATACTTGTATACTTTTGAAAATACCTATATTTTGAAGTATACTTTTAGTTCAGAGCACTTAGGCCCCTTAGTGTTTATAGTCTTATACCATGTAAGGTTTGGTATACTTTATTCACTATAAACAAGGGCTCTGATACCAATCTGTCACACCCCAAAAACCGAAGGCGGAAACATTTCCGGGGTTGACTCCACGTTGAGTATCAAATCCAATGCACATAGTAAGTAAAGTAAACAACCATTACATTACATATATAATGGTTTACATTTGTTTGAAAGTAAAGTTGTACAGGTGTAATACATAGTATATATGAAAAAAAGTAAGATTAGTCTTCAACGCACTCCGTCATTGCCAAAAGGAATCATCGGGTACCTGTCTAATGCGGACCTGAGAATACAAGCAGTTTGAAAATCAGCATAACGCTGGTGAGTTCATAATCGGTTTTGTTTTCTGAAAATATACAAGTTCCTTTTTGTTTCTGAAAAAGTTACCCACCAAGAAAATCCCATATTTTCTTAAAAGTTGGTTATCAAATCCAAAGTGTAATGTAAAAGATGTATACTGAAAACATGTTTACCCTTGTGAATTGTAAAGTTTAGTTATCTGAATTTGTTACACGAATCTAGTTGTATACAAATATTACCCTAGGAAAATCCCATATTTTCCTGAATGTTGGTTACCAAACGTGAAAGATGTATACCAAAACCCTGGTTGTCCAAGTGAAATGTATTAGTTTTAACATGTTTATAAAGCTAATATATACAAAGTAAACATAGTTACTTTATTCATTATTACTATTTAGTAAATCTTTGTTATCCAAATTGCGAGTTCCATAACCATACGATAGACTAGATATGGCAATAAGTAGTCCACATCACCTTATGACTTTCGTCACCCTTGAACCTTTCGGTTTGGCTGTAGCTAGCAGCCAGGTGTGGGCTAGTCAGCCCCATATAGATCTATACACTTAAGTCACGTTCTCCCTCCAGGAGATTCTGATTACAGGGGCGGTCCTCCACCCGCGTATCTCTGTGGAGTGTTGATATTGCCATATTTATACTTATTTTTAGGCAGTATTTAAGTACATTTTTATTAATAAATTGATAATATGTGCATAATAGTGATATTTATGAGTTTAAATTGTTATTTTCAGTCAATACAAAGGATTTTCGAAGAGAGGGACCAGAGGTGGCAAAATGGGGAACATGGGAGGCTTGGAAGACAAGAAAATAATAATTTCATAATAAGAGCTTAATTCACGACGTGGCGGTGCATCCCACGATGTGGCAGGGGTGTTCTAGTAGATAAACATCGCGACGCGGAGGATTTCCTTGAAGGATACGTTTTACTTGGAGCCCATGCCATGGCGCATATGGCCACGACGTGGCGCAGGTTTTTGAGGATTATATAAGTTCTCCTATTATTACGAATAAAGAGACTTTTGGCAGAAGAAAAGGAGTTCCAGGAGACGTTTCAGAAGAGAAGAAAGGTCCTGGCAGAGGGATTTCAACACCAAAAGAAGTAAAGTTTTATATTTAGTTGATTATAAACATGTTTTTCATTAGTTTTAGCTGTGCTAGTTTAATTACTATGATGAGCAGCTAAATCTAGCTACTTTTGCTTAGCTAGATGAAGCTTTGAACTTATGAATAGTTATATGTTTATGGATTAATTTGAGTTGGTAAGAGTTGTTTGTGTTTGATTTGTATAACCTAGCATGTTATTATTTGCTTATCTAATTGCTAGATTGCATGTTCTGTGTAGCTTAGTGACTATGAAACTATATGAACTTGTTTACCTAATAATTTAGTGAACATTAAATTGTTAGAGCTAGGATTGACCAATCTTAGTTAGTAATTAGGCTAAATAAATCTTAGATGTGCTAGAGAACGTAAATTGTGACCATAATTGCGTTTATACAACAAATCTTACATAGCATATTCACATTCATAATTAGTTATGTGTTTAATTATCTGTGAACATACATGGTTTAACATGAATTAGTTACTTATTGGTAAGATAGAACTAAATTACTAATATAAATAAAACCCAACTTAATAACCCATAATCATTAGCTAGCCATAAGGAAGAAGTGGATTCAACTAAGCAAGAGTGTGTTTTTATTAATTTGATTAAGTTCATTTGATCTTGCAAAATCAGATAAAACCCCCTTATTAAATTTGTTAATAAATTAGGTTAATTTATTAGTAATTAGGTTAATTAGTAACACCGTTCCCTGTGATCGACACCCGACTTACCTAAGCTATACTGTAATCTGACTAGGTACACTGCCTATAAGTGCATAGTTAGTCTTAGTTTGTTAGGTTATAAATATTAAAATTAGTGGGTACTTTCGTGCACATCAAGTTTTTGGCGCCGTTGCCGGGGAACGGTGCAGATTATTAGTTTATTTAGTTGCATTAGATTAATCGTTTTTTTAGGAATAAAATCTGCAGAAAGCTTAGTTGGTTATTTATTTTGCTAGTTTATCTTAGTTTAATTATTGTTTTGTTTGTCACAGAGTTCACGACGTGAGATTTAGTATACTCACGACGTGAAATCTGAGAGTTCATTTTTAGTTTTTCTTATTTTAGTCCAGTTTTACGTTTTAGTTTAGCAAGTTGCAGGAGTTAATGACCAGAGGCTCAAACACACCATTGGTGCCACCACTAGAAGATCCCGAGTTTGCAATTCACAAGAAAAAGACGCCCTTGCAAGAATTGAAGTCAGCCTTCTCTAGGAAATCAAGAAAGAAGACAGGAGAGTCAAGTTCCTCAACGAAGCACGAGAGCAATCTTGAGCATTTGGATCATTCACCCGTGCAAACCGAGTACGAAAGCGACACCGAGCCAGAATTTGAAGAACACACGAGTAAACCCGAGAACGAGCCAAGGAACGAGATGGCAAATATTGAAGAAATGTCCATGGGAGCTTACAAGAAGCGGATCCGCGAAGATGTGGGTCCCGGATTAGTCCAACCCGCAATACCTGCCAATGCCACATTCGAGCTGAAGGGACACATATTGACTGCGCTGAAGGACATCCCATTTTTCAGGAAAGACCATGAGGATGCTTTTAAGCATCTAGATGAAGTCAATGACATTGCTGATTACTTCAATGTACCAAATGTCAACAGGAACACCGTCCTGCTTAGGATGCTGCCCGTTACTTTCAAAGGAACTACTAAGGAATGGTTAAAAGCACTCCCACCGGGTACAATCACCACTTGGGCTCAATTGCATGAGCAATTCCTAGACCAGTTTTGCCCGCCATCCAAGATAGCCAAACTCAAGAAGGCAATAGCCAACTTTGAGCAACAGCCGGGGGAGTCACTGTACGAAGCGTGGGAGCGTTACAAGGGCTTACTCAGAAACTGCCCGCAACATGACCTAAATGTGCAGCAAGAGATGTCAATCTTTTATGATGGGGTCAATGTGATGACAAGACAACTCCTTGATTCTCAAGGACCGTTGACAAGGAAAAATCCAAGGGAAGTCAAGGAGCTAATTGAAGAATTCGCGAAACACTCCCGCGAATACCATAACCCGAGGCAGGATGGAAGCAAAGGCGGTGGAGGAGCCCAAACTGAAGAAATTGCAGCTGTCATGGCCATGCTAAATAACATGGATCGCAGGATAACACAAATGGACCAGTCGATACACGCTATAAGAGTGGGGTGCGAGCGATGCAATGGTCCACACTTGACCAAGGACTGCAACGTGGATGAATTTGGGAACAGAGAAGCTCAAGTGTGCTACTCTAATGGGGATAAGTTTGAAGAGGACTAGAGGAAACCGAAGAAGGAGTGGCTGCCATATGAAGAATATAGGAAGCAAAAAGAAGAGAAGTATAGGCAGACAGGTCGAGGCCTCTATCAAAAGGAGCAGCCACCAACCGAGAAGAAACCCGACCTAGAGACCATTTTAATGAAATTTATGGAAGCATCGGAAAAGCGACACGAGGCCACGGATTCCGCTATCATGGAACAACAAACATTGATCAAGAACCAACAAGCCTCCATCCATAACCTTGAAGTACAATTTGGTCAACTAGCAACTTTAGTTCATGAAAAATTTTCCCCGAAGAGTCCCGAAGTACAAGCCCAATCTCACGTAATGGCCATCAATACTGAAGAAGATACAATATCTGAGTTCCTGGAGGCGTTGGAAGAAGAACCACAGTAGCCCAAGAAATTAAGGATCGACAATTGAGAAAGTGTTGAACCAGGCGACCCATGACGTGACACTCCTCTCGCCACGACGTGGTGCAAGTCAGAGCAAAAACCCTTTGCACCTATTCCAGCTTATCATCCACCTATGCCATTTCCCACCCGCGCAGCACTTAGTCGACTGGAGAAGGAACATTTAGAGTTTGTGAAGCATGTGAAAGGGATCCCAATTAATACTCCCTTTGTTGAATCCTTATCCAAAGCTTCCGAAAACCAGAAATTACTGCAAGACTTGATAGATACGCGAAGGCAATTAAAGAAGCAGTCTATAGTGATTCTGAGTGAACAAACTTCAAAAGTTGTTTTGGGAGAAACACCAGAAAAGATGGGGGATCCTGGACGCCTCACTCTTCCATGCGAGTTTGGGAATAAAATGAAGGTTAATGCTTTAGCCGATTCTGGGGCTAGCATTAATCTAATGCCTTTTTCATTTTATCAAAAATTGCAGATTCAGAAGATGAAGGCTACAAAAATGAAGATTCACATGGCGAACCGTTCGGTGACATAACCCCGAGGCATAGTGGAGGATATTTTGATGAGAATTGGAAAATTTATTTTTCCAATAGACTTTGTAGTCATGGACATGAAAGAAGATCCAGATGTTCCGATAATCCTAGGACGGCCATTGCTCAACACTGCTGGTGCCCTTGTTGATATCCGCGAGTCGAAGCTAACTTTGAGGGTTGGAGATGAACAAGAAGTCTTTGGGATAAAGGATGACTTTCAAGAAAATAAAGAAGAGGTGTTCACAATTAATGAAGAGAATGAACTAGAAGAACTGGAAAAGCTTATGGAAGAAGAGATAAAAGTAGTTCATCAAGTCAAAATGACAAAACCAAAGGCATCTGTTCCATATTGGATTGAAGTCATAGCCTACAAGAGCCCGCCTTCTTGGGTAAGCAAAGAGGATGAGGAAATAACAAGTGATGAAGAGGAGGTCACTTCAAGAGTAACAAAGCCGGTGGTGAAAGCAGAAGAGAATGACATAACGTACAAGGAGGAAACCACGGGCACAAAACGCAAGCTTGAAGAAAAGGGAAAAGCTAAAAAGGAGAATTCAAAGAAGGTGTATAAAAGGAGAGTTCAAGCTTACAAAAGGCGGTTCAAGGAACAAAAGATCTTGGTGGAGGACTCTTCCGAAGATTCAACGTAGAAGGCACGGAGTCCAGCTCAAGACTCCAAGAAAAAGAAGCGCTTCTCGGGAGGCAACCCGAGTTTGGTTTGCATTTTCTTTTTAAAATTTTCTTTCTTTTCTTTTTAAGTAGGAAAGACATCGATTCATCATCTAAAAAAACCGGTAACTAGTAGAAAATTAGCTGTAGGGAACTTTAAATAATGATTGATATGCAAAATAATTAATTAATATGATAAACATTATTGAGACTTTTGCATCTGGCAGTCTCAACGACGTGGGCATAGCCCAGCCACGTCGTGGGAAAAAGAGAATGCGCGACTGAGAAAACAACAATTTAAGGTCCACGACGTGGGCATCACCCGCCATGTCGTGGCCTTTAAAAATCAGGGGGGACCAGTTGTTTAAAACCCTTTGACTGATAATTCTCACTCCCACTTGTGAGGCTGCCGCACGAACGGAAACATTGTAACCCCACAGCTAATTTCGTATTCTACTTCTAATTTCCTTGCAAGATCTTGCCAATTAATCTATTTGGTACGTGTTTTCTTTATTATTTTGTAGTAATTCTTCTAATTTCAAGTTTTCATGGTTAGGGTTTGTATGATTCACGAAATTGGTTGAATCTAATGGTTGATTTTATATTAAGTATACCTTTAATGGTCATAGGAACAAACCCCAACCATTGATTTTAGTAGAAATCGCATGCAATTAGATCGAGCCACACGCTGTGAACGACGCGACCCACGACGTGGCGCAGCCTGGCCACGTCGTAATTTCTATCAAATTATTTAAACTGTTTAATGTGTTGGTTGTTTGCTGTTTTGGTTTGTTCTGATTGTAGAAATAGGACCACGACGAGCTGTTCCGCAGGAAGAAGACCCGATAGATGTCGCAAGCATACATCCTTTATACCAGTTTCCTCAAAACATTCCTCGACCGTTGCCAACAACCTACGAGAATCGGCTTGGATGGTTATATAATAGGGAGTTTGCAATAGCCCCGATTATTGATTGGGGATGGCTAGGTGGAGTGGGCATGGTAGCGGAGTTGGGACGTTATTGGTCAAAGACTTATGTTGGAGATCAATTTTCTTTTACTTGTCACGGGTGGAGGAATTTATTCACCATTCAAGAACCCGTCTACCGGGAATTATCGGTAGAATTTTTCTCTACCGTATGTTTCGAAGAACGCACCCTTGATGCCACCTACAATAGAGCACTTGTTTTTCGTTTGGGTGGTGTATATCGTGAGTGTAGCCTTCGGGAATTTGCTTGGCGTATGGGGCTCTATACGGAAGTGGAGACGCAATCTCCATTTTTTATCCCTTTCTTGCTTGGATGTGTGCGGAATTTTACTCCGGATACCTTGGATGTGCAGTTTTGGCGGGGCATTTCTAACCATGAATACAACACTCGTGACTCGAGTGAGTCACAAATTCGGAATCCTGTTCTCCGATTTTTGCACCGCCTCATCACGTTTTCAATCAATCACAAGCATCATGGTGACAAGGTCCCCATCCAGAATCTATTTTATTTATGGACTCTTATTACCCCGGGGGTTTGCTGTGATTTGCCTTATATGTTGGCAAGGTTTATGGGGAAGAAAGCGGCCAACTCTAGGCCTGGGAGCCCGATTACTGGGGGGCATTTGGTTAATCTCCTGGCTAGGTCATATCATATTTTGACCCATGACTTTGTGAGGAATCTTACTCGATTCCCAGATACCGACTTGACCATTCAAGTCTTGGGTGTGATGCGAGCAGTGCTGAATATCGGGGGTCGTTTTATGATACCACCAATAGATGATGAGGAAGAGGAGGGGCAACCGAGACAGCAACTACCCGTTAGGCCGAGGCGTCGAAATGTGCGGGCTAGAGGCGAGGTCGAGTGAGAGCGTGCTGCTTCGCAGTATGTGCAGGGATTGCCCACCGACCCTTTTCAGAGTCGGGTTGGAACATATTTGGATAATCCACGGGGTCATGCAATTTACCATACCCAGCTTACCGAGGGTATTTATTCACATTTGGGTGTGACCCGACCACCTGCTATGCCACCGCAGTATCCCTATTTTCCGACATGGGAGGAGTTATGGCGTCCGCAAAATGATGAGGCAGGGCCAAGTGGAGCACAAGATCAAGATGATGATTGATTTTATTTTATTTAGTAGTTTTTTTTTGTTTGACTTTGGTGTGTGATGTAAAACCTTATTAAAACTATGATGTTACTTTTTGTTTCTTTTGGGTTGTTCTACCTTTTCAGATTAGCGTTGGAATTCTAAGGAGCATAGCCGGTTATCTTTCGAGTCGTGTTTGTCTAGTCAAGGAAGCTTAGAGTTGTGAGTTCGAGCCCACAATTCAAGATAAGTATGGGGTATATTAGGAGAGAGGTTCTAGTTGGGACATATATTTGCATAGAAGTGTCGGACACCAGTTAGCCATTGGTCAAAGCTGCTAGAGTAAATAACGCCAATAAGTCATTTTCTATTGATGCTCAGTTCCACGACATGGATTCCTTATGCCACGTCGTGGCACGCTTGCAGTTTGTAGTAGTTCAGCATTTTGGTGTTCGTAGTTTACACCCAAATCACGACGTGTCCAGATATATGCCACGACGTGATCCAGTTTATCATTGCCATATTTTTCATTACCAATACCCACTTTGACGAATTGAAGTTCGAGTCCTGTTCGTGGTTTATTTACATATTCAACCAGTTCTACACCGATTTTCTATTTTTGGAAGTCCAATTCTACATTTTCCACACTTTTCGAGATGCTTATACCGCTATTCCAGGGGAGTCTGTTCCTTTTTCTCCTTTTTCTTTAATTTTGATTTGTTTTTATACATACAATGAGGGCATTGTATGAAATATGTGTGGGGTAGGGGTAGAAAAAGTAAATTGCTAGGAAATTTTGAAAATTGCTAGTATTATGTGGGATGATCCGATGAAAGTTCAAATGTTTAGTTAAGCCAATATACGTTATAGTGCATTTGTGGCTTCCCTTATTTTAGTGAAATCATGGAACAAAAACATAACCCCGCTCGGTTTGAAGGATGCAATATGTTTAGCAGCATAAACCTGAAATGTATCCAGGAAAATTATTATCATTAACCAATAAAGGTTGAGGTTGAGCGCCTCTGCTTAAGCATGTAGGTTTTGAGCGAAAAAAGAGAGGTACATGTAAAAAAAAGAAGAGAGAGAATTACGAAAAAGTTTGAAGAATTTTGGAGCAAATAAAGTGAAGATCAAAAGATCAAAATTCTGAAGAAATCCAAAAAGTTGAAGATACCAGAAATCAATTCAAATAAGGTGTTGAATTCAAAGAAATCAAAGATCAAAATGTTCAGAAAGTGAAGCATTCAAAGAAAGCTCCATAGTGGTATCGGAAAATTGTAATTCTAGATTATGTATGCTTAGGTTGCTCAACTAAAAATACCTTGAGGTTATGAGGTTTTCTGAGGATGGATTTGGAGGGTTGCATAAAATGAGCATTGTTCGGAAAAAGTGGGCAAGTGTTTATGAAGATTGTGAGTATTTAAAGTATGGGGGGGTACTTAGGAAAATTTTAGACACAAATGCATGCGTTGAGGTCTTGGCATAATGGCTGAACTAGAGTTGGATTGTTCTGTGTAGTGTTAGTAATTAAGAATTAAGTGTAAATTTGCTTGAGGGCAAGCAAAGCTTAAGTGTGGGGTATTTTGATATTGCCATATTTATACTTATTTTTAGGCAGTATTTAAGTACATTTTTATTAATAAATTGATAATATGTGCAGAATAGTAATATTTATGAGTTTAAATTGTTATTTTCAGTCAATGCAAAGGATTTTCGAAGAGAGGGACCAGAGGTGAAAAAATGGGGAACATGGGAGGCTTAGAAGACAAGAAAATAATAATTTCATAATAAGAGCTTAATTCACGACGTGGCGGTGCATCCCACGACGTGGCACAGGTGTTCCAGTAGATAAACATCGCGACGCGGAGGATTTCCTTGAAGGATACGTTTTACTTGGAGCCCACGACGTGGCGCATATGGCCACGACGTGGCGCAGGTTTTTGAGGATTATATAAGTTCTCCTATTATTACGAATAAAGAGACTTTTGGCAGAAGAAAAGGAGTTCCAAGAGACGTTTCAGAAGAGAAGAAAGGTCCTGGAAGAGGGATTTCAACACCAAAAGAAGTAAAGTTTTATATTTAGTTGATTATAAACATGTTTTTCATTAGTTTTAGCTGTGCTAGTTTAATTACTATGATGAGCAGCTAAATCTAGCTACTTTTGCTTAGCTAGATGAAGCTTTGAACTTATGAATAGTTATGTGTTTATGGATTAATTTGAGTTGGTAAGAGTTGTTTGTGTTTGATTTGTATAATCTAGCATGTTATTATTTGCTTATCTAATTGCTAGATTGCATGTTCTGTGTAGCTTAGTGACTATGAAACTACATGAACTTGTTTACCTAATAATTTAGTGAACATTAAATTGTTAGAGCTAGGATTGACCAATCTTAGTTAGTAATTAGGCTAAATAAATCTTAGCTGTGCTAGAGAACGTAAATTGTGACCATAATTGCGTTTATACAACAAATCTTACATAGCATATTCACATTCATAATTAGTTATGTGTTTAATTATGTGTGAACATACATGGTTTAACATGAATTAGTTACTTATTGGTAAGATAGAACTAAATTACTAATATAACTAAAACCCAACTTAATAACCCATAATCATTAGCTAGCCATAAGGAAGAAGTGGATTCAACTAAGCAAGAGTGTGTTTTTATTAATTTGATTAAGTTCATTTGATCTTGCAAAATCAGATAAAACCCCCTTATTAAATTTGTTAATAAATTAGGTTAATTTATTAGTAATTAGGTTAATTAGTAACACCGTTCCCTGTGATCGACACCCGATTTACCTAAGCTATACTGTAATCTGACTAGGTACACTGCCTATAAGTGCATAGTTAGTCTTAGTTTGTTAGGTTATAAATATTAAAAGTAGTGGGTACTTTCGTGCACATCAAGTGTTACCGAGGAATTGTCTCCAATTTATAGGAATAACAAATTTACTAGTGATAATATAGAAAGGTACTGATGCAAACGATGATCCTCCACTCGCGTATCTTTGTGGAGTGTTACCGAGGACAAAACATTGTACTAGGTTTCATGTTTCAAGTTCAAAGGTTATGCTTTTAATTGATATAATGTGGAAAACCATTTGTGAAAATATAAAATACAACATTTGATAATGTTTTTCACAAATAATACGATAGTGTGTTCTGCGAGTTCAAATTGTTATCTGTTATGATTATCAGTGTTAAAAGCATATGAATTATGGAACGCAACACATGAAAAAACAAGTTTAAAGTACAAGTATTCCTTGTACTTTGTTTGTATTCCCCCTGAAAACAGTGAAAACATTGAAAAGAGTAGGGGTATGAACTCACCGCTTAATGTAGGGTTCGAGTGTCAACGGATGCCCTGAACGCCTATGGCCCCTATTATTCATGTGACGACACATAAATGAGTTAGAACTAAGGTGTTTCATGACTAAACATTATGGGAAAACATCCTTAGGTCTTGGAGTTACTAAGAAAAAGTGTTCTATGATCCAAACTTAATGATTTATGCAAGTTTGTGGCCAAATATGGGCATTAGAGTAGGTGTATGGTCTTGAAAATGAGTGTGCGGTTGGGGAGTGGGGCCAGGAGTGTGTGTGTGTGTGTGAGGCAGCACACAAGTGTGTGCGGCCGTATAAAGGGTGTGTGCAGCTGTACATAGGAGTGTGCGGCCGTACACTCCTCATTTGAGTCCATATGATGATTTTGAAGTGTATGCTCTTCATACTTGGGAGTTTTGAATGTGTGATACCCCCATATGAAGGTGTGCGGTCGTACACCTTCAAGGGATGATGAATATGATGAACATAGTGAGTTTTAAGCTTGGGATTTAGGTGTTTACCACTATACTTAGCTTGAAGATGGTGTAGATCACGATTATGAAGCCTTCCAAGTGTTCTTGGTTGATGATTTAGAGAAAGAAAGTAGAGAGAGGGAAGAGAAACATCTAAATGAATGAATCAAGGGATATCCATCCATATATTGAATTGGGTGTGAGGGTGAGGGAATTTGCGGTTGGGTGTGTGGCCGTACACACAGGTGTGCGGCCGCACACACCTTATTTGGTGAGTTTGGCTCGATTTTGTGATACTAAACACTCTCCAACCCATCCTAAGACTCATATCTAGATTATACTAAATCTAGAGCACCCATATGGAACCACAAGATTTAATAAAAGACAATGAAGTCAAGTTTTAGTGCTGAAACACAGATCAGTTACATGGGTTAGATGTTTCGGGTTGTCACACATTCTGCTGAAATACCATTGGGAAACCATTTGTGGTCGTTGCAGTAGTTGTAGATCATATGCTTGGTTTGCACCCATCAGATCCTGTTTTGGCCACCCTCATCAAGTCGTTTGGTACTCCATGACTGATTATCATTTAATGAGCGTGTAGTTACTGAATTGGGACCAACTTTGTTGGCATTGGAATTGAATCTCCTATATGATGCGGTGAAAGGCACATTAGTGCAGTCGGTCTTCACACGCCTACCTTGGGTTGCCTAGTCATCCACATTCCACAGCCTGGCATACACCCTCGTGGGTTGGCTTTTGGGAAATAGGACACCAGTAGCATCATTTTTATTGAACACCCTTACCGATATGTTATCTATCAAGAAACTATAGAGACAAAGAACTTTAGGAAGATTAGAAAAACATGAGAAAGGAAGAGAACCAAATGTTTATGTTGGATGCATTTCATTTAGGTCATATGCTAAGTTGTTTACAATTTGACTAAATAATATTAAGAGCAGAATAGCCGACTGAGAGATGGGTGTCGTGACCTCGAAAATGATTCGATATGGGCAGTCTGTTAGGGAGACATGCCATCTCGAGACTTTAGATTGCATATGGAGCAGATGTGAATAGGTTGTAGGAAATTCATTCATCTTCGAGTTCTAGAACCCTACGGGGGTTGGTTTTGGTTGCCTTGGGAAGGCTAGGGTACTCCCGGGTTTGTGATCGTGTTGCTTAGGTAGTCTGGTATGTCCGGGATGGTGATTCATGATTTTGAGGATGAAATCTAATTCAAGTTGGGGAGAATTGTAAAGTCTTGTTCCGAATCAATTCCTAGTCTTAGGATGTGGCTCCAAGGTCGGTCGTTATAAGGATTATCGCTTTTGAGAAGGTAAGATCTAGGCCCATTTGGTGCGGAAGTGATCGGGGTATTTGGTTTGTGTTTTGGAGCCTAGGGTTATTTCGTTAAAGTGGCAGTTCGGGCTTTTGTGGGAAATGAATTTTTGTTCGGAAGGTTTTAGGAAAGGTATGAATTAATAGAAGTGTAGGGCATCTCATTACCTTTCCATGGATATAAAGTTCGTCGAAAACGGACTTAGGACGAGGAGGTTATAGCACTTTGAAGTTGTTGGAAGAATTGGTCCTTGAATGGAAATGGTTGACAAGTAAGTACAATGCATGCAAGGTGGTAGGCATGATGGTATGCCCTGTGTAAGCTGGGTTACGACCAACGTATAAGGGCAAATGGATGCAGATGCAGAGAATCATACGCCCATCATACGAGAACGGCTCCTAAACCCTAATTTTTAGGGTATGCCACTATATAAAGAGCATAATGCTTCAAGGATCAGCCTCCCTCCCCTCCTAAGCCAGTCACCACGAAACCCTAATCCTCTATTGTTCGTGGAGCTTAGAAGGACATTAAAGATTATCTTAGTGCGGTGAAGCCATTTTCCAAGCAAAAGAGGAATATAACAAGGTGGTGAATCAAAGGGGAAGCAGTAGATCCGAGTTTGGGGTTCCATTTCAGATCACCTGGAGGTATAAAGCTATAAAATTTCCTCAAGTGTGCTTAGATCTAGTGAAGTTTGTAAGTCCCAAAAATTGCTTGTGTATTAATCAGATCCAATTGATGGTGTGGAATCCCAATCATTTGGATGATATCAGATCAAATAGAAGAGAAGAAGAAGAAGAATTAAGATGAATCTAATGATGTATTCAATAATATAAATGATGCTCCATATACATAGATTCTCTCACACACACTATTCTTCTCTCTAGAACATGCTCTTCTCCTATTCTCTCTCTTGATTAGATCTATTGATTTTCGTAAAAATTTAATAGTTTTAACACAAGATGGAGAGCAACCAGATTCATTTACCTGAAGTGATGCGGAAGTCTTTTTTTTTTTGTATTTTTTTGTATTTTTTTTATATTTTTTTTTTTGTTTCTGTTAATTGCCCTTTGACTTAAAAACAAAACGAGAAATTCAACCTGTAAGTCCCTAATTTGCCAATGTATCAGTCAAATCCGTTTGATGGTGTGGAATCCCAATCAAACGGATGATGTCAGATCAAATACGAAGAGAAGAAGAAGAAGAAGAATATTAAGAATCTTCATTGTATTGATGATTTGAATGAAATTCCTTACAATAGATTCTCACACACTCGTTTTTCTCTCTCTAGGCCATAAATTCCTTATGTTCATCAATCTCTACTCCTCACCCTAATACATCTATTTATACTTGGAATATGGGCCGGATAACACATGGGCCGTAAATGAGTTTACGGCCGTAAGATGTTTACGGTCGTAAGATGTTTACGGTCGTAAGATGTTTACGACCGTAAACTCAGCCGTAAACTAGACCATAAATTCATAAATATTACGGAAAAATACAATTGCCCAGAAAAGTAAAGTATAAACCATATTTTGACCCAACAATCTCCCCCTTGGTTTATAGCTTTCGTTTCTTAATGACCCAACAAGCTCCCCCTTAAAGGTAGCTAGCTCTTCTTGTCAATCTTCAATGGGAGCTTGGCTTTAGCTTTAACCTTCGATTTCTTCACAGCATCAGGATGAACATATTAATCTTCAGTGAATGACTTCATCTTGAGCACTTAAGGTTTTCTTCAGAATTTGGCATTGAACGCACATTGGGTGAGGAGGCTTGACGTACTGATTCTTGAAAGATGGCGCTTTCAGCTTGAGAATCTTCAGAGAGAACAAATCTTCTGGATCACTTCAGCAGGTTAAAGATAACAGCAGACTGATTGAGAAGGCTTCAATGTAATCTGTCACATAATCTTCAATTTCTGCTTCACCTTGCTTCTGGGGTTGAAGGATTGAATGTTGAAAGAATAATCTTCATTTCTTGCTCCTTCGAATGTGAATTCTTCGATGCTCACGGACGAGGCTTTGGCTTAGAAATCTTCAACACAAACTCCATGAGTCTTATATATACTTGAAATCACTTTTCAAGACAAAACAAAACTAAAAGAAAACTTAGCACACAAATTCAAACAGAAACAAAAATATTTATTTTTTTTTTTTTTTTTTGATTCTCCACTAATATTTAAATTAGAAGAAACTATGACAAATTTAACAAAATTAAAATGTTATCTAACTTTAAGAGTGATTTGGGATCAAAGTTTTTAGACAGCCTTTATCCACTTGTCAGTACCTTCTATCTTCACGTCTTTGTCTGGTTGATCGTCGGTATTGTTGTTCACTTAAACACGAAAAATTGTGACAAAATTAGGACATACTATTAGTTGTAAGACAAAGTGATCCTAAGTTCCTAGATATTATATCTTAAGGACCATTCAGCTGACGACGACCAGAGATACTGTTGTCCACCTAAATTGAGCAACGAGATCTATGGACAATCTATATGTGTTCAATTTGAAGTGTACTAGAATGTGTTTCCCGCTTCCTGATATGCCCCAGCCATCAAGAACTTCCAGAGTCCTCCTTACATCGGGTGAGCAGACAACCATTCAGAGAGAAGATAGATTCAGAATTTGATAACTTATCACTTTAGAGGGGCTGAGAAGTAGAAAGTTGCATATGCTGTGTACCAGGTCGGATTTGAGGTCACGCAAAGGAGACAACATATGGCTAACAGATAGGAAGTATTTCACACATTTATATATAGCCTACAGAGAAATAGAGTTGCATATGTTTCAATCCAGGTCGGATCTCTTCCAATCACGCAAAGGGTGCAACATATGACTAACAGACGGACAGAAAGAAAATGATATTCTACAGACCTAATTTATCGGAATTTACCAGTCACCCCATCCAACCGGAATTAAGGACAGAATCTGCACATCGAGGAAAAGTTAAACCACGGTTCCAAGTATGGGTTCATTTAATGTGACGAGTAGATTCCCATATATATCTCCATGCTCAACCTATCTGAGCGTCGTATTGTCAGGCTGAACGTATCTAATTAGATCAAGATTTGTCAAGTCTATAAATTTCCTAAGTTAAAATCTCGCTAGTCAAGTCCATTTAAAAATTTTCGTGCCTACCGACGCATCAAACCAGAGCATAGACCCTTCAACTTTGTGTACATTATGCAGACTCAGGTTGCCTATTATCACTTGATAATATCATTTCCCAAAACATCTCCCTCAAGCACATAACCAACATATTTTTTTATTTTCTGATTTTCTAATGTTTTTGGATTTTTGTTTATTTTTCTTTGTTTTTGGATTTTTTTTGTTTATTTCTCCCCCTAAATTTGTGCATAGGAGAGAAACGAAAGAAAATGCACAAATTTAAACTATCTTAAAACAAAAATTTGTCTTTGAAACGAATCAGCTTAAAAAAACTCAGGAGTATAGAGAAGAAAACGCAAACCGTAATTCACCGATTGAATCTGCATTCAGAAGGTCTGAGAACAGCAAGCATAATCTCAGAACAGATCCGAAAATTCTTCATAGCATTAAGCACTAACCCCATGTGATCCCTTTTTTTCTTCCCTTCCCGTAAAGGACACATACTCTCAAATAATGTTCTGAGTGTTGTCCAGTTGAGAGATGTCCCCAATCATATGCCAGGAGCAACCACTACCAACAAAACCGAAGTTTGATGATATGCCTCCATAGCTGCTTCGACACAGAGCGGGATCAGTTGGTCTTTGGAACCCAGTCCATTTTGAAACTGGGTCGACCTTTGTCATCAATGCAGTTTACTCTCTCCCATGACATATCTTGCTTATCACAAACAAAAGACAATGAAATGTTAGAGCCATTAGAAGATTTGGGAGTTTTCACCTTTGGTACCCATCTATATTCAGGTTTAACCGATTTCTTGTTCGATCCGATGGATGCCTCGGCACTAGATTTGGAACTTGAAGCCGTCTGCCTAGATGACTTTGACCTAACCGGTCTTGGTTTCATAGGAGCATCTCTTGAACTAGACTTCTAGGCCTGCATTCCCTTCTTGGCCTTGGGATTCGGATTCTTGGCCTTGGGAGTTGAATTCTTGGCCTTCTGCGCGTTCCAGTCATCATTGTCTGAACGTGACCTGGAAGGGTTTCTTTTGAAGTATCTCCCACTTGGTGCGTTTTCCATCCTTGTGCGTAGTAGGGAACATACGTGCGATTAGGACAATTTCTGGCAATGTGTCCAGGTGTTCCACAGTGAAAACATATATTTTTCTTCACTGGGGAGTTGTCTCTTCCTGCCCCTGGTGGCATATCCTTTCCTTGTCTCTTACTGTTCCCAGATGCATGCTTGCAATAGGCACTCTGTTTTGCTGGAATTGGCGGCATGTATTTACGAACGACAGGTTTGTTAGGAGTAACAGATTTAGAGTTCAAGGGGTCATTTGTTTATTCAGAAGAACACTCCTTGTTCTGATCTTCTGCTACTTTACCTGCACATGAAGTAGACACATTAGTATTTTCAACCTGAATAACTCCTCCTGACACAAATCCAGCTCGTTTGTCATATCGAAGATGTGCCTCCCTGTCAGTTTCGTCCTGTGTCATAGGGATGGATGTGTAGTTATGATTATAAGGAGGAGGTACACTATCATACCATAGACCCTTGTTTTGATTTTCTTTGAATCTTAATTGGGTTTCATATACTGACTCGACTGTCTGACTTGACGCAGTATAATTTTTGAAATTGACATCAGTTTTTCCACACTTGATTTTTAAAGCGTCAAGTTCTTCAGTTACAGCAGCAAGTTGACTCTTAACATAATCATAATTTTCACACTTGTTGCTATACTCTTCCTGAAGTTTCCTAAAGTCCTTGGTTTTTGCTTCTAACTCAGCCTTTAGGGGTTTCTGTCCTTTCCTGAGTTGATATCCTTCATATCTCAGGTCCTCAACTTCTCTTTTAAATAAATCAATTTGATCCCGAAGAAATTTAATCGTATCTTCACATGATTGAGAACATGAAACTTCACATGAATGAGAACATGACACTTCATTGGCCGGAAGGTTTATAGAACTCTTTAGAGCGTCAAGCTCTTCAATTACTTCATCAATACTAAGACGATTGAGATCTTTTGTCTTCTTGATGACAGCTACATTCATATCCCACGATTTTGGAAGTGAATTCAATAGCCTTTTGTTTATCTCAGATTTGGTCAAAAAGATCCCATCAATATTCATCTCAGTAGTGAGTGTGGTAAATCGCTGCAACTGAGCTTCTAGGGTTTCTCCAGGGATATAATCGAACATGTTGAAATTTTGTCTTAAGATATCCTGACCACTCTCTTTCATGTTTTCAACTCCCTCGAAGACCTTAAAATCAATTAAAAAACACAACTAGAATCTAAGATAAAAATTAAACGTCAAATTTAAAAAGCCTTTTTTTTTTTTAAGTCAACCTTAAAAGTCAAATTTAAAAAAAAATAAAAAATCAAACTCTTAGATGAGATGGAAAAGACGCTGACTATTTACAGAAAGGATCCTTGTTCGATCCTTGCAGCCTTCAAAGCTATTCCCTTTTTATTGAAGCGCTTGCATCTTGCCGCCGAGCCGTAATCCGAGCCAAGTCGAGGTCCGAGCCGTATACTTCCATCCGAGCCGCAAACTCCGAACTCCGCCGCCGGCCGTGAACTATTTCCGGCAGTAAGATCCGGACGAAAACCCTTCAACGATTACGTGAAAAACAGCGATTTTCCGACTTTGAAGCACCAAAACTCGATCAAAAACCTTTTTTTTTTTTTATGAAAAACACGAAGAACAAACCCCCCTTATCTTTGCGAGATCTATCCAAAAACGCAAAAATATTTCGAAAATAAGATCAAATAATCCCCCAAAATAGGGTTTACGGCCCAAGAACTCGGTGTTTACGGCCGTAAGCTTGGACCGGAAACACCAATTATTCAGATTCCAGACGAAACAATAAATCCTTTTGACTGATACAACCAGACTCTGATACCAATTGTAAGTCCCTAATTTTCCAATGTATCAGTCAAACCTGTTTGATGGTGCGGAATCCCAATGAAACGGATGATGTCAGATCAAATACGAAGAGAAGAAGAAGAAGAAGAATATTAAGAATCTTGATTTTATTGATGATATGAATGAAATTCCTTACAATAGATTCTCACACACTCGTTTTTCTCTCTCTAGGCCATAAATTCCTTATGTTCATCAATCTCTACTCCTCACCCTAACACCTCTATTTATACTTGGAATATGGGTCGGATAACACATGGGCCGTAAATGAGTTTACGGCCGTATGATGTTTACGGCCGTAAACTCAGTCGTAAACTAGACCATAAATTCATAAATATTACAGAAAAATACAATTGCCCAGAAAAGTAATGTATAAACCATATTTTGACCCAACACAACCTTAAAAGTCAAATTTAAAAAGTGAAAACTCAAAAGTCAAACCGAAAAGCTAAATTTGAAAATTTAAAAGTTAAAAGAGAAAGTCAAAGGTCTAATCTTAAAAGTCAAAGTCAAAATTTTAGATAAAAAAAATCAAAAATAAAAGTAAAAAATAAAAACTAAAATTTTTGGTTGAAAATGTAATTTAAAAATGAAAGAAAATGATTTTTGGGGTTAAAAGTGACAATATGCGAAATAAAGAACTGATCGGGACACTTTATGAATTCATTTCGGAAGGAGTGTCACAGAAGACTTGCTAGTCCAACTGGTAAGGCGGAGTGATTATAAACCAGGGGACCCAAGTTCGATCCCCAACAACCCCAAAACTCCCTTCAATTTTTTTAATGAACGTTAGATGACCAACACACCGTCCGAAGCCACACACGCGAGAAGTTGCTGAGCCGCACACACCGAGCCGGCCGCACACGTCCGAGCCGCACTCTCCCTGGCCACACTCCCTAGCCGCACACCCGGTTCAGGTCTTTAGTCTTTTTAATCACTAAGACATTCATGTCCCAGGATTTTGGAAGAGAATTTAGCAGCTTTTTGTTGATCTCGGACCTTGTAACCATTACACCACCAGAGCTCATTTCAGTGGTTAGTGTGATAAACCTTTGCAATTGACTTTCCAGTGTTTCTCCCAAGACGTAGTTGAACATGTTGAATTTTTGTCGGAGCATGTTTTGTCGGCTTTGCTTCATGTCTTCATTTCCTTCGTAGACTTCTATGAGAGCTTCCCACAATGCTTTTGCTGATCTGTATTTATGAAATCCTTGAGCAATCTCAAGAGACAATGCCATGGTGAGTGTAGCGAGTGCCTTTTCTTGTTCCTCAACTCTTTCAAAGTCATCATAAGTGTAGTTTTCAACCTGTTTGTCAATTACAGCATCGTCTTCTAGAGTTGATGTAATCCGAATTGGACCTCTTAAAATACTTCTCCAAATTTTGAAATCTTTCATCTTGATATACTTTTCAATTCGATATTTTCATTCAAGAAATCCTTCTGTTGACAACAATCAGGGAATTCGAGTAGTTGTTCCCATAATTGCATCCAAATCTTGATGAGCAATCATACTTTGAGATTCCATGTTGACAAACTTAACTGATTGTTACCGCACACACAAAGTATAACCGCACACAAAGTCTCACTTAACCGCACACGCAAGTTCAACCGCACACTAAGCAGAACACTCAACAACACACGAATTCTAACCACACACACTCACCAGCAAATCCAACCGTACAATCTTAACAGCACAATCAATTTAACAGTAAACCCAGTCGCACACTCTTAACAGCACACATTTTTGAATGCAGCTGCACACACACCTTAATCAACACACTCAACCGCGTACACTTGGCAGCACACCTTCAAACACTGAACCGCACACCTTCAAACAGTGAACCGCACACCTTCAAATGCTACCCGTACACATAATTTTCTCCGATTTTTGATGAAACTTCATTTCAAACTATTGAAAACTATAGAAAACAGGAATCAAACAGCAGTTCTTTGATCAAATGTACTTCAAAAACAGTGAAATATTTCAACCTCACACTCTAAAATACTTCAATTAATGCCAAATTGGCTCTGATACCAATTGTTAGTCCCAAAACTATGGATCCAATTCAGTAATCAATGAAGAAAATAGCAATCAAAATGAAGTGTAGAAGGAGTAGAAAAGAGATAACATCAATCATGCACACATCTATATCATAAATGTCAAGTACACCTTGAGAAGTACACACACTGCACTGTTCAGTAACAAGTAGAATCTGACACAAATCAGCTCCTATAAATAGTATCCCCACCAGCACACGAGTGTGCAGCCATAGACGCGTGTGCGGCCGCACACACGAGTGAGGATGCACACATACTCCAAGTTTAACCACTACACTGCATTACATACACTTCCACCCTAATAAAATCTATACAAAATTAATTCCTAGCTCAAACCACAATATTATAGACTATCAATCTCCCCTTGGTTTGAGGCTAGCATAGACTTGATCTTCATTCAGTTGGCTTTTCAAACAGCTTTAGATCTGATCTTCCCATGGAGCCCATCCACATTCTTCCGTTAATGATTGTGGCGACCATTACAGTAAACTCTTTAGCCGCCGCCTCCATAACCTCTTTTCTACATATAATCTGGTGACGAGACAGAGTGTGGATATCCCTTTCCCTGAACCGAAGAAGATCTTTAGCACTTATCAGCCTCAAGACTTGTTCTCGATCCTTGAATTTATAGCAGCAGTGGTCGTTTCGTCGTCGTAAGCCCAGAATTCCATTTTATCAAGATATCCCTCATGGAAGTGTTGAGGGATAGGAATTTCCTTCTGTTGTTTAGTCGCAGGCTAAATTATGATCTTCATAGGCTCGCTTGATTCTGGATCTAGAATTTCTTTGTCTTTTCGGTACAAGGCTTTTGCAGTCTTCATCATTGGAAAGTTTTCCCTGACCTGTTTTTCAAGAAATCTTTTGAAGTTAGAGGCACTGGGATCTTCCGAGGGATTATGGAATGGGGCTCTCGATAGTTCAGCAAGATCCACTTTGATCCATGAGTTAAAATCATGGGTGCTGTTGTAATACTCAGGATTTCATGAGTTCCTTTTAATAACCCACAAATTTGTTTCAGAATTAAAGGCCCACATTTGAATTCCCGATCTATCTCCGTACTCATCACCAAATTTTCTTTTCTTGAGATCAGTAAATGTTAGCACAGGGTCTTTGGCTTTACGATTCTCGTTTGAATTCTTCATGAGGAGTAACCCTTCGCTTTTGTTGGTTGTTACGGTTCTCTTTCCCTATTTGATTGTTATTCGGGCTCTGCTTCCTTCTGGCTCCTTTTCAAATCTTTTGACAACAGAGGTTTTGTTGGAGCAGGTGGATCGACTGGAAAGTCTTCAGACATAGAATGTGTGGGGGTTGTAGGAGGATCATCGATTCTGTGTGGCTGTTGAAAAGGGGATTTGACTTTTTCACCAAATGCGTCATACAGAACGTTCTTTAAATTGAAGTAGCTAGCAGTCACTGAACCAAGATTGTCTATAGATCTCGCTGCTCAATTTAGGTGGACAACAATATCCTTGGTCGTCGTCAGATAGATGGTCCTTAGAATTTTTATCTAGTAACTTAGGGTCAATCTGGGTCCAAATTTGTCACAAAATTTTTCGTGTTTAAGTGGACCACAATACCGGCGATCGACCAGATCTGTTCATGAAGGAGAAGAAACTGATAAATGAACAACGATTGTCTAACAACTTTGATCCCTCATCTCAAAAGGGTAAAACAATTTATATAGGATTAAAATTAAAATTTTAATTCTTTGTCGTTAATAGTATTTCCATTCTATTCTATTTTAGTCTATTCTATTTTTATTTTTATTTTTATCTTTGTTATGAGTTTACTTTTAGTTTTTATTTTTTGAATCCTTAGGAATAATAAATTTTAGTCCTTTAATCCTCAAAATAGTTTGTTTTTGAAAATTACTTAAGTATGGGTATCGGTTTAATTATGAAAAGATTGAGGGGGAGAAAATGAAAATATGTTGTGTATATAAAGGGTGTGTGCGGTGAAGACTTCACCGGCACTGTTTCCATTTGCTTTTCTCTCAACCGCACACACACAACTTTCTTTCTTTCTCTCTCTCTCTCTCCCTCTCTATCTCTCTCTCACTCTCTCTCTCTCTCTCCAACATTTTGAATATTCCATTATTTTTTCTTGAAATCAAAGCTCATACCTGGTAATTCTCGTGAACACGACTCTAATAATGAATTTTTTATGAAAATCGATCATCGTTTGCTGTTGTATCGAAGAATCAAACGTTTCGTATGAGAGTGCGACTGCACACGGGCGTGTGCGGCTTAACCGTGTGTGACTACATTGATTTGTGAACGGTTGAGCGTGTGCGGCTGCGGCTGCACACTTGCACGTGTACAGCTGTGCACACTTTTGTGTGTGGTTGCACCATTTTCAAAATTAATTTTGCCCTAATGATTACTTGTGTTTATTTTCAGATTAAGATGGGAGACATGGAATTTGCTAAGGTCCACAACTTTGCTATTTTTCTCGAAGACCCTCGTGCAGCTCACAATGACTTAAAGTTCATTGTTGATGGTTTGAAGAAGTCATTCCTAGTCC
The DNA here is from genome assembly GCF_052625555.1 of Lactuca saligna. NCBI lineage: Eukaryota > Viridiplantae > Streptophyta > Magnoliopsida > Asterales > Asteraceae > Lactuca > Lactuca saligna. Next base: position 136,040,852 of record NC_136423.1, on the reverse strand, counting down.
ATGCTTTAACCACATGCCCTGTAATTTATCAGAATCTAATCAAGGATTTCTGGAGGAGCGCAGTTGTGAAAAAGAATAAAATTAGTTTTTGAAAAGGAATCTTGGACCTACAGATTTGAGATCCAAGGTTTCATTTCCTCTACGCAGCTCGGGATGCATTACATTGAAGATGATTTGGAAAAATCTTAGGTACATAACTTTGAGAAACAATTTATTACAATTGGGCTCATTTGATAAAATAAAGGAAAATAGCTTTAGATATGATCTTCCCGTGGAGCCCATCCACATTCTTCCGTTAATGATTGTGGCGAACATTGCAGTAAACTCTTTAGTAGCCGCCTCCATAACCTCTTTTCTACATATAATCCAGTGACGAGACAGCGTGTGGATATCCCTTTCCCTGAACCGAAGACGATCTTTAGCACTTATCAGCCTCAAGACTTGTTCTCGATCCTTGAATTTTATAGCAGCAGTGGCAGTTTCGTCGTCCTAAGCCCAGAATTCCAATTTATCAAGATATCCCTCATGGAAGTGTTGAGGGACAGGAATTTCCTTCTGTTGTTTAGTCGCAGGCCAAAGTATGATCTTCATAGGTTCGCCTGATTCTGGATCTAGAATTTCTTTGTCTTTTCGGTACAAGGCTTTTGTAGTCTTCATCATTGGAAAGTTTTCCTTGACCTGTTTGTCAAGAAATCTTTTGAAGTTAGAGGCACTGGGAACTTCCGAGGGATTATGGAATGGGGCTCTCAATAGTTCAGCAAGATCCACTTTGGTCCATGAGTTAAAATCATGGGTGCTCTTGTAATACTCAGGATTTCCTGAGTTCCTTTTCACAACCCACAAATTTGTTTCAGGATCAAAGGCCCACATTCGAATTCATGATCTATCTCCGTACTCATCACCAAATTTTCTTTTCTTCAGATTAGTAACTGTTAGCACAAGGTCTTTGGTTCATTTGGAAGGGGACTTTCCGTATACCAAATTTGAAGGTGTGGCACATTCTTCATTGGTTGCACCATTTCCATAATTAATTTTTCCCTAATGATTACTTGTGTTTATTTTCAGATTAAGATTGGAGACATGGAATTTGCTAAGGTCCACAACTCTGCTATTTTTCTCGAAGACCCTCCTGCAGCTCACAATGACTTAAAGTTCATTGTTGATGGTTTGAAGAAGTCTTGCCTGGTCCATGCTTTAGCCACATGCCCCGTAATTTATCAGAATCTGATCAAGGATTTCTGGAGGAGCGCAGTTGTGAAAAAGAATAATCAGGGTGAAAAGTTCATTGAAGTGAAAATTAAAGAAAAGAAAGTTAAAGTTCAAGTAATTTATCAGAATCTGATCAAGGATTCGGAATCTCTCCAAATAGATGATAGATCTGAGTACACTATGGAGATTGACATTCATCAAACCCAGGATGTCTTAGCACACATGGGGTACGAGGGAACTTTTCCCCCTACCATCAAGAAGTTTCTTTCTCCTTGTTGGAAATATCTGGCCCACGTGTTTTTGAGCTGTATTTCCGGCAGGAGATCAGGTGCAAATGAAATCTCCTTGGTTAACACAGGAGCAATCGCAACCTTGGCTGTAGGATTTGAGTTCAACTTCTCCAAGTTCATAATGCATGATCTGGTTCTAAACATTGAGGGGAGCAAGAGGTATCAGTTCTTGATGTACCCAACATTTTTGCAAATCATCTTCAATGTAATGCATCCCGAGCTGCGGAGAGGAAATGAAACCTTGGATCTCAAATCCGTTGGTCCAAGTGCTTTTGGGCTAATGAAAAAAATGAGAGGTGGGAAATTCGTGTTTAAGTGGACCAGAATACTGATGATCGACCAGATCTATTCATGAAAGGAGAGGTACTGATAAATGGCAAATGATTGTCTAACAACTTTGGTCCCATTTTTTTTTTTTTTTGTTAAATTTGTTCATAGTTTTCCTCTATGCACAAATTTTGGGGGAGAATTAAAAAAAATAATAAATAAAAATAATAATAAATAAAAAAACTCAAAAATAAAAAAAAATTCTAAAAAATTCAAAAATCAAAAAATAGAAAATTAAAATAAATAGTGTTATTTTTTTTATTTTTTTTCAGAAAATATCAAAAATCCAAAAATATTTTTTGTGTGCTAATTTTTCTTTTAGTTTTGTTTTGTCTTGAAAAGTGATTTCAGGCATAGATGAGACTCGTGAAGACTGTATTGAAGATTTTTTGAGCCAAGGCGTCATCCGTGAGCATCGAAGAATTTTCATTCGAAGAAGCAAGAAATGAAGATTATTCTTTAAATATTCAATCCTTCAACCCCAAAAGTAAGGTGAAGCTGAAATTGAATATTATGTCACAGATTGCATTGAAGCCTCCTCAATCAGTCTGCTGCTATCTTAAACCTGTTGAAGTGATATAGTATTTCTCTCTGATAGTTCTATCTGAAGATTCTCAAGCTCTGCACCATCTTTCATGAATCTCTACAAGAAGCCTCCTCCCCCAATGTGCGTTCAATGTCAAATTCTGCAGAAATCGCAATTGCTCAAGATGAAGTCGTTTATTGAAGATTCATATGTTAATCTTGATGTTGTGAAGAAATTTGAAGATTAATGCTGAAGCCAAGCTCCCAATGAAAATTAACAAGAAAAGCCAACTACTTTTTAGGGGGAGTTTGTTGGGCCAATTAGAAAAGAAAGCTATAAACCAAGGGGGAGATTGTTGGGTCAAAAATATGGTTTATACTTTGCTTTTCTAGGAAAATATATTTTTCTATAATTTTGTGGTTGTGTACTGCTGAACATGTGTGTGCGGCCGCACACCCTGTGTACGGCTGCACATGTGTGTACGACCGCACACGCGTGCGCGGCCATACACTCGTGTGCAGCTAGTGGCCCATGTATCATATATATAGGGTGAGGAGTGTAAGGCTAGAAGAGAGAGAAATTTAGAGAGAAGAAGTGTGTGTGAGAGAGAATCTATAGTTAGGAGCATCACTCAATTTTTGAATACATCATTAGATTCATCTTAATTCTTCTTCTCTTTCTCTTCTATTTGATATGACATCATCCAATTGATTGGGATTCCGCACCATCAATTGGATCTGATTGATAAACAACCAATTTTGGGGACATACAAAGTTTGGTTTTGAAGTCATTTTGGTGCAAAGGATGAAGCTTTATAGTCCAAACCTGATTTCTAGGCTAAGGGTTGCTACCCTTAGTGCTAAATGACTCCCTAGGACAAAAAGTTGTCATCTTGGTGGTCTTGATGGGTTCATGAAAGAGTTAAGACCACTTTCATGGAAGTAGAATAGCAGTTTCGGAGTTTGGGCTTATTAGGGTCATGTAAAGTCACCAATTCAGTGACTTTATGGATTAAGACATTCAAAAGGACTTACATCTGTGATTGTAGCTTCTGGATTAGAGTATTAAGCACTTAATGGGAAGGTGAGTTAACAGGGTTGTACGTTAAGCATACATACAGGTACGCCCAACGTACGCACCATTTAGCTTGTACGCTTAACGTACATAGGAGTACGCCCAACGTACTCAACATATATGGGCTTCACGTGTTTTGGGCCTTGGGTTGGGCCAAGCAGTGGACTTTGGGTCTTTGGGCCTTAGTAGGTCATCAGAAGTCAGATGTTTTAGGCCAAGAATATGTTTAGGATTAGGGTAAGGGCCATTAGAGGGGTTTAGCCCAATTTAGCAAATTTGGCCATTAGTAGGCCACCAGTGGGTTTGGAAAGCCTACTTAGTGTGGGGCTTTTGTTTTGGTTTTGGGCCTTAGTTTTGGATCATACTGGGCCAAGGGTAGAATGGTTGTTTTACCCCCATACACGGATTAAGGATTATGGTATGCGACCCAATTACTAATTGGGTATATTGATCGATATTGATAGCTCAAGAAATTGTCAGGGCAGCAGCTAAGGATTTCTTTCAGGAAGCATCTGCATTCGAGGTGAGTCTTCTTACCATACCAATGGGTCTACCGCATCAAGGCCAACCCATTTTATTTTAGGTTATGATGTATGTTATTGCATGGAAGACCCCGGGGGAGCCCGTGGAAATTGGATATAAGACCATGTGGGGTAGCCCATGGAATTCCCAAACTTAATACCATGTGGGGTCGCCCATGGATCAATGGTATAAGACCCTGGGGAAGCCCACGACATCCGTACAAGTTTATGTTTGTGTTATGTGTAGAAAAGACCGATTTTGTTTATGTTTTATAAAAATTAGAGTACCCCATTTAGTGAAAATGTTGCGGAATTTGTGCCAAGTAAAACATGATAAATACGTTATCAAAACATTTCTGAAGAAATGTGTTTTTATTCATTTTAAAACATTTGGGATGTCATCGTCAATACAGAAACATAACAATAAACAGAACTTACATTCATTTACACTAGTGATCTACATCTCTTTAATCTCTTAGTGTAATGTAACTTCGTATACAAATAAGCTTGAGTGGGTCAGGTTGGGAAACCTGGTGAGTACACAAGAATTTCAATCCCACAATGTTATATCATATATATAATTTAGAACTCACAAAAAATACAATTTCACCACATGTATGTATATATATATATATATATATATATATATATATATATAGAGAGAGAGAGAGAGAGAGAGAGTCAATATTAAATAAGAAGGAAATTTTTGGTAGGAAGGTAAGAAATTTTTTATATACATATTTGCTTAGGAAATAAATGAAATGAATCATTAGATGATTCAAAAGTAAGATGATTCACAAGAAAAAAATCCGGAAAAAACACTTTTATGATTCATTTTTAAGTAAATCAAGAAAACAATTCACTTTTATGACAATTTTAGTGAATATCAACAAAATCATCGTAAAAGTGAATCATCGAAATGTTTTTTTCAGTATTTTTTTGTGAATCATGTTATTATTGATTCATCTAATGATTCATTTATTTTGTTCGCCAAAAAAATAAGCCGAAAAAAAATTTCTTACCATCCTACCAAAAAAAAATTATATATATATATATATATATATATATATATATATATATATATATATATATATATATATATATATAAGCAACTCTTACCCCACCCCGTTAATCCTTACAACGAGACTATCCATACTCTCGGACCTTAAATTTTACCTGTTAGTTAACCCATACTCTGGGATCTAATTCATGCTCTTAGATCAATAATTGTGCCCATTCCATACTCTCATATTAGGGACAAGTGTCTATGTGTAAATCCATTCTCCCGGATTAACGACGAATGACTATGTCCTATCCATACTCCCGGACTGAGGACGACTGACTATGTCTTAATCCATACTCCCGGATTAAGGACAACTAACTATGTCTTAATCCCCCACTGATCGCTTTGATTAATTCTTTCGGCTTAAGTCAGGTGCTACATCGAACTTGGTTCTTGGAACCATGTAACTTACTCGTCGTAGTTGGACTCAATTTGGTATGACCACTAGGGTCGGAATAACAATCATCTTCTTAATCTTTACCGAAATAATGGTAACGACATACGAAATCAATTAATAGCTCCTTGGTAACCTTGTGACTTTCCCGGATCCAAGTGCGAGTCTTGTGCTTCCGGTAGTATAGGCCTCTACTACCATTCACACCTACTCATACTCGTCCCTAGTATTGTCTCACAGTTCTCCAAGTCATTATCACATAAACAATTTTAACACATACAAATGTGTCCAAACAATCATATAATTTTCCGTAGACTCTATTAAGAGTTTTTCCATGCATATCTTCAATCATCAATTCTGCTTCACTCGGTTGGTGATGGAAATGTCAGACGATGGGATAACTTCATGGATTCTACCAAAAATATTTCTTTCTGCTAATCGAATGTGTACTTCTTCCATACTAGATGTATCATTTACTAGACACATTCTAAAGGCATGATATCACTCTTACGATATCTTCCGATAGGTACCATTAAGTATTGTAAGCCTTCTGATTTCCTCCATTCACTCAATTCACTACGAGTGTTCACCATGATGTTCTGCACACCAAAGCAGGCGGTCGATGTATCGAGACAAGAATATAGATAGAGGAAGATTTATACGCGTATTCCACCTTATTACCCCCGAAAAGTTACATGTCAGTTCTAGCATCGTAATTAAACGTTTAGAAATCTGAACACATAAATTTTTTTGATCCGGTCAGCAACAGACCATCGATCTGATCAAACAATAGCATAAAGCATCATAAATCATTTAGCACATAAAAGAATTTTAGGCATATTTCTAATTAAGCTAGTGCTTGTGTCTATTTAGGTGTACTACCTAAAATATATTGGACACACTCCTCACGATTATCATTTAACATTCTAAGTTTAAGTCTAGAAATAAATACTTATTCCTAGTTCACTTAAACTAATGCTCTGATACAAACTGTGGCATCCCCATTTTCACGACCAGAAAAGACCGATTTTGTTTATGTTTTATAAAAATCAGAGTAAATATTTTAGTGAAAATGTTGTGGAATTTGTTCTCAGTAAAACATGATAAATACGTTATCAAAACATTTCCGAAGAAATGTATTTTATTCATTTAAAAACATTTGGGATGTCATCGTCAATATAAAAACATAAACATAAATAGAACTTAGATTCACTTACACTAGTGATCTACATCTCTTTAATCTCTCAGTGTAATGTAACTTCATATCGACACCTGTGATACAAATAAGCTTGAGTGGATCAGGTTGGAAAACCTGGTGAGTACATAGGGATTTCAATCCCACAATGTTATATCATATATATAATTTAGAACTCACAATATATACAATTTCATCATATATATATATATATATATATATACCATCTTATAAAGCATACATAATCAATGTCTTAATTACAAATTGTAAAGCCCAAGGTACAACAAATAATGCTTATTATCTTAAAAAACAAGGAGACATGATCCTGACCCTTAATTATTAAGTGAATGGTATAGATAGGTCCATGTTGGCAATCCGTGTGCTGAATGAATCTTTGATCAAAAACATACTCCCCAAAAGAAAACTCTTTTGAGTTACTGGATTAGTTGATTCAAAATTTGAATCTTGATCTTAAAATTTTCAAAATCTCACACTCTCTCTCTCTCAAGAATTTCCATCGATCACATATTTCATCTCCCACTTGGTCCACCTGTGTCGCCTTCTCCGCCACATACCACGAATTCGTCATCCACCGCTTGATCCACCGGTGTCGCCTTCTTCGCTTCCACTATCTGCATCTCACCACCGCCTTCATTTGGCACCACCATCCACCAGAGTAACTTTTTCCAATTCCAAAATGACACTCTATTTCTTCTTCTATATATGTAAGTAACTTAACCACCACGAACCATTTATTTCATGCTCTCTTTCTCTACTATAGAAACTGGAAAGATACATAGGAAAGACACAAACCGCCATCACCACCGTTGTAGAATAAAACATCTCGCGATTATATATCTTCCCCGGTCGCTCTACACACGTAAGTTATACTTCTATTTTTTGTTGTTTTTCTTCCTTAATGAAGACAGACAGTTTAGGGGTTTTATGTTTTTCTTATTTGGTTCATGTTTATTGAATGTCTTTCTTGTTTCTCCAGGGGATTTTGTCATTTGTTATGATTCAAATCGAACATAGGATTGTTGTTTCTAACATTCAAATCGAACAGGTTCACATTTCAAGCTTCCCTAATCCACAAACTCTGAACAAGAAACAGACTAGGAACACAAAAAATATGGTGCTTCATTTTGAAAACACCACCACTCTTCTCCACTGTGTTGATTCGTGGATCTGATCTAGATCCGGACACCACCATCATCATTTTTCTCTTTTTTTCTTTTCTTTTCTGATTTTGTTTCTAACTTGCATCGCAGGTACAAGTTATGACGAGATTTTCAATTTCATCATGGTCATGGTCATAGTCTTCTTTGGCTTCGGTTATCAGATTCACCATCAAGCACCTTTTTATGATTTCCCAGGCAACAATCTTGATTCTCTTATAATCTTGTTTTTTCCCATTAAAATGTTGTGTTTTTGTTACTCACAATCTTAGGATCTATGTTGTTTTTGTTCTAAGTGTAGGTTTTGTTCTAAAATCAAACATTTAGATGGTTCATTTAATTCTCTGTTACTCAAAATCTCTCAAAAGCAAGTAAATCGTGCTTGAAATTGCATTTTCATGAACCTGAAAAATGGGTTGGAACCTGTTTCCGCTTAAACGATAGAAAGATTAAGAAGCAATAAAACAAAACAAGAAACTATGAAATTTGTTTCATAGTTTGTTTTGCTTATGGTTGTCTATTTAAATAACAACCATTTATACCATTTTAAATTTTAAATTTCACTTAGTGTTGCAACTAACTTCACTCCTTCCAGGTGGTTTTCTTCTTCTTTCTATACTAAAAATTTGTTTTTTGCTACTCAAAACTCACCAGGACAAATGAAAAGATAACTAATATTGATTTGTCTATTTACTTATTGTGGTTGTAGGTGCCTCAATCAGATTGTATCACTTATGGATTCTGGCTCATTTGAATGCAGAAACTATACTGTTAGTTTGTGAGACAAGAAGCTCCTAATAAATGTATATTCACTTACATAAGGCATTTTTATTCATTCGATGTCTTTGATTATTTTAATCTATGCTTGAAATGTTTTGCTGAGACTAAAATGATGCACTTTCAGTAATGAAAAGTAGTCAAGAAATGTTTATAAAAATATCAGATAAAGGGCAATTTTTAGTCATTTTAATTGGAATAGGGTATGGAAAATCAATTTAAGGACCGAAATTGCAAATGGATTCCTTTTGAGACTAAAACCGGAAAAGGTGCTAAAATCAGGGGCCAAATTTATTATTTACTCATGGTCAAGCATATTTTGGAAAACAGGTCGAGTTTTATGCGAAATATGATAAAAAAAAAATATGCTTTCTTTCTTTCGGAGTAGTCAACATTACATGCTTGAAAAGGTTTGCAAAATTATGACTCTGAATATCTAATTTTTCATGTTTTTTTATGCTGGCATCAACTTCTCCAATTAGGCCTATGAAGTTTGTCTTAAGAAAGATTTACTAAGAGAGCAAGATTTTGTCTTTGGAAGGATGCGAAATGCAAAACCAGCCCTTGCTATAGAATAGCTATCATAGGTTTTAATATAAACTGTAATAGTATTATTATAAAGCTGCCAATTTGTTTGCTCAAGGAGATAAAGGCATAAAGCTGTAAAATAATATTGTTCAAAGATATAAAATATGCGAAGACTATTCGTATACAGGTCTATCTTATCCTATAGCTTTTATTATTTTTATATTATAAAATATTACAATGTTCAAACAACAAAATGTTAATGAAGTTAACCTAATGAAATATAATATATAAGATAAGTAATCAAGTTAAATTGTAATTATATGATGAAATATAGGACTGTTTTTAATTAAAAATATAAAATTTTCATTTTTATTTTTGAAGTCGCTTTAATGTTATAAAAGTAATTATATAAATTAGCTTAGTTAATATACATCGTAAATTTTTATTTATTTTTCAAATAAAAGTAAATCAAAAATATATAAGATCATACGAGTAAAACTTTAACTTTGAATAAACTTTTATATTGGTTTTCAACAAAACTGAATTATTATTTTGAATAGTCCAAAAAAACCGAATAAACAATTATTATTTATTTATTTATTTTTAATATATATCTATAATTATTTATTAATTTCGTAATTTATTCTTTAAAATAAGTTCAAAACATTTCACTCGATAAGAAAACATTAATATGCATTTTTTCTCAAAAGTTTTCTACTTATAAAATATTTAACTATAATATAACTTCTTAGTAGTTGTTTATAAATTTCAAATCACAATTAAATAATTTGTTTTCACTTTTGTGCAAAATCGGGTAATATTATAATTATATGTCGTTTAAAATGTTTTGGTTTTGAAAACCGAATCATAAAAACCGATCCCAACCGAATTGTAATTATATTGGATCGGATCTAATTTGAATTCAATTTGGACTATTCGGATGAATGTTTTGAAAACCGAAATCAATTTGGATTCACTTTATTGGATTAGATCAAATTGATCCATCCAAACGAACACCCCTACCGAAACTAATCGTCGGAATGAAACAAATCGCCGCCGCCGCATCGCGCGGGTACGCTACTAGTATGTATGTATGTATGTATATATATATATATATATATATATATATATATATATATATATATATATATATATATATATATATATATATATATAAGCAACTCTTACCCCACCCCGTTAATCCTTACAACGAGACTATCCATACTCCCGGACCTTAAATTTTACCTGTTACTTAACCCATACTCTCGGATCAAATTGATGCCCTCAGATCAATACTTGTGCCCATTCCATACTCTCGGATTAGGGACAAGTGTCTATGTGTAAATCCATTCTCCCGGATTAACGACGAATGACAATGTCCTATCCATACTCCCGGACTGAGGACGACTGACTATGTCTTAATCCATACTCTCGGATTAATGACAGTTAACTATGTCCAATCCATACTCTCGGACTAGGGGAAATGACTATGTCTAATCCATACCCCCGGATCAATGACATATACTGAAGTTCTATTCTCTAAGTATAACTCACTCGTACTTGTAAGAAAATACTACCCATTATTCCTCATAATTAATTTAGGTTTACTCTTTATGCTAAATCATCATATATAATCAGGTATGTTCTTTAAAATGTATTTAAGGCAACATCAATTAACTCGCACATAAACATATAATTAATACTTTAATCAATACTTGTATTAAAATCATGTTCATGAAAGGGACTATGCACTCACTTGATAAGGTGGTGACACGGTACTCGGACAACGCTTCGTTTACTTTAAAATAATTTCCTTTGACGAAACCTAGTATTATTACCACTAGATTTTAGTCTAATATTTACCGTGACTAATTATTAGTCTTATTATTATTATTAATATATAAGCATTTAAACAATACTTTCTAGCCACTATGTACAGATAGGGGCTAGACATAAAACACCGGAGGGCAAGAACATTTTGGCATTTAGCACTTCTGAAATCCAACAACCGTATGCGGCCCTTTAAACCAGATTCCCCGTAACGCAAGTAGTAAAAAAGATATTATAACGACACTTATATAAGTCATAATCATAGCTCAAGTATTTATTATAAGTTAATAATAAAAATACTAATTTTAAATATAAGTTATATTTAAATAGGGTAAACATAACTTACTTACAAGGGGGTTTTAGCTAGGAGTCAGGCTCTGCAGGGGCAGAATTTCGTCGCTGAATCTTTCTAAGAAAGATTCATACAGCGCTTCAGTGCTCACCTTACTATACTAAAATTACAGAAAGACAAGTCGAATCACGAGGGACTGAAATGCTCAGGGTATAAGAAGAGAAAGACTTTTGAATCAAGATATGGTGCAAGAAATATGAGAGCCCAAGCCTCTTATTTATAGTAATTGAATTTATAAAACTACCCTCCATAATTAGTTAATGACGTGATAGTTATATAAACGACTAAACACCCCTTCATAATACTATTTTAAATAGATTTAATGATATTTGTATTAAACTAATATCGAAAGTACTCAACACTAGTCTTATAATAACCGCATCGTCGATACCTTTCTAAAGATATATACGTCGGTATATATATATATATATGTGTGTGTGTGTGTACCTATATATGATTTATACTTTATTTTAATTTGTAAATATGCTATTATAATTTGTAAATCGTTCATACGAACTCCATATTTAACGTTATTTATATCCACACGTTGGTAGTTACGAGCATTACAACTTTCATTTAGACGCCGTCAGTTAATTCTCATTCTATCTCATATTCACAAAACGGTATCGCATTTATCGCACTCGAAACGTAGAGACCAAGCTCTGTCCATATCTTTCGCATACGAGCTCCGTTTTTTTACTTTCATTTTATCTTTTAACTCCTATTAAAGATATCTTCATTTCTCGTTTATATTATTTTGGCTAAAAATCGACCGATCTAAAATTTGAATTTCCGGGTTGTGCACGTTATGCTAAATCTTAGAAAAATTATAACTTCCTCATACGAAGTCAGATTTGGGCGTTCTTTTTATAGACGTTCTCATTTTAACATATTCTACGACTTGTGTTTAGATAACTAAGGCTAAAAAGTCTTCTATCATAAATTCACTATTTACATCTCCCACTGCCGGGTCGGTTTTGCCGTCAAATTTCGACGGACCATAACTTCTTCGTTATAACTTGGACTTTAGCATTATTTATATGTACGGAACCCTTGTAATATATACTACAACTTGGTTAAGATTAATCCTTCTAAATAATATTTCATCAAAAAAACTCATTTTTGATGCTCATCATCTCTAAATTGACTAGCCCGGATCTGCATGCGTTACAATTACCTCCCCATTAGAATGATTACGTCCCAGAATCATCAACAAAACAGGACTATATAATGAATCCATATGTTATCTCTTCATCCTAGGTAATAATCGTAACTTCTTTATTCCTTTGAATGATTATCTAACTCTTGGACTCCTTGACTGCAGGCGGTGCTTGATCTTGCAGCTACACCGTATCTCATGTTAGACTCCAAATTATGACCTTCAAGTCACAATCTCAATCCTCACTTGATATGAACTTAAGATAAGTCCTTTTATTACTATAATGGAACGATGTGTCATATTCTAATGACTTATTCGCGCATTTTGCAACGCGTAGACTCAGGTCTCTTAGAGTCTTCCAAAACAGACTATACTTTCCTTCATGTTTTAATCACATCTTAAAAGGTATCATTTCTAGCTACAAGAAAGCATTGTGATACCTCTACTGATCTCTTTGATTAATTCTTTCGGCTTAAGTCAGGTGCTACATCGAACTTGGTTCTTGGAACCATGTAACTTACTCGTCGTAGTCGGACTAAATTTGGTATGACCACTAGGGTCGGAATAATAATCATCTTATTAATCTTTACCGAAATAATGGTAATGACATATGAAATCAATTACTAGCTCCTTGGTAACCTTGTGACTTTCCCTGATCCAAGTGCGAGTCTTGTGCTTCCGGTAGTATAGGCCTCTACTACCATTCACACCTACTCATACTCGTCCCTAGTATTGTCTCACAGTTCTCCAAGTCATTATCAAATAAACAATTTTAACACATACAAATGTGTCCAAACAATCTTATAATTTTCCCTAGACTCTACTAAGACTTCTTCGATGCATATCTTCAATCATCAATTCTGCTTCACTCGGTTGGTGATGGAAATGTCAGACGATGGGATAACTTTATGGATTCTACCAAAAATCTATCTTTCTGCTAATAGAATTTGTACTTCTTCCGTACTAGAAGTATAAAGGCATGATATCACTCTTACGATATCTTCAGATAGGTACCATTATTTATCGTAAGCCTTGTCATTTCCTCCATTCAGTCAATTCACTACGAGTTTTCACCATGATGTTTTGCACACCAAAGCAGGCGTTCAGTGTATCGAGACGAGAATATAGATAGAGGAAGATTTATGCGCGTATTCCACCTTATTACCCCAAAAAATTACATTTCGGTTGGCAACAAACCATAGATCCGATCAAACAATAGAATAAAGCATCAAAAATCATTTAGCACATAAAAGCATTTTCGGCATCTTCCCTAATTAAGCTAGTGTTTGTGTCTATTTAGGTGTACTACCTAAAATATATTGGACACACTCCTTACGATCATCGTTTAGCATTCTAAGTTTAAGTCTAGAAATAAATCCTTATTCCTAGTTCGCTTAAACTAATGCTCTGAAACCAACTGTGACATCCCCATTTTCACGGCCAAAAAAGACCAATTTTGTTTATGTTTTATAAAAATCAGAGTACATATTTTAGTGGAAATGTTGCGGAATTTGTTCCCAGTAAAACATGATAAATACATTATCAAAACATTTCTTAAGAAATGTATTTTTATTCATTTAAAAACATTTGGGATGTCATCGTCAATACAAAAACATAAGCGTAAACAGAACTTACATTCATTTACACTGGTAATCTACATCTCTTTAATCTCTCAGTGTAATGTAACTTCGTATCGACACCTGTGATACAAATAAGCTTGAGTGGGTCAGGTTGGGAAACCTGGTGATTACATAGGGATTTCAATCCCACAATGTTATGTCATATATATAATTTAGAACTCACAAAATATACAATTTCACCATATATATATACATACACATATATATATATATATATATATATATATATATATATATATATATATATATATATATATATATATATATATATATATATAAGCAAGTCTTACACCACCCTGTTAATCCTTACAACGAGACTATCTATACTCTCGGACCCTAAATTTTACCTGTTACTTAACCAATACTCTCGGATCTAATTCATGCTCTCGGATCAATAATTGTGCCCATTCCATACTCTCGGATTAGGGACAAGTGTCTATGTGTAAATCCATTCTCCCGAATTAACGACGAATGACTATGTCCTATCCATACTCCCGGACTGAGGACGACTGACTATGTCTTAATCCATGCTCCCGGATTAAGGACAACTGACTATGTATTAATCCATACTCCCGGATTAATGACAGTTAACTATGTCTAATCCATACTCTCGGACTAGGGACAATGACTATGTCTAATCCATACTCCTAGATCAATGACATATACTAAAGTTCTATTCTCTTTGTATAAATCACTCGTACTTGTAAGAAAATACTACCCAATATTCCTCATAATTAATTTAGGTTTACTCTTTATGCTAAATCATCATATATAATCAGGTATGCTCTTTAACATGTATTTTAGGCAACATCAATTAACTCGCACATAAACATATAATTAATACTTTAGTCAATACTTGTATTAAAATCATGTTCATGAAAGGAACTATCCACTCACTTGATAAGGTGGTGACTTGGTAGTCGGACAACGCTTCGTTTACTTTAAAATAATTTCCTTTTACGAAACCTAGTATTATTACCACTAGATTTTAGTCTAATATTTACCGTGGCTAATTATTATTATTATTATTATTATTATGATTATTATTATTATTATTATTATTATTATTATTATTATTATTATTACTATTATTATTATTATTATTATTATTATTGTTATTATTATCATGATTATTATTATTATTATTATTATTATTATTATTATTATTACTATTATCATTATTATTATTATTATTATTATTATTATTATTATTATTGTTATTATTATTATTATTATTATTATTATTATCATTATTATTATCATTATTATCATCATCATTATTATTATTATTATTATTATTGTTATTATTATTATTATTATTATTGTTATTGTTATTATTTTTATTATTGTTATTATTATTATTATTATTATTATTATTATTATTATTACTATTATTATTATCACTATTATTATTATTATTATTATTATTATTATTATTATTATTATTATTATTATTATTATTATTATTATTATTATTATTATTATTATTGCTACTACTACTACTACAATATAAGCATTTAAACAATACTTTCCAACCACTATGTACAGACAGGGGCCTGACATAAAACACCTTAGGGCAGGACCAACCATTTTGGTATATAGCCCTTCTGAAATCCAACAACCCTATGCGACCCATTAAACCAGATTCCCCGTACCGCAAGTAGTTAAAAAGATATTATAACGACACTTATATAAGTCATAATAATAGCTCAAATATTTATTATAAGTTCATAATAAAAATACTAATTTTAAATATAAGTTATATTAAAATACGGTAAGCATAACATACATACAACGTAGTTTTAGCTAGGAGTCGGGCTCTGCAGCGGTAGAACTTCATCGCTGAATCTTTCTAAGAAAAATTCGTGCAACACTTCAGCGCTCACCTTACTATACTAAAACTACAGAAAGAGAAGTCAAATCACGAGGGACCGAAACGCTCGGAGGATAAGAAGAGAAAGACTCTTGAATCAAGAGAATGGTGCAAGAAATATGAGAGCCCAAGCCTCTTATTTATAGTAATTGAATTTACAAAACTACCCTCCATAATTACTTAATGACCTTATAGTTATATAAATGACTAAACACTCCTTCATAATACTATTTTAAATAGATTTAACGATATTTCTATTAAACTAATGTCGAAAGTACTCAGCACTAGTTTTATAATAACCATATCGTTGATACCTTTCTAATGATATATACATGTGTGTGTGTGTGTGTGTGTGTATATATGTATATATGTGTGTGTGTACGTATATATGATTTATATTTTATTTTAATATGTAAATATGCTATTATAATTTGTAAATCGTTCATGCGAACTCCATATTTGACGTTCTTTATATCCACACGTTGGTAGTTACGAGTACTACAACTTTCATTTACACGTCGTCAGTTAATTCTGATTCTATCTCAGATTCACAAAACGGTATCGCATTTATTCCACTCGAAGAGTAGAGACCAAGCTTCGTCCATATATTTCACATACGAGCTCCGTTTTTTATTGTCTTTTTATCTTTTAACTCCTATTAACGATATCTTCATTTCTCGTTTAGATTTTTTTGGCTGAAAATCGACCAATCTAAAATTCAAATTTCCGGGTTGTGTATTGTTATGCTAAATCTTATAAAAATCATAACTTCCTCATACGAAGTCAGATTTGGGTGTTGTTTTTATAGACGCTCTCAGTTTAAAATATTCTACGACTTTTGTTTAGATTACTAAGGCTAAAAATTCCTCTATCGTAAATTCAGTATTTATGTCTCCGGGTGCCGTGTCGGTTTTGCCGTCAAATTTCGACGGGCCATAACTTCTTCGTTATAACTCGGATTTTGGCGTTCTTTATATGTATGGAACCCTTGTAACACATACTACACTTGGTTAAGATTAATCCTTCAAAATAATCTTTCATCAAAAAACTCATTTTTGATGCTCATCGTCTCTAAATTGACTAACGCGGATCTGTGGGCGTTACATTATGTTATGTGATTATGTATGTTATTGCATGGAAGATGCCGGGGGGATCCCGTGTCAATTGGATATAAGACCATGTGTGGTAGCCCATGACATTCCCAAGTTAAGACCATGTGGGGTAGACTATGGCACAATGCTGTAAGACCCTAGGGGAGCCCATGACATCCTCACAGGTTTATGTATGCATGACTTATGTGATATGTAGCTTTCTAGCTAATATGATATGTGATATGGGGACTTTGTGTCTGGTATGCTCTGGGGAACTCACTAAGCATTAACTTACAAGTTGTGGATTTGTTTCAAATACATCGGATTCTAAGGGGAAGGGCAAGGCTTGATGGCGGGGCATACACTCTCTCACAAACGTTTTTATTGGGACACTCTGATGTTTTAAATAGAAGTTGTAATCGATATGATTTTGAAAACAAATATAGATGGGATTTTGTAATTTATGGAAATGTGTTTGGATAATCAAAAACGAAAAATTTCCTTTGGAAAATCAGGTCGATACATTTACCCATTTCGTTGTTCACACTTATTTATGATAAAATCGGATGCAAATTCCCCAATCATTTTCCTTTTCATTTACTTTCATTACCAAATTCGTCCATTTTGTCTAAAATATTGGTTTCCCTCTCCCTCCTTGGTTTCTGCTTTAAATGAAAGGATCACTTGTACGAAATAAGAGATTTATAAGAAATATATGTTACTCAACTCTATGTACATTGAAGAATGAAATATGGTTAGGAAACCGATAAACTGCTTTTCGAGATTATTTATTCTTGGTTCATTACTCTATCTATTATTATGTAACACCGTAAATTGCAAAACAAAATTTTCAAATTTTATAAAACATAATTCACTTAATATTCATAAAACAACCATATTTGAACATTCAATCCAAGTAATACAAAAATCCCAAGATCTTAAAATCATAAATTCCATGTGTGTGTACTGATCAAGCCGGCGCCTTCCCACGGTCGTCACTAGTACCTGAAACAAATAACACCAAACACTGTAAGCACAAAGCTTAGTGAGTTCCCCAAAATACGACATATAACACATATTAGCCACTCAAGGCTACAACTCTGTGGGTCCGTGCACCAAAACTCTGTGAAACCTCAGGTTCTAACTCTGTAAACATGCACAACATAAATCACAAAGAATAATGCAGCGCAACACATAACATATAAATATAACATACAAGCACTGCATCACATAACTCTATTTACCTACTCAAGGTAAAGTATAGTGAGAAGACTTACCTCGTGTATATCGGTAATTCGTAAATCCCTGAAATCCCTAGTGCGCGATCTCCCGAGCTATAGTCCTCCTATAACACAATACATCTCTAATTAACACTTTCCCAACTAAGGTTCACTATCCCTTAACAAGTCAACATAGGTCAACACTGGTCCATGGTCAACGGTCAACTTTGACCGGACTCGGCGAGTGCACTATAGCAACTCGGCGAGTCTATACGCATACACTGATTTCCCTGGGATCCTCACTTGACCCGACAAGTATTCTCCTAACTCGACAAGTTCCACCTGGCATGAGTTGTGGGGCCTCCACGACTCAACTCGCCGAGTCTCAAGAACAACTCGGCGAGTCCCAGCTTGACTCAGTCCACCTGTCAACCCACTCTGACTCTCCCTGACTCACTGAGTCAATCCCTCAACTTGGCAAGACCACTCGCTGAGTGGTGCTGGGCAATCTTCATGCTACTCGCCGAGTCTGTTCTTAGACTCGGCGAGTCCATGCCATGCAACGACTCAAACTCACTCCTGAGGTCAGATCTATTCTACTAACTCATAGATCCAGTCCTTCCAAGCTTATTTATCACGTAAAGTTGCTATCTTGATGTACATACAACATCTATATGACCATATATGATGATTTAGCCCCAAATACCACAACTCAAGGTCATAACCTCCATTGCTCTTCATAAAGCTTGATGAGTGAGGCTCTCTGGACCTCTATGGATCCAGATCCAAAGCGTCATCACTAGAAGGGGACTATTTGGGCATCAAATCAACCCAACAAAGGCCAATAGAAACCCTAAATCCAAATATACTTCATAAAACAGAAGATGAGCTGAATTAATACCTCAAGTGCGATGATCTAAGCTTCAAATCCATAGTATAGCAACCTCCTTTGCTTCCTCTTGGTTAGGACCTCTTTCTTCTTGCTAAACAACACCACAAAGGTCAAGAATGGCTTCCTTTCTCTCTCAAAACGCTCAAGCACTCTAGGGTTTCTCTCTATGGATTGGTGAGCACAAATGACGGCCATAAGGCCCTTTAAATAGGTCTCAAACCCTTGGAATTAGGGTTTCATTACACAGCGTGGACTCGCCAAGTCCACTCTTGGACTCACCGAGTCCAGACGCGAACCCGCGTCCAAAATCGCGATCTTACTCGGCGAGTTTGAGCTCCAACTCACCGAGTCCACTCACAATTCTCCAAAAATACACCAATAATAAATACCTGAAAATTCCGGGCTGTTACATATTATATTATTTTCAATTATATATCTTAACAATCACATTATTAATGTTAATTAAAAGTTTTCATATAAATAAAAGGTTGGGATCTTGATTGCGTACTTGAAATTTGGTAGGGGAAGTAAATTCGTCATAGGTGTGAACATGTACATAGATGTGTCTGCAAATTGCAATTTACTGTAGGTGTGAAATTGAAGATCACATTTGAGGATGAGGACACTCTTTGAAGATGGTAACTTAGAAATTTATCGTA
Organism: Lactuca saligna; assembly: GCF_052625555.1. Taxonomy (NCBI): domain Eukaryota; kingdom Viridiplantae; phylum Streptophyta; class Magnoliopsida; order Asterales; family Asteraceae; genus Lactuca; species Lactuca saligna. Next base: position 136,021,054 of record NC_136423.1, on the reverse strand, counting down.
ATGTGTCTCTTTGAGTTTTAAAACGTGTTGTAATCTAAAAACCAATTTTATAGGGTAAAATAATAGTAGTTAAACAATTTGCCTTAGGCAAAGCCTTTTAATGGTGATAATTGAATAATTATATATATTATAGTTTTTTCATTAAATTTAACGGTATTCATTTAACGAAACCAAGAAAAAAATGGTACCATGAATGGGATAAACATATATCTACCATGTGAACATAATGGATATCTATACGAGAGATTGAAACTATTGTGACAAAAATTTAGATTAGTCTGAAAACAACATGATATTTAGTGTCAAACCGGCATCTAATAGTTATGATGTCTCAAATGTATAAATACGTACAATCATATATTGGCTATATATCCATCCGTAAAGGAAACCATCAACGATGGACTTCCAGTTGATTAAAGATTTAATACAGATCATCAACAAACATATATGAAATCTCGCAAAATTAGCAACTTTTTACCCATTTTCGTGTCAAGACTTATATGTTGAAGTCTATTTGAGCCCAATCTGCAATTATTGTATTTTTATTAAGTTTTCATTTTTGCATACAACTTCTATAACAAAAGTCAAAAATCACACTTCTCAAATTCGGAATTCTTCGTTTTAAAGTTAACATCTTCATCAATTACTTAGTCATATGCCCATGTTTTTGTGTCATAAAGTAAATGCATATGTTTCTTCAATAATCACAAGACTCCCCTTGCACAAATTTTAACCATATATAGTGCTTCATATCGAAAACATTTATGGACCACGAGGATCATTTTTTGTTGGTAAATCTACACATAGTGAAATTTGTATGTAGTGTCGAAGGAAAAAGGGTTTTAAAAATTATAATGTTATTACTTACAATTTTTAATTTTGAACAACTGAACTATATAATTAGAAATGAAGAGAAAATGTATTTCAGCTATTGGTGCCACTATAGAATGCGTTTTTAAAGTGAAAGTAGAATCATATACTTGTTTATTTATTTTTAATTTCAATTTGAATGTTTACAATGAATCAAAGAATAAATAATCATGAAAATAGAAATCAATGAATAAAAAATAAAAAATATGGATATCAGGTTAGTAAGCAGGCTTAAAGGAATCTAGAGGTCTTGCATTCCGCTGAAATACCATTGGGAAACCGTTTACGATCGTTGCAGTAGTTGTAGATCATGTGCTTGGTTTGCACCCATCGGATCCTGTTTCGGCCAGCTGCATCAAGTCCTTGGGTACTCCATGACTGGTTATCATTTACTGAGTTTGTAGATTCTGAATTGGGACCAACTTTTTTGGCATTGGCATTGAATTTCCTGTATGACGCGGTGAAAGGCGCATTCGTCCAGTCAGTCTTCACACGCCCACCTTGGGTTGCCCAGTCATCCGCGTTCCACAGGCTGGCATACACCCTCATGGGTTGGCTCTTGGGAAATGGGACTCCAGCAGCATCATTGTTATTGAACACCCTTACTGGTATGTTATCTATCAAGAAACTGCAGAGACAAAGAGGTTTAGGAACAGTAGAAAAACACGAGAAAGGAAGAGAACCAAATGTTTATGTTGGATGCGTGACTTACATAATTCTTAGACTGTTCCATACGATGGTATAGGTGTGGAAGGCTGCAGTAGGGTCAAACCAAAGGTGGAACTGCTGTTCTTTGTTTCCCTTCCCTTGTGAATACACATTGGTGTGAATTGTGTAAGGGTTTCCCGTGGAGTTTCCCAAGAACTCGAAGTCGATCTCATCGTGACCCGCACCTTGTGATGACAACTGATGTGATTTAATACAAAGACATGGTTATTATCAGCTTTTAAAAGATTAATACAAGTGAGTGACAATATATATATATATATATATATATATATATATATATATATAATTCAAGATTGAAACCGATCGATGGTACTCACATAGAATGTGGTGACGGTGCCAGCAGAATTGCCTGGTACTAGTTTGAGTTGCATGTCGAACCTTCCAAACAGGTACTCGTGCTTCGACTGGAAACCCGATCCAGAGTATTGGTCGAGTGACAGTGAAAGATCCTGACCTCCATTCACAATTTTAGCACGTTCACCCCCAAAAGTGGTGTCCATGTCATCGTAAAAACTTCCTGCTGATGCTGCTACTATTAGAATTGATATTGAAAGAACAACTGCAGAAATACTAGAGTTGGACGTTCCCATTATTGTTTCTATATATGGAGAGAGAGAGAGAGAGAGAGAGATGTTATGTTTGTGGGAAGTAGTACTGATGTTGTTTATATATATATATATATATATATATATATGTGTGTGTGTGTGTGTGTGTGTGTGTTTGTATGTGTGTGTTAGAGAAATTTGCCTTGGTGGCCGAGAAATCTATGATTAAACGTTTGACGGCCCTGAACCGATTACGATTATGGTGTTTGGAGGAAATGGTCAAACTCGCGTTTGGCGGTTATCGGCGGTCATAGGTGGGAAATACTTAAAACTTTTAAAAATTTTAATTTTCAAATATTACACCAAAATTTTAAATTTTCAAAATTTTAAGTTTTCAAATTTTAAAATATTATATTGAAATTTTTAAAATTTCAAATTTATAAAATCTTAAAATTTCAAATACTTTTTTTTGGATTTATTAATTTTTCAATAATTTAGGGTTCTCGATTAATCTCCGATTAATCCTCGCCTACTTCGATTAATCGCTTAACATCGGTCGAACGCCGAACGATTTTCACAACATTCATATAAATATATATATATGTGTGTGTGTGTGTGTGTGTGTTGTGATATATCGAAGAATGGTAACATATAGACTTCAATTGAAAACAAATTGTAGAGGAGTGGTTGTTAGGTAAGTGTTGTACCTGAAAAGAAATGAATTTATTGAATCAGGGACTAAAGGGTAAACATTGGATTAAATTTGAAAAGATTCTATGGGGAGGGACCAGACTTGTAATTATGCAAAAGATTTATAAGTGGACGGGATTTATAACCCGCTACCTTTATCATAAATACCCTAACCCTAAGATGCAACAACCGCCACACCATATGAACCCTGTCCAGCTGTCACCGCTGGTCTTGGGTCCAATTGCCATTCCTCCACCTGCAACCTCATTGTCGGACGCCACACAACAGCCCCTGCTGCAGATGACGTTGTGTGCAACCGAAGGAGCTGACAAAAAACCGAATATTCCAGCAAAGGATGTCGTCGCGCGAGCCAGGAGCAATCAGGAAGCTCTCATTATGCCAAAACACCTCATTTCTTCTTTCCTCCCTACGAGTTTGATGTCAGGATCATTGGTATTGTCGGCAACAGCTTTTGGTCGCCACCTTCACTCGTTCTAGTGTCGCTTGCTACCTAGCCGATGGATTGGAACGGTGGTATTGCGTCGGGTATGGATATATGTTGTTGATTGAGCCCGAGTTTTTGTATGTGAGTGTTGCTGGCTAGAAATCGAGGAAAAGGGACCACCATGGCTGCCAGCCATGGTGGCCCCAATCTGCTGCCACTTCCCTGTCGCTACTAGCCATCGTGGAAGGTGGTTGTTTTAGTGTGCTACTATGTATTTAGGTGTGTGTTAGTGTATTGTGTTTTATGTGTGTTTTGTCTAGCCGGAAAACTAAGAAAGCCACCGCCACCACCGTATACCACCACCGGCCACCACCGTAAGGTGGTGGCTGCCGCCATATACTACCACTGGCCACCGCAAGCGTGGCTATGTGTGTTTATGTTAGTGTGTGTGTTTATTTTTTTGATTAAAGCATTGTAATTGTAATTAGCAAAAAGAATAATGAAAAGAACCATAACCACCACCGTGAGGTGGTGGCTGCCGCCGTGAGCCGCCATTGACCTCCACCACCAAGGTGGTAATGGATGGTGCCCGACTAGTGAAACCCTAATGGGCTTAAAGATTTAGTTTTGGGCCTATTAGGCTATGATTGGGTGGAAAACCCTAATTAGGGTTTAGAGAACCCTAATATTGGATTTATGGGCGTTAGACTTATTGCGACCCACATTTGGTCCATTGGAATGGAAATTTGATTTTCTCACAATCACATCACATGATTTATATATTAGAGTTATGGACTAAATGGGTTAAGTGAGAAACACTTAACCCTAATCATGATTTCATGTGAAAACCCTAATTATGTTGGGTTTTGAGTTGGGCCTTCCTGTTGGGCCTAGATGTATGGTCTCCTGATGGGCCAACTATTAACAAGTAATGAACTAGAATATTTGGATTGGGCTTTAGGAGAAGGCCAATTGGATAGGATTGGGCCTAATTGGGAAAATTGGGCCACAGATAAGCGATAGTTGGGCCTTGATGGTTATGAAATATTGGATCGTCAGAATGTCAACTGTTGGACCAAGAATAAATGTTTGAGCCTTAAGGCAAGACAATGTAGAGGTCTGGGCCCAATTTGGAAAATTGGGCCATAGTTGGGCCTTGGTTCATTATTACACTTTTGGGCCTTTGGATTGGGTCGTGGGCTTGAATCAAGAAAAGATAAGGATAAAGTAGTCTTTTACCCTAAGCATGGACTTATAGATAGGTGTTGGAACCCAATTATTAATTGGGTGTTATTTTGATGTTGACAGATTCGGTAATCTATCATCCAGCACCTAGGGTTTTTGTAGCGGGACTACAACTGTGTGATGTGTGTTTTCCTCCAGTAGGAACGGATCGAAGGCATCAATGCCGGCCTATTTATGTATGTTAGTATATGTTGAGCTTAGGCCCGATGCCGGGGTTAGCCCGATGCAGTTTATATGTTCTGGACTTCAGTCCGATGTCGGGGTTAGCCCGATGCAAGTTATTTGTTCTGGACTTTGGTCCGATGCCGGGGCGGTCCTACAAAGCGTTTATGTATGCTTGATGTCTTTGTGATTCTTTCATGGTATATTTTATGTGTTTCGGGCTTCGGTCCGATGTTGTGGCAAGCTCGATGAATGTTTAGCTTATATGTTATGTCTTATGTGTTCTGGGCTTTGGTCCAATGTCGTGGTAAGCCGGAAGAATGTTTATATACTTATGATATGTGTTTATGTTATATGATTTGTAATATGTATGCCAGACTTCGGTCCGATGTCGTGGCAAGCCCGATGCCAGGTGGGGCCCCATGCCCGATGTCCGGTGGGGCCCCATGCCCGATGTGGTCGGATGTCGGGTAAGCCGATGTCTGGCGGGGCTCGATGCAGTAGGTTAGGCCTAAGTTATGCTTATGTTATGTGTTTATGTTGTTTTCATTATTGATTTGTTTATAGGTATACTATATTTCAGTCCGATGTCGGGCGAGGCCCGATGTAGTGGGTATGGCCTAGTGTATGGTATGTGGTAGTATGGGGAGAGTCACTAAGCTTCGTGATTACAGTTTTCTATTTTGGTTTCAGGTACTCGGTTTTTAAAAGAAGAGTTCAGGAAGATTGCATTGCACACACCATTTGTTTTGCCTGGGATGTGGATACTCTGATGCATTTTGATAGCTGTTATAATATTTTGAGACATATTATTCATGCTTTTCATATGATGATGATACTTATAGTTTGTTAATGATTTAAAAACAAAGTTTTTCGCATGAATTTTTGGGGTGTTTCAAGTTGGTATCAGACCCCTGGCATGAGGGATTCGGGCACACTTTCAGGTGTGTCTGAACACAAACTAAGGAATTGGTATATAAATTTTCAAAAGGAAAATAAATTTTTGTATGAAGGATTTTGAGGAAAGAAAAGAGTTTTAGAAAAAAGCAAAAACCATTTTGAGAAAGAAAAGAACTTTGAAAAGAAAAGAAAAAAAAAGATGTGGTAAATGCAATTAGCCGAGCTCAAGTAAGTACTCCCAAATTACTCATACAATATTATGTTATGATATGTGTACCAGCTTTATGAAATCTGTATGCTAGATTAGGACTAAGGATCTAGGAAGGATGCCTTATGTGCCCGTTATATGTTTTCAGCTTTATGAGAACTACATGCTAGTACAGATTAGTCAGGATGATAGCCTAAGTAGTATATGATTGATTATGTGTACTCAATGTCTGAATGTTGCTTGCTTTGTGCTTTTAGGAGTTCTAATTGTCTTTCACTAACTAGTAAACAAATATGTTAAGTTACATATTGCAAAGACTAAATAATTTCAGAAGGTTAGGTATAGCTCTATTTCACAACTCTTGTTTGTGTCCAACCGTTGTAAGGTAGGATCTCTCATTCGAAGAATTATCTAGGCTGAGTAATATGTAATAGTATTCGCGAGCCATTTAACAGAAGAAACAGGGACTTCTTATGCAGCTGATGGCGGAGAGTGGGATGGTGATTACCCTAGGGCAATCCTAGGATGAGAGTAGTAGTAGAAGGGACTTGGTGGAGTAAAGACAGTTCCTGAGGAAAGTACAGATATATATGGAAGGTAGTATGGGCCTATATTACTGAAAGTGGAGGATCCATACTCGAATCAAGGAAGGTTCAGATAAGACTACGGAATTTGTAGTGTATGAGATCCCTCAAGTTTTGATGAGTATTATGATGATTGTCATGGTATATTTCTGCGTATGGTGACGCTACATGGTAGACCAGAAGGCGGTTCTGGTGTCGACGAGGGATCAGGCTCGGACTTTGTAGCCGGGTAGCTCGATGATAAGATAAGGGAGTTCATTCCATCTGAGATTATGCACTGTATCGCTTACTAGACCCCTATGATCTTTGGTATGATCGGAGAGGGCAGGTTAGAGATTTGTGATGAGAGGCAAAGTGAATTGCGCACTAAGATGGCAGTCATGATAGGGATGCGTACGTTGATGTTTTGGGAGTTCAGAGCTTGTGAAGCTCCAGATTATCATGGGGGTTATGGGATCCCATTGCTAGCAGCAGATGGTTGGCAGATGTGAGAGTTGTTAGATCTCCGCCACACTACTGAGACTGTGGCATAGATCACTGCTAACTCTCGGGAGAGAGCTTAGTTGGTGCCATATATGCATCAGATGAGGAATTGTATAACATAAAGTATCATGACATACTGCAGAATGATAGCAGGGAGATCGTGAGTAACTCGGGGTGCAAGACCCTCAATGAGAGACTTCTAGTGCACGAGAGCGAGATATTTCCTTGGAGCACATTGGGAAGAGGGAACTATATCATTTTCTTATATTGAAGCGTCTCAAGAGGAGACACAAGTTTTCAGATCAACTTTTGAGAGGCCTTCAGGGCAAAATTTGGTGCAGCAATTGCGGGATTGGGAGAGTACAATGTTATCTTGGTTTATTCCAAGACTGAGGAGCAACACGAGGAGCACCTGAGGGAGGTACTAGAGACTTTGAGGAGGGAGAGACTTTTTGCAACGTTCTCAAAATATGAGTTCTGGTTACACGAGGATCAATTTCTTGAGCACCTTGTCAACCAAAAGGGTATAGTAGTGGGTCCGACCAAGATAGAGTTTGTGATGCGGTGGGAGATTCTGAGGTCTCCAACTGAGATTCGGAGTTTCCTGGGTCTAGCGTCTCATTACCGGAGATATATCCAGGACTTCTCCAAGATTAGAGTTCCTTTGGCCCGACTGACCAAGAATTCGGTGGCCTTTTGTTGGGGGCCTGAGCAGCAAACATCCTTTGAGATGCTCAGACAGTGGTTTTGCGAGGCACCAGTTCTCACCCTGCAATAGGGTGTAGATGATTTTGTGGTTTATTGTGACGCTTCGATCACAGGCATGGGTACGGTGATGATGTAGCAGGGTCACATGATAACAGGCCTTAGGGAATCAAGTTGGGGGTTCCAATCAAGACAAGAGTTCATTTTGGGATGGTAGGTCATTTGTATGCTCGACATTGGATGCGTTTGGATTAGTAATAAACAACCAGATAGTGTAAGAAAGTGTTGTAAGTCTGCGTGTGTAGTCGTAGCATTCACTAGCAGCTAGATAGTGTTAGAGTGTTATAAGTCTGCAGGTGTAGCCGTAGCATTCACTAGCAGCCAGATAGTGTGAGAAGGTGTTGTAAGTCTGCGGGTGTAGCCGTAGTATTCACTAGAAGCTAGATAGTGTGAGAAAGTGTTTTATGTCTGTGGGTGTAGCTATAACATTGACTAGCAGCAAGATAGTGTTAGAGTGTTGTAAGTCTGCGGGTGTAGCCGTAGCATTCACTAGCAGTCAGATAGTGTGAGAAGGTGTTGTAAGTCTGCAGGTGTAGCGGTAGCATTCACTAACAGCCAGATAGTGTGAGAAAGTGTTCTAAGTATGCGGGTGTAGTCATAACATTCACTAGCAACTAGATAGTATTAAGTTGTTATAAGTCTGTGGGTGTAGTCGTAGCATTCACTAGCAGCTAGATAGTGTTAGAGTGTTATAAGTCTACAGGTGTAGCCGTAACATTTACTAGCAGCCAGATAGTGTGACAAGGTATTGTAAGTCTGCGGGTGTAGCTGTAGCATTTACTAGCAGCTAGATAGTGTTAGAGTGTCTTAAGACTGCAGGTGTAGCCGTAGCATTCACTAGCAACCAGATAGTGCTAGAGTATTGTAAGATTGTGGATGTAGTCGTAACATTCACTAGGTTGGTAAATAGCATGGGAGTGTTGTTAGATCGCAGAAGGAATAGTGGTACCCACCATTTCGGGTGCAGCAGTGAGGGCATGCCAAACTAACAGTTTGGTTTATGGATTTCCCCGGATGGATTAGATCTGATTGAGCCAATGATAAGATTGTAGGAGCGCCACTACATTTACGAGATCAAGGAAGCAATGGATCGTTTAAGTTCGTTTGTGATATAAAGCTACCCTTGGACATGTAGTATTCACTTTTAGCATTAGGTTTGGGTGATGTCAGGATCTGACTTATGGACCCGATCTATTAGATTGGAAAATCGGTAGAGCTTCAGTGGCAAGATAACTAGTGGTAATTGTTGACAGAAGAGGATTGTGTTCGAAATTCGTGTGGGGACGATTGTGTGGGAGTTCCTTTGGCTCCGTAACCGGGTCAAAACCCATTATTTCATATGTCTGGTGAACGAGTTAAGACCAGGGACGTCTCGGTAGATTTTGGAAGGCAGTTAGGGCACATCATACTGTTTAAGACAGTTCAGTGATTAAGGAAGTTTAGTGCTTCAGACCGTTTCAGTGTCTCAAGCAGTAATAGTATTTTGGAATTTCATGTATGGTTAGAGTCACAGATAGCTTGGGTTATGCTATGTCACTCACTGTGGGACTATCTGAGCCTTGGCCAAGTATAAGTGATATGCAAGGATAATTAGGTCTATGATCTTGTTTTATAGTGGGAACCTCAAGCTATTAGAAGTTGAGGGATAAATGGCCTGGATTCTATGATAATGATTCGGTATGAGTGGTCTGTTAGGGAATCAGACCATCTCAAAACAACAGATTTCAGATGGAGTAGATGTGATCTTGTTATGAGGAATTCATTTACCTGCGGATTTTAGGGCATTGCGAAGGTTGGCAACGATTACCCTAGGGAAGCCAGGGTGTGCCCAGGGTTGTGGGCATATTACTTTAGTGGTTTAGCGTGTAAGGAATGGTAAGATATGATTGAGGGCGAAATCTACATTAAGTGGGGGAGAGTTGTAACACCCCGTTTATTAAATAAACAAATTAATTAATGAACGTATAGTTGCCCTAAAATATGTAATTATATAGCAAGGTGTTGTTCTCGAAGAGCTAATCGTCACAATTTTAGAAGTTAGGGGTTAAAAGTGTAAGTTTTGGTTTGGTCTCGTAAATAATTATGAGGGAAAGGACTACTTAGTAATTATTGTGATTTAATTTGAAGAGATTTCAGAGGCTTAGGGGCTGAATGGTAACATATAGACTTCAACTGAAAACAATTTGTAGAGGAGGGGCAGTTAGGTAAGTGTTGTACCTGAAATGAAAAGAATTTATGGAATCGGTGGCTAAAGGGTAAATATTGGATAAAATATGAAAAGATTCTATGGGAAGGGACCATACTTGTAATTATGCAAAAGGTTTAAAGGTGGATGGGATTATAACTTGCCACCCTTGTCATACATACCCTAACCCAAAGATGCAATAACCGCCACACCATGCGAACCCTCTCCAGCCGCCACCGTCGGTCTCAGGTCCGTCTGCTATTCCTCCACCTGTAACCTCACCATCGGACACCATGCAGCAGCTTGCTGGCGATGATGTTGTGTGCAATCAGAGGAGCCGATGAAAAACTGAAGATTGAAGCGGAAAACGTCGTCGCGCGGGCCAGGAGCAATTAGAAAGCTCTTGGTATGCCAACAACACCCCATTTCTTCATTCCTCCCTACGAGTTCGACATTAGGATCGTTGGTGTTTCTAGAAATGACTTTTGGTCGCCACTTAACTTGTTCTCGCGCCACCTGCTACCAAGCTGATGGATTGGAGGGGTGGTATTGCGTTGGGTATGGATATATGTTGCTGGTTGAGCCCGAGTTCTCGTATGCAAGTGTTGCTGGCCGAAAATCGAGAAAAAGGGACCACCATGGAGGCTAGCCATGGTAGTCGGTGTCTACTTCCACTTCCCTATCGCCACCAACCATCGTGGAAGGTGGCTGTGTGTGTGTGCTGCTATGTGTTTAGGTGTTTGTTGGCATATTGTGTTGTATGGGTTTAGAGTTGGGCCTTCCTATTGGGCCTAGATGTATGGACTCTTTATGGGCCAACTATTAACAAGTAAACAGACTAGAATATTTGGATTGGACTTTAGGAGAAGGCCTATTGGATAGGCTTGGGCCTAATTTGGAAAATTGGGCCATAGATAGTCCATAATTGGGCCTTGATGCTTATGAGATATTAGACAATCAGAATGTCAAGTGTTGGACCAAAAATAAATGTTTGGGCCTTAAGGCAAGACCATGTAGAGGTCTAGGCCCAATTTGTAAAATTAGGCCATAGTTGGCCATTGGTTCATTATTAGACTTTTGGACCTTTGGATTAGGCCTTGGGCTTGAATCAATCTAAGATAGGGGTAAAGTTGTTTTTTACCCCCAAGCATGGAATTATGGATATGTGTTGGAACCCAGTTATTAATTAGGTGTTATTTTGATGTTGACAAATTCGGGAATCTATCATCCAGCAGCTAGGGTTTTGTCAGCAGGACTTCAGCAGTGTAAGGTGAGTTTTCCTCCGGTAGGAATGGGTCGAAGGCACCAATATTGGACCATTTATATATGTTTGTATATGTCGGGCTTACTTCCAATGTCGGGGTTAGCCCGATGCAATTTACATGTTCCAAACTTCAATCCGATGTAGGGATTAGCCTGACGTAACTTATTTGTTCTAGACTTTGGTCCGATCCCGGGGTGGTCCCGAGAAACGTTTATGTATGATTGATGTCTTTGTAATTCTTGCATGGTATATGATATGTGTTTTGGGCTTCTGTCTAATGTCGGGGCAAGCCCAATGAATGTTTAGCTCATATTTTATGTGTTATGTGTTCTGGGCTTCGGTCCGATGTCGGGGCATGCCCGAAGAATGTTTATATACTTATGATATGTGTTTATGTTATATGATATGTTGTATGTATGTCGGACTTCGGTTCGATGTCGGGGCAAGCCTGATGTCCTGCGGGGCCCAATGTAGTGGGCTAGGCCCAAGTTATGCGTATGTTTTGTGTTTATGCTATTTGCATTATTGATGTATTTATATGTAAACCGGAATTTAGTCCAATGCCGGGTGGGGCCTGATGTAGCGGGTAAGGCCCACTGTATGATATGTGGTAGTATGGGGAGACTCACTTGTGACAACCGTCAAAATTCGAGTTAGTTCTAGATTTGAATAAACTTAGTTACACATATAGGCACTACACATATTGGACTTAGTAACTAGAAGCTAAGTTATGACCTACTAGAAACTTGGAAACAATTAGAAACAATGGATAATGTGCTTGGATTTCACATTGGTATGTGAATTCTACAACTACTTAACTGTAGTGGCTATCCATATTCGGGTTACTCTTTGACTCGAACAACATTTCATGAATCATATACACACATTATGCACTTGACCGAGTAGTAGAAATTAGGTCGGAGTCTCATAGAAACTTAAGTCAAAGTTGAAGACTAGGACTAATATACTTGACACTTACAATTCTAGTAAGTTGCTTAAACTACAATAGGAAATGCCAATGCTATAATTAGAATGAAGCTTCAAGCTTTGTTATAATTGAAAAAGGGGTATAAAACCCTAAAAATAAATTAAAACATCCTAATTATACATCATTATGATGAAGAACATCAAACAATACTCCAAAAACCATAAAGAGCCAAAAATCCAAACTTATAAATTATAAAGCTTAAAAACTTTATAAAATTTGGCTATAAACTTCCTAATATCAAATTGTTATTAATCAAATTATGAATTATAGTCAATGAAATAGAAATTAAATTACCAAGTATTAATCATAATTTATTTGTTGAAAACAAGATTTTTAAATAAATCAAATTGCTTAATAAGCATTTTTATAAAAATGAATGTTTTTATATAAATGATGGAAGTGAAGTTTATAAAGTTTAAAATTTTGGAGAGAGGAGGCCTAAATGCATGTAAGAACCAGCCATCTCCCCTCCCCATACACTCTCTCTTCCCAAAACACAATCATTAAGTCAAAACCCTCACTCCACCTCTTTTTTCTTCACTCTCTTACACTCCACTCTTCACACACTTCACTCTCTTCTTCCCTCTCTCTAAACTCACGAAAATCCTCTCATTCCTCTGCAAAATTTCGAGATTGTGAAGCCCTTGAAGTGTTCTTACTTCCCTCAAGATCATAACAAAGGTAAACAACATCATCTTCTTCCATAGTTACATGATTTTACTTCTTTTCCTTCTTAGTTTTCTCTTCTTTTCGGATTCTATGCCATTCCATTGCTATAAATCTTTATTTTTCCCTTGTGGTTTGTAGATTCTCACCATAACACAATGCATGTGTTAGAGATGGTGAAAATCCGAGATCAAACCCATGCAAGGAGTGAAAAAGATGCACATATGATCATGTGACATCAAAACCTAATATTTCATGTTCTTCTCCATTTCTTTTGTGTTCATGCATGACCTAAAGCATTTAAATCATTTCTAGTACATCTTGGATGCTCATTCATTCCATGCATGTGTTAGAAATCGGACCTTACCAAAGCCATGCATGATGTTCTTGTTGAAATACCCTAATAATGCACACAAACAAACATGCAATCTGCCAGATTACTTTGTTCGACTTTGAACGGCAATAACTCGGTCATTTATTAACCAAATCATGATATTCTTTTTTTATTGGGTAGTTCAACGAGTTAACTTTCAAACCCAACTGGTCTCACTGTAAAATATTAAATATCCGATGTTTGGCAATTTTTACAAAATGATTGCGCGTATAGCTCTTTTTCAGTGATCTCTATTTTTGTCTTGCATGATCAATGGCCTTAAACCCAACCATAAATCTGAGGAAAAATAACTTAAAAACTTAACATATCTAGTGAATGATGGTTGAAATTTCGTGGCTTAAAACCTCACTTAATGGGCTACACAAATTCATGAACTTCAGCCATATCTACACTTCATGCATTATTGCATGCAACTTTTCTTAAATTGTTTGGATTCATTACTCTCATTTCTTTTCTGAATACATTTTTAACATTTTTCCTTTTGAAAGCCCTTGCATGCATGAGATAATCTGGAAAATTTCAAAAGCTTTTATTATTTCTTTGATTTATTAAAATTATTGTTAAAACCAAGGGCATAAATCATATAAAATACTTCCATAGGTCAATAAATCCTAAATAAATTCATGGATGATCCTTATGGTGAATAATGACCCCTCACCAAATTTCAGCATTTTTTTTTACTGTTTAATATGATTTCTAATTTTCTTTTGTTTAGGGCATGATAAATTACAAAACCACTTTAGAGAATGTGAAAATTATATATAACAATTTTTGCATACCTGACCTGTGATGGGTGACTCCAGAAAATAATTTCAAGATTTTTCATCATGTCTTACTATTTTTCCAAATTTTTGGTAATTATAATGGTCTAAAAATGGGAAAAATAGTTCTGATTATTCAAAAGTCATGAACATTTACAAGGATATCATGTTATACAGTAGGAGGTTACATAAAAATTTTGAGGATTTTTCTCCACTGTAAACTATTTTTCTCTTATTTTCTAAAGTTAATTACACATAAACACACTTAAATACACATAAATACCCAAAACCAGATTATACATTATGAAAACCACTTTTCATATTTTTCCCAGGTTATTTATACTGTAAATGATGTTACAAAATTTTTTGGTAATTTATTTTAATTGTTTAATATTATTTCTTTAATTAATGATTAATTAAAGGAATAGAACAAGGAAAAATAGAAATACCCACTGAAAAATATCTGTTATATTTTTCCTAGCCTAGTTATGTATAATAACAGTTAAATAAAAAGTTTGGGTAATTTTGGAAACTATTTTCTATTTATTTCAATTTTTATTGGAATAAATGCTCAAAAATCATAAAATATAATTAAATAGCTTGGAAATCTATTTTTATATTTTTCCCAGCTTAGTAATGTTTAATAACTGTAATATAAAAAGTTTGGGGAATTTTCTTAACTCATTGCTATTTTTGATGAATTTATTGTTATTCAAGAAACTAAAATGGTGAAAAATAGTTGGACAAATCAAAAATTCAAGAAAATCTATCTTGAGGTCTTTGACTTCAATTAAAACTGAAATGCAAAGTTTGGGATATTTTAGAATTAAATTGATTTAGTTTTGAATATTTAATCATTGGAACACCTCTAAAATGTTAAATATTAACATTTCAATAATGGAAATTTTCCACTTAAATTGTTATATAACAATTGATTCTTTGAAACTTAATTTCCACAGAAAAATGTTTGTAACTTATCGATATTAAATTTTGACACAATATTGGCATAATTCTATTGTAGTACCATGTATACTAGTGTTAGATTTCGATTAGAGACTCACTAGCGAATACCATTATTGGAGGAATCGATAGTGATACGAGTGGAGCATAGTCAAGGCACCATTTGCATCATCTAAATGCACATTATGAGTATTCACCAATCCCCTTTTTCTGGTTTTTATGTTTTGGGGTGGAAAAGCATGTCCTTCACTATTTATGTTCGTTATATTTAATTGACTCATAGAAACTTGATTACTATATTTTGCATATTGTGAGTATTCACGCACTCCCCTATTTTCGGTTTTTATGTTTTGGGGTGGAAAAGCATGTCCTAAACTACTTATGTTCGTTGTATTTAATTGACTCGTATAAACTTGACTGTTATATTTTGCACATTGTGAGTATTCACCAATCCCCTTTTTCCGATTTTTATGTTTTGAGGTGGAAAAGCATATCCTAAACTACTTATGTTCGTTATATTTAATTGACTCATATAAACTTGATTACTATATTTTGCATATTGTGAGTATTCACGCACTCCCCTATTTTCGGTTTTTAAATGTTTTGGGGTGGAAAAGCATGTCCTAAACTATTTTTATGTTCGTTGTATTTATTTTGACTTGTATGAAACTTGATTGCTATATTTCGTATGTATGTGTATGTTACTTTAATTCATGAGGACTGTATCGCGGTTAAGTCCTTGGAATCTCTAGACACAACTCATTAACTCTTTTGAGCCTATGGTTATTATGGATAGCTCTATCAGGAGGTAGACAACTCATCACTCGCACGATTCGCTTGAGTGCATTTTACCATTTTATAAACTATGTTTGCGATACACATAGTAGTCAATAGGGCACGATTCGGTCATTAGGCTTGGGTTGTGAACTCATGAATGGAAAATTGATGCACGTACTATTCTTTATACACATACGAAACTTGTATTCCCATGTTAGCAACGACACTTGTATACTTATTTTAGCAATGAAACTTGAATACTTATTTTAGCAACGAAACTTGTTTCTCATTATAGCAATAAACTTTGTTTCTCATTATAGCAATGAACTTTGCTTCTCATTATAGCAATGGACTCTATTTCTCATTACAACAACGAACTTTTACTACTGGAAACTTATATACATGTTTTATCAATGAAATTGTTTGCTCCTTGTAGCAACGAAATTGACAGCTCATTTTAGCAATGAAACTTGTTTTACTCGTTTGAGTAACAAACTCTATCTTCCATGAAAATATGAATGTTGCATCTTATTCGGGCAACATACTTTATTTCTCATGATGACAACGAACTGTGTTTACAAACTTATTTACTCCTTTTAGCAATATACTTTTATTATTGGAAACTTTTATCAAAACTTTGATTTCAACTCATGAACCAATATTATTTCGTTAAACTTGTGAGTACTCACCAACTATTTTTATAGTTGACGCTCGTTTTACATGCTTTTTCAGGAATCATCGAGTAAGTGGCACTTAGGGACACTTCAATTTGTAGGAGCATTTGCATGTGCTGTATTTCTATTTTCATTGTAATTTCTTTTAAAAGTTGTTCAAACCCGTTGTAAATTTGTAATGGTTTTTAATACTATGGTTGATGTTGTCTTTAAACTTTTGCTATGAAACCCTTTGTACTGCCACGCCTCGTGTTTCCGCTTTAGCGGAGTGTGACATCACTAAGCTTCATGCTTACAGTTTTCAGTTTTGATTTCAGGTACCTAGGTTTTCAAAAGAAGAGCTCGGGAAGATTGCAGTGCACACACCATTTGTTTAGCTTGGGATGTTTATACTCGGGTGCATTTTGATATTTGTTATAATATTTTGAGATACAATATTTATGCTTTTTCATATGATGATGATATTTATGGTTTATTAATGATTTAAAAACAAAAATTTTGGCCTGTTTTTTTGGGGTGGTTCAGAAAAAGAGTTCGTTCCCTGCTCCATGAGGAAGAAGGGTCCTTTTATACCTATTTGAGAGGTGAGTGACTCCTAAATGATTCTGTTGAGCCTTACCTCGTGAGACGTGACATGGCGGATCCGTATTAAAGGATCCTCCATCATGTCTTTCTGTCTCGTCGCTTCATTGGCTAGAGGAGAATCTTTGATATTATGATCATCGTGGTTGTCGTCAGATGGGAAGTGGAACTCTATTATTGGTTCCACATTTGTCGGGGTATTTCTTCTAGGAGAAGAGAGCAAGTCACGGTTCTTCCCCTTAACCACCATACTAGTAGATTCACATTGGCACAGGCCCGACCTTAGCCTCAGACTAGATACGACCAGATTCTAAACCAGGTTTTGTTAACCAAAATCCCTTTTCTAAATGGACACTTAGAAGAAGATGGACATATGGTTTAACCCGAAGGGTTTGTCAACCAAAAGCATCCTAATAAAGTGTGTAATCTCAAAAGATGAATTTAAGCGTTAAATCAAGCATCTCGAAATTGGAATCATCGTTTTGATGATGAAATCATAAAGTTTGGTTTTCTCAAAAATGAAAATGAATCTCCTGTTTATATGAAGACTAGTTGGAGCTCTATGACTTTCTGGGTCCTATATGTGGATGACATACTTATCATGGGAAATCATATTCCAACTTTACAAGGTGTAAAGGCTTGTCTTGAAAGTGCTTCTCAATGAAGGATCTTGGTGAAGAACAATACATTCTTGGAATTAAAATCTGTAGAGATAGATAAAAACGATTACTAGGTTTAATCCAAAGTAGATATATTGAAAAATTCTTGAAACACTTCAAGATGGAAAACTCTAAGAGAAGATTTATACCTATGCGGCATGACATAGTGTTAAGTTCATCCAAATATCATTGCACAAAGGATGATTTGGATAAACTGAAAGATGTTCCATATGCTTCAATAGTTGGATCCATCATGTATGCCATGTATTGTACTAGACCTGATCCTACTTAGCATGACAATCAATTACCAAAAAGATCTAGGGGAGAGTCATTGGATAACTGTGAAGAACATCCTTAAATACTTGGGTAGAACTAAGCACATATTCCTAGACCATTCTATCTAAAATATTGGTTTCCCCTTCCCTTCTCAGTTTCCTATTTAAATGAAAGCATCACTTGTACAGAATAGAAGATTTATAAAAAAATGAATTAAACTCAAATCTATCGACATTGAAGAAAGATATATAGGAAAGAAACCAACAATATGATCATTAATGGAGCATGGCGTTATGATTCCGGAGAAGATCATCAATCTAGTACTGTCATCAAGGAAAAGTGTGGCTTCCTGTTCCTCTGTTTGAAGCCGGGTTACGCCTGCCAACATCTGACTTTTTAATATGATCGTGCATCACTATGGATTTTCCGTTGACGAATTAACCCCAAGTGTCGTTAACAAGATCGCTGGCTTCGAACTGAGCTATCGATCTTTGGGTTGTATACCCAATTTTTGGGTTTTCAGTTGCTTCTTTTTTGTGTCTACGAACTCCGGCGTCCGTACGTTGGCGAAAAGGCGGGGCATTCATCCGTTGATCTCTGAACAAGATACTTAAAAGAAAATATGGAAGAGGAAATGGCTCTAGGTCAACCGGAACCTTGTGGGACATGGTTTTCATAAAACCTGAGACTTTCCTGACCTTCTTCCCAAGCTATTCGGGATAACCTAACTCTTGGCAAACGGTTGGGAAATATTACTATCATCGGGGAAAACTGGGAAGATTTCATCCTTATTGCAGCCGGTATGAGTGTCACCTGGTGGCTGCATAGGAAGATGGCGCAGTTACTCGTCGTGAGATGCGGTATTCACTTATCTTCTTCTCCCCCTCCCCCTTTTTATTGCAAAAAAATAAGAACATGGTGTTTTCATGGCTTGTGAGTTCTCATACTTGATGTTTGTGTTCGCAGGTGCCGAGGCCGAGATTTCCCTAGAGATGGCCATGTGTAGTTACTATCGAGGTAAGGTTTGTCACCGGGAGGTTGACCTTTTGGAGACTATTCCCCCTCCCGTATTTGAAAAACATATGGGGGAACTCGCTGAACTGCTCTTAACAGAAGGTGGAAGTTCAAGTTCTAGCAGACCTACCTCACTTTCCCAACCGGTTGTTAGGGCCATTTTCCCAGCTCGTTTTCTGGCCTCTACTTTTGCTGATATTCATGTGGTGGATCAAGCAGGAAAAGGTACTACTCTTATTCGGAAAAATTGAAGTTTGCGCGTGGTGTTGGCATCAGACGAAGAGACCGAATCTGATGACATGGGCCTCCGTCCTCATAAGATGTGCAACACGGTGTCCGTACCCAAGCTTCATGGTGATATCAGGGATGTTCTTGGCGATAAGTTTCCTATGCCTGGGCAGAAAGAGATAGTGGTGGTGCCCAGTTTTTTTTAAAAGCATCACCTTCTTCGTTTACTAGCTCGCCCTCTGTTGATTCTGGTTCTTGTTCCATGCTTGGGAGACATGCCTTTGAGATAGGTATAAATGGACCCTTCTTCCTCACGAAGGAGGGGACAAAATTCTCTATTTTCTGAATACTTACCATCTCTCTTAGTGAAAGACCCCAACTTTCGTATTTTTAAAAGATCCAAACTTTCATACTATTCCAACATTACTCTTAAGTGACTTCCTCAAAACATGCTAAATGCATATTTATAAAACAATATTTTATATTGATAAAGTGATTACAAAAGATTGGATACAAACCGACTAAGTTTTATTACATTACATATCTACCCACGAATTTGCTATTCATATACATTCATGAACATTAGATACAGAGGAATAGTATTAACTATTCTAAATCTTTCAGCAGTATAAAACTATATTGGATACTCATCACCTGCAATTGTTAAACATTGAGAGGGATAAACGATAACGCTTAGTGAATTCAATAAATAGATAAGATATAATCTTATGCCTTATATATACCATTATGACAGAAGCAAAGAGGAACAAGAACAACAATAGCATATGTGTATCATATGTCAGGCTTTCAATATCAACTCAAGATTTGATTTAAAGATTTACGATCAATGAGACCTAATGATTTCAATACTTGATATGCATTAATAAAGCTTTGGCCCAGATGGCACCGAAGACATTCAATTTCTGATTAACATTTTGGTAGACTTCAGGCTTATAGCCCTATCTAACCATTTTCCAATACCATAGAATACAGGTCATTCTCTTACGGAGTCATGCTCTACATGGTCAGAGGCTACATACCAGTCCTATCTAACATTCTGCCAATGCCATAAAATAGAATTCATTCTCTTACGAGAAATGTTATAAATGGCCAGGGGCTATATACCAGTACCACCGTGAATCTAAGTCCTTTCTCTGATCACATGGTCAAAGGTATAACTTTTGCTACAAATATAGCATGAAATAACAACACGAGATAATAACACGGAAAAAGAACATAGCACATATAGCACATAACATACAATTGTTCATATATATTGAACTCACCTTGAAATAATCGGGGTTAAAATAGTAATTTGACCATCACTTCGACTCTAAATATGACTTTATTCGTTGAAAACCGGGAGATTTATTGATAAACCGAAAATATAAATTTCTCAGGCTCTCCGGGTACCTCGGAACGTATATCGGGCTTTAAAAATGGTACAGGGGCTTCGGGGAAGTCAAAATAATAAAAATCTTGAATTTAGGGTGAAAATTGCCAAATTTCCCATTTTACTCGGGAGGGTTCGCAACCCTCCTATTTATAGGGCGAAGGTCGGCCGAGATCGGACACGTGGCAGTAGGAGAATCAAGGGGCTTCGGGTGGCTTCGCATGCGAGAGGCCAGTGAGGCTCAGAAGGACACGCGGCTCGTGCGAGAGCTCGCCACCGAAGCCAAACGTGTCGTCAGCTGATTGGACCGAAGCTCGGATGCCTGAGGATCGACGACAAATTGCCTTAGGCAAAACCTTTTGATGATGGTAATTGAATATTTATATATGTTATAGTTTTTTCATTAAATTTAACATATTCATTTTAAGAAACCAAGGAAAAAACGGTACCATGAATGGGATAAACATGTATCGACCATGTGAACATAGTGGATATCTACACGAGAGATAGAAACTATTGTAACAAAAATTTAGATTACTCTGAAAATAACATGATATTTAGTGTCTAACCGGGCATCTAATAGTTGCGTATGTCTCAAATGTATAAATACATACACATATATATTTGCTATATATCCATCCGTAAAGGAAACCATCAATGATGGACTTCCAGTTGATTAAAGATTTAATACAGATCATCAACAAACATATATGAAATCTCGCAAAATTATCAACTTTTTACCCATTTTCGTGTCAAGACTTATATGTTGAAGTCTTTTTGAGCCCAATATGCAATTATTGTATTTTTATTAAGTTTGCATGTTTGCTTAATCTTCAGTAACAAAAGTCAAAAATCACACTTTTCAAATTCGGAATTCTTCGTTTCAAAGTTAACATCTTCATCAATTACTTAGTCATATGCACATGTTTTTGTTTCATAAAGTAAATGCATGTGTTTCTTCAATAATCACAAGATTCCCCTTGCACAAATTTTAACTATATATAATGTTTCATATCGAAAACATTGATAGACACGAGGATCATTTTATTTGGTAATTCTACACATAATAAAATTTGTATATAATTAAGAAAAGGGTTTTAAAATTATAATGTTTTTACTTACGACTTTTAATTTTGAGCAACTAAACTATATAATTAGAAATGAGGAGAAAATGTATTTCAGTTATTTTAGTGAATGCGATTTTTAACGTGAAAATGGAATCTTTTTTATTTATTTGTAATTTCAATTTGAATGTTTACAATGAATCAAAGAATAAATAATCATCAGAATCAAAAATCGATCAATAAAAAATAAAAAATATAGATATCAAGTTAGTAAGCAGGCTTAAAGGAATCTAGAGGTCTTGCATTCCGCTGAAATACCATTGGGAAACCGTTTGCGGTCGTTGCAGTAGTTGTAGATCATGTGCTTGGTTTGCACCCATCGGATCCTGTTTCGGCCAGCTGCATCAAGTCCTTGGGTACTCCATGACTGGTTATCATTTATTGAGTTTGTAGATACTGAATTGGGACCAACTTTTTTGGCATTGGCATTGAATTTCCTGTATGACGCGGTGAAAGGCGCATTCGTCCAGTCAGTCTTCACACGCCCACCTTGGGTTGCCCAGTCATCCGCGTTCCACAGGCTGGCATACACCCTCATGGGTTGGCTCTTGGGAAATGGGACTCCAGCAGCATCATTGTTATTGAACACCCTTACTGGTATGTTATCTATCAAGAAACTGCAGAGACAAAGAGTTTTAGGAACAGCAGAAAAACATGAGAAAGGAAGAGAACCAAATGTTTATGTTGGATGCGTGACTTACATAATTCTTAGACTGTTCCATACGATGGTATAGGTGTGGAAGGCTGCAGTAGGGTCAAACCAAAGGTGGAACTGCTGTTCTTTGTTTCCTTTCCCTTGTGAATACACATTGGTGTGAATTGTGTAAGGGTTTCCCGTGGAGTTGCCCAAGAACTCGAAGTCGATCTCATCGTGACCCGCACCTTGTGATGACAACTGATGTGATTTAATACAAAGACATGGTTATTATCAGCTTTTAAAAGATTAATACAAGTGAGTGACAATATATATATATATATATATATATATATATATATATATATATATATATATATATATATATATATATAATTCAAGATTGAAACCGATCGATGGTACTCACGTAGAATGTGGTGACGGTGCCAGCAGAATTGCCTGGTACTAGTTTGAGTTGCATGTCGAACCTTCCAAACAGGTACTCGTGCTTCGACTGGAAACCCGATCCAGAGTATTGGTCGAGTGACAGTGAAAGATCCTGACCTCCATTCACAATTTTAGCACGTTCACCCCCAAAAGTGATGTCCATGTCATCGTAAAAACTTCCTGCTGATGCTGCTACTATTAGAATTGATATTAAAAGAACAACTGCAGAAATACTAGAGTTGGGCGTTCCCATTATTGTTTCTATATATGGAGAGAGAGAGAGAGAGAGAGAGAGAGAGAGAGAGAGAGAGAGAGAGAGAGAGAGAGAGAGAGAGAGAGAGAGAGAGAGAGAGATGGTATGTTTTGGGAAGTAGTATTGATCGTTTATATAGGTGTGCCTACGTTGACAATTTGAACCAGGAACTATCCGTGTTAGTGAAGGATTCACAACATCTATTGACGTGTGCCAACTCACATTATTCTTCTGGACATGGGGAGTAGCGGTGGGTTTTTTTTTTCAATACCACAAGCAACTCAAAATTTGCAAATTTGTCATAATTGGACCGGTGGTTGACATCATAGGTAAAATAAAATTGTTTTAATTGTTAAAAAATTAAATCTGGAAAATCGCATTTAAAACTTTCACAATTGCATTTAACATTATTAAAAAACTAATTATATACATGTATGTAAAGGGATCCATCAGCAGCAACGACGAACTAGCTACTGTTTAACGATTTTAAACATATCGTCGACAAACATATACAAAATCTCGCTAAATTATCAACCTTTTATAAGAAATTGATCAAACTCAACTCTATGTGCATTGAAGAAAGAAATATTGGAAGGAAACCGATAATGTGGTTTTCGAGAATATTTATTTTTGGTTCATTACTCTATCTAGTATTGTATTATGCACAATTATATATCTTAACGATCACACTCTTAATGTTAATTAAAATTTTCGTATAAATAAAAGATCGAGTTCTAGAAATTTTGTAGGGAAATTAAATTTGTCATATAGGCTTGAACAAGCACATAGATGTTGTGACTACAATTTACTCTAGGTGTGAAATTGAAGATGACACTTGAGGACAAGGACACCCCTTGAAGAGGGCAATTAAGAAATTAAAGTTATTTGACTTTTTCTGTTTTTAAATGTGTTGCAATCTAAAAAGTAATTTTATAGGGAAAATAATAGAACATTAAAACAGTTTGCCTCAGTCAAAACTTTTTAATGGTGATAATTGAATATTTGAATTTGTTACAGTTTTTTTTCGTAAATTTAATGGATTCATTGAAAGAAACCAAGAAAAATGGTATCAGGAATGGGATGAACATGCATCTACCATGTGAACATAATGGACATCTACATTGGAGATTGAAACAATCATAACAGAACTACGGAAAACAACATGATATTTAGTGTCAAACCGACATCTTATAGTTATATATGTCTCATAAGTGCATACAAGCATATACTGACTATATATCCATCGGAAAAAGAAAATTATCAAACATGAGAGACCAATTGATTAACTATTTAAAATAGATTATAAGCAAACATATATGGAATCTCAATAAATTAGCAACTTTTTATCCATTTCAGTGCTATATTGTGTTGCAGTCTATTTGAGCCCAATATGCAATTATTGTATTGTATTTTAATTAAGTTTTCATTTTTGCTTGCATCTTCTCTAACAAAGTTAAAATTCTAGACTTTCATTTTAACATAACTAGTTTATATTTTTAGTACAACATTCACCTAAAGTTATTGTGAAGTCTTTTCTTGTAGTCACTCCGCAACAGGAAACCATAAGTTTTTTTTCTCTCTCTCTCTCTCTCTCTCTCTATATATATATATATATATATATATATATATATATATATATATATATATATATATATATATATATATATATATATATATATATATATATATATATATGTGTGTGTGTGTGTGTGTGTGTGTGTTTGTGTGTATGTGTGTGTTAGAGAAATTTGCCTTGGTAGCCGAGAAATCTGTGATTAAACGTTTGACGGCCCTGAACCGATTACGATTATGGTGTTTGAAGGAAATAGTCAAAGTCGCGTTTGGTGGTTATCGGCGGTCATAGGTGGGAAATACTTAAAAATTTTAATTTTCAAATATTACACCAAAATTTTAAATTTTCAAAATTTTAAGTTTTCAAATTTTAAAATATTATATTGAAATTTTTAAAATTTCAAATACTTTTTTTTTGGATTTATTAATTTTTCAATAATTTAGGGTTCCCAATTAATCTCCGATTAATCCTCGCCTACTTCGATTAATCGTTTAACGTCGGTCGAACGCCGAACAATTTTCACAACAATCATGTAAATATATATATATATATATATGTGTGTGTGTGTGTGTGTGTGTGTGTGTGTGTTGTGATATATCGAAGAATGGTAACATATAGACTTCAATTGAAAACAAATTGTAGAGGAGTGGTTGTCAGGTAAGTGTTGTACCTGAAAAGAAATGAATTTATGGAATCAGGGACTAAAGGGTAAACATTGGATTAAATTTGAAAAGATTCTATAGGGAGGGACCAGACTTGTAATTATGCAAAAGATTTATAAGTGGACGGGATTTATAACCCGCTACCTTTATCATAAATACCCTAACCCTAAGATGCAACAACCGCCACACCATATGAACCCTGTCCAGCTGTCACCGCCGGTCTTGGGTCCGACTGCCATTACTCCACCTGCAACCTCATCGTCGAATGCCACACAATAGCCCCTGCTGCCGATGACGTTGTGTGCAACCGATGGAGCTGACAAAAAACCGAAGATTCCAGCAAAGGATGTCGTCGCGCGAGCCAGGAGCGATCAGGAAGATCTCATTATGCCAAAACACCTCATTTCTTCTTTCCTCCCTACGAGTTTGACGTCAGGATCGTTGGTATTGTCGGCAACAGCTTTTGGTCGCCACCTTCACTCGTTCTAGTGCCACCTGCTACCTAGCCGATGTATTGGAACGGTGGTATTGCGTCGGGTATGGATATATGTTGTTGATTCAGCCCGAGTTTTCGTATGCGAGTGTTGCTGGCCAGAAATCGAGGAAAAGGGACCACCATGGCTGCCAGCCATGGTGGTCCCGATCTGCTGCCACTTCCCTGTCGCTACTAGCCACCGTGGAAGGTGGTTGTTTTAGTTTGCTACTATGTATTTAGGTGTGTGTTGGTGTATTGTGTTTTATGTGTGTTTTGTCTAGCCGGAAAACTAAGAAAGCCACCGCCACCACCGTATACCACCACCGGCCACCACCGTAAGGTGGTGGCTGCCGCCATATACTACCACTGGCCACCGCAAGCGTGGCTATGTGTGTTTATGTTAGTGTGTGTGTTTATTTTTTGATTAATGCATTGTAATTGTAATTAGCAAAAAGAATAATGAAAAGAACCATAACCACCACCGTGAGGTGGTGGCTGCCGCCGTGAGCCGCCATTCACCACCACCACCAAGGTGGTAATGGATGGTGCACGACTAGTGAAACCCTAATGGGCTTAAAGATTTAGTTTTGGGCCTATTAGGCTATGATTGGGTGGGAAACCCTAATTAGGGTTTAGAAAACCCTAATATTGGATTTATGGGCATTAGACTTATTGGGACCCACATTGGGTCCATTGGAATGGAATTTTGATTTTCTCACAATCACATCACATGATTTATATATTAGAGTTATGGGCTAAATGGGTTAAGTGAGAAACACTTAACCCTAATCATGATTTCATGTGAAAACCCTAATTATGTTGGGTTTTGAGTTGGGCCTTCCTGTTGGGCCTAGATGTATGGTCTCTTGATTGGCCAACTATTAACAAGTAATGGACTAGAATATTTGGATTCGGCTTTAGGAGAAGGCCAATTGGATAGGATTGGGCCTAATTGGGAAAATTGGGCCACAGATAGGCGATAGTTGGGCCTTGATGGTTATGAAATATTGGATCGTCAGAATGTCAACTGTTGGACCAAGAATAAATGTTTGAGCCTTAAGGCAAGACGATGTAGAGGTCTGGGCCCAATTTGGAAAATTGGGCCATAGTTGGGCCTTGGTTCATTATTACACTTTTGGGCCTTTGGATTGGGTCGTGGGCTTGAATCAAGAAAAGATAAGGATAAAGTAGTCTTTTACCCTAAGCATGGACTTATAGATAGGTGTTGGAACCCAATTATTAATTGGGTGTTATTTTGATGTTGACAGATTCGGTAATCTGTCATCCAGCACCTAGGGTTTTTGTAGCGGGACTACAACTGTGTGATGTGTGTTTTACTCCAGTAGGAACGGATCGAAGGCACCAATGCCGACCTATTTATGTATGTTAGTATATGTCGAGCTTAGGACCGATGTCGGGGTTAGCCCGATGCAGTTTATATGTTCTGGACTTCAGTCCGATGTCGGGGTTAGCCCGATGCCAGTTATTTGTTCTGGACTTTGGTCCGATGTCGGGGCGGTCCCACGAAGCGTTTATGTATGCTTGATGTCTTTGTGATTCTTTCATGGTATGTTTTATGTGTTTCGGGCTTCGGTCCGATGTTGTGGCAAGCCGGATGAATGTTTAGCTTATATGTTATGTCTTATGTGTTCCGGGCTTTGGTCCAATGTCGTGGTAAGCCGGAAGAATGTTTATATGCTTATGATATGTTTTTATGTTATATGATTTGTAATATGTATGCCAGACTTCGGTCCGATGTCGTGGCAAGCCCGATGCCGGGTGGGGCCCCATGCCCGATGTGGTCGGATGTCGGGCGCAGCCTGATGTCGGGTAAGCCGATGTCGGGAGGCGCCCGATGCAGTAGGGTAGGCCCAAGTTATGCTTATGTTATGTGTTTATGTTGTTTTCATTATTGATTTGTTTATAGGTATACTATATTTTGGTCCGATGTCGGGCGAGGCCCGATGTAGCGGGTATGGCCTAGTGTATGGTATGTGGTAGTATGGAGAGAGTCACTAAGCTTCGTGATTATAGTTTTCTGTTTTGGTTTCAGGTACTCGGTTTTTAAAAGAAGATTTCGGGAAGATTGCATTGCACACACCATTTGTTTAGCCTGGGATGTGGATACTCTGATGCATTTTGATGTTATAATATTTTGAGATATATTATTCATGCTTTTCATGTGATGATGATACTTATAGTTTGTTAATGATTTAAAAACAAAGTTTTTTGCATGAAGTTTTGGGGTGTTTCAAGTTGGTATCAGACCCTTGGCATGAGGGATTCGGGCACACTTTCAGGTGTGTCTGAACACAAACTAAAGAATTGGTATATAAATTTTCAAAAGGAAAATAAATTTTTGTATGAAGGATTTTGAGGAAAGAAAAGAGTTTTAGAAAAAAGCAAAAACCATTTTGAGAAAGAAAAGAACTTTGAAAAGAAAAGAAAAAAAAAAGATGTGGTGCATGCAATTAGCCGATCTCATGTAAGTACTCCCAAATTACCCATACAATATTATGTTATGATATGTGTACCAGCTTTATGAAATCTGTATGCTAGATTAGGACTAAGGATCTAGGAAGGATGTCTTATGTGCCCATTATATGTTTTCAGCTTTATGAGAACTACATGCTAGTATAGATTAGTCAGGATGATAGCCTAAGTAGTATATGCTTGATTATGTGTACTCAATGTCTGAATGTTGCTTGCTTTGTGCTTTTAGGAGTTCTAATTGTCTTTCACTAACTAGTAAACGAATATGTTAAGTTACATATTGCAAGGACTAAATAATTTTAGAAGGTTGGGTATAGCTCTATTTCACAACTCTTTTTTGTGTCCAACCGTTCTTAGGTAGGATCTCTCATTCGAAGAATTATCTAGGCTGAGTAATATGTAATAGTATTCGCGAGCCATTTAAGGGAAGAAACCAGGGACTTCTTATGCAGCTGATGGCGGAGAGTGGGATGGTGATTACCCAAGGGAAAGCCTAGGATGAGAGTAGCAGTAGAAGGGACTTGGTGGAGTAAAGACAGTTCCTGAGGAAAGTACAGATATATATATATGGAAGGTAGTATGGGCCTATACTACTGAAAGTGGAGGATCCATACTCGAATCAAGGAAGGTTCAGATAAGACTAGGGAATTTGTAGTGTATGAGATCCCTCAAGCTTTGACGAGTATTATGATGATTGTCATGGTATATTTCTGCGTATGGTGACGCTACATGGTAGACCAGAAGGCGGTTCTGGTGTCGACGAGGGATCAGGCTCGGACTTTGTAGCCGGGTAGCTCGATGATAAGATAAGGGAGTTCATTCCATCTGAGATTATGCACTGTATCGCTTACCAGACTCCTATGATCTTTGGTATGATCGGAGAGGGCAGGTTAAAGATTTGTGATGAGAGGCAAAGTGCATTGCGCACAAAGATGGCAGTCATGATAGGGATACGTACGTTGATGTTTCGGGAGTTCAGAGTTTGTGAAGCTCCTGATTATCATGGGGATTATGGGATCCCATTGCTAGCAGCAGATGGTTGGTAGATGTCACCAATGCTTTTCGTACCAGCCATTGCCCGAATGGGACAAGATCCGACTAACTTCCTGTCTCCTGAAAGACAAAGCATGGGATTGATGAAAAGAGGTTAGTATTGAGTTGGGTGATGATGCAGTTGATTTTATGTCACAGGGTGACTTTTCGACTAGATTCCAGGAAGAGTTTGCCCAGGCGATTCAGGCGTAATAGATGGTGTGAGAGTTGTTAGATCTCCGCCACACTACTGAGACTGTGGCATAGATCACTACTAAGTCTTAGGAGAGAGCTTAGTTGGTGCCATATATGCATCAGATGAGGAATTGTATAATATAAAGTATCATGACATACTGCAGAATGATAGCAGGGAGATCGTGAGTAACTCGGGGTGCAAGACCCTCAATGAGAGACTTCTAGTGCACGAGAGCGATATATTTCCTTGGAGCACATTGGGAAGAGGGAACTAGATCATTTTCTTATATTGAAGCGTCTCAAGAGGAGACACAAGTTTTCATCTCAACTTTTGAGAGGCCTTCATGGCAAAATTTGGTGCAGCAATTGCGGGATTGGGAAAGTACAATGTTATTTTGGTTTATTCCAAGACTGAGGAGCAACACGAGCAGCACCTGAGGGAGGTGCTAGAGACTTTGAGGAGGGAGAGACTTTTTGCAAAGTTCTAAAAATGTGAGTTCTGGTTACACGAGGAGCAATTTCTTGAGCACCTTGTCAACCAAAAGGGTATAGTAGTCGGTCCGACCAGGATAGAGTTTGTGATGCGGTGGGAGATTCTGAGGTCTCCAACTGAGATTCAGAGTTTCCTGGGTCTTGCATCTCATTACCGGAGATTTATCCAGGACTTATCCAAGATTAGAGTTCCTTTGGCCCGACTGACCAAGAAGTCGGTGGCCTTTTGTTGGGGGCCTGAGCAGCAAACATCCTTTGAGATGCTCAGACAGTGGTTTTGCGAGGCACCAGTTCTCACCCTGCAATAGGGTGTACATGATTTTGTGGTTTATTGTGACGCTTCGATCATAGGCATGGGTACGGTGATGATGTAGCAGGGTCACATGATAGCAGGCCTTAGGGAATCAAGTTGGGGATTCCAATCAGGACAAGAGTTCATTTTGGGATGGTAGGTCATTTGTATGCTCGACATTGGATGCGTTTGGATTAGTAATCAACCACCAGATAGTGTATGAAAATGTTGTAAGTCTGCGTGTGTAGTCGTAGCATTCACTAGCAGCTAGATAGTGTTAGAGTGTTATAAGTCTGCAGGTGTATCCGTAGCATTCACTAGCAGCCAGATAGTGTGAGAAGGTGTTGTAAGTCTGAGGGTGTAGCCGTAGTATTCACTAGCAGCTAGATAGTGTGAGAAAGCGTTTTATCTATGTGGGTGTAGCTATAACATTGACTAACAGCAAGATAGTGTTAGAGTGTTGTAAGTCTGCGGGTGTAGCCGTAGCATTCACTAGCAGTCAGATAGTGTGAGAAGGTGTTGTAAGTCTGCAGGTGTAGTGGTAGCATTCACTAGCAGCTAGATAGTGTGAGAAAGTGTTCTAAGTATGTGGGTGTAGGTGTAACATTCACTAGCAACTAGATAGTATTAAGATGTTATAAGTCTGTGGGTGTAGTCGTAGCATTCACTAGCAGCTAGATAGTGTTAGAGTGTTATAAGTCTGCAGGTGTAGCCGTAACATTTACTAGCAACCAGATAGTGTGAGAAGGTATTGTAAGTCTGCGGGTGTAGCTGTAGCATTTACTAGCAGCTAGATAGTGTTAGAGTGTCGTACGACTGCAGGTGTAGCCATAGCATTCACTATCAACCAGATAGTGCTAGAGTATTGTAAGATTGTGGGTGTAGTCGTAACATTCACTAGGTTGGTAAATAGCATGGGAGTGTTGTTAGATCGCAGAAGGAATAGTGGTACCCACCATTTCGGGTGCAGCAGTGAGGGCATGGCAAACTAACAGTTTGGTTTATGGATTTCCCCAGATGGATTAGATCTGATTGAGCCAATGATAAGATTGTAGGAGCGCCACTACATTTACGAGATCAAGGAAGCAATGGACCGTTTAAGTTCGTTTGTGATATAAAGCTACCCTTGGACATGTAGTATTCACTTTTAGCATTAGGTTTGGGTGATGTCAGGATCTGACTTATGGACCCGATCTGTTAGATTGGAAAATCGTTAGAGCTTCAGTGGCAAGATAACTAGTGGTAATTGTTGACAGAAGAGGATTGTGTTCGAAATTCGTGTGGGGACGACTGTGTGGGAGTTCCTTTGGCTCCGTAACCGGGTCAAAACCCATTATTTCATATGTCTGGTGAATGAGTTAAGACCAGGGACGTCTCGGTAGATTTTGGAATGCAGTTAGGGCACATCATACTGTTTAAGACAGTTCAGTGATTAAGGAAGTTTAGTGCTTCAGACCGTTTCAGTGTCTCAAGCAGTAATAGTATTTTTGGAATTTCATGTATGGTTAGAGTCACAGATAGCTTGGGTTATGCTATGTCACTCACTGTGGGACTATCTGAGCCTTGGCCAACTATAAGTGATATGCAGGGATAATTAGGTCTATGATCTTGTTTTATAGTGGGAACCTCAAGCTATAAGAAGTTGAGGGATAAATGGACTGGATTCAATGATAATGATTCGGTATGAGTGGTCTGTTAGGGAATCAGGCCATCTCAAGACAGTAGATTTCAGACGGAGTAGATGTGATCTTGTTGCGAGCAATTCATTCACCTGCGGATTTTAGGGCATTGCGAAGGTTGGCGACGATTACCCTAGGGAAGCCAGGGTGTGCCCAGGGTTGTGGGCATATTACTTTAGTGGTTTAGCGTGTAAGGAATGGTAAGATATGATTTTGAGGACGAAATCTAATTTAAGTGGGGGAGAGTTGTAACACCCCGTTTATTAAATAAATAAATTAAATAATGAACGTATAGGTGCCCTAAAATCTGTAATTATATAGCAAGGTGTTGTTCTCGAAGAGCTAATCTTCACAATTTTAGAAGTCGGGGGTTAAAAGTGTAA
Organism: Lactuca saligna; assembly: GCF_052625555.1. Classification (NCBI taxonomy): domain Eukaryota; kingdom Viridiplantae; phylum Streptophyta; class Magnoliopsida; order Asterales; family Asteraceae; genus Lactuca; species Lactuca saligna. Next base: position 135,988,873 of record NC_136423.1, on the reverse strand, counting down.
GTTTTGGTTTGGTCTCATAAATAATTATGAGGGCAAGGACTACTTGGTAATTATTGTGATTTAATTTGAAGAGATTTTAGAGGCTTAGGGGCTAAATGGTAACATATAGACTTCAATTGAAAACAATTTGTAGAGGAGGGGCTGTTAGGTAAGTGTTGTACCTAAAATGAAAAGAATTTATGGAATCAGGGGCTAAAGGGTAAATATTGGATAAAATATGAATAGATTCTATGGGAAGGGACCAAACTTGTAATTATGCAAAAGGTTTAAAAGTGGATCGGATTTATAACTTGCCACCCTTGTCATACATACCCTAACCCAAAGATGCAATAGATACCACACCATGTGAACCCTCTCCAGCCGCCACCGTCAGTCTCAGGTCCGTCTGCTATTCCTCCACCTGCAACCTCACCATCGGACACCACGCAGCAGCTTGCTGGCGATGATGTTGTGTGCAACCGGAGGAGCCGATGAAAAACTGAAGATTGAAGCGGAGGATGTCGTCGCGCGGGCCAGGAGCGATTAGAAAGCTCTTGGTATGCCAACAATAACCCATTTCTTCATTCCTCCCTACGAGTTCGACATTAGGATCGTTGGTGTTTCTAGAAATGACTTTTGGTCGCCACTTTACTTGTTCTCGCGCCACCTGCTACCAAGCTGATGGATTGGAGGGGTGGTATTGCGTTGGGTAGGGATATATGTTGCTGGTTGAGCCCGAGTTCTCGTATGCAAGTGTTGCTGGCCGGAAATCGAGAAAAAGGGACCACCATGGAGGCTAGCCATGGTAGTCGCTGTCTACTGCCACTTCCCTATCGCCACCAACCATCGTGGAAGGTGGCTGTGTGTGTGTGTGCTGCTATGTGTTTAGGTGTTTGTTGGCATAGTGTGTTGTATGGGTTTAGAGTTGGGCCTTCCTATTGGGCCTAGATGTATGGACTCTTTATGGGCCAACTATTAACAAGTAAACGGACTAGAATATTTAGATTGGACTTTAGGAGAAGGCCTATTGGACAGGTTTGGGCCTAATTGGGAAAATTGGGCCATAGATAGTCCATAATTGGGCCTTGTTGCTTATGAGATATTAGACAATCAGAATGTCAAGTTTTGGACCAAAAATAAATGTTTGGACCTTAAGGCAAGACCATGTAGAGGTCTAGGCCCAATTTGGAAAATTAGGCCATAGTTGGCCGTTGGTTCATTATTAGACTTTTGGACCTTTGGATTAGGCCTTGGGCTTGAATCAATCTAAGATAGGGGTAAAGTTGTTTTTTATCCCCAAGCATGGAATTATGGATATGTGTTGGAACCCAGTTATTAATTAGGTGTTATTTTGATGTTGACAAATTCAGGAATCTATCATCCAGCAGCTAGGGTTTTGTCAGCGGGACTTCAGCAGTGTAAGGTGAGTTTTCCTCCGATAGGAATGGGTTGAAGGCACCAATATTGGACCATTTATATATGTTTGTATATGTCGGGCTTACTTCCGATGTCGGGGTTAGCCCAATGCAATTTATATGTTCTAGACTTCAATCCGATGTAGGGATTAGCCTGACGTAACTTATTTGTTCTAGACTTCGGTCCGATCCCGGGATGGTCCCGAGAAGCATTTATGAATGATTCATGTCTTTGTGATTCTTGCATGGTATATGATATGTGTTTTGGGCTTCTGTCTGATTTTGGGGCAAGCCTAATGAATGTTTAGCTCATATTTTATGTGTTATGTGTTCTGGGCTTCGGTCCGATGTCGGGGCAAGCCCGAGGAATGTTTATATATTTATGATATGTGTTTATGTTATATGATATGTTGTATGTATGTCGGACTTCGGTTCGATGTCGGGGCAAGCCCGATGTCGGGCGGGGCCCAATGTAGTGGGCTAGGCCCAAGTTATGCTTATGTTTTGTGTTTAAGCTATTTACATTATTGATGTATTTATATGTAAACCGGAATTTACTCTAATGTCGGGCGGGGCCCGATGTAGCGGGTAAGACCCACTGTATAATATGTGGTAGTATGGGGAGACTCACTAAGCTTCATGCTTACAGTTTTCAATTTTGGTTTTAGGTACCTAGGTTTTCAAAAGAAGAGCTCGGGAAGATTGCAGTGCACACACCATTTGTTTAGCCTGGGATGTTGATACTCGGGTGCATTTTGATATTTGTTATAATATTTTGAGATACAGTCTTTATGCTTTTTCATATGATGATGATATTTGTGGTTTATTAATGATTTAAAAACGAAAATTTTGGCCTGTTTTTTTGGGGTGGTTCAGAAAAAGAGTTCGTTCCCTGCTCCATGAGGAAGAAGGGTCCTTTTATACCTCTTTGAGAGGTGAGTGACTCCTAAATGATTCTGTTGAGCCTTACCTCGTGAGACGTGACATGGCGGATCCGTATTAAAGGATCCTCCATCATGTCTTTCTGTCTCGTCGCTTCATTGGCTAGAGGAGAATCTTTGATATTATTATCATCGTGGTTGTCGTCAGATGGGAAGTGGAACTCTTTTATTGGTTCCACATTTGTCGGGGTATTTCTTCTAGGAGAAGAGAGCAAGTCACAGTTCTTCCCCTTAACCACCATACTAGTGGATTCACGTTGGCACAGGCCCGACCTTAGCCTCAGACTAGATACGACCAGATTCTAAACCAGGTTTTGTCAAGCAAAATCCCTTTTCTAAATGGACACTTAGAAGAAGATGGAAATATGGTTTAACCCGAAGGGTTTGTCAACCAAAAGCATCCTAATAAAGTGTGTAATCTCAAAAGATGAATTTACACATTAAATCAAGCATCTCGAAATTGGAATCATCGTTTTGATGATGAAATCATAAAGTTTGGTTTTCTCAAAAATGAAAATGAATCTCCTGTTTATATGAAGACTAGTTCGAGCTCTATGACGTTCTTGGTCCTATATGTGGATGACATACTTATCATGGGAAATCATATTACAACTTTACAAGGTGTAAAGGCTTGTCTTGAAAGTGCTTCTCAATGAAGGATCTTGGTGAAGAACAATACATTCTTGGAATTAAAATCTGTAGAGATAGATAAAAACGATTACTAGGTTTAATCCAAAGTACATATATTGAAAAATTCTTGAAACACTTCAAGATGGAAAACTCTAAGAGAAGATTTATACCTATGCCGCATGACATAGTGTTAAGTTCATCCAAATATCATTGCACAAAGGATGATTTGGATAGATTGAAAGATGTTCCATATGCTTCAATAGTTGGATCCATCATGTATGCCATGTATTGTACTAGACCCGATCCTACTTAGCATGACAATCAATTACCAAAAAGATCTAGGGGAGAGTCATTGGATAACTGTGAAGAACATCCTTGAATACTTGGCTAGAACTAAGCACATATTCCTAGACCATTCTATCTAAAATATTGGTTTCCCCCTCTCTTCTCAGTTTCCCATTTAAAGGAAAGCATCACTTGTACAGAATAGAAGATTTATAAAAAAAATGAATTAAACTAAAATCTATCGAAAGTGAAGAAAGATATATGGGAAAGAAACCAACAATATGATCGTTAATGGAGCATGGCATTATGATTACGGAGAAGATCATCAATTTAGTACTGTCATCAAGGAAAAGTGTGGGTTCCTGTTCCTCTGTTCGAAGTCGGGTTACGCCTGCCAACATCTGACTTTTTAATATGATCGTGCATCACTATGGATTTTCGGTTGACGAATTAACCCCAAGTGTCGTTAACAAGATCGTTGGCTTCGAACTGAGCTATCGATCTTTGGGTTGTATACCCAATTTTTGGGTTTTCAGTTGCTTCTTTTTTGTGTCTACGAACTCCGGCGTCCGTACGTTGGCGAAAAGGCGGGGTATTCATCCATTGATCTCTGAACAAGATACTTAGAAGAAAATATGCAAGAGGAAATGGATCTAGGTCAACCGGAACCTTGTGGGGCATGGTTTTCATAAAACCTGAGACTTTCCTGACCTTCTTCCCAAGCTATTCGGGATAACCTAACTCTTGGCAAACGGTTGGGAAATATTACTATCATCGGGGAAAACTGGGAAGATTTCATCCTTATTGCAGCCGGTATGAGTGTCACCTGGTGGCTGCATAGGAAGATGGCGCAGTTACTCGTCGTGAGATGCGGTATTCACTCATCTTCTTCTCCCCCTCCCCCTTTTTATTGCAAAAAAATAAGAACATGGTGTTTTCATGGTTTGTGAGTTCTCATACTTGATGTTTGTGTTCGCAGGTGCCGAGGCCGAGATTTACCTAGAGATGGCCATGCGTAGTTACTATCGGGGTAAGGTTTGTTACCGGGAGGTTGACCTTTTGGAGACTATTCCCCCTCCCGTATTTGAAAAACATATGGGGGAACTCACTGAACTGCTCTTAACAGAAGGTGGAAGTTCAAGTTCTAGCAGACCTACCTCACCTTCCCAACTGGTTGTTAGGGCCATTTTCTCAGCTCGTTTTCTGGCCTCTACTTTTGCTGATATTCATGTGGTGGTTCAAGCAGGAAAAGGTACTACTCTTATCCGGAAAAAATGAAGTTTGCGCGTGGTGTTGGCATCGGACGAAGAGACCGAATCTGATAACATGGGCCTCCGTCCTCATAAGATGTGCAACACGGTGTCCGTACCCAAGCTTCATGGTGATATCAGGGATGTTCTTGGCGATAAGTTTCCTATGCCTGGGCAGAAAGAGATAGTGGTGGTGCCCAGTTTTTTAAAAAGCATCACCTTGTTCATTTACTAGCTCGTCCTCAGTTGATTCTGGTTCTTGTTCCATGCTTGGGAGACATGCCTTTGAGATAGGTATAAATGGACCCTTCTTCCTCACGAAGGAGGGGACAAAATTCTCTATTTTCTGAATACTTACCATCTCTCTTAGTGAAAGACCCCAACTTTCATATTTCTAAAAGACCCAAACTTTCATACTATTCCAACATTACTCTTAAGTTACTTCCTCAAAACATGCTACATGCATATTTATAAAACAATATTTTATATTAATAAAGTGATTACAAAAGATTGGATACAAACCGACTAAGTTTTATTACATTACATATCTACCCACGAATTTGCTATTCATATACATTCATGAACATTAAATACAGAGGAATAGTATTAACTATTCTAAATCTTTCAGCAGTATAAAACTATATTGGATACTCATCACCCACAATTGTTAAACATTGAGAGGGATATGCGATAACGCTTAGTGAATTCAATAAATAGATAAGATATAATCTTATGCCTTATATATACCATTATGACAGAAGTAAAGAGGAACAAGAACAACAATAGCATATGTGTATCATATGTCAGGCTTTCAATATCAACTCAAGATTTGATTTAAAGATTTACGATCAATGAGAGATAATGATTTCAATACTTGATATGCATCAATAAAGCTTTGGCCCAGATGGCACAGAAGATATTCAATTTCTGATTAACATTTTGGTAGACTTCAGGCTTATAGCCCTATCTAACCATTTTCCAATACCATAGAATACAGGTATTCTCTTACGGAGTCATGCTCTACATGGTTAAAGGCTACATACCAGTCCTATCTAACATTCTGCTAATGCCATAAAATAGAATTCATTCTCTTACGAGAAATGTTATAAATGGCCAAGGGCTATATACTAGTACCACCGTGAATGTAAGTCCTTTCTCTGATCACATGGTCAAAGGTATAACTTTTGCTACAAATATAGCATGAAATAACAACACGAGATAATAACACGGAAAAAGAACATAGCACATATAACACATAACATACAATTGTTCCTATATATTGAACTCACCTTGAAATAACCGGGATTAAAATAGTAATTTGACCAGCACTTCGACTCAAAATATGACTTTATTCGTTGAAAACCGGGAGATTTATTGATAAACCGGGCTCTGCAAAGGTAGAGCTTCAAACCGAAAAGATAAATTTCTCAGGCTCTCCGGGTACCTCGGAACGTATATCGGGCTTTAAAAATGATACAGGGGCTTCGGGGAAGTCAAAATAATAAAAATCTTGAATTTAGGGTGAAAATTGCCAAATTTCCCATTTTACTCGGGAGGGTTCGCAACCCTCCTATTTATAGGGCGAAGGTCGGCCGAGATCGGACGCGTGGCAGCAGGAGAAGCGAGGGGCTCCGGGTGGCCTCGCATGCGAGAGGCCAGCCAGGCTCAGAAGGACACGCGGCTCGTGCGAGAGCTCGCCACTGAAGCCAAACGTGTCGTCAGCTGATTGGACCGAAGCTCGGATACGTGAGGATCGACGACAAATTGCCTTAGGCAAAACCTTTTGATGATGATAATTGAATATTTATATATGGTATAGTTTTTTCATTAAATTTAACATATTCATTTTAAGAAACCAAAAAAAAAAAAAAAAAAAAAAACGGTACCATGAATGGGATAAACATGTATCAACCATGTGAACATAGTGGATATCTACACGAGAGATAGAAACTATCGTAACAAAAATTTAGATTACTCTGAAAATAACATGATATTTAGTGTCTAACCGGGCATCTAATAGTTGCGTATGTCTCAAATGTATAAATACATACACACATATATTTGCTATATATCCATCCATAAAGGAAACCATCAATGATAGACTTCCAGTTGATTAAAGATTAATACAAATCATCAACAAACATATATGAAATCTAGCAAAATTAGCAACTTTTTACCCATTTTCGTGTCAAGACTTGTATGTTTAAGTCTATTTGAGCCCAATCTGCAATTATTGTATTTTTATTAAGTTTTCATTTTTGCTTACATTTTCTGTAACAAAAGTCAAAAATAACACTTTTCAAATTCGGAATTCTTCTCTTCAAAGTTAACATCTTCATCAATCACTTGGTCATATACCCATGTTTTTGTGTCGTAAAGTAAATGCATGTGTTTCTTCAATAATCACAAGACCTCTGTTGCACAAATTTCAACCATATACAATGTTTCATATCGAAAACAATGACAAACCACGAGGATCATTTTTTGTTGGTAATTCTACACATAATGAAATTTGTATGTAGTGTCGAAGGAAAAATGATTTTAAAAATTATAATGTTTTTAGTTACGACTTTTAATTTTGAGCAATTGAACTATATAATTAGAAATGAAGAGAACAATTATTTTAGTGTGCCACTATAGAATGTGTTTTTTAAAGTGAAAACGGAATCTTATAGTTGTTTATTTATTTGTAATTTCAATTTGATTGTTTACAATGAATCAAAGAATAAATAATCGTCAAGATCAGAAATCGATCAATAAAAAATAAAAAAATATGGATATCAAGTTAGTAAGCAGGCTTAAAGGAATCTAGAGGTCTTGCATTCCGCTGAAATACCATTGGGAAACCGTTTGCGGTCGTTGCAGTAGTTGTAGATCATGTGCTTGGTTTGCACCCATCGGATCCTGTTTCGGCCAGCTGCATCAAGTCCTTGGGTACTCCATGACTGGTTATCATTTATTGAGTTTGTAGATACTGAATTGGGACCAACTTTTTTGGCATTGGCATTGAATTTCCTGTATGACGCGGTGAAAGGCGCATTAGTCCAGTCGGTCTTCACACGCCCACCTTGGGTTGCCCAGTCATCCGCGTTCCACAGGCTGGCATACACCCTCATGGGTTGGCTCTTGGGAAATGGGACTCCAGCAGCATCATTGTTATTGAACACCCTTACTGGTATGTTATCTATCAAGAAACTGCAGAGACAAAGAGTTTTAGGAACAGTAGAAAAACATGAGAAAGGAAGAGAACCAAATGTTTATGTTGGATGCGTGACTTACATAATTCTTAGACTGTTCCATACGATGGTATAGGTGTGGAAGGCTGCAGTAGGGTCAAACCAAAGGTGGAACTGCTGTTCTTTGTTTCCTTTCCCTTGTGAATACACATTGGTGTGAATTGTGTAAGGGTTTCCCGTGGAGTTGCCCAAGAACTCGAAGTCGATCTCATCGTGACCCGCACCTTGTGATGACAACTGATGTGATTTAATACAAAGACATGGTTATTATCAGCTTTTAAAAGATTAATACAAGTGAGTGACAATATATATATATATATATATATATATATATATATATATATATATATATATATATATATATATATATATATATATATATAATTCAAGATTGAAACCGATCGATGGTACTCACGTAGAATGTGGTGACGGTGCCAGCAGAATTGCCTGGTACTAGTTTGAGTTGCATGTCGAACCTTCCAAACAGGTACTCGTGCTTCGACTGGAAACCCGATCCAGAGTATTGGTCGAGTGACAGTGAAAGATCCTGACCTCCATTCACAATTTTAGCACGTTCACCCCCAAAAGTGATGTCCATGTCATCGTAAAAACTTCCTGCTGATGCTGCTACTATTAGAATTGATATTAAAAGAACAACTGCAGAAATACTAGAGTTGGGCGTTCCCATTATTGTTTCTATATATGGAGAGAGAGAGAGAGAGAGAGAGAGAGAGAGAGAGAGAGAGAGAGAGAGAGAGAGAGAGAGAGAGAGAGAGAGAGAGATGGTATGTTTTGGGAAGTAGTATTGATCGTTTATATAGGTGTGCCTACGTTGACAATTTGAACAAGGAACTATCCGTGTTAGTGAAGGATGTCATGGTGCCTAATGGACGCGTGCCAACTCACATTATTCTTCTGGACATGGGGAGGAACGGTGGGTTTTTTTCTTCAATACTACTGGCAACTCAAAATTTGCAAATTTGTCATAATTGGACCGGTGCTTGACATGATAGGTGAAATAAAATTGTTTTAATTGTTAATAAATTAAAAATGTAAAATCGTATTTAAAACTTTTACAATCAGCATCAGCGACAAACTACCAACTGATTAAGGATTTAATACATATCGTCGACAAACATATATAAAATCTCGCTAAATTATCAACCTTTTATAAGAAATGGATCAAAGTCAAATCTATGTGCATTGAAGAAAGAAATATGGGATGGAAACCTAGAATGTGGTTTTCGAAATTATTTATTATCGGTTCATTACTCAATCCCTTATTATATTATACACAATTATATATCTTAACAATCACATTCTTCATGTTAACTAAATGTTTTCGTATAAATGAAAGATTGAGTTCTGGAAATTTTGCATGGAAAGTAAATTCGTCATAAGCTTGAACAAGCACATAGATGTTGTGACTGTAATTTACTGTAGGTGTGAAATTGAAGATGACAGTTGCGGACAAAGACACCTTGTGAAAAGGGCAATTAAGAAATTTACCGTATTTGTCTTTTTCTGTTTGTAATTGTGTTTCAATCTAATAAGTAATTTTATAGGGAAAAAGTAGCACATTAAAACAATTTGCCTTAGTCGAAACCTTTTAATGGTGATAATTGAATATTTGAATTTGTTATAGTTTTTTTTCTTAAATTTAATGGATTCATTGAAAGAAACCAAGAAAAAATGGTATCATGAATGGGATGAACATGTCACTACCATGTGAAAAAAATGGATATCTACATTGGAGATTAAAACAATCATAACAAAACTTTAGATTAGTCTGAAAAACAACATGATATTTACTGTCAAACCGACACCCAATTGTTATATATGTCTCATAAGTACATACAAGCATATACTAGCTATATATCCATCGATAAAGGAAGTTATCAAAGATGGACTACCAATTGATTAATGATTTAAAACATATTATAAGCAAACATATAAGGAATCTAACCAAATTAGGAACTTTTTATCCATTTCGGTGCTAACACTTATGTGTTGGAGTCTATTGGAGCCAAACATGCAATTATTGTATTTTGTTTAAGTTTTCATTTTTGTTTGCATCTTCTCTAACATAGTTAAAATTCTAGACTTTCATTTTAACATAAATAGTACAAGTTTATCATTTTAGTCCAAACTTACACAAAAGTTATCATGAAGTCTTTTCTTGTAGTCACTCCGCAACAGGAGACCGACCATAAGCTCTTTCTCTTTCTCTCTCTCTCTCTCTCTCTATATATATATATATATATATATATATATATATATATATATATATATGTTTGTGTGTGTGTGTGGCAGAAATTAGCCTTGGTGGTCAATAAATCGGTGATTAATCGTTTGACGGCATTGAACTGACTATGATCAGGGTGTTTGGTGGAAATTCGTCAAACTCAGGTTTGGCGGTCATCGGCGGTCATAGGCGGGAAATACTTAAATATTTTAATTTTCAAATATTACACCAAAATTTTATATTTTCAAAATTTTAATGTAACATCCGGATTTTTACCAGGTATCTTGTAAATTTAATTTTGTGGTATTGTGAGGGGGACTCGGCGAGTTGGAGCTCAGACTCGCCAAGTAGGGACGCGGATTTGGGCAATGGAGCGCGCCTGGACTCGGCGAGTCCAGGATATGGACTCGGCGAGTCTGCGCTGTGTAATGAAACCCTAAATTTCTGGGTTTGAGGCCTATTTAAAGGGCCTTATGGCCGTCATTTGTGCTCACCCAACCCTCAGTGAGAGACCCTTGTGTTCTTGAGCGATTTGTGAAGAGAAAGGAGCATTTCTTAACCTTGTGTGTGTTATTTAGCAAGAAGAAGGAGACTCTAGGCAAGAGGAAGCAAAGGAGGTTGCTATTTCGTGGATTTGGAGCTTAGATCATCACTCTAGAGGTATGATCTCGGACTATTTTCTGTTTGGTGAAGCATTATGCAATTTAGGGCTTATGATGGTCATTTATGGGATGATTTGGTGCCCATTGGTTCCCTCCTTGAGTTGAGGTTATGGATCTGGACCCATAGAGGTCCAGAGAGTCTCACTCATCAAGCTTTATGTATGACAATGGAGTCCATGACCTTGTGTTGTAGTAAATGAGTCAAAAACATCATATATGGTCATATAGAGGTTGTATGTGCATCAAGATTGTAACTTTACGTGCTAAATGAGCTTGGAGGGACTGGATCTATGGATTAATGGACTGGATCTGACCTTTAGAGCAAGATTGAGTCAGTGCATGGCACGGACTCGCCGAGTCCGAAGAACAGACTCGGCGAGTAGCATGAATGTTGCCCGACCACACAGTGAGTGGTCTTGCCGAGTTGGGGAGGGTGGACTCAGTGAGTCAAGGGGGAGTCAGAATGGACCGGTGGATTGAGTCAAACTGGACTCGCCGAGTTGTTTTGAGACTCGGCGAGTTGAGTCGTGGTGGCCCCACAACTCATGCCAGGTGGAACTCGTCGAGTTGAGTGAATGCTCGACGTGTCAAGGGAGGATTTCAGGGAAATTGGTGTATACGCCCAGACTCGCCGAGTTGCCTAGGTTCTCGCCGAGTCCGGTCAGAGTTGACCGTTGACCGTTGACCAGAGTTGACCAGTGTTGACTCTTTATTGATAGTCAACCCTAGATATATAAAGTGTTAATTAGAAGCATATAATGTTATAGGAGGATTAGAGCTCGGAGAATCGAGCATGAGGGATTTCCAGGATTTGTGAGATACCGAGATACGCGAGGTGAGTCTTCTCACTATACTTTACCTTGAGTGGGTAACTAGAGTTATGTGATAGAGTATTTGTATGCTATGTATGTTATGTGTTGTACTGCATTATTTCTATGTGATTTATGTGGTGCATGTCTATCAGAGCTAGAACCTGAGGGTTCACAGAGTTTGGGTGCACGGACCCACAGAGTTATAGCCTAGAGTGGCTAATATCACTACAAATAAAATGACAATTAGTGGCACACAAAAAGTGCTACTAAAAACCAAAAAAGTGCCACTAAAGGCCTCTTGTACAATCAGCGACGCACAAAAAAAGTGCCACTAAAAACGCTCCCACTAAAGACTTTTAGTGACACTTTTTGGTTGTGTCGCTGAAACCTTATTGAGTTTTAGTGGCACTTTTCATTATGCCACTAAAAAAGTGGTAGGTTTTTAGTGACACTATTTTTATGCCACTATTTAACTGCTAAAATAAATATTACTTTTATGCTTTTAATGACATTTTGTAACAAAAAAAATATTTTAACAAGTTAGATATGATTTTTTTATTAAATTTAAAGATAATATAAAATAATAATAAGACAATTAAGATATTAAATGGAAACACAATATCATTACGTAAATTTTAACTTGTCTAACAACAATATTTTCAATATATTTAAAATAAAAACATCTTCTCAAAAGTTTAATAATTGAAAATGGTGTGCAAGTACTTAAACCATAATACTATTGAACTAGATAATTGTTGGGGAAGAAACACGAAGCTTCATTGACCTCAAACTTTGTATTATTGCTCTTCTTATTTATCCAACTTCTGAACAATTACCTATCATATAACCATAATACATTATATAAAAACATGTTTATATATTATTAACAAACATGATGTAAAAAGAAGTGTAGGTCCTTTACATTATATAGAAACAAGACATGAAAAATTACAAAAATGCCTACCTTCCCTTCATTAGCCTACTTTGAAACATATTTTGACAACTCCCTGTAACCAGAAGCATGGTTTAATTATATATATTTTAAAACATATAGTCAAGGCATAGACTAATTTGTGTATTAAAATATCATCCAATCAACCTGGACATGAAAATGGAAAGTACCAACTCGTATAAAAAAGACATAAAGTTAAGAAATTAAACAAGATGCACATCAATGTTACCTATGATTTTAACAAAACATATTAAAGGTTTAGAATGTTGCAATGTCTTCAACTCTTTTGGTCCATCCTCTGTTTCACAAATGGAAAAAAAAGTGTTAGCAATATTAGAAATAAGATATATAAATAAAAAGGAGCTGATTATAGCAACTTATTTAGGGGTGCGGAAAAAAAACCGAAACCGAATAAAAAGAGGATTACTTGGTTCGGGTTATTCGGTTTTCGGGTGTCTTATTCGGTTAACCTAAAACCGTATAAACTTAACCGGTGCATTCAATTGTTTTTGGTTAAACCGATTAACACCAATAAGATTTTTCTAAATGGAAATACTTGAATCATTATGTATTTATGTAATGGGTTTTTTTGGTTAATAAGTTATCTAAGACAAGAATCTTGTTCTTATCTTTACATCCAAATTATGACATATATAATAAAAAAATTATAAAACACATGCATGACATATATAATAAAAAACAATTATAAAACACATGCATGTTACAAGACGAAGTATTCAACACACCTATTCCTAAAAGCTTTATGTAACTTAACAATTATTTTATCATCTTCTAGTTTCACATTACCTCTTTGAAGTATCCTCTCAAGTACTTTATTCATATCAGCCAACAATTTTTTTCGCACCTCAACAACCTTCTGGTAAATCAATAAGCCAATAATATTAGTCGTCTAAATTCAAAATATTTATGAAATACAATTTAGACAATTAATTATTGGGCCCTTAACTATTCGATGACTTTGTCATGTAAATATATAGATTGTACCTGTATTTTTTGGTAAAGATTGCAATTACCTTATCTATTAGCTTGAACCTATTTATTTAATGTGTCAAATTTGGAGGTTTGTTTATGTTTGTAGTGGAAACATATGTTTAAACATTTGTTCTCATTACACTTTGTGAACCAGCCTCAACCTTATGGGAATTGCAAAAAGCTAGAGCTACTGATTTTGAGTTACTATTAATGACAAATAAGCTACAGAGACACTAAAAAGGGCTAACTTAATGAAAAAGAAGTGGTGTTTGTTTCAGGAATTTCGTCGAGCACTTGATGTGCGTCTCTAAACATGAAAGATGTTCCAATAATATTGAAAAAGAAATGCCAAAAACTTCTGAACAACAACAATTTATCAACACACTAACAGAATTTCACATCTAAAATATGTAAATTAGGTACAATAGCCAATAACTAGGAAGCATACCTTTTGCAACAATGAATCCACCTGTTAAGATATAGTTAAATTTAGGGAAGAAAAGTAGAAGACGCCAGAACATCAAAAAGAAGAATCAAAATATGTTAGTCAATTACTTATAATTGTGGGAATACAATAGGATCAGGAACCAGAAAAAGAAAAGCAGCAAACAAAGAAACCAGGTAGTCAAATTAGATTCGGTAATCATACTTTTCGGGGGTCAGAGAACAAGATGAAATAGATGATGAGATATAGAGAGCTTCAACCGACAGAGAGATACCGAGATGGATTAAATCTGCAATGAACTTCAACCTGAGATTTAACCTGCAACGAGCGACGAAATGAGGCGTAAGAGCGACAAGGGTTTGCAAATTGGAAGGGATTTTGATTTAGGGGATCCAATATTTCAAATGTTTTTTGAGTTTTGACCTAGGAGAGCAAAGGGTCGGTGCAAAGCTTTTAATGTTGGAGGGAATAACGAGCGGGTAATGAAAATTAGAAGCAAATAAGCAACGTACAAAGTAAATTAGAATTTTCAATTTAAAACAGTGGCATATAAAGAAATGTGTCACTAAAAACCTAATATAGTGGCACAAAACTAAATATGCCACTAAAATTTTGTGCCACTAAATGTAATTTTATTTGTAGTGTATGTGTTGTATTTGGTATTTTGGGGAACTCACTAAGCCTTGTGCTTGCAGTGTTTGATGTTATCGTTTCAGGTACTAGTGACGACCGCGGGAAGGCGCCGGCTTGATCCGTACACACACACGTTCGGAGCTTGATATTATGATCTTGGGATTTTGTATTGTCTTGTTTGGATAATTAAAATGGCTGTTTTTATGAATATTGATGGAATTATGTTTTATAAAAATTGAAAAAAATTTGTTTTGAAATTTACGGTGTTACAAATTGGTATCAGAGCCTTGGTTTGAGGGATTCGGGTACACCTTCGGGGGTATTTGAACTCAAACTGAGGAATTAAAGAGATATTTCAAAATAAAACCAAAATTTTCTAAGAGTAAAAGATTTTCCAGGAAGAAACGTGTGTACGATCAGCCAGCGCCCGAACGGTGAATTCCCAAAATACCTTTATATTATGTGATAGTTATTATTAATGTGATGTGTTTGCATGCTAGAGTAGGCTAGGTATTGCTAATAGGACTAGAGTGGCCTGTTTTGTGATGCCTTAGCCTAGGGAGGGGTGAGCTGCTATGAGATGCCGAGAGTAATTAGGTAGCAGCTAGGGCTTTGTGTGAGATCTATTTCAAAGTGATTTAAGTATAATAGAGTACTTGGGGATTGGGATCCGAAGAGGAAGATTTGGGGTGTGTACTGAGACGGTGCGGACAGTAGTATTGGGCCCGTACTACTGAAAGCACCGGTGCGGTACACAGTCCAAATAAGAATCTTGGGATGCCAAAAAAAATCAAGGAGGGGTGGATTGTCGAATGTAAGAATGTTCGAGTGAATTCTAATTATCGCATGTTGTATTTCAGAGGTTGATCATGGTGAGGACACGTTATATGCCAGAGGATGTCGGAGCTAGTGATGAGGAGATTCGACAGATCATTCATGAGGAGGTGGCTGCGGTCATCAGAGCTGAGATACCAGATATGTTCGGGTCTATTAAGACCGCGTTGATTGAGACATTTGACGAGCGTTATGCCGCTCTTTCTGAGGCTGCGATTGCTGCGGCAAGACCCCAGGGAGGTGATGCGACATTGTTTAGGGAGTTCAGCAACACCAAGCCACCAGAGTTTGATGGTACGCAGGATCCGGTGGCAGCTATGAGGTGGATATCTGATATGGAGGGATGCTTCTTCACTTGCTCGTCCCCTGAGCATTTGAAGGTTCGGTTCGCGCTGAACCAGCTTCGCTTGGGAGCGAAGGACTGGTGGAAGTTTGTGACGGCGCACTTCACACCGACTGAGCTTTCGGCAGTGACCTGGGAGAGGTTCACTACCATGTTCCGAGATGAGTACATCCCTCAGGTGGGGAGGGAGCGTCTGGCACAGGAGTTTCTGACCCTCAAGCAGGGTACCGAGTCAGTTACAGCGATCACGAGGAAGTTTCATGAGAGGGCGATGTTCTGCCCTGAGCACGTGTCCACCGAGCAGGCACGTATGAGCCGTTACCTGAGCATTCTGAGACGGGATATTCAGGAGTTCGCTGCGAACTCCTCGTATCGGACATTTGCCGAGCTTCAGGCAAATGCTCGGAAGAGGGAAATTGAGCTTGAGACTCAGGCCAGGGAGGAGGCGGAGTCTCTGAGGAGGGATCGGCGGCCGGCACAGTCCCAGCCGGCAGCCAAGCGGGCCAAGCCCGCTGATCTCAGACCCGGGAGCCAGAAGGGCCACACTTGTGGAAAGTGTGGCAAGGGTCACGATGGAGTCTGTCAAGCAGGGTCTTGCTACAAATGTGGCAAGGAGGGGCATATGGCCAAGGACTGCCCCAAGGGATTTGCAGTGTGCTTCCACTGCAACCAGACCGGACACCGGAAGGCAGAGTGTCCGCTGCTGCGCGGAGCATCTCAGGGGTCTGCTCCCGCCGCCATCAGAGCTACTGCTACAGAGAGTCGGCCCGTGAAGGCCGAGGCACCGAGGGCTCGGGGGAGAGCCTTTCAGCTGACTGCGGAAGAGGTCCGCGCTGCACCCGACGTTGTGGCTGGTACGCTTCCTTTTTATTATTTATTTATGGTGTTGAGATATTATGCTTATATTATGCTATGCATAGGTACCTTCCTTGTGAATTCTGTACCTACTTTAGTGTTATTTGACTCGGGTGCGAGTCGATCTTTTGTATCTTTGACATTTAGTCAGCATATCAGTGTTAGTCGTGGGGCACTGAGTCTGCCCCTGCGGGTTTCCATAGCCGCCGACAGAGTGATTTGTGCCACAGAGGTCCTCCGGGGATGTGTATTGGAGATTTTTGGGGTTGAGTTCCCGATCGACCTGATTCCTATTGCGATGGGTGATGTCTGTGTTATAGTGGGCATGGACTGGTTGAGCCGATTCGGTGCGGTTATCGATTGCGAGCGTCAGCTGGTGACTATACGAGATCCTAGTGGGGGAGTTCTTTCGGTTTACGGCGAGGGTACACGTTCTGGATCAGCCTTTTGTTCAGCTGCTAGGGCGAGGCAGTGTTTACAGCAGGGCTGTAAGGGTTTCGTGGCGTATGTGTTGGATACGCGAGTGATCTCCGAGAGACCGAGTTCGGTGGATGAAGTTCCGGTGGTGCGTGAGTTTCCAGATGTCTTTCCCGAAGAGTTACCAGGTGTGCCTCCCGTGAGGCAAGTGGAGTTTGGTATCGATTTGGTTCCGGGAGCCGCGCCTATCGCTAAGGTGCCGTATCGCCTTGCGCCTCCAGAGATGCAAGAGTTATCCTCGCAGCTTCAGGAGCTGCTGGGGAAGGGGTTTATTCGGCCGAGTAGCTCGCCGTGGGGAGCACCCATCCTGTTTGTGAAGAAGAAAGATGGCTCGCATCGCATGTGTATTGATTATCGGGAATTGAATAAGCTGACGGTCAAGAACCGTTACCCGTTGCCGAGGATCGACGATTTATTCGATCAGTTACAGGGAGCACCTTGGTTCTCCAAGATTGAATTGAGGTCGGGCTATCATCAGGTGAGGGTGCGGGACGAGGACGTCCAGAAGACAGCATTCAGGACGCGTTATGGGCATTATGAGTTTGTGGTGATGCCTTTTGGGCTTACCAATGCCCCGGCTGTGTTCATGGACCTCATGAACAGGGTATGTCGGTCGATGTTGGATCGGTCGGTGATTGTGTTCATTGATGATATTCTGGTATATTCGAGATCTAGAGAGCAGCACGAGGAGCATTTGAGGGAGGTTCTTAGAGTTTTGAGATCGGAGAAACTTTATGCAAAGTTTTCCAAGTGCGATTTCTGGTTGCGGGAGGTCCAGTTTCTAGGACACCTCGTTAACCAGAAAGGGATATTGGTCGATCCGGCCAAGGCTGACGCAGTGATGAGGTGGGAGGTGCCAAGGTCACCTTCTGAGATCCGGAGTTTCCTTGGGTTAGCAGGGTATTATCGGAGGTTTATTAAGGATTTCTCCAAGATTGCAGTTCCACTCACCAGATTGACCCGGAAGGGTGTTGCATTTCTATGGGGGCCCGAGCAGCAGACCTCCTTTGAGACGCTTCACCAGAGGTTGTGTGAAGCTCCGGTATTAGCTCTTCCGGAAGGGATGGAAGGTTTTGTGGTATTCTGTGATGCATCGATTTTAGGACTGGGAGCGGTACTGATGCAGAAGGGACATGTGATAGCATATGCATCGAGGCAGTTGAAGCCTCACGAGACGAGGTACCCCACACATGATTTGGAGTTGGGGGCAGTGGTGTTCGCCCTCAAGATTTGGCGGCACTACTTGTATGGGGTTCGTTGTACGATTTACACAGACCATAAGAGCTTGAAGTACTTGATGGATCAGCCTAACCTAAATATGCGGAAAAGGAGGTGGTTAGATGTGGTCAAGGATTATGATTGCGAGATCTTGTACCACCCGGGCAAGGCTAATGTGGTAGCCGACGCGTCGAGTCGCAGGGCCAAAGGTGTACTCCACTGCTAAATGTATGTTTGATATTGACCGTGATAGCTCCAATTCTGGATGCCATTCGTGGGGCACAGGTCGAGGCGGTGCGTCCGGAGATGCAGAAGAGAGAGCGGGTCATTGGGTTGGTTTCTGAGTTTATATCGGATAGTCGAGGGCTTATGACTTATCAGGGTCGGATCTGGGTACCGTTTGTGGGCGGTACGCGTACTACATTGATGGAGGAGGCTCATAGATCGAAATTCTCGATCCATCCCGGGGCTACAAAGATGTATTTGGACTTGAGAAAGGAGTATTGGTGGCCTTGTATGAAGAGGGATGTCGCATGGTTTGTCGAAAGGTGTTTGACCTGTCAAAGGGTAAAAGCCGAACACCAGAGACCGCATGGCAAGTTGCAGCCATTGGAGGTTCCCGAGTGGAAATGGGAACAGATCACTATGGATTTCATCACCAAATTGCCGAGGACTGCCAGAGGAGTCGATACAATTTGGGTGATTGTGGATAGGTTGACAAAGAGCGCTCACTTTCTTGCCATCGGTGAGAGTTCTTCAGCGGAGAAGTTGGCGGAGATTTATGTGAGGGAGGTTGTATCTCGGCATGGGGTGCCGATCTCGATTGTTTCAGACCGCGATGCGCGTTTCACTTCCCGGTTCTGGAAGAAATTTCATGAGGAGTTGGGTACTAAGCTGCATTTTAGTACCGCATATCACCCCCAGACCGACGGCCAGAGTGAGCGGACGATTCAGACACTTGAGGACATGCTTTGAGCATGTGTATTGGACTTCGGGGGTAGTTGGGATACGTATTTGCCCTTGGCAGAGTTTTCCTATAATAACAGCCATCATTCAAGCATCGGTATGCCGCCCTTTGAGCTGTTGTATGGTAGGAGGTGTCGGACTCCCATTTGTTGGGGAGAGGTTGGGCAAAGGGTGATGGGCAGTACAGAGATCGTGAATCAGACGACAGAGCAGATTCAGCTGGTCAGACAGAGGTTATTGACCGCTCAGAGCCGACAAAAGAGTTATGCAGATAGACGCCGGTCCGAGCTGGAATTCCAGGTCGGCGACTTCGTTCTCCCGAAGGTTTCTCCTTGGAAAGGAGTGATCCGGTTCAGGAAGAGGGGCAAATTGGGGCCCCGGTTTATAGGTCCGTTTCGTGTGATTGCAAGGGTAGGCCGGGTAGCCTATCGGCTGGAGTTACCAGCAGAGTTGGGGCAGATTCACAACACTTTTCATGTATCGCAGTTGAGGAAATGTATAGCCGATGAGTCGGCAGTGGTTCCATTTGAGGATATTCAGGTGGATGCAAGCCTGAATTATGCTGAGAGACCAGTGGCTATTAGGGATCGGAAGATCAAGATTTTGAGGAACAAGGAGGTACCTCTGGTATTGGTTCAGTGGCAACATCGGAGGGGATCAGAAATGACCGGGGAGCCGGAGGGTATGATGTGGGAGCAGCATCCGGAGCTGTTTTAGAGCGAGACTTCAAGGGCGAAGTCTAGTTCTAGTGGGGGAGAGTTGTAACATCCGGATTTTTACCAGGTATCTTGTAAATTTAATTTTGTGGTATTGTGAGGGGGACTCGGCGAGTTGGAGCTCAGACTCGCCGAGTAGGGACGCGGATTTGGGCAATGGAGCGCGCCTGGACTCGGCGAGTCCAGGATATGGACTCGGCGAGTCTGCGCTGTGTAATGAAACCCTAAATTTTCGGGTTTGAGGACTATTTAAAGGGCCTTATGGCCGTCATTTGTGCTCACCCAACCCTCAGTGAGAGACCCTTGTGTTCTTGAGCGATTTGTGAAGAGAAAGGAGCATTTCTTGACCTTATGTGTGTTATTTAGCAAGAAGAAGGAGACTCTAGGCAAGAGGAAGCAAAGGAGGTTGCTATTTCGTGGATTTGGAGCTTAGATCATCACTCTAGAGGTATGATCTCGGACTATTTTCTGTTTGGTGAAGCATTATGCAATTTAGGGCTTATGATGGTCATTTATGGGATGATTTGGTGCCCATTGGTTCCCTCCTTGAGTTGAGGTTATGGATCTGAACCCATAGAGGTCCAGAGAGTCTCACTCATCAAGCTTTATGTATGACAATGGAGTCCATGACCTTGTGTTGTAGTAAATGAGTCAAAAACGTCATATATGGTCATATAGAGGTTGTATGTGCATCAAGATTGTAACTTTACGTGCTAAATGAGCTTGGAGGGACTGGATCTATGGATTAATGGACTGGATCTGACCTTTAGAGCAAGATTGAGTCAGTGCATGGCACGGACTCGCCGAGTCCGAAGAACAGACTCGGCGAGTAGCATGAATGTTGCCCGACCACACAGTGAGTGGTCTTGCCGAGTTGGGGAGGGTGGACTCAGTGAGTCAAGGGGGAGTCAGAATGGACCGGTGGATTGAGTCAAACTGGACTCGCCGAGTTGTTTTGAGACTCGGCGAGTTGAGTCGTGGTGGCCCCACAACTCATGCCAGGTGGAACTCGTCGAGTTGAGTGAATGCTCGACGTGTCAAGGGAGGATTTCAGGGAAATTGGTGTATACGCCCAGACTCGTCGAGTGGCCTTGGTACTCGCCGAGTCCGGTCAGAGTTGACCGTTGACCGTTGACTAGAGTTGACCAGTGTTGACTCTTTATTGATAGTCAACCCTAGAGATATAAAGTGTTAATTAGAAGCATATAATGTTATAGGAGGATTAGAGCTCGGAGAATCGAGCACGAGGGATTTCCAGGATTCGTGAGATACCGAGATACGCGAGGTGAGTCTTCTCACTATAATTTACCTTGAGTGGGTAACCAGAGTTATGTGATAGAGTATTTGTATGCTATGTATGTTATGTGTTGTACTGCATTATTTCTATGTGATTTATGTGGTGCATGTCTATCAGAGCTAGAACCTGAGGGTTCACAGAGTTTGGGTGCACGGACCCACAGAGTTATAGCCTAGAGTGGCTAATATATGTTGTATGTGGTATTTTGGGGAACTCACTAAGCCTTGTGCTTACAGTGTTTGATGTTATCGTTTCAGGTACTAGTGACGACCGCGGGAAGGCGCCGGCTTGATCCGTACACACACACGTTCGGAGCTTGATATTATGATCTTGGGATTTTGTATTGTCTTGTTTGGATAATTAAAATGGCTGTTTTTATGAATATTGATGGAATTATGTTTTATAAAAATTGAAAAAAATTTGTTTTGAAATTTACGGTGTTACATTTAAGTTTTCAAATTTTAAAATATTATACTAAAATTTTTAAATTTTCAAATACTTATTTTTTGGATTTATTAATTTTTTAATAATTTAGCATACCCGATTAATCTTCGATTAATCCTCATCTACTCCAATTAATTGCTTAACGTCGGTCGACCGCCGAGCGATTTTCACAACATATATATATATATATATATATATATATATATATATGTATATATATATATATATATGTATATATATATATATATATATATATATATATATATATATATATATTGTGATATGTCGGAGATGGTTAGATTGAGACTAAGGGTGAGTGTTGTGTTGGTTCTTTCTCCTGATATCAAAGTACAAAGGAAAAAGATGATCATTAGTCGATGTCTAGGAGATATTCCTGGGACGAAGCTCCGACAATCAAGTTAGAATTGGTTCTGAGAGAAGATTTGGTAATTCTGAGAGAAAAAGAGTTCATCCTCTTCTCCGTGAGGAAGCAGGGTCCTTTTATACCTATTTGAGAGGCGAGTGACTTCTAACTAATTCTGTTGAGCCTTACCTCGTGAGACGTGACATGGCGGATCCGTATTAAAGGATCCTTCATCACGTCTTTATGTCTTGTCGCCTCATTGGCTAGCGGAGAATCTTCTATATTATGATTATTGTGGATGTCGTCAGATGGGCAAGTGGAACTCTCTAATTGGTTCCATGTTTGTCCGGGTATTTCTTATGGGAGAAGAGAGAATGGTGAAGTTCAACCCTTAACCACCATACCAATGGATCCGTATTGGCGGAGGCCTGACCTTGGCCTTAGACTGGATACGACCAGATTCTTAACCAAGCCAGGCTTGGCGCTAGTTTGACTTCTTGTTTTTTTAACATTATTAGTGACGGATTCGTTAACAAGTCCCTTAGGTTTGTAGGCATACACGTTGGCTTGGTAGTGTCGCCGTTCGAGCCTATATTGCAACACATTGTATGTCTGAGATTATCTTTAGCATTCGACAGTTTTTGGATAGCGTCGTCGATATGTGTCAGATCTATCACGAGACGGTTCTTGATGCCGATTTTGTCTTTTAAATCCCCCCCCCTTTACCCAAGGCCTTTCAACTTTGCCCCCTTTCCTTGCTTTCGTTGTAGCATTTTGCAAAAAAAAAAAAAAAAATTATCAGTCATCCGTTCTTGACAATGGATCGTTATGGCAGAGTCCCTACCATAGAGGAATTCCAACTTCTGCAAGAATGATTCGGTTTCTTATCGAAGCATTGTGTGATGATTTCAGCGAAAGGATAATCGATCTATGACTGTCCTCAACGGAAAGTGTGGGTTCTGTTCCTCTGTTCGAAGCGGGGTTACGCCTGCCAACATCTGACTTGTTTGATATGATCATGCATCACTACGGATTAGGAATGACATTGTGTACGGGTATACCGGGTTTCATGTTCCACATCCCCATAACGAATCCTCATCCCCGGCCTATACCCATCGGGGATTAAAACTCTATCCCCATCCCTATACCCAATGGGTATCGGGATGTCCAATCGGTAATCGGGGATTTTTCCCCGTTATAAAGTTTTGAGCATTTATGAAAAATAACTCCTAATTATATATTAACCAACAAAACAAAAACTAACATAACTAATATAAAACACTATAATCACTAAATGTCTTCAAACACGAAGAATAACATTCAAGCTTACAAATTAAATCATTTAACAAAAAGACATAAAAGTCTCCCTGAAACTATACGTTTGATTGTTGAAAAACCTTACTTTGTCTACTCAACATTTACTTATGCATTATTAAAAATAAAAACATAAATAATACTATATATATATATATATATATATATATATATATATATATATATATATATATATATATATATATATATATATATATATATATATATATATATATATATATATATATATATATATATCGGGGACCCATCGGGGCCGGTTTCGGGTACGGGGGTACCCGACAGGTAGAACCATCCCCATCCACATCCCCGCTTTTTGTATTCGAGTAATACCCATCCCCGTCCCCATCCCCGGTCAATTCGGGTTAGGGTTTCAGGTACTCATTGGATACGGGTTTTTTTTTCCATCTCTACTATGGATTTTCCGTTGACAGATTAACCCCAAGTGTCGTTAACAAGATCATAGGCTTCGAACTAATCTATCAATCTCTTGGTTACATACCCACTTTTTGGGTTTTCAGTTACTTCTTTTGTGCGTCTACGAACTCCAGCGTCTACATGCTGGCGAAAAGGCAGGGCATTCGCCAGTTGATCTCCGAACAAGATACTTAGAAGAAAAATTGGCAGACGAAATGGCTCTGGATCAACCGAAAGCTTGTGGGGCATGGTTTTCATAAAACCTGAGACTTTCCTGACCGTCTTCCCAAGCTATTCGGGGATAACCTAACTCTTGGCAAACGGTTGAGAAACATTACTGTCATTGCGGAGAATCGAGAAGATTTCATCCTTGTCGCAGCCGGTATGAGTGCCGCCTGGTGGCCGCGTAGGAAGATGGCGTAGTTATTTGTCGTGAGATGTGGTATTCGCTCATCTCCTTCTCTCCCACTTTTAAAAAAAATAAGAACAGGGTATTTTATTTGCTTGTGACTTCTCATTCTTGGTGTTTATGTTCGCAGTTGCCGAAGCCAAGATTTCCCTGGAGATGGCCATGTGTAGTCACTATCAGGGTAAGCTTTGTCACCGTGAGGTTCACCTTTTGGAGACTTTTCCCCCTCCCATATTTGAAAAACGTATGTGGGAACTCGCTGAACTGTTATCAGCAGAAGGTGAAAATTCTGGTTCTAGCAGACCTGCCTCACCTTCCCAACCGGTTGTTCGGGCCATTTTCCCAGCTCATTTTTCGGCCTCTGCTTATGTTGATATTCATGTGGTGGTTGAAGTAGGAAAAAGTAATGCTCCTATCCGGAAAAAAACGTAGTTTGCGTGTGGTGCTGTCGTCAAACGAAGAGACCGAATCTGATGAAATGGGCCTTCGTCCTGATAAGATGTGCAACATGGTGTCCATACCTAAGCTTCTTGGTGTTATCACAGATGTTCTTGGTGATAATTTTTCTGTGCCCAGGCAGAAAGAGATAGTGGTGGTCCCCATTTTTTTAAAAACATCGCCTTCTCTGTTTACTAGCTCGCCCTCGGTTGATCCTAGTTCCTGCTACATGCTTGGGAGACACGCCTTTGATATACGTATGAATGGACCCTTCTTCCTCACGAAGGAGGGGATGGAATTCTCTATTTTCTGTAATCACTTACCATCTCTCTTAGATCTCACACTAACTAGATCGTCGGAGCTTCATCCCGGGACTCCCTCCCGAATGTAACTAATGATATCTATCCTGTTTTGTATTGTGATATCATGGGAAGTCATTCAATCAAGATTCTTCGGCAATCTTGACCCATCCATTCTACGAGATAACACAACAACGGTTGATTACCTATGTTACTTGAGCAAAATCTATTCAAGAATGCAGTCGTAGGTGTTAAAAGAGTCATAATATTTACCTACAATATGCCTAATAACATCTCAGAGCTGAGATTGTGTAAATGGCACAAAACGAAGGGTCGTAAAAGGTTCATAACCTTTCCACCTAAAAATTGAACAGTAAAGGCCTTGAGATGATGATCTCAGCCAATGTATTGGTAGCTACATCATACAACATAGTCAACAACATTGACTATTATTTCACAACTTAATATCATAAGCCTAATTAAACGTAAAATTTTGAGGAACATAGCTCAGTAGCAGCTATGCAACATCTGAAGCACACGTTACCAGATTAGCGCATATCCTAGAACAAGGGAACGTGCAAAAACGAATTACAGCTCAAAGCATGTGCATACGTACAAAAAAAATAAAGGGAAGAGAACACTTCTATACCAAATACAAAACAAAAAACACAGTCCATGGTTATTAGCAACTAATATTTTACACTATACACATAGTACACAGAAAGATGAACAACAAGGAGCCTATACAAGTCAACCCTTGGAGTCCGATGAAGAACCTCCCAGACTTAGTTTGCCACAAAAATGACAAAATCCATCATAATCTAACTCTCCTAAACGGAAGAGGCCAACAAAATCCATCTCGGCAATAGATGTAAGGGCAGTGTTGACCTCCTTGGCCCTGATCACCACTTGGCCAGGACCCGGAACTTCAGATTTACCGGAAGATGTGGTGCAACCATCCAACTGCCTTACCTTTTCAAACCCAATGGCTTCACAAGCCTCACAAACATCCTAAACACATTTGGCAAACTCAGCGCTCTCGATGACCCTGTCAATCACACGAACCACCCCCTTCTGCAACACCCATTGCAAACCACCTCAAGCAACGACACCTTCAACACGAGCTATAGCTAATTGGCATTGGCACTTTGCTAGTCTACTCACCAACAAATCCTTCTCTTGAGTGAGAGAACTCACTTGGTCCTCAAGTCGCTCTTATCGGTCCCGCGAAGAAGCCATTTGATCGTCTTAAGCGGCTTTCTTGCAATCCAAAATGTTGTTCTGCTCAGCAAGAACTCGACGCTCCGCCTCGGAATCACAAACCTCTTCCTTTGTGTTTGCCAAGGCACCCTGTAGTACTTTCAATTTCCCCTGACTTGCACTGGCTAGGCGAACCTGGTCAGTGGCAGCTACCATAAGGGCAAAGGTTTGGGCTGCGGCGTAACTAAGGTCATCAGCCATGTGAGCACTTGGTTGACCTACAAGAAAACTTATCGTGGCTGGAGGATGTACGCACCTACTCCACTCATAGGCAATAGTGTCTTCCGATAACAAGGAATCTCTAATAATCTCCCAGCCCAGATCATAAGCCTCAAAAGTCGGTGAGTGAGATAAATCCCTGCTTCATTAATCAGGGAAGGCTTCGCACATTGAAGAGAACCCCCAGGAGAAATGGGTGCACCTACAAATACAAAGTCAGAACAAGGATTAACCAAGGGCGAACCAGCGGATCAAGAAGGTGAGGCCCAAGACAACTGAGCACCACCACCACCTTTCTCTGCTTAAGTACATAAAATTGACTGCCAAGAATATCCCTGATACTACCAAGAAGCCTGGCCCCAGACACAATCCAACGAGCTTTACGAGAACTAAGAACCGCATCGTCGTATTCTCTCTCTTCATCTGACGACGGCACCAGAAGCAAGCTCCACCTTTTTTGAGTAAGGGCATTACTTCTTCCTTCTTGTACACCTGTAGAGAAAGCATAAGAAATAGTAACTAGTGAACAAACTGGGAAATGGCCATAACGGTCGGCTGAGAAGGTGATACGGGCCCGCTAGAACCCACATTTCCCCCATCTACCAAGAGTAGCCCAACAAGCTCCCACACACGTCTTTTAAACACAGGAGGAGGAAGAACCTCTACGAGATCGATCTTCAAATGGTAAAGCATGCCCTGCACTACAAGAAAAAGACCCTTTTACGACGTGCAAACCACGACACTCGTTGATTTATGTTACGCAAAAGAGAGTGACGTTAAAAAAAATGTCATCTCTTCAAAAAATTTAAGCATAGGAGACACGCATTATTGCGTGCCCTTAAATTAGCGTCATAAGAAAAAAAAATTAAAAACATGATGGGCGCTGTATCTTAAGTGGGCGTCCTCTAGAAGTGTCGCTTTATAAATTTAATGAAAGGCGCGTTTAGTAGATTAGGGGAAAATGAAATCCCAAAATTTTTGAGAACCCGCTTCTTTTTTATCCTCCACTTTTGTTCTCAGTTTCCCTCTTGCCCTAATTACGATTCTCCTTCTTTCCCCCTCCAGAGAGTGACTGTCGGCTTGCCCTAGTTATCGACGCTCCTTCCTTTCCCTCTTGCCCTAATTATCGACGCTCCTTCCTTTCCATCTTGTCTCTCTCAGTCGCTACCTACGGTTTTTATTGAAAGTTTGAATCGATTGACTGAGGTAACCAAAGGTCAAGCGAACCGGGAAAGGGTTTTCAGTGAAATCTATTATTACTCTTTGAAATCGGATCCAATCCTACCTTCTCCCCATCCTTCTTGTCTCTATCAGTTGCTACCTAGGGTTTTTCGTGAAAGCTTGAGTCGATTGACTATGGTAACTAAAGGGTAAGCGAACCGGGAAAGGGAAGCAATAAATCCAACAGTCACTCTCAAATCGATTCTACTAGACAAGGTTTCAATTTGGGGCTCTCTACATTCTCATCAATTCTACTTTCATTCAAGCTTACATTGGTTATTTTGGTATCCAGTAACCGAACCTTACATTCCCATCAATTCCACTTTCTCTCTCTGAACAAAAATATCTCATATTCTCTAAAAGCCCTAAACTAGCCACCGCCGGCTACCACCTCCACCATCGTTGTTGTCGTCCTACTTCCCAGATGGTCTGTGTGTGTGCGTGGCGAACAGAAAATGGGAAAGAAAAGAAAAAACGAGCAGAAAGAGAGAGAAGAGAGTTTAAGGCTGAGGGGAGGATGCATCGGAGCTGTGGTACTGTTCTTAACGTCTTTTTAAAATACACTAACCTTATTATGGGCTTGAAGAAAAAAATGATCGTTTCCTTTGTTTTGCAGTTCTAGATGATATGGGTTCACCCAGATATGGTTTAGAGAAGTTTACGTTCATCTCTGAAGATCACAATCATACATACCTTATTTTGAATTTCTCTCTCTCTCTCTCTCTCAAAACATTTCCTCTCTTCTTCTTTCTAAAACCCTAGCCTATCATCATTGCAGAGGAATTTTCGTTTTGTTTTCCAGCATCTGCGCTGGACCAGACCAGTTTTCACTTGACCAAGCTTTGAATTGGAAGAAAAGAGTTGTGGTATTCATGGTGTGTTCTTGACAAAAGTTGCGAAATTATTAAGGTAGGCCGATTCTCATTGATAAATTCGAGGTATATGTATGATAAGTACAATAAATGAAATGATAATACGATTATACATGCGTTATAAGTTCAATTTTGCGTTATAGATTGACAAGAGGTGGAATGTAAAACCATGATTTTGACCTAAAATACTCAAATATGTGAATTTTTCATTAGTACAAATTAGATGGTTAAATTAATCGTTTATGATGATGTATTGACATTGAATGTCCTGTAACTAGGCTGTAGCCTTAGAAAGAATCCAACACAAATGTAGCTATTCCTGTAATACGTTTTAAAGGTCTATCATAGGGCCAACCAGCGGATCCAGAGCTCAGCAAGTTATGGGGATGGTGGAAGGTAAAGAAGTGGACGGGCCATATATTAAACCGCCTCTATACCCGGTGAGTAGTTAGTCACATCATTTAGATGTTTCTTTAATTAAATTGTTTTTGGCTGGCTTTCAGACATGTATTTATTGTCTTCTTGCTCAAGTTTTTACTTTTTACTATTTTCTCAGCTTTGGAGATTTAAAATTGAAAAACCTAGAGAACAAAGCTTTTGCACAACACTTCCTGAAGAACTACGCGGGAAAATTTTTGGAATGTCATCTCAACTTGTTGAATGCGCTGCGTATGGGTGACTATTTACCTGACAGAGTTTCCAACCTTATTTTGCAATACTTGAGCAACAGGTCTGTTTAATTTTGTAGTAATCCATGATTTATATATCAGAAGTAGTAACAGGTAATGCTGGTTCTCGGTTTTAATAAAAAAACGAGACTTTTTTTGTTCTGTTGCAGGTTCTTGATGGTTCTCCCTATTCTTCTTCTTTCAATCTCGAGCTTGAAATTGAAAACGAAGCAGCAGGTGGTTCAAAAACTTCTCCATGCTTAGCAACATCTATATATATGGATATTTTAGTACATACCTGACATATACTTGTTTTACAATTTAATCAATAGTGTGAAAAGAGCTGGTTCAAAAACATCTCCATGCTTAGCAACATCTATATGGAGCAAGTTTAGTAAATTTTTATGAAGTTACACATTTGACTCTTAAATATCAAACACCGACTCTTTTAGGACAAAAAAGTGATAATATTACCTTTCAAACATTCACCCTGAATAAACCTAAATCATAAAATTTATTAAACTATTAGTATCTTTAATGAAAAATATATATTTATAAAAAAACTTACATCATGACGATCAGCTAAGTCAGCTAGACACCTCCACTAGCCCAAATTTTGTCTATAACACCAAAAACTACCCTCCATATTTTGGCATCAAGTGTAGTAAGTACCTAAAATGTATATACAAATGAAAATCAGAAAATGAATTTAGAAAAGAA
Source organism: Lactuca saligna (assembly GCF_052625555.1). Lineage (NCBI taxonomy): Eukaryota > Viridiplantae > Streptophyta > Magnoliopsida > Asterales > Asteraceae > Lactuca > Lactuca saligna. The sequence continues at coordinate 135,959,026 of NC_136423.1, read as the reverse complement.
AAGGGAATTTTATAAATTTACTTCAAACCCCAAAAGACAAGTTACATTTGCTTCTTTGGTGTTCTTTTAACTACATCACATTGTTGTTTAGTGCTATGCGTGTACATTATATAGCATGGTAGAAACAAGTAGGCTCCTCTGTTGTAATGGTCAATGAAAAGGAAAAAATGGAGAAATTTTCAGGCTACAATGATGTTTATATTGGTAAAATGACAATTATACCCTATGATCAAATTTATCATTTAAAAAATATTAAATAAAGCCCAATCTTTTTTCCAGCAGACGTTTAAATCTCTCAGGATTTCAAGAACTCATGTCATTATCTCATGTGGATTTGCTGGAATCTTCAAAAATCAACCAAAAAAACTTGTGGATGACACTATCTATTGACTATATTAATATATATAATATAATGTAAAAGACATAGTTTCATTATGCACACCTGCATTCCAACTTGCCATTTTCTTTCACCAGGTAAGGTAGGCCTGACTGAGTTATTTCTAGTAAACATGTTCATTGTAGCTCTGTATGGTATGTTATCTAGATGCATGGTAGCAAGATCACCCTCCTGCACCAGATTATAGCATTCTTCTTTAACTTTGTTTCTTAATAGAAGATTACACTTTCAAGACTCTTCTTAGGGGTTGTTTCTTTTTTTAGTTAATCTGGACATAATGAGTTAAGGGGTTAAGTAAAAAAAAAATCTAGCTTAAAGAATTATAACACTAACCATCTACCTTTTTGCCCTGTTATTTATTTCTTGCATTTAATCTTTAAAATTACCCTTTTGCCATTGTCATCAATGCAGATGCAAAGTTCCTTTTTTTTATATAAACATAAAATATATTACAAATCTGTAAGCAGGAAAATGAAAATGACGCACCAGATTCTCTGCAAGTTCAACTCCAAAATACCCACTAGCAACACGAGACTGGTTATCAAAGAGCTGATAATACGCAACTGTTGCCTGAATGATACAATTAGTTTTTAGTTATAAAAACAACCAAAGATATAAAAGGACTTTATACAAAATATATCAAGGAAAATAAAAACAGATACATCATATGGTATTTAGGTTTGAACCACCCTATGCAGATCTGCCTGAACCACCCTGACCTCCGTCCGTCGAACAAAAGAAGCTCAGAGAAGAGAGATAACACAATAAGGAGCTCTAATTCTCATCCTGTTGATTTTGATTTCGTGTTTGCTCATCATAATTCATATAAGGAACCAATGAAAAAGCTGTCTAATCTTGGCAAACTCGTTGTCGGCACGAATGTATGATATGACCTATTGAATGTGATCAACGTTACATACTCTACAAAGGTCCACTTCCTCTAGATATCGAATTTGACTTGCAGGTTATTTGGTTGTTTGGTCTTTTAATTAAACTCACTTTCTTTTATTTCTTATTTAAAAATTGTTGTATTAATAATTGAAGAGGAATGTACGTGTAGGATTTGTTTGGTGATTTACGTCCAAACATGACTCGTTATTCCACCATTGAAGAAGCTGATGCTACTCTGGTTCAGCTGGAGGAACATGAACGGTCAGGTGAGAAGCACCACACAGAGCAGGAAAAGCCAAGAAGCATGTCGGGCAGCTCCTCCACGGTCAATGGTCAGGTTGTTGTTGCAAATGGTATGGAAGAAGAAAACGGTGGGACCCATCATGAACTGGAATCTGACAGTGCATCTCAGGGCAGCACCATGGATCCAGAAGATTGCAGGACAACATGTTCATGTTGATTTTGTTTTTGCATTGCGTTCTTTTGTTGAATCCTGCGAAGTTAAAATGCACAACTAGTTTAACTGATCTTCTTTTATATTGTGCTTTCTTTCTTTCTTTCACACATATACAATTTATTTAAAAAACCTATCTTTACATATCATCTCCAATGCAAAACCTTTTTTTTTTTTTTAACAATTACATGTGTATCCGCATCTATTTGAAATATTGTTTGAAGACCCCTTATCTAATTTGTTGTTTTTGAGCACATGTCATTTGATATTGATCATGTATGTAGTTCTAATACAAAAAATGTTCAATTTGTTTTTGCATATTTAAAAAAATAGATTTATTACTCAAATTTAACTAAGTTTAAAAAATTACTGAAATGGTTGGATAAAATACCAAAAAACGTTTTCCACTCCAATTGTCAACAAAGACTTGTTGAAATAGTATAAAATAACCTTCCATTGGAGATGCTCATAACAGAAAGATTGGAAGTAGAATCCTGTATGTACTAAAAAGATATGAAAGTAGCTATGAATGTATGATGTTATAATAAATAAATATATAAATGGAAGCATGTGGCTACATAGTCAGTTGTATATATGCAGAAAAAGAAGTTGTACTGATTCATGGCTTACATTACAACACATGGTTTGTTTTCAGATTTTTTTTTTCAAGCTAATAAATGAAGTTGAAAATGCGGGTCTGGTGTTTACACTTGAGACAATTGTTGACAAGTTTGGAGAGGAGATCACCCTATGCTATTGGCTTGTGCCAGAGTCTGGTGATGTGTTTTTCCAATTTGAAATGTGAAGTTGCTCCATCCCATTATAACTTTAACAAATTTTTATGTGAATTTAGGTTGCTGCATTTTGGAAGTGTGTCAATAGCAACCTACTTTTAGTGATTTGTTTAGTATATCAAACTTTCATCTCTTCCTACTAAGTCAACATTGAAAACAAAAACAAAATCACATTTTTCATTGTTTTAAATGGATATATTTTAGCTCCCAAGATTTTAGAAGGTTATCAATTTGTTTTCTACAATTATAACATTTTTTTAATAATTTTCAAATCTTGAAATGATTTGTTTAACCCTTAAAACACAAAAGAATATGATATGAAATTACCTTCTGCTCAAGCTTAACCTTCTTTCCTTCCCCAAGAATCTCCTGTAAAGTGTGAAACTTTACACATACAACATCAAAACACTTCATGTTGAAGTTGCAAGAAACAAATAAATCGAAGCATCACTTGTGGTCTAATTCAGATTCTGGGACAAAAAGAGTCCAAAGAGTCCTAGGGGTATTTTTGGAATATTTAGTTTTTCTAACTTTTATGTGTAGTCCACTAGTCCTAGGGGCTACAAAAGGTGCTGGTGTTAGTGATGAAAGACAAGGTTTATATTCAAAAAGTGTTGTAGAGCTAACAAATGGTTCTTGCAACATTATCAGCAAGATGCAAGTAAAGACTTGGAGTTGAATTTGGCTAAGTCATTCTTTAGTGAGATGGGCCAATGTACAACTGCTTATCCATATAATCAACTGCTTGGATTATTAGTCTTAAATTATGAAAGGCAAGATACAACTTTACTTAGTTGGAAATTGATATACATAGTAGATTAGATGCAAATTTAGTTACTGTAAAAAATAGAATTGTATGACATTAAATTTTATGCAATAGATTGTATTTTTTGTATATGATATTTTATTTCTATTATGAGACATTAAATGCAAATTTAATTTAAAAATTAATAAATAAATAAATATATTTTTTTAGAACATTTAAAATTATGATACGCAAAAATGTGTGTCATCTTCATTTATGACATGGCTTTTCTTGATACGGGTTTCCTTGATACGCATTGTGTGTCATAAATACGCACGTCATAAGGTTACGACACGCAAATGCGTGTGGTCTTCCTTTATGACAGAGCCTTCCTTGATACGCATTGCGTGTCATAACCACACGTTGTAAATGCGCGTCAGAAATGCGCATCGTAAATGCGCGTCGTCTCTCTTTATGAGAGGGCTTTTCTTGACGCGCATTTGCACGTCGTGTAAGCGTTTTACGACGCGCAATGAGCGTCATAAAAGACTGTTTTTCTAGTAGTGCTGATAATGACCACACAGGGTCATCTCCAAAGAAATCTCAGCGTCTGCCACCTATGAAAGCAAACACCAAAAGTAAGATATCACAAGCCAACAAGATATCTTATCGTCACTCTAATTTAAAAAAAAATGGGGGGGGGGGGGGGTGGGGGAGATGAGTTAATACCGCATCTCATGACAAACATCTGCACAAACATCTTGCGAGCCCTCCAGGTGGCACTCGTACCGGCCGCGGCAAGAATAAAGTCTTCCCAGTTTTCTCCACAGACAGTAATACTCCCAAGCCATTTGCCGCGAGTTAGGTTGCCCCCAAAAAACTAGGGAAGACGGTCAGAAAAGTCTAGTTTCCTATGATACCCATGCCCCACAAGGTTCTGGTTGAGCCAAAGCCATTGCCTTTGCCAGTTCTTCATCGAAGTATCCAGCTTAGAGAGTAGCTGGTAAATGACTCGTTGCTTAGCTAGGGCACGGATGTCGGAGTTCATAGATGAAAAAAAAAGTAACTGAAAACTCAGTAGGTGCGAATGCGACCCAAAGAGTGACAGATCAGTTCAAAACCGATGATCTTGTTGATAACGCTCGGGGTTAACTCGTTGATAGTAAAATTGTAATGTAGCACGATCATATCGAAAAATTCTGATGTCGGCAGGTGCATCCCCGCTTCAAACAAAGGAATATGAACCACAACTTTCACTGGAGGACGATCGTAGATTGATACTCCCTTCGCCGGAATCATTACACCATGCTCTGGTAAGAAACCAAAGCGACCATGTAGAAATTGGAACTCCTCCGCAGTAGGGACTCTACCGTAACGGCCCATTATCGAGGAAAAAATAAGTGATCAGAAAGAAAAATTCTTAGAATACCCAGACAGATACAACGTGGGTGAAGAAGGTAAGGGAGAAAGGTCTTGGGAAAAGGTGGTATTTTAAAGAAAAAATTGGTGTCATGAGCGGTCTCACGGTGAATCTGATACATTACTGGCATTGTCTATGGCCCGTCAAATGATAAAACTAATCCCAGGTATATACATGTCAAGATATAGGCTTGAATAGTGATGCTGTCATACTGACGCATACGCCTACAAGCCTAAGGACTTATTAACGTATCCCTCTACGAAAATTCAAAAGGAAAGTCAAACTGACACCGGGCTTGGTCTGGTTAGAACCCAGTCTACAACCATATCCGGGTTGTCACCAACAAGAGGGGCGCTGATAAGGTGGTTAACGTGCAGAGCCACGCCTTAACCCCTTCTCCGTAAAATCATACCCTAGAAAATGTGGGACCAATTAGAGAGTCACATTCACTCATTAGACGATATCCACGATCTGCGTGAACATTTGGAAGATCTCCTTCCAACTAGTGGGAGAAATAGGAAAAAGACGTGACGGAGGACCCTCCAGTATGGGTCCGCCACATCGCACCTCACGAGAGAATCCTCGATAGAATCAGTTGAGAGATAATCCTTTAAGACATGTATAAATGGAACCTTCTTCCTCACGAAGAGGGGACAAAATTCTCTCTTTTCTGTAATAACTTACCATCTCTCTTAGATCTCACACTAACTAAATCATCGAAGCTTCGTCTCGAGGACCCCTCCTAGACGTCGACTAACAATATCTATCATGTTTTGTACTGTGATATCAGGGGATGTCATTTCATCAAGATTCGTCGATAATCTCGACCCATCCATTCTCCGACATATCACAACACTATCCGAGCAAAATTGCATTGTGGCTTGCAAGAAGACCGCTTTGGAAGATCATGTGGCCACACTGGAAGGCCAAGCGGAGTGACTTGAAAATGAAGTGCGTTCTCTAACTTGAGGGAAGGGTGTTTTAGCGAGTGAGTTGGCCCGGTGCCAACGTCAACTGGCCCGTCCCTGGGTTGACGGTAATGTTGCCCGAGGAAGCTAGCAATGGATGTTGGAAAAGTGGTGGTCCACTTAATTGATAAGGTTCTCGAGAGTGCGTAATTTGCCAGCAGGATCCAAGGTGTTCAAAAGGCGTGTGAGGCCCTTGGGCTTGAAAAGGGAAGCAGTTAGTTGGTCGCTCCACAACTTTTGGAGAACCTGAAGCCTCGGATCCTGTCCACTTCTCGAGAAGAGCCGAAGAGGTGGATATTTCCTCTTCGTCCCTTGCTGAGACAGACTTTGCAGGCCACTTTCATTTGGAAGAGCTGGATTAGGACAGCTTCTTCCTGTTTTGTCGTAGGCTAGGTCTAGGAAGCTCTTCCTCAAACTCTAGGGACGGATCTTTGTTTGTCCCTTTTTGTTCATTTTGTAATGTATCTGCACTCCCTTGTATTATATGTACAATAAAACATATTGGTTGTCAATAACCAAGAACTGTGTATTTTGATTTGAACTTTGTATATAAATGCTTTTTTGTATTTTGAAGTAACTTGTGATATCTTTAGGCTAGGGTTATTCAGCATTTCTACTGTAATTCTTTTTTACACACTTCCTTACTCTAGGGTATGTGTTAATTAGCTTAGTGTGCGTGTTGGACGTTGTGTATCCACTACTGTTGACATATATGCTTTCAATAATTTTTGACTAGTATACTTAGTCGGGGTTTTTACGTTAACTCATGAAATATTAGCCTATGTTCTTGGCTATGCTCTGAGGTTTAGCTACCTGTGTTTTGGACGAGATCGTCACCTTAAGACCTTTTACTGTCTGATTTCTAGGGGAAAGGTTATGAATCTTTTTAAGTGCCATCAATTAAAATTTGTACATTCTCAGCTCTAAGATGTTATTGGCAAGTTTTAGGTAAAGATTATGATTCTTTGAGACCTATGGTTAAAGTTTTGCATAGATTTTGCTCAGGTAGTGTAGGTGATCAGTTGTTGTTGCTACTTGGAAAATATTGTCGTAACTAGAGAAATTCTATATTTTTTGGAGTCTAAAGTCTACCTAGATACTAATAAATTCACAATTTAATAGTCTAGGTTAACTATTGTAATTTATGTGGAAATAATGAAAGTAGAAATTTATTAATATGAAAAATATAAGGTCAAAAACGAAGTATCAAATAAACTCATTTGGGATGAACCAAGTGATAGATATTTTAACAAGGAGTCCAAAAATATAAAGAACTCCCAAATCCGAGTTATAACGAATGAGTTATGACCAAACGAAGACCCACGACAAAACCGACAAAACACTGTAAGCGTAAAAATTAAGTTTTCTATAAAATAGTTTGTAGCCTTAACTATCTAAATCAAAGTTGTAGTATACGCTAAACCATGAAAGTATGTAAAAAGAACGTTCAAATCTGACTTCGTATTAAGAAGCTATGATTTTTCTATATTTCGGAATAGCAGTAGACAAATAAAAACTCGAAATAAAGATCGAGTGATTTTTAGCCGACACAACCAAAACGAGAGTCGAAGGTCTCGTGAATAGTAGTACAACGGTAAAAATACAGACGAAAATGAACTTTAGACGAAGAAGTTACGAATTTTTAACGGATTTTCTTGTCCCGATTTGTTAAAAATAATAATATTAAAAATAAAGTCAAAATTAGTCAACAAAGTCTGAACGAGAGTTGTTGATTATATTCTCACCTACGCGTTGTCACACCCCCAAACCAGAACGGCGAAATCGTTCGAGAGTGAATGACTTCATGTAGTATCGTAACAATTGAATACATAGTAAAGAAAGCAATACAAACATCATATATATAATTTAAAAGTTTACATTGTTGAATGGTACTTGTTTCAAAAGAAATTACAATATGATGTTTAAAATAAAATTGAACTAACGCCGCAACGTCCCTTCTTCGAAAGCTGCAGTTTACATGTATTACAGAATCCCTGAGAAATACAAGTGGTTTTGAAAGAGTAGGTCAGCATTTAAGCTGGTGAGTTCATAATTATTTAGTGACAATGTTTATATGAAAAAGAATGAAAATCGTTTGTTCATGTTTAATGTTCCAAGAAAATCCCATATTTTCTACTATAGTAGATGGTAGTTTGATTGTTGCAAAACTGTAATGAAATAGTGCTTTTCATGCCTAAAATAGTAGTTTTATATGTAAATCGTTATGGCATTTGAAAAAAAAACCCCGTACATTGATGTGTTTTAATACTCCATGTGATTCTTATAACCATGCTACTTGACGAGGATGCCTATATCAACGTTCTTCAGGCGTTGGAAAGTTGTGACGTTTGTCACCCCAGGCCTACCGGCCTAACTGTAGCTAACAGTTTAGGTGTGGGATTGTCAATCCCGTATAGATCTATACACAAGTATCACGCTCCCCCTACAAAGGATTATGGTATATAATACATGACTTAAAATGCATAATCGAAAGTACGTGAAATGTATCACAAAATTTAGTATAAAGCAGATTTACGCATGAAAATGTCCATTTGTTCTTGTATATGAAAATATCTCTTTGATATAGCATTCCTAGTAAGTAAATGTTCATGATTTTTTCGTAACTATACCTATTATAGTTTTCAAAGTGTGTTTTGTTCATATAGTAAACACTAGTGTAATGCTTACTCGTTATGTAAAGTATAACACTTAAAGCGACATAACTGATCACATATACTTAATGTAAAAATGGAGCATTATATTCGTACATATATATATACACACACACACACACACACACACACACACACACACACACACACATATATATATATATATGAACACGTTTTATTTCGACAAGACAAGGTGTTATCAAAAATATATATATATTTCATAGGAGAGTACTCATGTAGTAGTTCATGAATCACATATGATTACTTAGATAAAAAAGTTTATATAGTAAATCTTTAGTTTACACACGATAATAACCGCGTGTTTACTTGCATTCCCCCCCCCCCCCCCCCCCCCCCTTAATATTGTATAAAAGCATTTATCAAACATTTAAAACCATAGTTTATAGGGGTATGAACTCACTTGAAAGATCGAAGAAGGCGAGATGAAAACCAAGCAGAACTTAGACATGAGAAAACGGATTTTCTCGGGATTCTCGGGAATCTCAGGAGCACAAATGACCTTCGGAACTTGAGTATGGAAACCGAGGCTTCGGGATATCACGTGCACGAAAAACGAGGCAAAAACACAAGAAAGATGAGAGAAAATGAGAAATTTCCCAGAAACCATCGCATCCCTTTTATAGGGGCTGGGAACCACCTCGGTACGCTAGGTGTACGCGGTTACGCTGGGCGTACGCGTGCGTCATGCGTGACCGCATCCTCGATTGCCTCGGAGCTCGGATAGGACAAGGCAGCTTCACATAGGGGCGACGTAGACGATCCGAGGCCTAGTCCTCGAGTAAACTAGGCTTAACTCGGATTGGCCCGGTGACTCCCCCTTCGGATAATACCGAAATTTGATTTAACTTTATATTTTTATTAATTAGTAAACTAAAAAAATTCATATATTCTTCATACGAACTCCGTTTTCGATGTTCTTTATATCCACGCGTAGGTGAGACTACGCTCTACAACTTTTGTTTAGACTCCGTCAGCAAATTTTGAAATTATTTTTATTTTTTATTTTTAAAAGGTCAGGGTAAGAAAAGTTTGTTAGAAATCCATAACTTCTTTATTCGATGTCTGGTTTTGCCAAACTTTTTTTTTTACCGTTGAAAAACCATTGTCTAGACCTTCGATTCTCATTTAGGTCATTCCGGCCAAAAGTCGCTCGATCTCTGTTTTGAGTTTTTAGCTGTCTATCGCTATACTGAACTTGGAAAAATCATAACTTCCTCATACGAAGTCAGATTTGGAGGTTCTTTTTATGTACGCTCACGGTTTAACGAATTTTAGAAGTTTTTGGCTCAAGAACCGAGAATTAATGAATAACCGGGAATTTTCGCGTGGTCAGCACCCGGCCACGTCACCTCGTATGTGAGACTGACCCCCCCCCCCCCCCCGGTGTCCGTCTCTGATTCGACTGAAGTGTGGCCCTATGAGAAGCAGACTCGCCTCGCACACCTGCCTTGCTTCACCTTCTGATGCGTGGCTTCACGGTGGTAGCCTCCAGATTCGCCTCATGTCCCCCTCGCCTACGAGCCGCGTGTCCTGCTGACTCCTCTCTTCTTAACCAGCTTCTCACCCCTATATAATGGTGCTATATCTTCCGACTCCTTCACACTTTTTACTCTAAATTTCACATTTTTCACACTTTCTACCCCCAAAAACTTATTTACAACCCCCTAAAGCCCCAGTATCATATTCAACACTTAAAATATATCACGAGACACAAGAAGTCAATAAAAAAGAGAGTCTTTCGGTTTCCAAATCCGAACCCTCGCAGGCCCTCTTTCCAGAAATAAACCTTTCCTAGCAACGAAGTGCTACTCAATTCTTCACTACTATCAACCGAGTTCATAACCCTATATTTTCACTATTTTTATAATGTTTTAAGGGGAAATACAAGTAAAATACAAAGATTTCTTGTATTAATAAAATAAATTTGATTATTTAGTTTATGATTATTATAAAAAAACTATTTTACGGTTCGTAATTTATTACAATAACAAGCAACTAAACTATAATAGGTATAGTTTAGAGAACACATTCTTTGGTTTCAAGTTTCAAAACACATAAACATAGTATAATACAAATAGAATAAACATATAAAACAATCACACTAAACAAATGGAATACTTTAGTATGAAATAAACATATAAAACAATCATCAGAAAACAAATGAAATACCTTACTATGAAATAGAAATATAAAACAATCATTAGAAAACAAATGAATACTTTACTACATCCAAAACTATATTTTATATAGTTTATTAAACTTATTTTTTTTCTATAGTTATTACAAATTAACTTCTTACTATCCTACATATTATCAATATAGCTTTTGTGAGAGTCACTTCAAGTACTTATTTAAGTATACAACAAAAGTCCTGAAATTATAACCAGAGTCTCTTGGAGAGAGAGCGTAACATTTGTGTATAGATCTATATGGAACTGACAATCCCGCACCAGAGCTATTTGAAACAGCTAGGTCGGCAGACCTGTGGTGACAATTGTTGTATCATATTTCGACGCCTGAAGAACGTCGTGTTTCAGGCGAGACTTAGGTCATCAATCATGGTTATGATAACTCACAATTTGGTATTGAATAATATGTATACAACTTCACATATTTTTATAATAATAAAACTATAAAGGGTAAAATCTTAATATTTACAACTTTGTACAAGTAGAAATACATGATACTATTCAAATACAGAGAAAACAAACTTTTTATTGTTTTATGGGGATTTAAAACTATACTATTTTCAAATACAAATACATATACAACAGAAGATATAGGATTTTCTGGGTGAACATATTTACATTACAGAAAAACAAATGAAAGAATATTTTCATTTCATACTTATCAACTCACCAACTTAATTGTTGACACTCTTTACAAAACGAGTTGTATTTTCGGGAAATCATTAAACAAGTATTGAATGGTTTTGAGGAAGACACAATATTATATTATTATGTTTGTAAATTATACTTTTTGGTGTCAAATATATAATCATTTGAACACATATGTAAAGCTATATTTTATTAATGTAATGAATGTTGTACTTTGATTACTATTGTGCATTGTTGTGATACTACACATGGCGTCCTCTACCCCCGAACGTTTCCACCGTTCAGGATTGGGGGTGTGATAAACATGTACAACCTCTTTACTTGATATTTTTGTAATTGGTTACATAGAATTCTATAAAGCTCTTTCAAAATGAAAATTATATTAGCTCTTAAAAAGGAAACACACAAAATATTAGAATCTAAATGTATAAGTGCTAGGGCACGGGCCTGGCCTTTGCGTCGGCACTTACAGTATGGTTATCATGTGCAGAGTGTGACCATACTCCCTTTTCTCATCCATCGCTTTATTTTGAGTCGGGTGCTCCATTGTGACTACCTTGTCATGGTTGTGCATCCTTTTCTTATATTCGCCAAGTGTTTTTGATAGCTTGGGGTTCCTGTCTGCCTCCACCACCGGGTCTTGCTGTGGAAGAGCGGAATTTTGTCCTCCATGTTCTGCAAGCCCTCACACTTCCCCTTCCCCTTGGCCCAACATGTGTTGCGATCGTGGGAAGAGTCTCCTCTCGGCTGGGTGAGAAAGTCACCCGCTCTTTTCTGTGCGCCTATCAATCTTGTGTTTCACATGGTTCTTCAGGGTTTTGTTTTGTTCGTCATAGACATTACTTAGTTCTATTATACAATAAAGCTTGTGTGTTAGAGTGATTGACACTCCGTCACTATATTTTTGGTTTCTAGCTCTAAGCTTCTTCATCCCAAAGGGTTTTGGTTCATCTTTGACACGGGCAAAGATCCGGTTCGAGTCTCGAATCATTCTTTGTCTAGGCATTGCTTGTCCATCAATTGTAAGCCATACTAACGCCCTTGCCCGTGGGTAGGCATTCCGTTGCTTTATGACTTTTGCTCGGTGCTCTGGCTGGACCATCTTTGGGTCATCATTTGTTTCTTTTCGTGGAAGAGATGTTGTGAATTGTCTAAACACATATTTATGTGTTTTCCTTGACTCGTTGACCAACATTTGTGCTATTTCTGATCTTCCCTGTCGATTCTCTACCTTCTTGAAACCTTCATTTTAACACGATTTGATTTCTTGCTTTGTTTCTTTTTGGACACTGCATTCATTATCTGGTCTGGTTGCTATAAGCGTTATTGGTTCGTCGCTTCTGCTGAATTTAAGAATGCCCTGGAGAGTGGACAGAATCGTTTGTAAATGGAAAAGTGCAGGTCGGACCTGTAGGATATTGTGTTCTATTGGATAGTCAACAACCCAGAACTCGAGTACCCTCTTTACCTTTTTTGTTCCATCATTATTGACTAGTGTAAATAGGAGCATGATTGTACCTGCTGGCCAGATGCCATGACCAGTGAACCCAACTAGGAGGCCCTGTTGTGGTGGCTGGAGGTACTCTTTCCACTCAATTGGAAACTACCAAAAGCAGTGCTTAAATATTACGTTGACCATGCTTTCGTTATCGATGTATACATGCTTAACACGGTTATGGCTAAGAAACCTTATAATGTGCAACAGGTTGTTCGAATCCCAATGTTCTGCTCTGGGATCACTCATTAAAAAAACAATCTTAAGCATGTTTTGATTGTACACCATCTCCCTGGCTTGTTAGCTTTGATGATTGTTGGGTGAACCCCGGTGATGGTAAGTATCTATGGCCTCTTATCGTGGTCCTTTTCCCCCATCCTTTTGATTTTTAGACTGGTGTTTGTCCTCATCAAATTTTGCTAAGATCTTTTGCAATGTCAACTATGTTTCCAACAAGTTGCTTCTCATCTATCTCCCTTTTCAACATCGTGAATTCAGTGGTATTATTAGTTTTGCTTTTTAAATATTCACAGAACTTGGTCTTGTCTTTGCGCTCCTTTGATGGAGTTTTGTTGATTGCATGGACATCTACATGAGCATTCGTATTGTCATCTTTATTGAATGACATGTACCTCTATGACATGTGTCTAGAGTGGCGATTGTGTTTCTACTGGTTACCGTCTTCCCTCTCCTATTGTGCTAAACTCGATTGGGATGCCCCCTTCTCTTGTTTGATGTGTGCATTGGCTACAACTTTGAGATTTTCCTCCTTTCGCTCTTCCCCTTCGATTTATATTAGGTATTTTTCCACACAGAACTTGAGCTCGTCCTTAGATCTGGGGACTGTCCCTTGCATTTTCTTAGATAGGGGCCCAGGAAGCAGACCTTGGGTGAAGGCACCCATCACCAAGAACTCTTCATATCCTGGGGCGTTCAAGGTAGCTAGCGTGAATTGATTGTAATAGTCACAAATCGACTCTCCCTTTCTTTGCTTGCACGCTATCACAAAGTTGGCGTCTCCTTTTCCTTTCCTCAACTGCATGAACTTATTGAGGAAAAGGTATTTCAAGTGCTCAAAATTTGAAATATTGTATGGCCTCACAGACTTAACCCACTTGCCTGCGTTTCCAATTAGGCTGCAGGGGAAATAGGTGCAGGTGAAGCGATGATCCATCTTGAGAGATGTCATCGTCCACTCATAGTTGTCGATGTGGTCATCTGGGTCAGTAGTGTCATCGTATTTTGGGATGTTCGATATCATCACAATGTGTGGAATCTTGTATTGTAGCAGGTTATGGTTGTAATTAGAGCTTGCACTTCACATAGGGTTGTCCATGTAAGAGTACAACATACTGCCATAGGCCCTATGTTGCTGCGCCTGGTAGGGGCTCGGTACATCTGGTCGTGCATGGCTGCCGGCGAGATGTATGGTTGATGTTGTTGCAAGTTAGGCTACGATCCAAATTGAAGGAATGCGTATTGCCTTGTTGGGTGAACTATGTATAGGTTTGCTCTACCGTACTGTTGCGTGGACGGGTTGTATAGTTGAGCAGTCGCCATGAAGGGGTTGAATTCTGGTGCTACTAAGAAATGGATACTTGGTCCATAGAAGCTGGATTCCTAGTTAATCGAGGTCTGCACACCTGTGACTTGCGGCTGAGACACTGCTAGGATTGGACCTTGAGCCTATTGTACGAAAGGATTGAAGACCAGTGGTTAATGTACGAAAATCGGTACATGGGGCAAGCCTTCCATGGTAGCATGTGGGTAAACCATCAATGAATATTGTGATTGCGGTTGAAAATTGTCAGGGATTCAGGTTCTGTTGGGTTTTGAGCATTCTAACACTCCTATGGTGTACATGCAACCCTAAATATCTTGGATACCTGTTTTCTTTATTATACATGCAAATATCAATTTTCAAGGAATTGTTCTAACTAGCATAATATATTTGACAACCCGAAATTTTCATTCGGACAAACTCTAAAGTCAATCACTTCAATTAAAGGTCAATTACATTTCCAATAATTGTTAGCCAATTTAAAAGTGCATTTGAGCGTTTTTAGTGTTTATTCTTTAAACGAACGAAGGAAATGAAGTACCGTCTCGGGTCTTGGAGTTGCAAAACCACACATACCACCCTAATAAGGAGTTCACGGCCAAGCTTTTATAGTTTGGGCCGTAAAATCCCTTGTGGCCATGAACTCATGCCTTAGGCATGAGTTTACTCCCCAAACTCCTCATTTCTTACTTCCCTTCTAGAGTTTAGTCGCCATTCTCTCTCAACTATCATCCCATTCTTCACCCGATCTTCCGAAAACGTAAGTGTTTCTTGACTTGATTTGTTGTTATAACCTAACATCTAGTAGTTATACATCATTTCGTCCATTCATTATTTATTTATAGCTAGATCTTCAAGTGTTCTTCAAAACACCAAGAACACACACTAGTGTTCTTGGACCTTAAACACCAAATCAAGATTCTATCTTGTAAGTACACTTTCCCTAGCTTCTTGTGTGCTTAATATGAACTTTACAACACTTGAAAAATCAGCAAATAACACAACAACGAAGGAGTTTACGACCAAGGATGTTCTTGGGCCGTAAACCCCTTTCTAGGTGGTAAAATGGACATTAGTCCCTTCCTAAGCCTTAGATGCCAACCTTGATCCTTCCTAGAATTGTTTAAGACCTTAAAAAACAATCAAAACATGTCCCTAAGAGAGTTTACGGCCATGAACACCAATGGATATGGTTGTTTGGCCGCAAACTCCACAAAGGAGCCATAATGTGCCCCTAATACTTTTCGAAGGCTTGGATTCGATCATGTGATGCCCAATCATGACTTCTTAGACCTTAAAACACAATTTGGCACTTAGTACCATGAGTTTACAGCCATAAACTCATGGGGAAATGTTCATGGGTCGTAAACTCCATAAGGGGGTGGTTCATGGGCCATAAACCATACAACCTTTAGATTCAACCCTTTGGTACCTATAACACTTGAATCAAAGTGTTTCCATGACCTAGAGTGTCTTAAAATTATTGATTAGTTGTTAATTGACTAACTAGATACAGATATGTTTATTATATGATAACTAGGACCATTATATGTGTTCAAGTCCTCACTTGACACCTAGCACCTTGTCCGACACATCCGAACAAACCACTCACTGCAGGTGAGTTCATACCCCTTAATTAACCTTTGAAATATTTTTAAATGATTTAAAATGCTTTATGGGAGGAATACAAGTTGAACCATGTTAGTTATTAGATCAATCACATATGATTAATAACTAACATGTAAATGGATTTTTCATGCTTTAAACTGTTTTACCAAACAAATGACTTCAAATTGTTTATCAAACTATTTTACACATCAAACTCTTTATCAAATTTACTTTTGTATACTAAACCTTTCTTGTACATTTTTTAAACTTATATATTTTTAAAACCATGTCTACTACATATATAGTTATATAAATAGGTTTGAAGGACTTAGGAGAGATAACCCACTTTACTTCCAAGTGTCGTTGAATCCTTAGTTATATATTATGTACATATGTATAGATATAAAGACTTTTATCTTAGTTCAGTACATTCAATCATACAAAAAAGTTTACTAATAAACTATAATAGGTATAGTTTAGAGTTATACTACTTACTACTTCTAGTTGAATGAAGAATACAAGAGTCAGTTCATTCATGAGTCATTACTTATTACTATGAGAACATATACAACTATACTAGAATGAGAACATATACAACTATACTATGATGAGAACATATACAACTATCTAGAATGAGAACATATACAACTATACTATGATGAGAACATATACAACTATACTAGAATGAGAACATATACAACGATATTATGATGAGCAACAATACATTACATATACAAGAATACGTTAACATAAATGTGATCCACTGTATCGGAGCATGCCTTCGTTGTCATGGCCCGAGTTGTAACCAGAATCTCCTGGAGGGAGAGCATGAGTTTGCGTATAGATCTATACTGGATTGACTATCCTACACCTTGCTGCTAACTACAGTCGGATCTGCAGGTCTACAGGTGCCAAACATCATAACTTTTAACGACTTACATTGTCGTGTTTTTCGTCGATAGTATGGTACAATTAATCACATAATACCTTGATATAAATCTGGTTTAAGGTAGTTAGTACATCAGTAGTTCCTATAACACAAAACTACAGTACTACATTAATTTACCCTTTACATTTATTTGGTGATTATTTCAATTAAACATTAATGTACAAACTATATTTTGATAATGATAGTTACACTTTGGAAAATTACACACTTTTACAAGAAACAAACATACAAAACAGTTGTGCCTTGGTAGAAGGCTACTTTTAGTAGAAAATATAGGATTTTCTAGGAGTTACAAACTTTTACAAACATTTACATACTTTTACTACAAACGTTTACAAACTCGTACTTCAAGAAACGGTTCAAACATTTTGATACAAACATAGACACTAAATACTTATGAACTTACCAGCTTTAATGCTGATAAACTCTTTCAAAATAACTTATTCTCAGGTCATCAGTAGACAGGTATCGATGCCACCTTTTGAGAAGATGGAGCGCATACATGACTCATCTTATATTTTGATTTATGTTTTGGTGTCTTATATACTACAAAACACACTTGTATTAAAATTATATATTTAATGCAATGAATGATGTTGTTTACTTGTTTGCTATTATACTGTGTTGTGATACTATACATGACATCCTCCGCCCCAGAACGTTTCCGCCGTTCTCAGTTTTGGGGTGTGACAGATTGGTATCAGAGCATTTTTTATAGTGAATTGCGTATATCAACCCATAAAAGATATACTAACTATAAACACATTGGGATTAAAACACTCTGACCAAGAGTATATATTTTTATATAATAAAATATTTATCTAAGTATACAAGTCAGCATTCATACTAAAATCAGTGTCACAATGACAAATACCAAAGTATTACGGTTGTTGAATATCACAAGTAAGCTCGGGGATGTATGGTCAATCCTAGGAGTGGCATAGCCTGACCAACTATGCTGGTCCGAGGAGTCATTAGCACATTCTCTAGAATGGTTGTGATATGGAAACAAGTCTAAAAACTTACCAACATTACTTCAATGAGAGCACTAGAACAGAACATGAGTTTAAAATACTATAGGAGTATTTTGTGTTACTATAATCACTTATCTGAGAACTACAAAGGTCTCTATCAAGTAGGTCAATAGTCATTAAGTGCATACGCTAAGGTATATGAAATTCAGGTGTTATAGACTCAGAATCTGTGATCTTTGCCTCACTTCCATTCCTTGTTTAGTTGTGGATTTGGAGTTAAGACCACTTGTTAGAAGGACTATCCTACTTCGATTTCATATAACTGGTATACACTACACAAGTATTGACATAACTGACAGAGATCAACTTATAATTATCTTAAGTAGTACGTCTATTTATATAAGATTCTTATACCCCTTTTCTCGTGTAGGTATCATGGCTGGACTCCATCATCATGGCGACTCGTACTTTCCACCCCATGGCAATGTTGGATGGCTTGAAGCAGAGTCCAATGATGACCATCAAATCCCTTTCGATGATCATCACGCAGAAGGATTCTCGGATGGATCTGACTCCGAGCCAGAAGTCAACAACCTACCCCAAGTAGGTCAAGCCCCAATTAACAACCCCCGACCGACGTTTCAGGGACCCACACCCTTGTGGGCAACAAACTTGAATCGCTGGAGCAGCAAGCAAGGTCAAACCTTACCCTACAATGGGGACTAAAGCCTCTACAACATAAGCAAGGGTGGCTCGGCTGATCGAGCCTTACCCATCATGGTTCGTAGAATTGCTCAGAATGTGGAGCAAGATCGAGCAGCCATCGGCCGAGTAGTGAAGATTAATACCAACACTGGTGTCAACACGGTCCGCATTCACCATCTCGAAGAGGAGATGGAAAGGACCAAAAGGACTAATCAGAATCTGTAGCAATAGCTAGCGTCCTCATGAGCTGAAGTCACAGAACTTCGAGTTCGCCAGAGGGCTCATGAACGACACCTCCAAGAAGTGGTCCGTCAGATGGAAGACCTTAGGGTTCGCCCGAGGAATTCCCATCGCCGTTAAAAAATGTCTAACGCATATTTTCTTTTGATTAAGGAATAGCCGTTTGTATTTGTGCTCTATGAAACACTTATCTGTAAAATATTCCTATCTTTCAGTACACTATCTAGTCTACTAAGCTGTGAAACATTTTCCCTCATATGGTTTGATGTAAGACCTACGGTTAGCTTGTTTTTCCCGAACTTATTTACATCAGTAATACCAGTAATATTGATAGTTATCTAATCTATGGAAAAAATTTTACTCTTGTGTTTTTCCTAGTCTTCTGCTATTTTGCTATTTCAAAACGTACACTCATTCAACTGTTGGACTATGGCGATTTAGCCCATGGAACACTCTCATTATGCTTACAATTGATTCTAACCACCATATACATTGTTTCTTTAAACTTATAGTTGAATAATGCCTCCTCGAAAATCAACAAGGCATAATCCTCCGCATCCTCCACCACCACCTCCTTCGGCAATCGATACCGCAACTCTGAATGCTGCAGTAGCTGCGGTAGTGGCAACTGCCGTGGCTCAATATCACTCCACTGATGCCAGTAGATGTGGGACCCCTATTAACTCTACTCAAGGTGAAATCCTTGTGTGCTCAAGAGAGTGCTCTACAAGGACTTCACTAATTGTAAGCCAAAGTCCTTCAAGGGGACTGGCAGAGTCATTGCCCTCTTGCAATGGTTCGAGAAGACGGAGTCGGTCTTCGAAATTTTTTCGTGCTCTGCTGCGAGCAAAGCCAAGTTTTCCGCGTGCACCTTTGAGGATAAATCCATGACATGGTGGAATATCCATGTCAAGTCACTCACTCTTGTAGTGGAAAACGACATAGGCTGGGAAACTATGAAAGACCTCATGATTGAGGAGTACTGCCTGAGGGGCGAGATCCAGAAGTTGGAATAGGAGTTGTGGAGCCTAACCATGAGGGGTTCCAACATAGTCACGTATACCGCCAAGTCCAATGAACTGGTGGCCCTCTGTCCCAACATGGTTCCCACCGAA
Source organism: Lactuca saligna (assembly GCF_052625555.1). Classification (NCBI taxonomy): domain Eukaryota; kingdom Viridiplantae; phylum Streptophyta; class Magnoliopsida; order Asterales; family Asteraceae; genus Lactuca; species Lactuca saligna. The sequence goes on along the minus strand of NC_136423.1, from coordinate 135,939,180 downwards.
GGGAAAAAGATCGAGAGGTACATCTGGGGGCTGGTGCCTTCGTATCAGGGAAATTTCTTAGCTTCACACCCTGCTACCTTCGACAGTTCCAAACGATTGGCACAACGACTCGTCGATCATGGATTCCAATCCCCATCATCAACAACAACCTTGGCCATCTGAGAACCCTCCAAACATGCTGACAATAAGCGGAAGTTCTGGGATGACAAGAAGAAACAACGAGCTGCTATAAAGCAGAAAGTCGTGGCGGTTCATGCTGCGATCAAGCCTACCGCTGCTACTCCAATAAGTCAGTATGCTAGAAGTTTGCCAAAGTGTAACAAATGTAACTTCCACCACAACGGACCCAGTCGTGAAATGCAGTGCTCTAACTGCAACAATAAAGGACACACTGTCCATTTCTGCAAATCTCCGGCAAGGCCAGTCACCCAAGTCCCGGGTGCTAGTGTGGGCCAGGCTTGCTACGGATGTGGTGATGTAGGCCACTACAAAACGGACTGCCCAAAAGCAAGAAATGCCGGTGAAGCGGGAAGAGTTTTGGCTATAGGCCATGGAGAAGCAGTTGCTGACCCTACGGTGGTGACTGGTACGTTTCTCCTTGATAACTCTTATGCATGCATACTATTTGATAGCGGAGCAGAGAGAATCTTTGTAAATCAAAAATTTAATCACCTACTTAAACAAAAACCACGCACACTTAAGGAACCATTCACTGTAGAAACGGTAAATGGGAAAACTGAGAGCACAAATAGCATTTACATAGGATGTACCCTAACTCTAGATAGCCATTCATTTCCAATCGACCTCATGTCGGTCTCGATTAAAAGCTTCGACGTCATCATCGGCATAGATTGGTTGAGTCTTCATCGTGCCGACATCATGTGCTACGAGAAATCAGTACGTCTAAATCTCCCAACCAACGATACTCTCATCATCTACGGCGACAAAATCGGCATGAGTCTTCGTATCATCTCAAGTATTCAAGCACATAATTATCTACGTAAGGAATATCTTGCATTCCTTACTCACGTTGTCGATACGAGCCTAGAAGCAAAAGAACTAAAGAACATTCAGGTAGTGAGCAACTTTCCCGACATCTTTCCAAAAGAACTACCAGGATTACCTCCGCAACAACAGGTCGAGTTTAGAATCAACTTAGTCCCAGGAACTACCCCAATAGCCACATCGCCCTACCGATTATCTGGTCAACTTAATGAACTACTCAACAAGGGATTTATTAGACCAAGCTTCTTACCCTGGGGAGCACCGGTCTTGTTCGTTAAGAGGAAAGACGGATCATTCCGTATGTGTATCGACTACAGAGAACTCAACAAACTGACGATCAAAAATCGTTACCCTCTGCCTCGCATAGACAGTTTATTTGACCAACTGCAAGGGGCAAGTTACTTTTCCAAAATTGATCTAAGATCCGGATATAACCAGTTACGAGTTCTAGAGGAGGATGTTCCAAAAACATCCTTCTGAACTCGTTACGGGCACTACGAGTTCGTGGTGATGCCGTTTGGATTGACCAATGCGCCCACAGTGTTCATGAACTTAATGAATAAAGTATGTCATCCTTACTTGGATCAGTTTGTTGTTGTTTTCATTGATGACATCCAGATCCACTCTCTAAGTAAGGAAGAGCATGGCGATCACCTACGGCAAGTTCTAGGAACTTTACGAACGGAGAAGCTCTATGCAAAGTTCTCTAAATGTGAATTTTGGATCCGAAGAGTTGAATTCTTAGGACATGTGGTTAGCAAAGAGGGAATCGACATGGACCCATCCAAAATTAAGGCCATTGAAAACTAGTCAGCATCAAAGATGCCTACAGAAATTTGTGAATTTCTAGGTCTCGCTAGCTACTACCGCAGGTTCATACAGAACTTCTCCTGGATTGCGAAACCTCTTACTATACTGACCCAGAAAGGAGTGGCCTTTGAGTGGGAAGAAAAACAAGAAAAAACATTTAAAGCACAGAAGCGAGCCTTATGCACCGCACCGATACTATCCCTCCCTGAAGGGATAGAAGACTTCGTTGTATATTACGATGCATCCAACCAGGGGCTCGGTTGTGTTCTAATGCAGTGAGGTAAGGTCATCGCCTATTCCTCGAGACAGCTGAAGACACAAGAAATCAACTACACCACACATGATCTTGAGCTGGGGGCAGTTGTGTTTGCCCTGAAGATCTGGAGACACTACCTGTATGGTACGAAGAGCACGATCTTTACAGACCACAAGAGTTTACAACACATATTCGATCAGAAGGAGCTCAACATGAGACAACGACGGTGGATCGACCGACTCAATGACTACGAATGTGAAATTTGTTATCATCTGGGTAAGGCCAACATAGTAGCAGACGACCTAATTCGGAAAGAATATTCTGGTTGAAGGGTAAAATCGTTGACAATGACTATCCATTCACACTTGTCTACACAAATTCAGGAGGCTCAACTTGAAGCCTTGAAACCTGAAAACGTGAAGAGTGAACACCTTAGAGGAATGGATAAGAACTTAAAAGCTAAGGGTGGCGAAGCCTTACATTTCATGGACCGGATCTGGACACCAAAGCATGGTGGCCTCGTAGACTTGGTCATGACCGAGGCGCACAACACTCGATATTCCATCCACCCAGGTTCAGATAAGATGTATCTGGATATTAAAAAGTTATACTAGTGGCCTAACATGAAAGTAGAGATTGCTACCTTCGTAAGTAAATGCCTTACTTGTGCAAAGGTTATGTTCGAGTACCAGAAACCCTCCGGTTTGCTGCAACAACCAGAGATTCTAGAATGGAAGTGGGAGCGGATCACTATGTATTTCATAACCAAGTTTCCTAAGACAACGGGTGGACTTGATACCATATGGGTTATTGTAGATAGATTGACCAAGTCTGCACACTTCCTGCCTATCAAAGAAACTGACAAGATGGAGAAGCTTACGAGAACATACATTAGGGAAATCGTACGACTGCATGGTGTTCCTATATCCATTATCTCCGATAGAGATAGTAGGTTCACTTCGAGGTTCTGGCAGTCCCTACAAAGTTCCCTAGGAACGAGGCTAGACATGAGTACAGCCTACCATCCTCAAACCGACGGACAAAGTGAGAGAACGATCCAAACACTGGAAGATATGTTGAGAGCCTGTGTGATCGACTTTGGGAAAGCATGGGATACTCACTTACCCCTTGTTGAATTTTCCCACAATAACACTTATCACACGAGCATCAAGGCTGCTCTATTCGAATCCCTCTATGGATGGAAGTACAGATTCCCTCTATGTTGGGATGATGTGGGTAACACCCAGTTAGCTAAAGGACCAGCTCCTGACAGCACTCTCAAATGTCCAGAAATCATTAGGGAAACGACGAAGAAGATCGTTCAGATTCGTGAACGATTGAAAGCCTCTAGAGACCGACAGAAGAGTTACACCGACAAACGCAGGAAACCTTTGGAATTCCAAGTGGGAGACTGCGTCCTTTTGAAAGTCTCACCCTGGAAGGGCTTGATACGCTTCATAAAGCATGGGAAGCTCAATCCAAGATAAATAGGGCCTTTCGAGATTCTCGCTAGAATCGGCCATGTAGCTTACAAACTCAAGCTACCCAACGAACTTCGTAATGTACATTCTACATTCCACGTATCTAACTTGAAAAAGTGTCTGTCCGATGAGACTCATGTAATCCCACTCGACAAGATCAAGATCAACGAGAGCCGCAACTTCATGGAAGAACCTATAGAGATCATGGACCGTGAGGTCAAGCAGACGAAACAAAGTTGTATCCCGATTGTGAAGGTTCGTTGGAATGCCAAGCAAGGACCATAATTAACATAGGAGCGCGAGGATCAAATGAAATTGAAATATCCTCATCTATTCGAGTAGTTATTTGTAACTATTTTATTTGCTTAAACTTTAATTTCGGGACGAAATTCGCTTTAACGGGGGGATGATGTGACAACTCGAAATTTTCATTCGGACAAACTCTAAAGTCAATCACTTCAATTAAAAGTAAATTAAATTTCTAATAATTGTTATCCAATTTAAAAGTCTGTTTGAGCATTTTTAGTGTTTATTCTTTAAACGAACGAAGGAAAGGAAGTACCGTCTCGGGTCTTGGAGTTGCAAAACCACACATACCACCCTAATAAGGAGTTCGCGGCCAAACTTTTAAAGTTTGGGCCGTAAACTCCCTTGTGGTCGTAAACTCATGCCTTTGGCATGAGTTTACTCCCCAAACTCCTCATTTCTTACTTCCCTTCTAGAGTTTACTCCCCATTCTCTCTCAACTATCATCTCGTTCTTCACCCGATCTTCCGAAAACGTAAGTGTTTCTCGACTTGATTTCTTGCTATAACCTAACATCTATTAGTTATACATCATTTCATCCATTCATTATTGATTTATAGCTAGACCTTCAAGTGTTCTTCAAAACACCAAGAACACCAAGAACACACACTAGTGTTCTTGGACCTTAAACACCAAATCAAGCTTCTATCTTGTAAGTACACTTGCCCAAGCTTGTTGTGTGCTTAATATGAGCTTGATAACACTTGAAAATCATCATATAACACAAGAACAAAGGATTTACCGCCAAGGATGTTATTGGGCCTTAAACCCCTTTTTAGGTGGTAAAATGGACATTAGTCCCTTCCTAAGCCTTGGATGCCAACCTTGATCCTTCCTAGAAGTGTTTAAGACCTTAAACAATAATCAAAACATGTCCCTAAGAGAGTTTATGGCCGTGAGAACCAAAGGATATGATCCTTTGGCCGTAAACTCCACAAAGGAGCCTTTATGTGCCCGTAATGCTTTCCTAAGGCTTGGACTTGATCATGTGATACCCAATTATCACTTGTAACACCTTAAAACAAAATTTGGAATTAAGTACCATGATTTTACGGCCATAAACTCATGGGGAAATGGTCATGGGCCGTAAACTCCATAAGGGGGTATTTCATGGGCCATAAACTCCAATGTCATGCCATACAACCCTTAGATGCAAAACTATGATACATATAGCACTTGAATAAAAGTGTTTCCATGACCTAGAGTGTCTTAACATGACTAATTAGTTGTTAGTTGACTAATTATATACATATATATATATATATATATATATATGTATATGTTTATTATATGATAACTAGGACCATTATGTGTGTTCAAGTGCTCACTTGACACCTAGCACCTTGTCCGACACATCCGAACAAACCACTCACTGCAGGTGAGTTCATACCCCTTAATTAACCTTTGAAATACTTTTAAATGTTTTAATATACTTTATGGGGTGAATACAAGTTGAACCATTTTAGTTATTAGATCAAGCACATGTGATTAATAACTAACATGCAAATGGATTTTTCATCCTTTAAACTGTTTTACCAAACAAATGACTTCAAATTGTTTATCAAACTATTTTACACATCAAACTCTTTATCAAATTTACTTTTGTATACTAAACCTTTCTTGTATAGTTTTTAAACTTATATATTGTTAAAACCATGTCTACTACATATATAGTTATATAAATAAGATTTGAAGGACTTAGGAGAGATAACCCACTTTACTTCCAGTCCTTGTTTGCTTGTGGTCATAAAGTACCCGGTTGTTTGTCCGAGTGTTGTTGAATCTTTAGTTATATATTATGTATATATGTATAGATATAAAGGCTTTTATCTCAGTTCAGTACATTCAATCACACAAAAAAGTTTACTAATAAACTATAATAGGTAGAGTTTAGAGTTATACTACTTACTACTTCTAGTTCAATGAAGCGTACAAGAGTCAGTTCATTCATGAGTGATTACTTATTACAATGACAACATATACAACTATACTAGAATGCAAACATATACAACTATACTATGATGAGAACATATACAGCTATACTAGAATGAGAACATATACAACTATACTATGATGAGAACATATACAACTATACTAGAATGAGAACATATACAACGATACTATGATGATTAACAATACATTACATATACAAGAATACGTTAACATGACTGTGATCCACTGTATCGGAGCATGCCTTCATTGTCATGGCCTGAGTTGTAACCAGAATCTCCTGGAGGGAGAGCGTGAGTTTGCGTATAGATCTATAATGGATTGACTATCCTACACCTTGCTGCTAGCTACAGCCGGACCTACAAGTCTGCTGGTGGCAAACGTCATACCTTTTGACAACTTACGTTGTCGTGTTTTCCGTCGATAGTATGGTACAATTAATCACATAATACCTTGATATAAATCCGGTTTAAGGTAGTTAGTACAACAGTAGTTCCTATAACACAAAACTACAGTACTACATTAATTTACCCTTTACATTTATTTGGTGATTATTTCACTTAAACATTAATGTACAAACTATATTTTGATAATGATAGTTACACGCTAGAAAATTACACACTTTTACAAGAAACAAACATACAAAACAGTTGTGCCTTGGTAGAAGGACACATTTAGTAGAAAATATAGGATTTTCTAGGAGTTACAAACTTTTACAAACACTTACAAACATTCACATACTTTTATTACAAACGTTTACAAACTCATACTTCAAACAACGATTCAAAAATTTTGATACAAACATAGACACTAAATACTTATAAACTCACCAGCTTTAATGTTGATTAACTCTTTCAAAATAACTTGTATTCTTAGGTCATCAGTTGACATGTACCGATGCCAGCTTTTGAGAAGATGGAGCGCATACAGGACTCATCATATATTTTGATTTATGTTTTGGTGTCATATATACTATAGAACACACTTTATTAAAATTATATATTTAATGCAATGGATGATGTTGTTTACTTGTTTGCTATTATACTGTGTTGTGATACTATACATGACGTCCTCCGCCCCAGAACGTTTCCTTCATTCTTGGTTTTGGGGTGTGACAATATAAAGTACACATAAAATAAATTCTAGTAGAATTACATACCTCTGGTTTGGTGCTTGGTTCCATGGAGCTCAAGAGCCTAGTGCCCCAAATGTGACACCTCAAATGGTTCACACAACACCATGAACATTTGGAATAACTTTAGATAAAGTAGCACACTTCTAAAATCGGTTTTCCCTGACTTGTTTCACTAGTCGCCGATTTTTGCACAAAATATAATGCTTATATAGTTGTTACAATTACGGTAAACCCTCATTGTCATGGCTTTCCATTTCCTTGGACTCATGGGTTCAATATACCATGGAGCATCCTATGGGTTTTAGCCCAACTTGCTAATCCATGGAGCATTAGCCCACTATATAAGTATAGATGATTTACACAATCAACTCATATATTTAATTAGTCTTCTTTTGATTACTTAATTAATTGTAGATTAATTCTTGATCAATACTAATTAAATAATCTTATTAAGATATTAGAACTTATAATATATTAATAAACTTTAAGTGTTATTTCTCTCATTTTAGTCCATCCAACTACATGATGCCATGCAGCCCAAATGGACCATGCTGGGTCGGGTCAAGAATATACCAATTATAGTTATGGACTTAGACACTAATCCAATAGTCTCCTACTTGGATAAGTCTAATAACTATTATTGCAAGTATGCCTTCATAACCTGACCAGCAATCGTAGCTCTTAAAAGTTGCTGACGAACTCAGAACAAATCAATGATGCGTCCATTAGATAAGTGATCATATATTCCTTCATTATAGATATCATATGGACTGAGACTTGGATTATAATCATTCTCTATGTCCTTTTGTTGTTTCCCGATTTCCCATTTATGACGACTCACTAATTGAACAAATAAAATCATTCCAGGCTCGGCCGAGCACTTACATTTTGTCATCACTAAATCATCGAGGGGCCCACAGATATCGCTTTTATCCCTTTAAGGGTAAAAGGAATGGATAAACTTCGACTCATATGCTTGTTTTGATGGGTTTTGAGCATTCTAACACTTCCTAAGTGTACATGCAACCCTAATAACCTTGGATCTATGTTTGTCTAATTATTATGCAAAGTTGAATTCCAAGGTTATATTCCTATCTAGCATACATGGGGAACAATTTTTTAACTTGAATGAAAGATAGAATAACTTACCTTGTTGTTGCTTATGTTCCTTGAAACCTTGTGAGCCTAGCACCCCAAGTGTGATGCCTCAAATGCTTCACACAACACCAAATGCTCTTGAAAAGACTTTTGAGAGAATACACACTTCTTAAAATCGGCCTAGCACTCTTGTTTCATGTATGTAGCTGATTTTCGTGGAGAATGAGATTCTTATATAGTGTTGACACATCTAGGGTTACCCCATGTAAACCCTAATGTGTCATGACTCTTCATTTCCATGACCCATGGGTTTGTAACTCCCATGGAGCATCCATGGGGTATCATATGGGTGGAACCCAACTTGATAATCCATGGAGCCTCTTAGCCCACTATACAAGATATGGATGATTTACATAATCAACCCATATATTTAATTAGTTATCTTTTGATCACTTAATTAATTCTAAATTAATTCCTGATCAAACTAATCAAATAATATTATTAATATATTAGAACTTATAATATGTTAATAATCTCCAAATGTTATTTCTCTCATTTAGTCTATCCAATTGCATGGTACCATGCAACCCAAATGGACCATGCCGGGTCAGGTCAAGTACTGACCAAAAATAGTTATGGACTTAGACAACTTATCCAACAGTCTCCCACTTGGATAAGTCTAATAACTATAACTCCAGTACTTCAGGAACCGACCGACAATCATAGCTCTTTCAAGGTCTTTCAGAACTGAGAAGACGTTGATACGCCATTTAAGATAAGTGATCATATAATCCTCTGTTCTAGATATCATCTGGAGAAATACATGGAACAATGTCTTACTTATTGTCCAACAGTTTGTTTCCCGATTTCCGATTTGTTTGACAAAGAACTTAATTGAACACATCAACTTAGTTCTGACCGGGCCCGGTACATAGGTCAAAACAAAATCTTCGAGAGGCCCAGATATCAACTTCTAATCCAAGAAGGAACAGATAAACTTCGACTCATATGTTTGTTCTACCACTCATTGAATTATACACAAAAGCACGTTTTATAACATCGAGTTACCAATGCGTTTTCGTACAATCAATGCATAACCAACTTGTAAGTAACAAATCATATCTCTATGTTTGAAGACTTATATGATATTACCACCTCACGATCACTCGAGATAGAATTCCATGAAGTGATTCCAATGAGCATGGGTTGAGTCCAATGCTCAGAACTTATGAGCACTCATGATTGTTGTAGCCTTATCCAACACCGTAGACCTCTGCAACCAATCATGACAGTCTTGATTCATACCTACTTCCGACATATGACCGACTGTGGAGGTTTGAATAATATGTTATACCAAACAAAATTATTCTGGAAGTCAAAACGTGCAAAAGAAATATAGTAAACGATCGACAAGAGATAGCAACACTTTACTCATAAATAAAACACCTTTTATTCATCATCGAATGTCAATTACACTTTACAAATTTCGAGGTTATCTAACTATTAAATCTAATATCATCCTTCACCCTATGCTCCTAGCATGCTGGAGATGCTTAACCCGAGTCAGTCCCTTCGTGAGGGGATCTGTTGGGTTCTCATCTGATGATACCCTCTTTGCCACGAGGAGTCCTTCTTCTATTCGATGTCTGATAAAATGGTATTTTCTGTCGATGTGTCTAGATCTCTCGTGATCCCTTGGTTCCTTGGCTAAGGCAACAGCGCTTTCACTATCACAGAAAATTTCCATTGTATCTTTAATAATTGGTACAACTCCAAGGTCTCCAATGAAGTTCTTCAGCCATATCGCCTCCTTTTCCGCCTCGCTCGCTACAATATACTCTGATTCACAAGTTGAATCAACCACTGTCTCTTGCTTGGAACTCTTCCAAGAAATTGCTCCTCCGTTTAGGGTAAAGACCCATCTCAACTGAGAGCGGAAGTTATCCCTATCAGTCTGGAAGCTAGCATCACTATACCCTACAACTCTCAAGTCATCACTCCCACCAAGGGTAAGGACCCAGTCCTTAGTCCTTCGTAGGTACTTGAGGATATTCTTTACCGCAGTCCAGTGTGCCTTGCCAGGGTTCCCCTGATACCTGCTAACCATGCTCAGGACAAATGCTACATCAGGTCGGGTACACGTCATACCATACATGATCTCTCCTATAGCCGAAGCATAAGGTATTCGACTTATTTCTACTATCTCAGCCTCAGTGCTAGGGCTTTGTGTCTTACTCAATCTGGCGTTACTCTAGATGTGTAACTCTCCTTTCTTGGAGTCCTGCATGCTGAATCTCTTCAGCACCTTATCCAAGTAGGTACTCTGACTAAGTCCAATTAGTCTTTTACTCCGATCACTCAAGATCCTTATCCCTAGAATATAGATAGCTTCTACTAGGTCCTTCATAGAGAAACACTTCCCAAGCCAGGACATAACTTCCTGCAGAGTTGGGATGTCATTTCCTATAAGTAGTATGTCATCCACATAAAATACCAAAAAGCTAACTATACTCCCACTAGCCTTGACATACACACAAGATTCGTCTTCACTCCTAGAAAAACCAAATTCCTTGACCTTTTCATCAAAGCAAAGATTTCATCTGTGAGGTGGTTGCTTCAATCCATAAATGGATTTCTCAAGCTTACACACTCTATTAGGGTACTCGTTGCTGACAAAACCTTTTGGCTTACTCATGTAAACATCTTCAGCCAACTTTCCATTAAGGAAAGCGGTTTTGACATCCATTTGCCAAATTTCATAGTCATGAAATGCAGCTATGGCTAACATAACCCTAATAGACTTAATCTTGCCTACTGGAGAAAAGGTCTCATCATAATCCACTCGAGGAATTTGAGAGAAGCCCTTTGCAACCAGTCTAGCCTTATAAGTGTGTACATTACCATCCATGTCGGTCTTCTTCTTGAAGATCCATTTGCACCCTACAGTCTTACGACCTGGTACATTCTCAACCAAGTTCCAAACTTGATCGCCATACATGGATTGTATCTCGCTATCCATTGCCTCTTTCCACTTGGCTGACTCAGGGCCTGCCATGGCTTCCGTGTAACTGTTAGGTTCATCCAGACCTATCAGTATCCCATCACTGATAAGTGTGTCACCTTCTGTAGTAATATGGAATCCATAGTAATGCCCAGGTGCATTCCTAACTCTCGTGGAACGCCTAAGAGGTACAGACTTGTCAATTGGCTCAACAGGAGTTTCCTCCTCAAGTTGAGTGCTAGGGTTTGAAGTTCCTTCACCGCTTGACTCTTGAATTTCTTCAAGATCAATTTGTCTCCCACTGTTTCCTTGGCTTATGAACTCTCTCTCTTGAAAGAAATCCCTCATAGCTACAAAGACCACATTTTCACTAGGTTTGTAAAAGAGGTAACCAAAGGATTGTTGTGGGTAGTCGATGAAAATACACCTCTCGCTTCGAGGTTCGAGCTTATCATGAGTCTCGTGTCTCACAAAATCCTCGCAACCCCAAATCTTGATGTGGTCTAGTTTAGGTACTTTACAAGTCCATATCTCATCAGGAGTTTTGGCAACTTTCTTTGTAGGGACTAGATTAAGGATATGGGCGGCAGTCTCTAAGGCATACCCCCAAAATGAGATTGGTAGCGAAGCTTGACTCATCATGGAACGAACCATATCCAACAAGGTTCGATTACGCCTCTCAGCCACACCATTCAATTGTGGTGTCCTGGGAGGTGCCAATTGTGAGACAATCCCACATTCCCTAAGATAGTCAAGGAACTCTGAACTAAGATACTCACCACCACGATCAGATAGAAGCATCTTAATGTTCTTGCCCAATTGATTCTCGACTTCCTGTTTAAATTCCTTAAACCTTTCAAAAGTCTCTGACTTATGCTTGATTAAGTAGACATATCCATATCTACTGTAATCATCAGTAAAAGTCAAATAATAACGATTAGCATCCCTTATGGCATGTTTGAATGGTCCACACACATCCGTGTGTAGAAGGTCCAACAAACCTTCACCCATCTCACAAGAACCTGTGAAGGGTGACTTAGTCATTTTTCCAAGTAAGCATGATTCGCAAATATCATCTGACTTTTGGTCAAATGACTCCAAGACTCCATCCTTTTGGAGTTGGCCTATGCGTTTCTTGCTTATATGTCCAAGACGATAATGCCATAATGATGCTTTATCTAAGTTATTATTGTTAATAGAATCAATACACATCACATTATTTCCTAAGTTATATACAACAGACACAGCTTCATACACACCATCACAAGGTCATGCTTTAAAATAAATAGCATTATTAAAGAAAGCATTAATCGAACCACCTTCATTATCAAATGAAAAGGTGAAACCTTGTTTATACAATGCATGAAAGGAAACAATATTTCTTGCCATTTCTGGCGAATAACAACATTTATTCAAATCTAAATTTAACCCACTACTTAGCGACAAAGTATAAACTCCAATCTTGGTGACAGGTGTAACTTTCCTATTCCCCATGATTAAGTTTATTCTTCCTTGGTCCACATTCTCACTTCTTCTTAGTCCCTGCAAGTCACAACAAATATGAATACCACAACCGGCATCAAGGACCCAAGATTTAAAATGGGGTGAGTTATTAGAAATGATAGTGTAAATACCTGCATCGTTGGGTTTAACTTTCCCATCCTTCACATCTTGCTGGTATTTTGGGCAGTTCCGCTTCAAATGTGATTTTTCATGGCAATAGAAGCATTCAGCCTCTTTTGGGTCAGAAAAAGGAGTAACGAAACCTTTCTTGGTTCCACTTGAAGAAGAGTCATCAAGGGTCCGAGCCTTGGTACCCTTTGAAGAGCTCTTTCTCTTCTTCCCTCGACTTTTCCCGATTGCCAAAACCGGAGTGGAGTTTGGAGTAGGAGTGTTAACAACCGACTTCCCCTTAAGACCTGTTTTAGCGGTCTTGAGAAGTCCCTGAAGTTTGCTGAGTGTGACCTCTTCCTTATTCATGTGATATGTCATGCGGAATTGATCATAGCACGATGGTAAGGAGTGCGAAATGATATCTATTGCAAGCTCCTCAGGGAAGTTCACATTAAGCTTCAGCAATCGATCCACATACCTTTGCATTTTCTGCATGTGGCTCGTGACGGATTCCCCATCCTTCATCATGGTTGTTATGATGGAGCAGATGATTTCATACCTCTCTTGTCGTCCACTTTGATGGTATCTTTCCATCAGATCTTGGTGCATTCCATAAGGGTAGAAATCCTCATAGGACTTTTGGAGTTCCGCTGTCATCATGGCCATCATGATGCATGCCACTTTTGTAGCATCCCTTTCATGTGCCTGAAAGTTAGTGATATCCTGGGGAGTTGTAGTGGTCTCATCAATCTGCTTAAGCTCCTTGTCAAGGACATATTCTTTTTCCTCGTAGCGGGTAATCATCCTGATGTTTCTGATCCACTCATTGAAGATGGATCCATCAAAAGTGACTTTCCCACACAAGTTCATAAGGGTAAAGGAGCCATTTGGATTAGAGCCAGAAGCAGCATTGTTTGAAGACATCTGAAGGAAGAGGACAAGATTAGTTTAGATATTAAGAGAGTCCTTAATAATACACCCAAATGTAATATTAAGGCTAGGATCCAATCACAATATATTATAACTTAGAAGAGGTATGTCGTAATCTAAGCTATAACATATTTGAAAGGTAGGTGAATGACGATTCACCAATTTCCACCACGAAAACCGAAATATTAAATATTAGGTTTTTGATTGGTTCTTAGAAATTCCTAGATTCTTTGAGATTCAATGACCTTTTCAAAGGCATGTTTCAATCTTGAGTGTGCCCTCCAAGTTTTGTGACTGGGATACCGAGGATCACAAAACGAGGTGTGAAGTAACCATGCAAATCACTTGGTACCCTTAAAGTTTATCACTCAATCGATGTGCCGGTAAACCACACACGCTCCACCGATACTATAATAAACCTTAAGTCACCCTTTACCTACCTTGTTAAGTCCAAGTTAGTGTGCCGGTTAACCACACACGCTCCACCAACGACTTAAACAAAGTGTAAAGTCTAATTTCATGGATTAGCACCTTATTCACATTTTCCTAAAGTAACTAAGATTGGGAATTTAATAAAACATTTAGTTACTTTATAATATTCATCATACTTTTAATGTGAATTTATAAGTCCTTATCTTACCCGTTCGGCTAACAACCATCCACCAGTCAAGCAAGCGGTGGGTGCGAGTGGACACCCATTAAGTTGCCATTTTATAGGCAACAACCTTATACCCACCTTATAGACCAGCTTCGTAAATGAGGCGTACTAGCGGTAAGACGACTTTACTCTTATACATATATATATATATATATATATATATATATATATATATATATATATATATATATATATATATATATATATATATATAATTATTAAATCATAATACTATAAGTATAAGGGTTGAATTTTAACTTTTAAAATTCTAAGGGTTGGAACTAAAGTTGTTAATATGAATTTACTTGTTCCAAAACTTGAGGGCAAGTTTTGTAGACTTTCAAAACTTTTCATTTCTAGTAACTTATGAGTTTAATAGTGTAATAAAAATGAAGACTCTTCATTTTTTTTTCTAACTCTTGTGTTCTTTTAATGGTTTTAATTCAAGTGATTCTTGGTTTTACATAACTTGAGGAAAAGTTATGAACTCCATTCAAACACATTATGTTCAATAATTAATCTACCGCATAGGTTACAAATAATTCCTATGATCATCTAAGCATCATAAGATCAAGAACATGAATATGAACACTTTCATGAATCAAAATTACACTTAAAACTTTGTAATTTTGATAACTAGTTGTTGTAAATGAATTAGCAAAGACATTACCCCATCTAAAACAAGTTTTCAAGTACCAAAATAGTTTAGGGTAATGTTTCTAGTCCATTTCCAGAAACTAAAGTCGAAAATCTACACTATGTGGCACCTACTCGCCGAGTGCATGAACCTACTCGACGAGTAGCTTAAAGATTCAAGTGAACTCGGCGAGTCCCCCCATAGACTTGGCGAGTCCATCAGGCAGACAGTAAGTTTTTCGACTTTTTTCAACTTTTTAGCACAAACAACAAACAAACAAACCTGGCTCTGATACCACTGATGGGTTTTGAGCATTCTAACACTTCCTAAGTGTACATGAAACCCTAATAACCTTGGATCTATGTTTGTCTAATTATTATGCAAAGTTGAATTCCAAGGTTATATTCCTATCTAGCATACATGGGGAATAATTTTTTAACTTGAATGAAAGATAGAATAACTTACGTTGTTGTTGCTTATGTTCCTTAAAACATTGTGAGCCTAGCACCCTAAGTGTGATGCCTCAAATGCTTCACACAACACCAAATGCTCTTGAAAAGACTTTTGAGAGAATACACACTTCTTAAAATCGGCCTAGCTCTCTTGTTTCATGTATGTAGCCAATTTTCGTGGAGAATGAGATTCTTATATAGTGTTGACACATCTAGGGTTACACCATGTAAACCCTAATGTGTCATGACTCTTCATTTCCATGACCCATGGGTTTGTAACTCCCATGGAGAATCCATGGAGTATCCTATGGGTGGAACCCAACTTGATAATCCATGGATCCTCTTAGCCCACTATACAAGATATGGATGATTTACATAAGTAACCCATATATTTAATTAGTTATCTTTTGATCACTTAATTAATTCTAAATTAATTCTTGATCAAACTAATCAAATAATCTTATTAATATATTAGAACTTATAATATGTTAATAATCTCCAAATGTTATTTCTCTCATTTAGTCTATCCAATTGCATGGTGCCATGCAACCCAAATTGACCATGTCGGGTCGGGTCAAGTACTGACCAGAAATAGTTATGGACTTACACACCTTATCCAACATGTTTTACTACTTGTTGAATCATACACAAAGACACGTTTTATAATGTCGAGTTACCAATGCATCTTCGTGCAATCAATGTATAGCCAACTCATATCTCTAGTTTTGAAGAATATAAGATATTATCGTCTCATGATTGACTCGTGATAAAATCCATGAAGTGATTCAAAAGAGTGTGGGTGGAATCCAATACTCAGAACTTATGAGCACTCATGAATGTTGTAGCAACTCTTGCTATGTCTAAACACTTTAGACATGTACAAACCCAATTCATGACAGTCTTGATTCATATCTACTTCCAACGTATGACTGATTGTGGATGGTTTGAATAGCTTAGTTATTCGGGAAGAATGACCTAGTTATTCAGGAAGTCAAAACATGCAAAGTGAAACAAAAGAATAATACTAATCCTATATGGGCTCAACACTTTGAGTGTAAATAAAAAAACACCTTTTATCTAAGCACCATATTGATTACTTATTATCCAATGTTTTGGTATATCAACTTAATACTTGAATTAAAACAATAGTCATACCATGCTCTAAGCATGCACACCATGTTTGTGCAAACAACAACTATGCCATACTCCAAGTACGCACACTATTTTTACATATGGTCCTCTCCTTGTGAAACAGATCGATTGACAATATTTTAATGATGCTCATTTCACAATCCTAATCCTCTTGTCATTTACGGTAATCTATTAGATTCTAAACTTATATGCAATGATCCTCTTGTAATGACTATACCAAAAATTCACAAAGACTTGGCAAGAAACATTACAAATAATTCCAATGGAGATCAATTCCATGGAAACGAAGTCTCAAATTCAAAGTACATTCCTTTGAACATCCTTCTTGCATTAAGTTCTCTAATCTTACACAGATACAAAGAATAAGGTCCACCTATGGAAACAATTCCAAATTACCATTGTGACCATCACTTCATAACAAGAGTTGCCTCTTTTCAAAATATGTCAATATGGTCCTTACTCTACACTTCTAATTGTCCATGAGCAACCAATCTTTGGTAACCCTCAGATTGTCCTCGACAATATGCTTAATCATTTTAGTCATTTCCAGTTCTATTCCTTATTCTATCTTACTGCCCTAGGCATTTGGAAAATTTAGAACGGATTATAGCACATGTAATCGAACCTATACCCGAAGCATATAGGACACGATTCATGCTATAAATTTTTATTTTCCATATTCTCTCAATTCGAACTCTAAAGAGGTATGTTGTAATCATAATCGAATTTTGAGAATGCAACATATATAGAATTTCCTTATGTTGAACCATTCCAACATAACATTCTTATATATCCTTGACTATAGTAGATTAAAATCTCAATCTAAGCTTACAGAATTGGAATGAAGTATAAAATCCTCTCCCTTAATTATAGCAAAACAACCTTTTCAAGGCGAATTGAAAATTTTGTTTTCTATAAATAATATTGCTAACTTGCAACACTTAACATAATAATCATGCTCCCACTAGCATAATGATTGCTATCTTACTAGCATAACACTTATGCTCCCACTAGCTTTAACATGTATCCAGAGATCAGCTGGACTTATAGAAATAAATACTTTATTGACTTTCTTACCAAAGTTCAGATTTCTGATACGCAATTGCTTTGATAAGAATTTATCAAAATCATACACCTTTCCTTAGATAGCTCACTTGTGTGTCTAAACCATTATGAAGATGGATGTCGTAATCATAATGTTTAGACCTTTTGTCATTCTCACAATTGCTATCTACTTAAAATCTACTTAGTGAAAGAGTTTCCTCACCATCATTTTCATGAATCGAAGAGAAACCTTATGACACTTAGATTTTATGGTGTAAGTGTTCCTATCCATGTGAATTTTTCATAACCATAATCACAAGACAAGGTTAGTGGCAAATCCAAACACATATGGATTGAACTTATTCAATCTTAATTTCTTGCCACCCGGTAGCACAAGGGCCTACCATTGCTTCAAGATTGTTATACAAACAATTGAGAACTCATAGAACTCATAAGCATAGTCAAATTTTAACTGTAATAGACACAAAAATAAGAATATCTCAACACCGTTACAAACCTCAAGTCGTGGGCTAGTGATTAACAATCCTCTTGATTAGTTCTTGAACCTATCTCAAGATCTTTAAGACTCCCACTTACCTCTTAGAATATAAGATTCTCTTTGTCAAGAATAATTCCTTGATAAAACAAATATTCAAGAGTTAGTACGGATTCTTATCAAGTTAAACACTTCTCACAATTGGTATTAGTTGGTCTTTGTCTTATCCAAAACATCACAACTTACCAATCTCAAATGTACAAGAATAGGAAACATCTTACTCTACATTTGGCAAGTGTTAAAAACTTTCTAAAGATTATGTCATTCAAGTTACAATCTTGGAGTATAACTCTAGGATTTGTTTTTGGAATGAAGTATCATTTATCTTTTGATTTAACCATTTCAACAATTCACGATTCCTCTCCTTAGACAAACAAATGCACTAAGGTGTCCTTAGACGATCAATTTTGATATGGTTCCATAATCACTAAGATAATCATAAAACAAGATACACAAGTACTCTCCCATCTCTTCTTATTGGAGAAACTTTTATCTTTCTGCCTTATTTGATTCTTCTTATTCATTCTGCCATGCATTGAAACTTTTCAAATGTTTCAGAATTACAATTAAACTTGTAAGCATAATCATATTTACTAAACTTTAGTAAATCATAACGAATAATCTTATACACCTTTGTGGTTGACCTGACAAGTGCACAACAAAATGTACCCGATCCTTTTGTCCTTCACTTGACTCACATATACATGTGAATAAGGAATTAGTCTTAATTTCCCAAAGATGAAAATTTCTCATTCATCATACGATACAAGTCGCATGATTCCAAGTTTCTATCCAACTGAACCTTGGGTGATGAGACATTTCCTTATTTGGTAAATTATGACACTACCACAAATGAAAGAATCAAATCCATTTTTCAATATTGCTATCAATGGAATCATATAGGCAACAATTTTTTCACAAAAGCCATTGTAAGGATACTTAAAATAAATAAAATCAAAACCATTTTCTTTTATTTTAAAACTTTTCGGAAAAACTTATTCTTACAATCCATATGGAAAACTTGTTATTATATATTCCTAAGCAATATATCATAACTCTTAAGTAACAGCTCAAAATTTTGATCACCGAACCATGTGATCGAAATCCATCTTCGTGATCAGAATCAGCATAATTATACTTTAAGCTTCCTTTGATTCTTCCAAAACATCATAATGCAATTACATTACATCATGCATTAAGAATCTAAAAAGGAGACTTAATATAGCTAGATAATGGAGTTTACCCGAAGCAAAGTAAAACTTTTTGACTTTTAACATCCTTATGAAATTCCAGGTAAATTGGATAGCTTCGCAACCAATGCCCCTTCTTTTGACAAAAGGAAGCATATGGACTCTTTGGAAATGGTACATTGGACTATCACAAACTTAGACTTTCTCTTTACCATTGGGTCAAAATGAATTGACCATGGCCACTCCCTTTCAATTGGGAAGAGAAAGGTTTTTTGGACTTCCAATGTCACCAATATCAATGTCCAAATAGGTTTGGGAAGTAGATCTTCCAATCTAATTTGCTTTACCAATGCTCCAAATCATTGCTGATTCAACATCATCAAGCAAATAGGTAAGATCATTAAGGGTCATGTCGTGATTTGTCATCTGAGAGTGACTGAAGAACCAAGTCAACAGTCAGCTACCTCGAGACTCCGACACCGACTCTCCCGGCTTGTCAGTATGTGACTTAATCTCCAAGATGTAAGCATGTATAGACTTTTATTACCAATAGGGATTGGGTGACTTAGAACTATTCAAGCCTTGAAACTTGTGGGAAAGGGAGATTTATTGGAGGAGGTAGATTAAGTGAAGTATGATTTCCAATCACACTAATGCACAACAAAGGGATTGATCTTTCACCTTGGTTTCCATTTGGGATATCATCTTCATTAGGAAGCTTGTTCCTAAAGATTTAGACATACCATAGTTGTCTAAACTAGACATCTGTAATGGGAGGAATTCAAATTAGTTGATTTAAAGACCTTAATATAACACCTAATATGAAATATTAAGGCTAGGACCTAACAACCTATTTATAACTGGAAGAGGGATGTCGTAATCCAAGTTATAAAATAGTTGAAGGTAGGTAAATGACGATTTACCAATTTCCACCATGAAAAACGAAATATAACTAAGTTTTAATTGGATTTGAAACTCCTAGATCTTTTGAGATACATTGAACTTTCAATGGCATGTTTGAATCTCAATTGTGCCCTCTCAAGTTTGTGACTAGGATGTCGAGGATCACAAACAAGGTGTGAATAACCATGCAAATTGACTTGGTACCCTTAACTTTATCACCTAATCGATGTGCTTGTTAACCACACAACTCCACCGATCTATAATAAAGCCAAGTTACCTTTTGCCACTCTTACTAGTCCGTGTTAGCATGTCGGTTAGCCACACACGCTCTACTAACGAATTGGTAAGGTACAAAGTCTAATTTCATGGGTTAGCACCTATTTTACATTTTCCTAAGTAACTAAGATTGGGAATTTATAAATGTTTAGTTACTTGGTATTTATCATTATACTTTTAATGAAGGGAGAATTATAGTCCTTTCTTACCCGTTTGGCTAACGACCCTCCACCGGTCAAGGAAGCGGTGGGTGAGAGTAGACACCCATTAAACTACCATTTTATAGGTAGTAACCTTATACCTCCCTTATAGATCGGCTTCGTGAATGATGCCTACTAATGGTATGATTGACTTTATCTTATACATATCTATATAATTAAAATTATACTAATAGTATAAGGGTGTATTTTAAACACTTAAAATACTTGGTGGTTTAATCTATTAATTAAACTAATCTATTAATTTAATTAAACTTAAACCATGTCTTTATGGAATTATTAACTCTTTTAATTAAACACTTCAATTAATTTAATAAAATCCATAAATTTTGAATTTTAAACTCTTAAAATCCTAAGGTTTAATTTGGAATTAAAGTATTAGAGTGTAAGACTTTACAAATTCCAAAACTTGAAGGCAAGTTTTGAAACTATTAAAAACCTTTCATATTCATAACTTATGAGTTTAATGTACATTAAAATGAAGACTCTTCATTTTATGTAACTCCTTATTCTTTAATGACATATTTTAAAGAAGTGACTCTTTAACATCCATAACTTGAGGACAAGTTATGGAGTCATAAAACCATTTAATGAAAAAGACTCTTCATTTTTATGTAACAAATGACACTTTTATGAGTTTTAAGATTCATAAATATGACATTTCATGTAACTTGAGGACAAGTTACACAAACACATTTTATGAACTTCTTTTAGATTAATATGGATTGAAAGCAACTAACAAATAATATTTTTCAGCAATCTAAATTACTCATAAAACAATGCAACAAAAAAACTTTTGGTAAACTATAACTTGAGGATAACTTATGGAGTCCATACAATTTCAGTGAGATCAAGAATTATAGCAACAAACAATTTGCACAGAGTTCCTATGATCTACCAAAACTCATAAGTATGAACATTCATAATCAACATTTTTCAAGAATTACATAAACACATATAAAACTTGAAACTTTGATTATAGCATTGAAATTGGTTTAGCATAATCATTACCACCTAAAAAATAGGTTTTATAAGTCCAAAACAGTCAATGGTAATGATTCTAGACCAATTCCAGCACCAAAACTCGAAGATACGCTGTTTGGGGTTCCAACTCGTCGAGTGCACGAACCAACTTGGCGAGTTGGATGATTTTACACTTGGATTCATCGAGTCCCTTCATGGACTCACCGAGTCTACTATGCAAACAACACCAAAATTTGATTTTCAGCCAATTTGCATCAAGTACAAGTGAAAACAAACCGAGCCTCTGATACCACTGTTGGGTTTTGAGCATTCTAACACTCCTATGGTGTACATGCAACCCTAAATACCTTGGAGCTATGTTTTCTCTATTATGCATGCAAATATCAATTTTCAAGGTATTGTTCTAACTAGCATAATATAAAGTACACATAATATAAATTCTAGTAGAATTACATACCTCTTGTTTGGTGCTTGATTCCATGGAGCTCAAGAGCCTAGTGCCCCAAATGTGACACCTCAAATGGTTCACACAACACCATAAACATTTGGAATAACTTGAGAGAAAGTAGCACACTTCTAAAATCGGTTTGCCCTCACTTGTTTCACTAGTCGCCGATTTTTGCACAAAATAAGATGCTTATATAGTTGTTACAATTAGGGTAAACCCTAATTGTCATGGCTTTCCATTTCCTTGGATCCATGATTTCAAATACACCATGGAGCATCCTATGGGTTTTAGCCCAACTTAATAATCCATGGAGCATTTGCCCACTATATAAGTATGGATGATTTACACAATTAAATAATCTTATTAATATATTAGAACTTATAATATATTAATAAACCTTAAGTGTTATTTCTCTCATTTTAGTCTACCCAAATGCATGATGCCATGCAACCCAAATGGACCATGTCGGGTCGGGTCAAGAATATACCAATTATAGTTATGGACTTAGACACTAATCAAACAAATTTCGGTGCCCGAACTGTGTGGAAACAATTGTTGCTGCAAAACAAGTATCTCTATTTGTTGTGTTGCAACAATCTATAGAGTTGCGGTTATGATTGTTGTTTCTGGAGGTGGTTAACTGTTGGACGCCATAAACTGGCTATGTGGGCTGCTGCTGTTTCAGTTGTAAAGCTAGATGGTGTCTGCGAGACTGGCGTGCGATTTAAAGCGTGTTCTTATTGGATGGGTACTTGCCCTCCGTCTAACAGCTGCATTGGACGTACTGGGCTTGTCTCCACTGATCTTGACGTCGCTGTAATTTCACTTGCCATTTTTGCTCGTTGGTTGTGCTTCATGGATGTATCATTCTGGAGATATGTCCGGATGGCGCCAAATGTTGTGATATATCGGAGATGGTTGGATTGAGACTGAGGGTAAGTGTTATGTTGGTTCCTTCTCCTGATATCACAGTACAAAGGAAAACGATGATCATCAGTCGACGCCCGGGAGAGAATCTTGAGATGAATCTCCAATGATCAAGTTAGAATTGGTTCTGAGAGAAGATAGGGTAATTCTTAGAGAAAAAGGATTCGTTCCTTCTCCGTGAAGAAGAAGGGTCCTTTTATACCTATTTGAGAGGCGCGTGCCTCCTAACTGATTTTGTTGAATCCTTTCGTCGTAAGACATGACGTGGCAGGTTTGTATTGAAGGATCCTTCCTCACGTCTTTTTGTCTCGTCACCTCATTGACTAGAAGAGAATCTATGATATTATGATGATCTTGCCTATCGTTAGATGGGAAAGTGGAACTCTCTAATTGGTTCCACGCTTGTTAGGGTATTTCTTCTCGGAGAAGAAAGCAAGGCACATTTCTACCCCTTAGCCGCCATACCAGCGGATCCCAGCCTTGGCCTCAGGATACGACCAGATTATAAACCAGGCCATGCTTGGCGCTAGTTTGACTTCTTATTTTTTAACATTTTTCCTGAGGGATATGTTAACAATATATATATATATATATATATATATATATATATATATATATATATATATATGTGTGTGTGTGTGTGTGTGTGTGTGTGTGTGTGTGTGAAATCTGTTCAGAACTCATATTTTTCCAAGAACCCGAGAACTTAAGGCGGATCGTGAGATCAGAATTAACTTATTATTGGCATGATCGTCATCTTAGACATCTCATTTAATGTTTAATTTTTTGTGTTATTAGAAATATTAATAAAAGGGTCTAAAAGTTAACAAAATAAATCAAAATTTAAGGGTTTTTTTTTAAATAATAATTTTCTATTAGAAAAAATGTACATTTTTCAATGTTTTTTTTTAAAAACATGAGTATTTTTAAAAAACAGAAAAAAAATACAATTTTTTTTTAAAAAAATCGTAAATTTTTAGAAAGACTGAAATATTAAAAAAAATTGAATATTAAAAAAAACTATAATTTTTTAAAACAAAAAAAAATCAACGTTTTAGGTGTATATATGCATATTTTTTCAAATGCATATATACATATTTCTTATACTATAATATTCGTAGTTAAATCATAAAAAATCTGATTTTTATTTAATAATCTATAAATACACAATATTTATTTGATACAAAATAAAATATAAAAAAAAACGCTACAAAATTTCAAAGCATTTACATGTCTTTGTGTCAAGATTTCCATATTTTTTTTCTTTATTTGATCACTTTTTACCCCTTCAAAATTTTCCACAAGTACTTGCTAATCCACAAGAAAATTTTAATTTTTTTTTATTAATGCAAGAAAACTCACAAAAATACATGTGTGCATATAAACATAATTCTTATTTGATTCAGTTGTGATTTACATGTAAATCAAATATAATTCATATGTAATTCATTTGCGATTTACATGTAAACTACATGTGATTCATATGTGAACCACATGTGAATCACATATAATTTATATATGATTTATTTCTGATTTACATGTATATTGCATGCGATTCATATGTGAATTACATGTGATTCATATGTGAATTACATGTGAATCACATGTAATTTATATGTGCTTCACTTGTGATTTACATGTGATTCATATTTGAATTACATGTGAGTCATATGTAATTCATATGTGATTCAAATGGTCAAAAGTAGTTATGTTGTAAACAAAAAGAATTCAAGTTAACCATTCGCTCAAGCTAGTAGATTCAAATATTCAATAAGGAACACTACTTCATAATTACTTCATCTACTTCCTAATTACTTCATCTAGGATTGAATATAAACAAAATATTTTACCTGACGAATAATGTGTTGAATATATGCTTTTGGATAATTTGGCAATTGTAGTACCTTTTTAAAGATCATGAATCTTTGGACCCTTAGGGGCACCACCATATATGCAAGTGTTTCTTATATTAGAATGTGAAGAAAATTTCCCATTGGATTTGTACAGCCAATTCTCAAGTAAGAGCTAGTACTAATACAATGGGACCATCTCCATGAACTACGCAAATGGAGGTATTCATGTACTCATCTTTGACCAAAGTAATGTCTACAAGAAAGAAATATAGATTTAACAAACATGGTTTCCATTAGAGTAATATTTTCATATTATCACTAGGAAAAGAAGGGAAAGGATTTAAAATGCCCTGAAAAAATAAAAAATAAAGATTTTAACATACAATTTTGCATCAACTCATTAAAAACTGTCCATTTAAGAAAATCAAACCTGAAAACTTGTTTTTGAAAATTGATGATGGTTTTTGTGAACTTTTCCTTAAAGAAAACATCATAAGAAACAAATTTATTAATAGAAAAGAAAAGGTTTTATCATCTTACTTACCCAGTAATGTTTGGAAGTAATATTGTAGTTGTTCTTTAAATTTGCTCAATGAGATCTAGCATTGAACCAACCTGATCATATTTTGAGAAGTATGCTTCAGTTTGTGTTTTCACCTTTTTCCTATTGCAACCAAAGTTTATAACATCTTTACATATCTAAGAAAAATAATTCCATTAAATTTTGAATCTTTTTATAACGAAGTAACTGAAGTGTAGTACCAAATGCATATAGAAGTCTTCAACAATTACTGCATTATTCTGCTGAAGAATAGACTAAAAATGAGCCTTGGATTTATGCTACACTTGAGCCACAAGAGATATAGTGTCAGACCCTGCACATCTTTCATGCAACATAATAAATTTTAATTAAACATTAATAGTTTAATTAATTAATTAGTTAACTAAGACATAATACATGAACTATACCTTGAGGCCAAAAGAGTTGTTGCCTATATGCTTATGATTTGAGGACATGCCATTGTGTGAGTTGTATGAATGGGATAACGGAATAATTAAATGTGTAGATGAAGAGGTTGATACTGAATTAAGATCTATACAAAAGCTCAAAAAGGGAAGTGATTTGTACACAACAATTTTTTCCATACACAAAAATTGGTGTTTTAAAATGTTGTACTGTACAACTCAATAATGCTTAAATTGTTGTATATGGTAAAAAACTGTTATGTATGAATTACTTGCCGCTCAAAAATGTAACTGTCCCTCTCTCTCTATCTCTACATATACATACATACATGCATATATATATATATATATATATATATATATATATATATATATATATATATAAACTATTATTTTATCTTTATTTTAATAAAATTAATATAGATTATTTATAAAATTGTTTTTATTTTTTAGATAAATTATCTAAATTAGATAAATGTAACGACCCAATTTTCACGTCCAAAAATTTCGTTTTTAAAACATTACTTTAGAAAACGTTAATAATTAAAAACATTGTTTGATCAAACTACATCACAATGTAAACCATGTCTAAAAGCCAAATCATACAACCAATCAAAATATTTGAGTATAAATCCCAGAGAAATATAATAGATGCGGAAACTAGTGTGTGTGCATGATGTGTCGCTACCGTGCCAGCTCCTTCCCCTTTGATGAAGAGGTACCTGAAACCAAAACTGTAAACTGTAAGCACAAAGCTTAGTGAGTTCCCCCATCATACCACATACCATACAATACATAACATACATACTGCCAGGCTATTATGGGGTGCCTGACTACCCAGTACAGCCATTCTAGGGTGCTGACTACCCGTACGACCATTCTGGGGTGCCATCCTACCCGTGTCAAGCCATTCTGGGGCGCTGACCTACCCATGTCGAGCTATTCTGGGGCGCTGACTACCCTTCGGTCCTAACAACCGAACCTCGGGGACTATTTCACCCCCTACTACTACTATCACCTATATCATAACACAAACATACTATCAGACATATTTAGGGTGTCTGACTACCCTTCGGTCCTAATAACTGAACTCTACTACTATCACATACAACATATCATGCTAGCATATAACATAGAAAGTAGTAGCAAACCTAGATGATATCACAAAGACAATCATCTATCATACATCTCCTACTGGTGGGCCGACATTGTGGCCTTAGACCCGCTGTTACTTAAAGGAAACTCACCTCGCAGTAGCTGCTGCTGCTCCAAAAATCCTCCGGCTGTAATTCCCACAACATACTCAATCAAACACTGCTAACTGTCCTTTGGTAAAAATACCATTTTACCCCTGATCATGCCTTAAATCAAAGTCAGAGTCAACTTTCAGTTGACCCGACTCGCGGAGTTGGCTCACCAACTCGCCGAGTACCTGTCCAATCTACTGGCCTGGATTCTGTTTCTACTCGTCGAGTTAGGCGTTGACTCGACGAGTTCTCCTTCCAAACTGATGTTCAAGTCCTTCATCCTACTCGCCGAGTTGTATGAACAACTCGGCGAGTTCATCTTCATCCGATGAACACTTATGCTGCGACTCGCCGAGTTGTATGAACAACTCGTCGAGTCTGATCTTGATCTAAGGAGATTGCCTTGAACTCGCCGAGTCTGGGCATCGACTCGCCGAGTTCCCTTATGGGTGAGTTTTGGTTTCCAACTCACCGAGTCCACCTTGGACTCACTACAAAACTTGGCACAACGAAAAAGGGGACAACTCGGAGACTCGCGGCTAGACTCGCCGAGTCTGCTTCATGCAAGAGCGATATACGCGATTTTGCTCGAATCCTGTCCATTTCATTCATAGATCTGGGTTCCTACAGCATGAATAACACGTAAAGTTTCCAACTTTACGTGTAAATATTCATCCATGAGGGTTTTAGGGTTCAAAATGCACCAAAAGAGTATATCTAAGGTCTTCATGCAATATGGGTCCATAAAGGTAGTAGATCTGAGCTCCTGGAGCTCAACCATGCCTAGATCTAGAGGCCAATCAACTTATTACGAAATATAATGCACATACAAGCTTGGGGAAGGCTCAACTAAGACTTTAATGGAGTAATAAGCATAGAGACAGGGGGGAAACAAGTTTTACCTCAAAGAGATCACTGGGAGAACACTAAGATGCTTGGCTTCCTTCCTTTCCTCTTGATCTACTCCACTTCCTTTTCAAAATCTTCAAGAACACACACTAAAATGCCACATACTCACAAGAACAAGAGCTAGAACGTATGGAGAGCTTCTGAGGGTGAATGGGGCAGAGTTGGGGCGCAAATGGTTGTTTAAATAGGGTGCAAACCCTTGGAAATTAGGGTTTCATCAGACAGCACGGACTCGCCGAGTCCATAATATGGACTCGTCGAGTCGCCATCTTAACGGCACCCCAAAGTCTCATCTCTACTCGGCGAGTCGGGCCTCCAACTCGCCGAGTCCACGACCAAAAACACAAAATACTTAGATATAACTCACGTACCAGGAACCAGGTGCAACAATAAAATTATATTCTTATTATTTATTCTTTTCTTAATCTATTTATCTTTTTTTTGTGGTTTAAAAAGTTTTTTACTATTTTTGACTCTTTCTTTTTTTCTCTCTCTCTCTCTCTCTCTCTCTATATATATATATATATATATATATATATATATATATATATATATATTTCGTATAACTATCAATTTTCCAAAAAAATCATTTAATGTTCGTCCTTTTTTTTCTTTTAACTTTAACTATATATATATATATATATATATATATATATATATATATATATATATATATATATATATATTTCGTATAACTATTAGTTTTCCAAATAAATCATTTAATGTTCGTCCTTTTTTTTCTTTTAAATATATATATATATATATATATATATATATATATATATATATATATATATATATATATATATATATATATATATATATATATATATATATCAGATTGAATAGTTTTACTTTGTTTTTTTTTATAAATAGTTATACGGAAAAATATAATGATTTATGCAATAAATGAAGAAACATAGATATCCGATTTATATTGGACGAGTTATAGTTATCCGATTTATATAACATAGATAACTGATTTAAAAAAAAAAGATAAAAATAATTTATGAAAAGTCTATATGAATTCTATTATAATAAAGATATATATATATATATATATATATATATATATATATATATATATATATATATATATATATATAATAAATTGTTAAAATAAAAAAGACAAAAGAAAAAAAAATAGTTTGATCTTTTTATATAGAACAATGACTGTATTACAATATTCATAAACCACAATGTAACGTAACTTATAAAAATTTAAGCTTAGAGAAAAAAACTATGTATCTCATCAAACTGTAGGGACCATTTCTATAATTTCCTCTAAATTTTATGTAAGATGTGCGGATAATTAGTTGCATATTTACACGTATTAAAAGTGTGTATAAGGCATTGTGGTATACATAGCACGAATAGAATCGTGGTCTAGTTGGCCACGACCACAGATCGTGCATACC
Source organism: Lactuca saligna (assembly GCF_052625555.1). Taxonomy (NCBI): domain Eukaryota; kingdom Viridiplantae; phylum Streptophyta; class Magnoliopsida; order Asterales; family Asteraceae; genus Lactuca; species Lactuca saligna. The sequence continues at coordinate 135,909,756 of NC_136423.1, read as the reverse complement.
ACCCCGACGTTGCGTGGTCGAGCGTAGTCATGCTTCTTCGTGTTCCCGACGATGGATTTAAACGAGAAATTTGATTGTTTGTTTGGTTTTTTGGCCGTTGAACGGCTATTTTGGCGGTTTTTTTTTTCAAACTCAATTTACTAATTATAAATAAAACTTCTATTATACCAAAATTTACACCCCATTCTATTCTCTAAAACCACAAAACACATACACATGGATTCCACAATACATATGAAATTTTTAAAAAGTGTTGACTCGGATGACGACGTAAAATTCTTCGAGATATTTTTCAATGTTGTGCAACACATTCACGACGAAGAAAGTTCGAATGTAGCTCGTACAAGGGCGGTCGTCAATCGTGATCGCCAAGCCGCACATGACTTATTGGTACGTGATTACTTTGCCGATAATTATCTTGATAATGACGACTCCTTCGAACGTCGTTTCCATTGGAATAAAGCTATATTTTTACGTATTAATAATGCTTTAGAATCTCGTTGTGATTTTTTCAAACAAAAACCCGACGCTAGAGGAAGAATGGGTTTTAGTAGTATACAAAAATATGCGGGTGCGCTTAGGTATTTGGGATACGATATAGCATTCGATGCATCTGACGAATACTTGAAAGTATCCGAGAGGACCGCAGTTGAATGTGTAGATTGGTTTTCTGCATGTGTTTATGAGGTTTTTCACGAAGAATATTTGTGCAAACCTACTCACCGTGATATCGAGAGATTATATTCGACTCATGAGGAGAGGCATGGATTTCCGGGTATGCTTGGCAATCTAGATTGTACGCATGTGGCTTGGGAAAAATGTCCAAATGCATGGCGTAGTCAGTTCACTCAGGGAGATATAGGTGAACCAACTATCATCCTAGAAGCTGTTGCATCTCAAGATTTGTGGATATGGCATGCCTTTTTTGGAGTAGCGGGGTCTAACAACGACCTTAATGTTCTTGACCAGCCTCCACTTTTCAACGATCTATTGACCGGCAAAACACCTGATGTGACGTTCACGGTGAATGGGCACGCGTACAAATACGGTTACTACCTTGGTGATTGGATATACCCGGATTATTCTACATTGATGAAGGGATACTCGGTTCCTGGAAGTGAATAGGCAAAGTTGTTTACAAAAAAACACGAATCGTTGAGAAAGGATATCGAGAGGGCATTTGGAGTCCTTAAGCAGACATGACATGTAGTGAAATATGTTACACGAGTCTGGGATAAAGAAAGAATTAAATGAATAGTCCTAGCATGTATTATAATGCATAATATGATTATTGAGATGAAGGTCGAGCGATTTGCACATATGATCTGAACGACGTTGTCATTCCAATTGATGAGTTTGTACCTGGAACGAACGCGTTTTTAGAGCGAGTTGTTGAAATTCATAACAGTGAAACGTGTTTCAATCTTCGAGAAGATGTCGCGGAACATTTGTACCAACGTAGCATGAACGACGATTAGGTTTTTTATATGTATGTTTGTTTTTTTTAATTAATGCAATGTTTTTTTTTTCTAGATTAACTAAGTAATGTAGTTTGAAGTTGTAGTTTTATTTTTATAATTAATGAAAAAGTAGTTTTAAAAAAATGAATGCTTTTTAATTATAAAAAATATAATTTTTATTGTATTTTTGAATTAAAAAAATGTAATTTTATTGTATTTTTGAATTAAAAAAAATAAAATAAAAATAATGATGTGGAGTGGTGTGTTAGTGCTTTAGTGTTAGGTATCTCATATTAGTGGTAGTGTAATGTAGTGCTGATGTGACACCCACTACATATGTAGTATGCGGTGGGTATAACGGATGGTCTAACTAGTAAAAAAATTGTTGGGGGATAAAATTATTAAGGATGTTAGTGACAAACAAGTATCATAATACTTGAAAATGTAGATTAAAGTATTATATTTCCACGTTTTCTCTTTGACATATTGCATAACTGTTAACAGTTTTCCACATTATTAAGGATGTAAGTGTGACAAATAAATATCATGTTTTCACTATAATTAATTTTTTAGATGTTGCACGTTCATTTTTGTAAAACTCAATTATTATGCTACACGTTTATATTAATCTTAAAATATGTCTAGAATATTTATATTCGTTGTAGTGATATTAATTTATAGCACTTTAGGGCTATTAATATTGTGTTATAACAGTACGATACTGAGAAGGGTTTTGAGATTGAGAAGGTTGTAGCTTATGCAAAATAACGAAAGATGATGTATTAACATAGCTCACCCGATAAACTAAGTAATGTAGTTTGAAGTTGTAGTTTTATTTTTATAATTAATGAAAAAGTAGTTTTAAAAAAATGAATGCTTTTTAATTATAAAAAATATAATTTTTATTGTATTTTTGAATTAAAAAAAATGTAATTTTATTGTATTTTTGAATTAAAAAAAATAAAATAAAAATAATGATGTGGAGTGGTGTGTTAGTGCCTTAGTGTTAGGTATCTTATATTAGTGGTAGTGTAATGTAGTGCTGATGTGCCACCCATTACATATGTAGTATGCGGTGGGTATAACGGATGGTCTAACTAGTAAAAAAATTGTTGGGGGATAAAATTAATAAGGATGTTAGTGACAAACAAGTATCATAATACTTGAAAATGTAGATTAAAGTATTATATTTCCACGTTTTCTCTTTGACATATTGCATAACTGTTAACAGTTTTCCACATTATTAAGGATGTAAGTGTGACAAACAAATATCATGTTTTCACTATAATTAATTTTTCAGATGTTGCACGTTCATTTTTGTAAAACTCAATTATTATGCTACACGTTTATATTAATCTTAAAATATGTCTAGAATATTTATATTCGTTGTAGTGATATTAATTTATAGCACTCTAGGGCTATTAATATTGTGTTATAACAGGACGATACTGAGAAGGGTTTTGAGATTGAGAAGGTTGTAGCTTATGCAAAATAACGAAAGATGATGTTTTAACATGGCTCACCCGATAAACTAAATAATATAGTTTGAAGTTGTAGTTTTATTTTTATAATTAATGAAAAAGTAGTTTTAAAAAAATGAATGCTTTTTAATTATAAAAAATATAATTTTTATTGTATTTTTGAATTAAAAAAAATGTAATTTTATTGTATTTTTGAATTAAAAAAAATAAAATAAAAATAATGATGTGAAGTGGTGTGTTAGTGCCTTAGTGTTAGGTATCTCATATTAGTGGTAGTGTAATGTAGTGCTGATGTGGCACCCACTACATATGTAGTATGCGATGGGTATAACGGATGGTTTAACTAGTAAAAAAATTGTTGGGGGATAAAATTATTAAGGATGTTAGTGAAAAACAAGTATCATAATACTTGAAAATGTAGATTAAAGTATTATATTTCCACGTTTTCTCTTTGACATATTGCATAACTGTTAACAGTTTTCCACATTATTAAGGATGTAAGTGTGACAAACAAATATCATGTTTTCACTATAATTAATTTTTCAGATGTTGCACGTTCATTTTTGTAAAACTCAATTATTATGCTACACGTTTATATTAATCTTAAAATATGTCTAGAATATTTATATTCGTTGTAGTGATATTAATTTATAGCACTCTAGGGCTATTAATATTGTGTTATAACAGGACGATACTGAGAAGGGTTTTGAGATTGAGAAGGTTGTAGCTTATGTAAAATAACGAAAGATGATGTATTAACATGGCTCACCCGATAAAATTGAATGTTATGACTAGTAAGATGACAAGCCAGCTGCCAACTAAAATTGAATTCAATATGTTCATGTACAAGCATTTACCTTTTCTCCCTTCCGTGCATTATTTCGTCAACACTCTGAAAACTTTCCATTAAAGTTAAGTTGTTTGGTGTTGTCATTTAATTTCAATAAATCTAGATGAACTAAAGAAAATTTCTTGATATTTGTCTCAACATACATCTTTAATTTGTTTTGACGGGTGAGTTCAGTTCCTGAGTTAATTTGCGTCTTAAGTACACGTCGCTATGGTTTAGTCATTTAATTAGGTTAAATCCAAGAAAAACTTCATATTCTGAACTTTATTTTGAAAAGACAATTTTTTCAATTAAAATATGTACTAACTGAGGTTATGTATATATTTTTTATTTTTACAATTCTAACAAGTTGTAATATTTGCTAGAAGGGTCGGTCCTGCAAAATTAAATAACCTTAAAAAGTCTGGGACGAACAAGAATAAAAAAACCCTTATCGTTATTATAAGTTTTTATTTTTAAATAAAAATATATAGTAAAAAAATTAAACTATGCTGTCCACTTTGCCCCTTAAACGCCTCCATTTTTGCTAGTGTTGAAATGGTTGTTTTTCTTATCTTGAAATGATTGTTTTTCTTATCTTGATCATGAGATAGTGTCATGTCATTTTCACTATCATTTTTAATAGCAAACAACAAAAATATTATAGTACGTGAACTAGAACCTCATACGGTTGTGTTATATAACCTGGGCCAGTAATCTAGCTCATCGGTTGATGAAAAAGTAACGTAAATCTAGAACACAAGATGAAAAACATTTACCAATAAGCGAAAACACCACATTTATAAAGAGATAATCTTTCTTTATAACAAACTAAATAACATAAATTCAACTAAGAAAAAAACTAGTCAGAACATAATATAAGGGTTTTTAATTCAATCTATCCATCCAACCCAATATAAAGAAACTATGATAGAGTTTAAAGTCCTTAGGCTATTGCGGAATATAAATTACAGCAACACAAATAAAAATGTAAACGAGATAGAAATATGAATGCTCAATGATATGAACATAGTAGAAAACTTGTAGAACACTTTAATATTCATCAAGTGAAAACTGTTATTTATAAAAGAGTAGCACATATTTATAATGATCCATTAAGTGGAAAACTGTTATTTATAATAGAAGGGAAGTGATTCGTACACAACAGTTTTTTTGTCTTACACAACAATTTATGTATTATAGAGTTGTACAATAGAATACTTTAAAACTCAAATTGTTGTGTACAGAGAAAAAAATGTGGTGTACGAATTAATTTCCATAATAGAATGAGTAGCACATATTTATAATAATACGGTGTAACGGAACAAGGGGGCATAAAGTACTGCACATGCTATATTGCTTCTTATAGACAAAATTGTCTTAGAACAAAGCTACACTTAACTGATACACCAATCCCTATTCCAGCAACAAATGTCTCGATTCATGTCAGGGGAGTATTCGGCTCATAGTACCCTCGCTTGGTTGTGGAGCCTCGATTGTCGAATGTCACTTCTTCAATCCAACAATCCCTATTAGTGACTGGAGTATCTTTCTTTACCTGATTTTATCGTTGATGAAGTTTATGGCATTTTCTGTCCACCCTCTTGATAAAAGCCAATTAGAGGAGGCTAGTCTCCCAAGAAAGTAAGAAAAGGAGAGCCACTTTTTAAAACATTTTTTTCATATCATTCGTAATTCTCAAATGGAACAATACATGATTTAAATAAACAAAGACTCCTAAATTTAGCTAAAATTGAGGAATTGTAAATCCTGGCCTACTAGTGGTGCTTTACTGTTATTAGTCCTTCACTCTCGTATCTACGGGGAGTGATATCAAGGACGTCTTAAAGTCTAAGGTTCATGCTTTTAACAATGATGATATGGAAATTCATTTGTGAAATATAAAATATAAAATTTTAAAACGAGTTTCACAAATAATATGACGGTTTACTCTGCAAGTTGAACGATTGGTTAATACAGTTTTTCAGTGTTAAAAGCATACGAAATATGAAATAGATCAAATGAAATCATAAGTTTGAGTACAAGATTTCTTTGTACTTTTGCTTGTATTCCCCCCCCCCCCTCCCCCCTGAAAACATTGAAAACATGGAAAAACGTAGGGGTATGAACTCACTAGTCGAGAAATGTGTCGGCTTAGGATGCTAAGTGTCAGTTCAGGGCTTAAAAATGCGTGGGGTTCCTATGTAATATGAAGAGAGACACATTTTTATCTAATTAGACCCTGAACCACTAATCAAATATGAATAAACACTTTGAGATGCGAAAACATTTCAATACAAGTGTTTGGAGTGACCCGGGTGGCATCTATGGATGTGTATGGCTTGGATATGGAGTTTACTCTTCAAGAGTAAACTCTTAATGGAGTTTACGGCCCAAATGACCAAATCCCCATGAGTTTACGTCCATAAACTCATGGTAGGGTGTTCTTAGTTGCTAAATGGCCTTGTGGGGTAATGATAGGCTTGGTTTTAAGGCATTGGAATGGAACTTGGACATCATAGGGACCATTTGAGGAGTTTACGGCAGTAAACTAGGAGTTTATAGCCGTAAAATATTGTGTACCCATTCATAGTGTGTTTTCGTGGTCCTAGGTCAATCACAAGATTTTCTAGCCTAATATACAAGTCATAAGATGATGTTAAGGCACCATTTGACCCATTTATAGGAGTTTAGGGCCCAGGAACCCATCATTGGGGGGTTTACGGCCGTGAACTCCTTACGGAGGTGGTTTCTATCAAGTTTTAGGTCCCTAACTCATTTGTGGTTTCTTCTAGACTTTATTCCAAGGCTTAGGAGGTGTTTAAGGGGCATCTTAACACCTTAAATGGTGTTTATGGCCCATGAAAGGGTGTTTACAGCCCAAGCATGTTCTTGGGCAGTAAAATCATGTTTATCCCTCAAATTTTAAGGTTTTGGTGTTCTAAGTCCAGTATTGTAAGCCCCTAAGTCATATCTAAGCTCCAAATGTGGTTTGGAAGGGTTTTAAGGCTCAAAAACCCCATTTGTATGAGTTTGCAGCCAAAGGGTGTTCCAGGGCCGTAAAATCATGTCCTTGGTCTTATTTCACGATTTAACCATGAATTTGAAGCTAAACTTGTTAATCTATGAGTTAGGAAGGATTACATACCAATTTGGGGCTTGAAATGGCTGATTTTTGGATCAAACTTGAGTTTCTAGTGAGAGAGTAGAGAGAGAGAGAGAGAGAGAGAGAGTGTGGAAAAGCTTCAAATGAAGTCCACTCAACTTTAAATAGGGTTCGGGTTTGGGGCTCGGTGGAATTCTACCAGATACTGACGTTAAACGGGGCTTTTGGTCGTACCCAATTTAATTGTTTATAACCCGAAGGAATAAAACTAAAATTTTTCCAAATAATAATTTGGGGTTTTTCATGTGTTTCTAATGGATTTGGACACTCACGAGGTCATTATAAAAGTCTCAAATTAAATGACCTAACCCAAAATGTTAGCGGAAAATTTGAAAGATAGACGGGTTTCGCTGAAGGGAATGGGTTATCGTGACGGAAATTTTTTTGGGTTGTCACATTATCCCCCCATTAGAGGGAATTTCATCCCGAAATTTAGTTTTAAAGCACAATCAAGGATTTGGAAAGAGATGTGGTTATTTCCGTTTCATCGAGTTTTCGTGTATCCAAGTGAATTCGAGTTCTCGCATGGTATTCCAACAAACCTTCACTTATCGGGATACGACTTTGTTTCGTACGTTTTAATCTCTCGATCTATGATTTCGATTGGTTCTTTCATGCGGCTTGAAAGAGACGTGGTTATTTCCGTTTCATCGAGTTTTCGTGTATCCAAGTGAATTCGAGTTCTCGCATGGTATTCCAACAAACCTTCACTTATCGGGATACAACTTTCTTTCGTACGTTTTAATCTCTCGATCTATGATTTCAATTGGTTCTTTCATGCGGCTTAGACTTTTGTTGATCTTGGTCTCATCGAAGGGATTACTAGGGTTTCATCGAATAGGTACTTTCCAAGAGTAGAGACGTGAAAGACAGGGTGGATGTCGCTAAGTTCTGAAGGTAGTCGGAGTTTGTAAGTTACGGGATCGATCCCAACGAGGATTTCCAAAGGTCCTATGTACCTCAGGTTAAGTTTTCCACACTTTCCAAAGCGCATCAATCCTTTTCGGGGTAAGGCCTTCAACAGGACACAAACTCCAACAAAAGGGGAACACCTTTCTTGTGTCAAAGTGGTTAGGGGTTAGACGATTCTGGATAAACATGCGATAGCATCCAGCGAGACCCAAGAATTGACGGATTTCTGTGGGTGTCTGCGGTGTCGACTAATTCTCTATTGTTTGGATTTTTGGACGGGTTCACGTGTATGCCTTCCTCGCTTACCACGTGGCCAAAGGAAAGTGGTTAGATTGAAGGGCATCACTACAATCTTGTATTGACCATATCGAGTTCTGAATGCTGTCTTGAAAACATCATTCTCATGAACTCAAAGCTGACGGTACCCTGATCTAAGGTCTATCTTCGAGAAGTATTTGGCTCTCTGAAGTTGATCGAAAGGTCGTCCATTCGAGGAAGAGGATATTGGTTTCTGACGGTTTATTTGTTAAACTCGTGATAGTCGATACATATTCGGAAGGAACAAACAATACTGGGGCTCCCCACGGTGAGGAACTCGGTCTGATGAACCCTTTGCGGAGTAGCTCATTAAGCTAACGGGATAACTCTTGCATTTCTGTTGGCGCTAAGCGATTGGAATATTTGGCTACAAGATTTGCTCCAGGAATTAGGTCGACGCGAAACTCGACTTGACGTTCGGGAGGAATTCCTAGGAGCTCTTTGGAAAAGACATCATGAAAATTGCAAACTTCAGGGATGTTCTAGAGGTTTTTAACTTCCTAATTCTCATTGATCACATGGTCTAGGAATGCATGGCACTCCTTTCGGGGAGTCTTTTGAACTTTGATGCACAAAATGATGCGAAGGTTAGAACTAGGTTTATCGTCGTAGATCCTAAGAGTCTGATCAGAGGGGAGATTGGGACGGATGGTTGTAACAAAGGATATCTGCATGATTGGGACTCCACCAATCCATGTCCATAAGAACATCCAAGCTCTTGATGGTAACTGGTATTAGGTCAAAACCAATCCCCGGCAACGGTGCCAAAAATTTGGTGGTTGTCGAGGCCAACACAAATAATAACCCTAATTATTACACACTAAAATAGTGTATAGTGGTAAAGGGATCGAATCCACGGAGACTGGTTCAATTTGATAACTCTATGAAAAATCTCTTTGTAAAATACTTGGAATATGACAATAAATTAAAAATGGGGGTTTTGATGTTTTGAAATACTTGAAACAAACTAGAATTAACTATGATTTAAATAGACAATTGCAACAAAAATAAGAATTTGATGTAAAATCAATAAGGGAAAGATGGTTGACTTAAAGTTTTCTCACTTTGACTTTTGATGAACATATCATTAGAATTCAATGGTGCAATACTTGTTTTAAATCCTCAATTTGGCTATAGTAATCCAAGGAGCTTGAGATTACCTAGACTTTTCTTAATTGTTGAAATGGCTAGAGAAGCTCATAACAATTTCCTTAGTCAAAGTCACTAATTCCAAATAGCATGTAATTAGTGAAAGTCAACTAGCATTAAGAACCAAAAAGTCACCAAATCCAAGAGGGGTCAAATGCTTTCACCACCATGTTGGAGGAAATGTTTTTATGATTGTGTGAAGCAAAAACAACACAAAAATCATTTGTTGTTTGCTAATTTGAGGATCCTTTACTTAATCAAGAAATTAGCCAACTAATCACCACAAACACATTTAAACTCATGAACTAAAACATACAAGTAATGATAAGATGTTAAAACACAAAACATTTCCATAAAGATTCAAGAACATGTTCATGGATTCTTCAACATTCAACAAAAGTTCAAAGGATTAACCAAAAGTCAACCAATATTAGCTTAGCCAAGCATGGCTAAACCCAAAGAAACAAAGTTAGAGAAATTTGTACCAAACATTAAGCAAGAATCAAGAGGTAAAAATATGATGTTCTTCAAGGGTTCTTGGCCTTCAAAAGTCTCCAAAACTCCAGAGATAATCTTCAAAAATCGGGTGTCCAAGAGTATGCAAAAGATAGGCACCAACCTTCCTCAAATAGCTCAAAAGAAGAATTTCTGAAACTGCCCCTGCAGGAGGTTGCGCGACCCGCGTGCTCTTGCACGGGTGGGTTGCGCGGGTGGTCCCTGGATGTAGCATCTTTGAGGTTTTGGGCCTCCATAGCTTAGCCCACTTGGCCCAGGTCGAATCCAATCACCTCCTAGCCCATTTTCTTCAAGTTTTTCTTCATTTTAAGCCTAATTTGACCTCTCTAAGTCCTCCAATGCTCGTGAACTCGCCCGATCAATAATTTACGTACGCTTGAATATTCCCCCGCATCTTGCAAATTTAAAGTTTATTTCTCTCCAAGTCTTCAAATAATCATCAAGATCACTCTATGCATCATCTCCACTACCCATCAAGCCCAACGTCATTTTTGTCTACCAAATCTCATCGCCTCCTATACGTCCCAAACACTCCCGCTCCGCTAGACTCGAAAACCTGCAATTATGCTCACAAGATTCGAGAGTACCCGAAATAGTCATAAAATAACAAAAAGGAAAATATGCATGGAAATTATCTAAATTATGAATGAAATATGCTAAAATAAACTATAAAAAGAAGTAAATAAAATGAAGCTATCAAATCACCCCAAGCTTAAACCTTACTTGTCCTCAAGTAAGACAAGACTAAAATGAACTCGGGATGAACTATCCTAAGAAAATAAAAAGAATTGATAGAACCGTAGAACCTGATCCCCGTTAGTCAACATGGTCAGGATTGATCTTGCTATTACCTCACGAATTTTTCATCCGATGACAATGGAACCATAAACCACAACCAGGACAACTCCTTTAGGTGAGTAAGGAGGGATGAGCAGTCGCAGCCTCAATGGAACATGCATACAATGAAGAATATCTGTAGTAGGGAGAAAGCAGCTGGATGGGCTCGGATGGAGCTCTTCTTTAAGTGTACGCTCTGATCTCACATTTGCCGGTTTCTCTCATGTGTAACTAGGTTTAATCGCTCGGGCACCGTTGTAGGAATCGATTCACTTGGTGTTGGCCCAAACCTCCCGTAGTATCCGACTCGACAGTCTCCCTAACATCACCAATTTGCGAAAAACAACTCGATCTATATACAATAAAACATACCTAAATAAATGAATATCAAACGCCGGGTGACCAAAATGTTAGAAAATTTAGTTCAATAATTGAACTGGTCACCTTTCTCAGATTTCTGCAGCTGGGAATTTGCCTGCCCCTTTTTTTCTTTTTCTTTTTCTTTTTTCTTTTTTGTTTTTTTTTTGTTTTCTTTTTTTTTTACCATACTTGAAGTAATGTAATAACAACCCTTTGACTCAAAATTTGGTTCCTAAAATGTGTAAGTGGAACCGAAAGGGTAGTAATATAATCTGAATGGTCTAAGCGAGAAAATGACCATGTGTGGAGCATAAAGATATAATGTAAGCTCCTCTTCAAACATTTGAATTTTTTTTCAAAAGTAATGAAAATGTCCACATGCGGACTAAAAGACTTCTCTAAAATCCTAAGAAAATCGCAAAAAGATATGGTGATGTAAAGAGACCGGATATGGATTCTACTCGGGGACAAGCACTAGTGCTTCATCCTAACGGTTCAAACATGATCAAGTGTGATCCTCTCAGGGGTAGTGACCGCAAGGCTAAGAAATCCATTGCTATAGTATATCCTATAGTCATTAGTATTGTATGCATAATTCTTCATGAAAACTACCTGGCCATGATCACTTACCCCTTTAAGCTACCAGCATCTGATCCCAAGTATGACATCCCAAACTGCAGCTAGTGGTCTCAGTTCGATGGGTGAGATAACAACAAGATCCTGGACCAATAATGATACAATAACTATGAACCTGTTCCATGGCATCCAAGGAGATGAGAATAAACAGAGAACAAAAATGCATGAATGTTAATGCCCTAAGCTAAATGTTATGCAAAAATATAAAAGGTGAAAAAGAAGAAAATAAAATCTTTTTGGAATTAAAAAAAATGAATGAAAATTAGCTTAAAACTAAAATGTTATGCAACCTAATTAAAAATGCATGAAAAAATAAAAGGAAAATGAAATGCCCCACCCCAAGCTTAAGAACATGCATTATCCTCAATGCTTAAGGTAAGGGCAAAAATGACCTAAATCGGGGGATTGGATGACGAGAGATGTCTGTGGCGGTGGTTTCGTGAAATTACGACCAATAGAACTCCGACAATCTTGAATTTTCCGGCGAGGTGGGTGCTGGAAGGTTATATGAGAGGAATGGAGTGGGAGGTCAAGATGATTAAATGAAGAAGAAGGGCAGCTGAACATTTTACTCTATGGGTCAACAAGAGTCAATTTTGGTCAGTGTTGGTCAAGAAAAGTCAAAAGGTCAACTCATTAAAACCTTTAGTCAACACCTGGTCAAATAATAGCCAAAAATAGCCCAAATTGCCCAGCACAGTGCGCGGGTCACGCAGTGTAGCACGCGGGTCGCGCAGACCTTGCAGTTAAGTCTTGGGCCAATGTCGCTTCATCACACCTGGCCGCGCAACCCACCCGCGCAACAGCACGCGGGTCGCGCAACCCGCTGATCCTGATCTTCATTTGCGCTTCATTTTTCTTCGTTTTTTCACCCGTTCTTGCTTTGGAAGGCCCCAAACACCTAGAAACTCTTGATTTCTTCAAAAACAACTCTTTTGAATCCCAAAAATATCTTGCAAACTCATTTATTCAAATTAAAAACACAAAAACACAATGCTTTCCAAAAATGCCCTTCTTTAACGTCTTTGGCGAGACGCCTCCAAACTTCACTTTAACACTTTGGGGCGTCCAAATGGACAACATCTTGGACATTTGAATCAAAAAATTCATTGAATGGCTTCAATCGATGTCCATTAACCTTGTAAAATTTCCCCGTGTCGACATTTTTTAATTTCTGCACCTCCATTGGGACTCTTTTCTTGTATTTGACTTTCTTTTTACGGGAGAACCATACTGGACTCAGACCTTTGATAATAGCAATCATCCAACCATATTCTTTCTTGTACTTGTTTAGTAAGGTGACCAATTCTTCCCTCTTTGACATGGTGGTTGAGTAGGTGACCGGTTGGGCGTCTTCTTTCTCGGGATAGGTATCCTTTGAAGGGTCCGGCAGATTTATCGTTTCCGGATCTTGTGGTTGTTCTACCACTAGAGTTAGTTTCTCATTGGTAGTGGGTCGCTCAATCTCTCTTTCGTTAACCCTTATTACTTCGTTTATAGTTTCATTGACAACATTCTCAATTTCTTCTTCCTCTTTGACAACTTCTTCCACTTCTACTTCTTCTTCCTCTTCTTCATATAACACTCTTGAGCCATCAAAAGTTTTCTCATCTTTCAAAGGAATGCAACATGCGTTATGACATGGGCTCTCTTCAGATGGTAATTTGTGTTGAGCTTCCACTATACTCAATGATTGAGCAATTTGTGTTATTTGTTGCTCTAAGCTTTTGAGGCTAGCTTGAGTTGTTTCTTGGAAAATTTGGGTAGAAGTGGCAATGCTTTTCACAATGTCCTCTAAGGACATGCTTGGTGTTTCAGTTTGTTGAGGAGGGTAAGGATATGGTTCTAGGAACAGTGGAGTTGGTTGGTATTGGTTATTTCCCCATGTTTGGTATGGATTTTGGTAATGGTTATTTTCCCAATCTTGGTTGTTGTCCCACCATTGATCATGTTGAGGCTTATCATAACTCCATTGGTTTGACCGGTAGTAGCTTCCCTTATCTTGCACCTCTTCCCATTCTCCTTGTAAATATGGACACGTGTCGGAATGATGTCCATTTTGGGCACAAAAATCGCAAAGAAGAGGTGTGGACTGCACACTTTGGTCACTTTCAATCATCATAACTAACTGAGCTAGCTCAGAAAGTTGGTCTTCAGTGCAAGGAGTGTTCATTTTCAAATCATACATTTTTTTTAATTTCCGGGTTTTAAATTAGAGTACCTGCACAATGAGATGTAGGCATAGAGAAACAAACTGATTAAATCAAAACCAATCCCCGGCAACGTTGCCAAAAATTTGGTGGTTGTCGAGGCCAACACAAATAATAACCCTAATTATTACACACTAAAATAGTGTATAGTGGTAAAGGGATCGAATCCACGGAGACTGGTTCAATTTGATAACTCTATGAAAAATCTCTTTGTAAAATACTTGGAATATGACAATAAATTAAAAATGGGGGTTTTGATGTTTTGAAATACTTGAAACAAACTAGAATTAACTATGATTTAAATAGACAATTGCAACAAAAATAAGAATTTGATGTAAAATCAATAAGGGAAAGATGGTTGACTTAAAGTTTTCTCACTTTGACTTTTGATGAACATATCATTAGAATTCAATGGTGCAATACTTGTTTTAAATCCTCAATTTGGCTATAGTAATCCAAGGAGCTTGAGATTACCTAGACTTTTCTTAATTGTTGAAATGGCTAGAGAAGCTCATAACAATTTCCTTAGTCAAAGTCACTAATTCCAAATAGCATGTAATTAGTGAAAGTCAACTAGCATTAAGAACCAAAAAGTCACCAAATCCAAGAGGGGTCAAATGCTTTCACCACCATGTTGGAGGAAATGTTTTTATGATTGTGTGAAGCAAAAACAACACAAAAATCATTTGTTGTTTGCTAATTTGAGGATCCTTTACTTAATCAAGAAATTAGCCAACTAATCACCACAAACACATTTAAACTCATGAACTAAAACATACAAGTAATGATAAGATGTTAAAACACAAAACATTTCCATAAAGATTCAAGAACATGTTCATGGATTCTTCAACATTCAACAAAAGTTCAAAGGATTAACCAAAAGTCAACCAATATTAGCTTAGCCAAGCATGGCTAAACCCAAAGAAACAAAGTTAGAGAAATTTGTACCAAACATTAAGCAAGAATCAAGAGGTAAAAATATGATGTTCTTCAAGGGTTCTTGGCCTTCAAAAGTCTCCAAAACTCCAGAGATAATCTTCAAAAATCGGGTGTCCAAGAGTATGCAAAAGATAGGCACCAACCTTCCTCAAATAGCTCAAAAGAAGAATTTCCGAAACTGCCCCTGCAGGAGGTTGCGCGACCCGCGTGCTCTTGCACGGGTGGGTTGCGCGGGTGGTCCCTGGATGTAGCATCTTTGAGGTTTTGGGCCTCCATAGCTTAGCCCACTTGGCCCAGGTCGAATCCAATCACCTCCTAGCCCATTTTCTTCAAGTTTTTCTTCATTTTAAGCCTAATTTGACCTCTCTAAGTCCTCCAATGCTCGTGAACTCGCCCGATCAATAATTTACGTACGCTTGAATATTCCCCCGCATCTTGCAAATTTAAAGTTTATTTCTCTCCAAGTCTTCAAATAATCATCAAGATCACTCTATGCATCATCTCCATTACCCATCAAGCCCAACATCATTTTTGTCTACCAAATCTCATCGCCTCCTATACGTCCCGAACACTCCCGCTCCGCTAGACCCGAAAACCTGCAATTATGCTCACAAGATTCGAGAGTACCCGAAATAGTCATAAAATAACAAAAAGGAAAATATGCATGAAAATTATCTAAATTATGAATGAAATATGCTAAAATAAACTATAAAAAGAAGTAAATAAAATGAAGCTATCAGCTGACTTTTCTTCTTCCAAAACATTCTTCACCACTTCTCTCTGTCGGCTCCGGAGTGGTGGCTGCTTCCTCTTAGGTCATCACTATGGTCAATCAGGATTTGCGCTAGGCATTTGACATTGTCGTATGTGTCTGGCTTTGCAGCAAAGACATTACCCTTGGTTGGCTGAGTCAACCCCCAGATGAATCCCTCGATCTTTTTACTCTCCGAGGTAACCATTCCCGGACATAGTAGCGCCAAGTCGTCAAACCTCGAAGTGTAAGTGGCGATATCGGTACCTTTCATCTTCAGGTTCCAGAGTTCATGCTCCAGCTTCTGCATTTCTCCCCGAGGGCAGTACTCCGCAAGCAGAAGTTCCTTCATGGCCTCCCAACCCATAGCCTTGGCTACAGGTAGAGTTAAGGATTTTGCTCGGCCATTCCACCAAGTCAAGGCTTTATCGTTGAAAGTACAGGCGGCGAACTTCACCTTATCCGATTCAGAGTAGGCATAAATTTCGAAAATAGATTCGATTTTCTCGAACCATCGGGTTAAGGAAATGACACCTCCAGTGCCATAGAAAGATGTAGGTTTCACGTTCATAAAGTCTTTATAGGAACACTCCTTCCGGTGTCCCTGGCTACCTTCTAGATTTTGGGGTTGGGTACCACCTCCTGAACCACCGTGGCCACCGGAGTTCATTTGAGACATGGAGGCTGCCACTGCAGTAGTAACAGCTGCCTGGAATATCACAGGATCAAATTGAGGAGGAGGTGGTGGCGGAGGGTTGTTGTTCTTTGAGTTGGGTCTCTTTCTTGGAGGCATCTTGATCTAAAAAGATCAGAAATGAGAGGATGGTAAGTCCTCTGAATTGAATCAAGAGATATGAAACAAGATATATCTCATTAAGACAGATAAAGGATTCTATTAAACGATAAAGCAGGAAAGAGTTATCAAAGAAGATAAACTATCACTAAAGGAATGATTGAGGAGCAACGCTGGAATGAGGATTTCTATAACGAAGTTGGTTCTAGAAATACTCCCATTGTATTTCATGTTTCGCTGCGACGATGATTCATTGTTTGGATATCAGGTAAGTTTTAGGCATGCTGCACACCACAGTCACTCCCAATCACATGTTGGTCGTGTCTCGAATGAATACAGTTGATCAGGCTATATTGACCCTAGACACGACTACATAACTGCCCAGGTTTACAACACCCAATTACTTATGTTCTGTTCTACTCGAGGTTACGGATTCCGACGATTAGGTATACTTGTATACTTTTGAAAATACTTATATTTTAAAGTATACTTTTAGTTCACAGCATTTCGGCCCCTTAGTGTTTATAGTCTTATACCATGTAAGGTTTGCTATACTAGTTCACTATAAACAAGGGCTCTGATACCAATCTGTCACACCCCGAAACCGATGGCAGAAACGTTCTGGGCGGAGGACGTCATGTAGTATCGCAACCAATGTACATAGTAAGCATAGTAAACACAAAACATTACATTACATATGACTAATTACATTTGTTTGAAAGCAAAGTGTTACAAAAGTTATACATACATACATACATATACATATATATATACATATACATATATATATATATATATATATATATATATATATCATATGAACAAAAGTTAAGACGAGTCTTCTATACACTCCGTCTTCTCCCAAAAGATCGTTGTGTACCTGTCTAATGTGGACCTGAAAATACAAGCAGTTTGAAAATCAGCATAAAGCTGGTGAGTTCATAAGAGGTTTGTTTTCTGAAAATGTACGAGTTTCCTTTGGTTTTCCGAAAAAGTTTGTTATCCAAGAAAATCTCATATTTTCTTATAAGTAAATTTTAGTTATCCGTTTGTTAGACGATCCGGTTATGTACAGTTTGTTATCCCAGGAAAAACCCTTATTTTCCTTAAAAGTTTGTAGTCGATTATCGATTCTGAAAGTAATGTACAAGTGTCTACCATACTTTATGTATTCGTGTGATGTTTCCTAAAAACTTGTTTATCCTTGAAAAGTACATTAGTTTTAACACGTATATAAAACTAATAAAAAAATATTCATAATCTAAATTGTGAGTTCCATAACCATACTATAGACTGGATAAAGCTCGAAACAGGGGCCAGTATCTTTTTATGACTTTTGTCACCCTTGAACCTTTTGGTTCGACTGTAGCTAGCAGCCAGGTGCAGGGTTGTCAATCCCGTATAGATCTATACATTCAAGTCACATTCTCCCTCCAAGAGATTCTGGTTACGGGGGTAGTCCTACACTCTCGTAACTAGGGGGAGTGTTACAAGGACATGTCTCCAATCTTAAGATTAATGAATTAAAAGATAATAAAACAGGATATTCTATTTTATTAGTCCTTCACTCTCGTAACTAGGGGGAGTGTTATCAAGGACTTGAATAAAGTTATAAGTTTAATGTTACTATTCCTCCACTCTCGTAACTAGGGGGAGTGGTAAAGTTCTAAGTTTAATGTTATTAGTCCTCCACTCTCGTATCTACGGGGAGTGATAAAGTCCTAAGTTTAATGTTATTAGTCCTTCACTCTCGTATCTACGGGGAGTGATATCAAGGACGTCTTAAAGTCTAAGGCTCATGCTTTTAACAATAATGATGTGGAAATTCATTTGTGAGATATAAAATATAACATTTTAAAACGAGTTTCACAAATAATATGACAGTCTACTCTGCAAGTTGAACGATTGGTTAATACAGTTTTTCAGTGTTAAAAGCATACGAAATATGAAATAGATCAAATGAAATCATAAGTTTGAGTACAAGATTTCCTTGTACTTTTGCTTGTATTCCCCCCTGAAAACATTGAAAACATGGAAAAACGTAGGGGTATGAACCCACCAGTCGAGAAATGTGTCGGCTTAGGATGCTAAGTGTCAGTTCAAGGCTTGAAAATGCACGGGGTTCCTATGTAATATGAAGAGATACACATGTGTATCTAATTAGACCCTGAACCACTAATCAAATATGAATAAACACTTCGAGATGCGAAAACACTTCAATACAAGTGTTTGGAGTGATCCGGGTGGCATCTATGGATGTGTATGGCTTAGATTTGGAGTTTACTCTTCAAGAGTAAACTCTTAATGGAGCTTACGGCCCAAATGACCAACTCGCCATGAGTTTACTGCCGTAAAATCATGGTGGGGTGTTCTTGGTTGCTAAATGGCCTTATAACAATTGTGGGGTAATGATAGGCTTGGTTTTAAGGCATTGGAATGGAACTTGGACATCATAGGGACCATTTGAGGAGTTTACGGCAGTAAACTAGGAGTTTATGGCCGTAAACTCTTATATACCCATTCATAGTGTGTTTTGGTGGTCCTAGGTCAATCACAAGAGTTTCTAGTCCAATATACAAGTCATAGGATGAAGTTAAGGCACCATTTGACCCATTATTAGGAGTTTACGGCCTAGGAACCCATCATTGGGGGGTTTACAGTCGTGAACTCCTTAGGGGGGGGGGGGGGGGTTCTATCAATTTTAAGGTCCCTAAGTCATTTGTGGTTGCTTTTAGACTTTATTCCAAGGCTTAGGAGGTGTTTAAGGGGCATCTTAACAACTTAAAAGGTATTTACGGCCCATGAAAGGGTGTTTACGGCCCAAGCGTGTTCTTGGGCAGTAAACCCATGTTTACCCCTCAAATGTTAAGCTTTTGGTGTTCTAAGTCCAGTATTGTGAGCCCCTAAGTCAAATCTAAGCTCCAAATGTGGTTTGGAAGGGTTTTAAGGCTCAAAAACCCCATTTGTATGAGTTTGCGGCCCAAGGGTGTTCCAGGGCCGTAAAATCATGTCCTTGGTCTTATTTCATGATTTAACCATGAATTTGCAAGCTCAACTTGCTCATCTATGAGTTAGGAAGGATTACATACCAATTTGGGGCTTGAAATGGGTGATTTTTGGATCAAACTTGAGTTTCTAGTAAGAGAGTAGAGAGAGAGAGTGGAAAAGCTTCAAATGAAGTCCACCCAACTTTAAATAGGGTTTGGGTTTGGAGATCGGTGGAATTCTACCCAATACTGATGTTAAACGGGTCTTTTGGTCGTACCCGATTTAATTGTTTATAACCCGAAGGAATAAAACTAAAATTTTTCCAAATAATAATTTGGGGCGTTTTCATGTGTTTCTAATGGATTTGGACACTCATGAGGTCATTATAAAAGTCTCAAATTAAATGACCTAACTCAAAATGTTAGCGGAAAATTTGAAAGATGGACGGGTTTCGCTAACGGGAATGGGTTATCGTGACGGAAAAAATTTTGGGTTGTCACAATGATTAATAGGAATGAAAGCACCATTGATAAAAGCCAATTAGAGGAGGCTAGTCTTGCAAGAGACTAAGAAAAGAAGAGTCACATTTTGAAACATTTTTTTAATATCATTCATGTCGCACCCCCAAACCAAGGATGGCGGAAACGTCCGGGGGTGGAGGACTTCATGTAGAGTATCACAACAATGAGTATAATAGTGCTCAAAGTAAATACAACCAACACAAATATAATTGAAAATGTTACATCGAAGCACATGTTTACATGATTCACATCAGTTACATTATAATACGAAATGAACTGTTTGACGATTTATCGTCCCATCCTCAAAACGTTGTTGATTTCCTGTTTTCACTGAATTCCTGAGAATACAAGTAGTTTTGAAAAGTGTCAACACAAAGGTTGGTGAGTTCATAAGGGATTTCGTTAGAAAAGTAAATCGTTTTCCTTGTAAAAGCGTCAGAATATGTATCCAGAAAATCCTATATTTTCTTTAAAATCTGTGTAAGGTAGTCTTATGACTGAAGACCAAAATGTATAAGTAATCTTTCTTATTAACAGAAAATGTTATGTATTTAAATGGACATGGACATGTTTGAACTAAATGAAATTTCTATATGTTCTCAGGTTTGTTAATACATTATATATACGTAGTCCTAAATTAGAGGACCGAGTAATAACAAGTATTGACTATACTTAAAAGTATAAATGTGGTTTCAAATGATGTGTAGTCGTAACTACCAAAACCAAAAGTGTACAGTAATATCTGTACTCATAGAGATAAGAAGGTGATTTTAAATCGACATAAAACTCATTTAGGTTTTAAAAATAAAATCCCGTAAACTTATGGATTGTTCCCTATGTGAGCCGTTGTAATCATACTATGACTATGTGAACCTGCCACGACGTTCTCAGTGTCGCGAAAAATAAAATGACATTTGTCACCCGTAGACCTGCAGGTCCAACTGTAGCTAGCAGCAAGGTGTGGGGTGTCAATCCCAATATAGATCTATATACAAGTATCACGTTCTCCCTCAAGGAGATTCTGATTATAACTACCAGGAATTATATTCCCGCACTCGGACGTACGGGGAGAGAGAGAGAGAGAGAGAGAGAGAGAGAGAGAGAGAGAGAAATAGAGAAACTCACAATATAGGATAACAAGTTTACGTTAAATGTGTGTGAATATAAATATTTCTTGTATGAATGTACCCTTCTTGTACGAGTGCGCAGAGTGATGTATCATAAACTATACCTATTATAGTTTATCTAAAATGTATGTAATATGTATGAATCCTTTTATGGAAATGTATTAGTGTTGTGAATTTATCAAACCATAGATTAACTTACGTGAAATGTGTGCGAATAGAAATCTTTCTTATATGAATGTACACTTCTGGTACGAGTGCGTAGAGTAATGTATCATAAACTATACCTATTATAGTTTATCTAAAATGTGTATAATATGTATGAACCCTTTTATGGAAATGTATTAGTGTTATAAATATATTCAAACTATACTTTTTATAGTTAAATAATACGTGTTCCAAAATGAATGGATAATATTTAATATGAATGTCTTAGTTTCAGTTCATAATGATAAACTAACTAGGAAGCACATTCAAACATTAAAACTTATGATTATACACTTTGCTCAACATAATACAAAGTGTTATGATATTTACATGTTGTTGGTAAAATTTAGCAATTCTGCCCTGTTTTGGAAAAATCATAGAAAAATCATACGAAGTCGAAAACTAGATCCGTAAATTCTGAGAGTTCACAAAATGTGTCTAGTTTTCTCATAATTTTTATCACAATTTATAATGACCTCTAACTTGGGTGAAAAAGTCCATAATCACAGACTGGTCCGGATTGTTGTTTGAAGTGATAGGCAGTTTTGTAAAAATCGCCATAAATTGTAGAAAAATCGTATGGAGATGTGCAAGTAGCCATTTTAAAGCTAAAAACTTGAACTATTTGCACCTTGTACAGTTTTGAAAACAAAAATATTTAAGATGCCCAAAACAGTCCGTGAATGGAGTTGAACTTTTCTGATGAAGGCTGTTAGAGAAATTTAGTTATGTTCTTAGTGTTTTAACTTGTATTCTCCCCCTGAAAACTTGAGAAAACATGAAAACGTAGGGGTATGAACTCACCTTGAGTGATTTCAGTAGATGATTGTTGAAGAATGGAAGTGTTTAATTCAAGAACACTTGGAGATGCCTTGAAGGTTTTCGAGAATCTAACATCATAGTTAGGGAGTTTGTGTGAGCAACCAAAGATTTGAGTAGAATGAAGTGAAATAATAATAGAGAGGATGAATTTTTACTTAATAAGTGTGGAAGAACACTTGAATCCAGCCTTGGATCTCGAAAATTTGTGTAGAAGAGTTTGAGAGAAAAAGTGATGTTTGTTACTTAGTGGAATGAGAGAAATGAGAGAAAATGAGGAGTGTGGTTGATTGTTCCAGCTCAAAAACGTGGGAGTGAGTGAAATTTGAGTGTAAGGGAACATTGAAGTGACATTGGTAAGGTGGGGAGGTATGGCTGGTCATAGAGTGGGTGTGGGGTGGTTGCTTGTGACTTTGATTTTTTTTTTTAACTTGCAAGGCACAATGGAATATATTACTCCTATAAAGGAAATTGACTCAATCAAGGACGATTTCACAATTAAAGTTCGGATCATACGTCTTTGGACTCAAAAGTCAAGAACAATGTCTTATAATTGTCTATATCCCATTTTTAGTTTAATTTTCTAAATATATGTGTGGTTGTCTATGTGTGTGTATCTCTTTAAAAATTCTGCAATTTCATCATTTTATGACCCCCATTTGCGAAGTTGAGTATTTATTTCCAAAAATGCGAAACTCCAGGGACAATATTTGAAATCTTCTGTTTTCTTCCCCAATTCGCATTCTACTGTGAAATACTTCGCATCTTCATTCTTACACCCTTCGCATCCCTTCGCATTAATCACCTTCGCATTTTAACCTAATTAATCAAATGCGATTCACAAAATTTTTCATTCCAGATGCGAACACAGTTTAGTTCTTGAACTCCAAACTTGCGAAATCGAAAATTCATATGTTGAACCCATATGCGAATATTAACCCAATTGACTTCAAATTGATTCATAGATGCGAACACTCGATTGTTTTACTTTCGCAAAATGAGCATCAACAACTCCACAATCGAGTTTTTAAATTCTTGCAAACAACAATTTCATAGTCCTTGACTTCGCGTTTTTCTTCACGAATCATCCCTCAATCATCAATCCAATTGCGAATCAAAAACTCATATGTTCTTGCTTTATCGATTCATCGACTACACTCATACAAATGCGAACAATACTCAATTTCAAAATCGATTGAAACTTATAGCAAAGCTAAATCCAACTTCGCATTAATCACCTTCGCATTTTAACCTAATTAATCAAATGCGATTCACAAAATTTTTCATTCCAAATGCGAACACAGTTTAGTTCTTGATTAGTACGAAGGCTTAGGAAATTTTTAACACAAACTTTTCTCCTGTGATGTTTTCCCATTAACATAGCAAGTTATACAATACGAACATAACACTAACCCTAATACACAAGGTTAGTTGAGCTGACCGGTTTGACTCGTTGACTTTATTTGACTTTGAATTGACCAGAATTTGACGGTTGTCACAATTCATAATTCTCATATGGAACAATACATGAATTAAATAAACAAAAACTCCTAAAGTTAGCTAAAATTGAGGAATTATAAATCATGGCCTACTGGTGGTGCTTTACTGGAACATAAAATAAGGAATAATTTGAAAGAAACTTAACATCATGGCAAGAGAATATGTCACTAACTAAACTATATCGTATCACCTCTCACCGCAATCCGACAAGTCAAATCCTTGATGATTATGTTTTTAACTCAACATGCCCCATCTTAACACTCTGGCGATGATCTTCTCAAGTTCATTAGTTGGGTACAAATGCTTCTCCCTCGGTCTAAAGCACACATTTGATACATTATTGATGGGAACATGAATGATCCCAAAATTTGGGTCAGTGTCTGGATTTGATATTTGGTAGGCATTCGTTTTAGATCTAATGGAGCATTCAACCAAAAGAACATATACAACTCTTTATTTTGTCTCTGAAACTCAACTATGATGTCGAGCATGAATTTTTTGATCTTTGCATAAGGAAATATTGTAGTGTTGTGGGTGAACGCTCAGTTCTCGAAGTAGTGACCGAGAGTGAGTAGGTCATGGGTGTTAATCAAATGGAAATTTGCCTCAGAGATAACAAGTCTAGTGTCATTAACCCTCGTTATGTGAAATTGATAATAGTATTATGAATTGTAGGAGTACAAAGAACAAAGTAATTCACTTATTTTATCATCAAAATTGGATGATATACACATGTGTTATATAGCCGAGAAAGATACTAGAATAATGAAACTTAATGAAGACTCCTAATTAGATCCTAACACTAATAAATAGGAAATACTTGTAACACAAGGAAACTTAGAAAGAAAGTAGATGGATGCTTGTAAACAGATGCTTCTCAGCATCCTCTCTCAAGTTGGGTTGTGAAGGTCATGAACACCTAACTTGTTGTGTAAGAACAGAAAATGTTGTGGACTAAGCACTTTAGTAAATAAGTCTGCATGTTGATGTTCTAATTTGATTGCAAAAAATTGAATTTCACCATTCATAACCCTTTCTTGAACAAAATAACAATCCATTTCGACATGCTTCGTACGTTCATGATAAGCAAAATTAACAGCAATATGACAAACAACTTCATTATCATAAATCAATGTCGTAGGACCTTGTTGACCAACACCTTTGTCTTAAAGTAACCATCGAAGCCATATGAGTTCATAAATCGTACTAGCCATGGCTCTATATTCTGCCTCTACTGAACACCTAGAGACTATCCTTTTTATCTTTGTTCTCTAAGAAACTTGTAACACGTATCTTGACTGTGGTCACAACGTGACACATATATAGTCACGACGTGAGGAAGGCTGCAACCCGAGTCCATGTTCTTTTAGGTTTACATTCATATTTAAACCCCATTAACTCGATTTTATGGTTCATTATCATCCTCCATCAACCTCATACCTCATAAAACCCTAACCCTAATCCCTCTTTGTGGTTTTAGCTAATCTTTGGTGGTTTTGGTGCTCTTTGAAGGAAGTATAGGAGAATTGGTGAAATTATCAAGCAAGCAGCATCTTCTCATCTTTTATTTCACCTTTTGGACCATTCGTAAAGATTCAAGCTTCTACCTTTGTAGTTTAATCTCTTAGATCTGATCTAAGTTGTTTAAGCCTTTTTTTGGACCATTGTTTTGATTTGAGTGAAGGGATGGAATAAAGTTGGCAACTTTATGGTACTCCTGAGTCCCTAGAGCATCATATCTTATGGATCTAAGGATTGGATGAGGTTTGTGTAGCTTGCATGAGTTTTGGTCACTTTCTTTCCTTTTAACCTAGATTGGATAGAGGACATGCATGGAGCATGTTTGTCCATAAAGTTTACATTTTTATGAACCACAAAGTCCCTTAAAGCTTTCTGGAGAGTGGCAGTTGAAGACTTAATGGATTAAGGACTCAAATCATTAAGTGGTTTTCTCAAACTGGGCCACGATGTGACATTGAGGATATCACGATGTCACTGAGGATGATTTCGTGATTATATTGTCATATTATGTTCACAACGTGACCAAGGAGGGTCCAGGGTGGGGTGATTGTTGAGTGGTGTTGGGTATTAGATGTTGTGTCATTGGGCTTTTTGTATAGTCTGTTATGTAAAGGGTGTGGGTCTGTCCATCCCGTATTTATTTCTAGGGTTAGAGTATTTAAGGTGCATGCATGCATCGTATTTCAGTTAACTCCGATATTATTCTTTAACGCTAATCACACCTCTACAATAGCAATTCTTTGTCGAGTTCTTCTGAGGCGTGACTTTTAATCATTCAATACATTTTGAATCATCTTTGTGTTGTTTACTTTAGTCTGTTTGAATCTAAACGATCTTTTCAAGGATTTTTATCCTAAAAATTCGTATCAGAGCAGGAGATTATGTAATCTATATGCATCTCTTTTGTTTACAAAGTTATTAGGGTTTCCGTTAATATAGGATCTTGTTCAGTCGTCTTCATAGTGCTTTTGACAGCACACAGTGATCTTGATATTACCCTATAAACTATCTTAGTTTACAAGTCTAATTCATAATAGGTACCAAAGTCATATCATCATGCAACACGACGATTCTCAAATCAACTCTATCAATATTTCCAGTAACATTGGATCCATAACAAGGATCCCAATTCTCTTTCCTTATTAGTATGAAGTTTGGGCGCTTCACTTTGAAGATGATGTTTTTGGTTTGGAGGACAATAGCTATCTCATCTGGGAAGCTATCACACTTGGGGAATTTGTTCATACTGGAACTAGAAGGGTTATTTAAACCTAGAAGGAATATAACCAGCTGCTCCTTGATGTAAAGGATGTTCCTCAGGATGAGAAAGAAAAGCTAATCAATAGCGTTAAAGCAATGAGGATCATTAGATTTGCTTTGCCCGCTGATACCTTTCGTCTTGTTAGTTCCCATGATACCGCTAAAGCCATTTGGGATAGACTCAAGGAAGTCTACTCCACTGATGCAGATCTTCAGGACTCCACTCAAACCCTCTTGCTTTCTGAGTTTGGTGCTTTCACACAAAAGCCTAAAGAAAGTTTAAGTTTAAATTTCAATCACTACAATCATCTTCTGAGTAAGATGATGAAACATTTCATTGGACGAGAAGTAATCGAATAGAAAGCTACGTTTATGAACGAGCATAGATCTGAATGGAAGTCAGTGGTTTCTACTGTCATGGCGAATAAGCAGTTTAAAAGCTATTCCTTAGCTAAGCTTGTTGGGTTCTTGAAGGCACACGAGAGTGAGGTGACTAATGAAGCGAAAGTTGTTTCTGGAATGGGATCTCTGGCTCTTGTCACGAAAGGCAAGACAATTGCAGAAGATGGATCTGAGTCGAATCAATCTAAATGCGGACTTACGAGAAAGGAGTTTGCTTTAATGGTTTCAAACCCTAAGAGGTTCGCAAGGAAAAAGTTCACCTCAAACAACACCGAAAATGGCAGGGCAGCTACAACTCTGAAAGGTGAAAGAATAGAATAAAAGCACTTCTCAAAAGGGTGAAGACAAAAAGGAGAAGAAGCTCATGGGGGACTCTGGTTATGACTGCAACTATTGTCATGGAAAAAATCATTTGGCCAAAGATTGCATGCTAATAAGGTTAAACGAGGAAAAAGAAGTAAAAGATGATGAGGCTTACCACATGCGAAATCTAGAGGATATTAAGAAGAAAAAGAATGTTAAAAACTCTATGCCTACTTTAATTATGCAGGAAAATGCAATTGAGAACCAGTTTGGAGGAGTTGAGGTCTGGTCAACAGACTCTGAAGATAACAAGGTTCACAGGCCCACACATGGCAGGGCGTTTGTTGTGAAAGAAGAAAGTTCACAGTTTGGAGGAAGATGCTTGATGGTGAAGAATGAAAGGTCATAGATGCAGGGGAGTGCCACTGAGAGTGAAAGAGGAGACAACATCTATTTTGCAACTAGAACAGTTCCTGAACAAATCAATAAGTGTGAATAGCTAATCAACAATGTAAATCTAATTCTTGAAACTCTCAATATACATGTGTCTAGATACGAGACTAAATTAAATGATCTAAAATTCACATTTTCAAGCATTAGTGATAGTTTAAAAAGAACTTGTTTGACAAACTCTAACCTAACTAATCAAATTAGCAGGGTTTCGTGGAAAAGTGATGAGAGGCGAATGCGGATAGAGAAGATCGAGTCGGATCTGTTTAAGTGTAGGGATCAATTAATTTACTTGCAACGAGAGAATTTGATGCTTTTAAAACAACTTAAAATTTTTGTTTTGATTGCTAAAAGGCTTTATTCGAACATTACTCAATTACACCTTGATTGTGAGATTGGTAAGACAATTCACAAGATGATTGATGTGCACAAAAGTACGCACTAATTTTAATATTTAAAACCTAACAAAGTTAACTAACTATGCACTTATAGGCAGTGTACCTAGTCAGATTACAGTATAGCTTGGGTAAGTTGGGTGTCGATCACAGGGAACGATGTTACTAATTAAATTACTTACTATTAAATTAATCTAATAATTAACAAGTTTAAAAGGGGTTTTATCTGGTTTTGCAAGATCAGATGAACTTAAATCAAATTCAATAAATAAAAACATGCTCTTGTTTAGTTTGAATCCACTTCTCCCTTATGGCTAGCTAATGATTACGGATTATTAAGTTGGTTTTTAGTTGTATTAGTAATTTAGTTCTAATTTTACCAATAATTAACTAATTCATGTCAAACCATGTATGTTCACACATAATTAAGCACATAACTAATTATGAATGTAAATACGCTATGTAAGATTTGTAATATAAACGCAATTATAGTCACAATACATGCTCTCTAACACAGCTAAGCTCTGTATATTCTAATTACTAAATAAGATTGGTCAGTCCTAGCTCTAACAATTCAATGTTCATTAAATCAGTAGGTAAACAAGTTCATGCAGTTTAATGGTCACTAAGCTACACATAACATGCAATAAAGCAATTAGAGAAACGAACAATAGCATGCTAGGTTATACAAATCAAACACAAGCAATTTTTACCAACTAAAATTAATCCATAAACATTGAACTATTCATAAGTTTAAAGCTTCATCTAGCTAAACAAGAGTAGCTAGATTCAGCTGCTCATCATAGCAACTAAACCAACACAGCTAAAAATAATGAAAGACATGTTCTTATTTAACTAAAATATAGACCTCTATTCTTTTTGGTGTTTAAAACCCTCTTCCAGAACTCTTCTTTCGCTCTGAATCGTCTCCTGGAACTCTTTCCTTCTGCCAAAAGCTTTTTTTCCGTAATAATCAGGAGCACTTAAATAATCTCCAAAAACTCGCGCCACGTTGTGGCCAGCTGTGCCACGTCGTGGGCTTCAAGTAATCCATATCCTCCAAGGAAATCCTCCGTGTCGCAATGTTTATCTTCTGGAAATCCCATGCCACGTCGTGGGCTTCATCACCACGTCGTGAATTAAGTATTTATCATGATTTTATTATTTTCTTGTCTTTCAAGCCTCCCATGTTCCACATATTGTCACTTTTGGTCCCTCTCTTCGAAAATCCTTTATATTGACTGAAAATAACAATTTAAAGTCATAAGTATCATTATTCTAAACATATTATCAATTTATTAATAAAAATGTACTTAAATATTGCCTAAAAATAGGTATAAATATGGCAATATCAATGATTATACCATTTCTTGAATTAAAGGAAGAGGAAATTGATGCCGATTGTTATAAGTGCGAATCCATCATCTCATCTGATGAAACCTCTGATGCTTACAGAGTTGGACTGGAAATAATTCAATCATACACTAAGTCCAAAAACCATAAAAATATGTTGAAATAGATTTTAGACGAAAAAGACAAAAATCAAATCAAATCTAATACTATACAGAAATTCTATTCATTAAGTGCCAAATTGAGTTCAGAAATAAGATAAATGTTGAAACTGCATCTGAATTCAATGAGGACAGTGAAATGAGCAGAATTTTTGTAGAGGATGAGCTGGATTGCTCAAAGTTTTTTAAAAACAAAACTAAACCTGCGAAAGCGTGATTTCTGAAAATTCAGTTGAGTTCGCACGCATTTCTCAAAATAACCCATAAATTTTAAAAGCGAAAGCAACTGTTTTTCCTAAAGTACAAACTGTACCTAATCAAGTCTATCAAACTAACGGGGTTGAAAAAAAATCAAACTATTGAATTAACATCCATCGTTAATGATGACAACAAAGATGGTTGCGATGAGCACTTCTGGTCAGCTCTAACAGACAATGCAGATGAAACAAAGGGTCTATCAGAAATGACCTCTTGGAAGGTGAAAGGAAGATATGTGGTGGAACCACTAAACAATCATGCAAGTTTTGAAAAAGGAATTCCAAGTGGAACTAAGGATATTCAAAGTGAACCTAAGTCAGTGATGAACGAATCTCATGCAATAAAAGCAAAACCTATGGCACACATTCACAAATCTTCAAAGCAACTTTCATATCAAAAACGGAAAAGGAATTTGAGATATCAAAGAAATCTCGGTGAAAGGAAGCATTTTTTGCAATCCCAAAATCTCAACTATGTTCGCAACGAAAAATCTTCCAATCAAAATTCGAGAGCTTGTTCTCATGCGAACCCCAATCAATGTTTGCATTGTCACTCTTTCACTTCATAGGAATCCAAAAGGTACTTTGTTCAAAAAGCTTCTTTTTCAAGGAAACATATGGAGAAACCAAAACCTCATTATTCTCTACCCACAAAAGTCTCATCCTGGGATGATAAAGGAAAAGGAAAGTTAGTTTCGGATTCATATGTTCCAATCAAGAAAACAACATTTAACTCAAAGAAAGCTGAGAAAGGGTTCATAAAGAGTCAAACCCAAAATAAAGAAACACAATCTTTTCCAAAAGAAACGAACGTAAAAGATAAGAATCATGCTCAATATCACAAAACGTGTTTCTTCCTCCCAGATAAACACTTATACACCACATATTGTCTTGACTTCATATTGGATCTTGTCAACAAATACAAGGGCTACATTGAAGGGGATAAGAAGTGCTTCTTGGACATGATTCGTTGGTATGTCCAGGTTCGTAAAGCATTATTGAGCATAATACCAAAGGTTTTTGAAGTACAAAAGCAAATCCAGAATTGATGTTCGCTTGCCTCAGTTGATACAAAGGGGGAGATGGTTGGGTATTAGATGTTGCATCATTGGGGTTTTTGTATAGTCTGTTATGTAAACCGTTTGGATCTGCCTATCCCGTATTTATTTCTAGGGTTAGAGTATTTAAGGTGCATGCATGCATCGTATTTCAGTTAACTCTAATATTATTTTTTAACCCTATCACGCCTCTGCAGTAGCAATTCTTTGTCAAGTTCTTCAGAGGCATGAATTTTAATCATTCAATACATTTTGAATCATCGTTGTGTTCTTTACCTTAATCTGTTTGAATCTAAACGATATTTTCAAATATTTCCATCCTAACGATTAGTATAAAAATATTCATAATAACAAAAAAAGATAAAACCACATTAGTTAAACGTACTTATATGTTTAACCTTCACATTACTTTTCCCTATTTTGTAAAAGGCTCACAAGGACCCAAGCAAATTTGGGTTCCTAAATCTGCTTGATTTTTGTAGGTAATTCGTGACGAGCAATTTGACTCAAAATGGTAAATCGACAGTGGTTGATCGCGTCACATAACCGGATGGAAGGAGGAATTGCAAGAATTTCGTGCTCTCAAAGATGGTGGAAATGTGAATTCTCGAAACAACAATTTTGGAAGGATTAAAGGTTATGGGATTAGAACGAATGGAGATTTTTCAATTCTGTTGGGTGCAAAGTTTTCCATGTATGACTTTGTAAATGGTTTGACTTTTGTAGACCCACTTGCATGTAGTGCATTAGTCTTTTGACTAATGAGAGTTAAAGAGTGAGAGAGATACGTGTAAACACCTCTATATAAGGTGGGTTCATACTACTTGTAGTGGTGTGCCTGAGAGATGTAGTTCATAGTCATTAGTGAGTGAGATATTTAAGAAGTTCTAGACTAGATTCTAGTTTGTACTCATTTACTATGATCGAATATATCTTTTAGCACCCAAATCACCATGTTCATTGTGCAAACTTTAATTCTGCATGCCAAATCATGTTCTTATGTCACTACAATTGGTATCAGAGAAGGAATATTTACTGCGACCTAATTTTCAATTGAATCTTTTGTTTTTGAATCGTAAAATTTGGTTCAACAGTTTCCGCACTGTTAGATTCAGAAAATCATCTCTGATCATCAGTTTTGATTCGATTCTACATTTGATTTGCTTAATCGAGTGTTTTTTTTTTTTTTTGATTTTTTGTTCAATTCATTCAATCAAATTCAAATTACTTCAAGTTTTCTGAAAATTCTTATTCGTACGATAATGGTGAATTTCAACATGAACACAATGACTTCATCCTCTCATCAGTTAGGATCTTCCACGAAAATTCCTATGTTAATTCTGGAGTATTATGATCAATGGGCGGATCGCATGGAGGATTATCTGAATGGCTTGGATGGAGAACTCTGGAATTGTATCTCAGGAATTGCTCAACCTCCATTGAATGTTCAAAACATCGGCTCTTCGAATTCCACTACTGTTGTTGATAAACAATCCACAAGGATGAAGAAGAATGTAAAACGCTGTCTGAGGGAATTAAGAGGTGCATTGCCACCTGTTGTTTACAATTACATACGTGGCTGTAAAAGTGAAAAAGAAATTTAGAATACTCTCAAGGAGAAATATCAGGGAAGCGAGAAGACGAAAATCAATTCTGTGAAACAATGTCTTTTGGAGCTGAAAGAATTCAGACAAAAGGAGAGTGAATCAATTGAATTTTACTATGATCGCTTCAATGAGTTGATTTATCTATGTAATCGATATGGAATCACAAGGTCTGCAATGGAATTCAATCTTACCTTCGTTATGGGACTCCGTAAAGAATGGAGGAGTGTAAGCATGATGGTGAAGAATCAGCAGAGTTTCTACACATCTTCTTTGACTGATTTGTATAATCAACTGAAAACCCACGAAAGTGATGTAAATGAAATGGCAGAAGAGTCGAAGCTCAGTCTATGAGGTCCATTAGCACTTGTCTCAAAAGTAACTGAAAAGGAAGCCGTTGAAAATGGTTATTAGGATGTTGAAGAGGGGCTTTTAATGAATTCGAATGATGAGGCAATAGCTTTTTATTCGAACAATAGGGTCAAAAAGTTCTTCAAGAAACCCTTCAATCTGAAAGTGAGGCAGAGTGAAGGAAAAGGAAGTTTTGTGAACAAGGCTATTGGAGAGGAGAAGAAGAAGATTGAAAAGAAAGATGGGAAAGTTGATGAGGAGAAGAGTGAGAGGAAGTTGAAAGGAGATTCAGGTGCAGATTGCCATTACTACAATGGATCAAATAATCTTGCAAATGATTGCATGCTTCGTAAGAAATATGAGAGATAGAATAAGGTGAAGGATGAGGTGTGCTACACAGAAAGGTTGGAGGAAATGAGAGATAAGGAAAAGGGTATGTCTTTGGTGGCTCGAGGAGAACATGAGGAAGATGGCACATATCAAATCTGTTCTTCGGGATCAGATGATGAAGAAATGTGTAATCCTACGCATGGCGCCATGTATGCGAAGCTAGAAGACGATTTGGATGAAGAAGTGACGGGTCGACGCTTCGTATCCAAATCTGCTGATAAGTCTCAAATGACAACTTAGGTACCTTCTATTCTTGAATCTTTCAATATTCCGTTGAGTGCATATAATTCTAAAATTGTTGCTTTTGATGATAGTGTTGCTTACTTTGATTCAATTATGTTGTCTACTAGTAACGAAGCTAAGAAATTAAGCACACAATTGTTAGAGACTCACAAGAAGCTAGATTCGAAAATAACAAAAATATCGAATGTTTAGAAATGCAGGTTACTAACATCATGTGTGATAGAGATTCTCTTTCTGGTGATGTAAAACTTTTATTAGCTCAACGAAACATTTACTGTAACTATACGAGATGTATTTATGACAAACTCACTGCATTGCATCATTTGTGTGACATTAGCAAAGAACAACATAGAAAATTATTGCCTTTTCTAGCATACAAAAGAGAGAAGGTTGATAATATTTCGTATGATTGTTATAAGAATATTGTTGAGTTTGATAAAATTCCAGATGAAAGATATGCTTATGGTATAGTGAAAATTTATGAATGCCTTGATTCGAATGAATTGGTTAAAATTCTAAATGAAACTTTAACTAAGTCTGAACGAATCAAAATTTGAAAAAAACTGAGAATTCGACATCTAATTTTCCTGATACTGATCTAATAATATTAGTGAAATTAGTGAGCTTAAGGATGTTGATTCTTCTCAGTTGTCTGTCATTAATGTTGCATCAAAATCTAAAGGGAAACAAATATGTAAGGATTTGAATGTTAAGATTGACACTGACAAACCTTCAAATTTGAAAGTTTGTGATCCTGATTTTGTGGATATCCGAGATAGTCAAACGGATGATAGTGATGATGAAAATGATGACGAAGTTCATCAAGAACTACTTCAAACAACGATTCGAAAGGAACTGAAAATCCACGAATTGTTGTTGATCCAGTTTTTGGAGACACAAAAAAATTCTACAAAGTGTTGTCTGAGAAAGCTGCTCATTATTAGGAAACCAACGTTGTGGTTTATCCAAATTTTAAGTGCACTGATGATGTTATATTCCCAAATGAAGTATTTGTAACCACTGGGAATGCTGGGAATCTCAAACCGGAATTCAAAAAATTAGTTGAAGAAGACAACAAGAAAACAACTGACGAAGGATTCTTTTCAAATGAAACCACTGTCGAAAATAATCTAACAAATAATTCGTATGTTTTTCAATGACAAAAACCTCAACGAAAATGGGTTGAGAAATCTAAAGTTGTGAAAGAGGTTTTAAAACAAGTTGTTGTGGAAAAAGAAAATGATGTCAAATTAAATTCATAAGAATTCAAAGAACAAATTGACAAATTTTCAAAAGAACATGAAATCTCAAAAAGGAAAGCACGAAAGAAGATTTTCTGGCAAACCATTGAGTCTCGAATGAAGCAAAATGGTTTGACATTGAACACAAATGAAGACACAAAAACTAAATTTGTTAAGAATAAGTCTTCATATTCAGACAAAAAGGAAAAACCTGCTCAAAGAAATAAATCAATGTCGGAATTCTATTTTCAAAACAAGTATTCAAAAGGTTAGAAAACATCATTTTCCTCAAGTGCTAATAATTTTTCAAACAAGTTTAAAAATCAAAACATTGGAAATCGTTTTTCGTATCATAATCAAATTTTAAACCCAAAATGATTTTCAAGTCAAAGACAACATTTTCAAAATCCATATATTCCAAAAACAAATAATGAAAATAAAGCTCAAGATAGATATGCTCAGGCATTTTCTTCAAAATCCAATGTTGCTTTTATTCCACAAAAACCAAATTTCCCAAATCCTTCAGTGAAACAACCTTCAAAAGTTTCGTACACAAAAGGTGTCTCGAGAGAAAAACATTGATCACTGGCTTGAAGGAAAAGGATGAATGTATTAATCAAGGAATTATTCTCAACAACAAACTCAAGAGGCTTATGAGAAGTCTATAAATACTTCGTCAACTGAAAGCTCATCTTCAAAAGATTTAAATGTTTTAGTAAAGAAGTAGAGACCAGTTGTGAAAGCAAAGAGTACTGAACTACAACCTAAGAGGACAAAGGCCTTTGTTAATGAAAATCCCAAACTCACGAAAGCTTATGTTTTGATTCCTTTACCTAGTGATGTGGACTTAATTGATAGTTTCAAAACTAAAGTTTGTGATTGGGTTAAGAGTTCTGCATTTCATTCTGTTCTTAAAACTAATTTCGAAGGACCCAAACAGCCTTGGGTACCTAAATTCTTTCAATGATCGCAGGTACTCAGTGACGAGAAATATGATGAGAAATAGTATATCGATAGCGGTTGCTCACGTCACATGACTGGAGGAAAGGAAAATTTGAGCAATTTTAGAAGTTTGGAAAATGTTGGAGTTGTGCGGTTTGGAAATAATCACAAATGTGAAGTCAAAGGATATGACAAAGTAACGAATGGTCAATTCACTATAAATCATGTTGCTTATGTCGAAGGCCTTAAACATAATTTGATAAGTGTTTCGCAATTAGTTGTGCGTACTGGCAATCAAGTTGTGTTTAACGAAGCAGGAAGTATTATCTCAATGATTGAAACGAATGAAGTGTTGCTAAAATCAAAATGATATGGTGATATGTTTACTCTTGATATCAAACCGATTGTTGGGAAACCTTCAATTTGTTTACTTTCGAAAGCTACATCTGATCTTAGCTGGTTATGGCATCGTCATTTATCTCATTTAAATTTTCAAAATTTAAATAAGTTGGTTACTGAAGATCTTGTGCGAGGCTTACCAGTGTTAATATTTGATAATGATACTTTATGTGCAACTTGTGAACATGGGAAACTGCATCGACAAGGACATCCAATTGTGATAGATTCGAAAATTGTGGAACCATTGGAACTTCTTCATATAGACCTTTGTGGACCATCAACTGTTGAAACTCTCAACAAGAAACGGTACATTTTGGTTATTGATGATGATTTTTCACGATTTACGTGAGTGTATTTTCTCAGGTTAAAATCTGAATTCGCCCAAATGATGATCGAATTTATCAAGCAAATTGAGAAAAATTTGAAGAAGAGTGTTCGAAATATCAAGAGTGATAATGGGTCGGAGTTTAAGAACAAGATGTTTGATTCGTTCTTAATTGAAAAAGGGATTTTCGCATAATTTTTCTTCACCATATACACCACAACAAAATGGTGTAGTTGAACGAAGAAATAGGTCACTTTGCGAAGCAGCCAAAACAATGTTGACATATGCGAATTTTCCTCAATACTTTTGGGCCGAAGCGGTGTCAAAAGCATGTTTTACTCAGAATCGTTCTTCTATTCATCGA
The DNA here is from genome assembly GCF_052625555.1 of Lactuca saligna. Taxonomy (NCBI): domain Eukaryota; kingdom Viridiplantae; phylum Streptophyta; class Magnoliopsida; order Asterales; family Asteraceae; genus Lactuca; species Lactuca saligna. Next base: position 135,873,224 of record NC_136423.1, on the reverse strand, counting down.
CGTTTTAATATCACTCCATATGAAATTTTCAATAATCGAAAACCAAATGTTAAATTTTTTTCATGTGTTTGGTTGTAGATGCTTTATCATGAATCTTAAGAAAAATCTTTCGAAGTTTCATGCGAAGGCTGACGAAGGAATATTTTTGGGAAATTCACACAATTTGGTTGTATACAGAGTGTTAAGTAATCGAACACGAAAAATCGAAGAAACTTTTAAGGGAAATCTCCAGAAAAGTCCTAAAATTTTAGTCTAATTTATGAAAAAGTCCCAAACTAAATTTTATTTATAGAAAAAACAGAATACCGGTTGAAACTTTGAAAGAACCCTTTTCAGCTGATTTTGCAGATTTTGCCGGTATTCTATCCTTTTTCGTTAGTTTGCTCAAAATTTTGGGACTTTTCCAAAATTACAGAATAACCACAATATTTGGGACTTTTTTGAAAATTACCATGAAATTAATGAATATTATTATTAACAAATCAATTATTAACATAAAAAATTATTTTTATTATAAAAATAGGAAATACATTTGTTGCTAATTTCTAGGAATAAATTGGTGCTCTAAGTACTCTATTGCTTCCTAACCACTCAAACTCTCCACGTTCTTCCTATGCATTGTTGTGGGTATGATGGAGAGATGAACTTAGTTAACATTCCTCTAATGTTGGTGTTCCTCTTATCTTGTTTAACCTAACTACCAACCAACATTCATACCTTACATGTTAACAACCATTGGCTAACACACATCTATAAAATGTGAAAAGTGAACAGTGAATGATAATTTCTATGGAAACAAGTGAAGGGTTATTATCTATTTAAATTGTCATTCAAAGTTTACTTTTCACTCTCGATAGATGTTTGTAATTTTATGGTTGTTATCGGGTAGTGTTTGGAGGTTAGGTGTTAGTTAGGTTAAAGAACATAATGAAAGATCTATATGTTCGTGTAATGATATTTTCTAATAACACGTGATCATATAGCATCATGCCTAATAGCAAGTAGACACTTATTGATTGTGTATTAATAAATATGATCAACTCTTGTATTGGTCACGCCTAACAGGGTACTTCTCACTATGACACCACAACGATACATAGGAAGAATATAGTGACTTTGAAGTGGTCAACAAACAATAGAGAAGTACATAGTCGACCATTTTATTCCTAGAAATTAGCAACAAATGTATTTAGTTTGTTTATAATAAAAAATTTATGTTTATAAATGATTTGTTAATAATAAAATCCATTAATTCAATAGTAATTTTCAAAAAAGTCCCAATATTTTGGTTATCGGGTAATTTTCAGAAAAATCCTAATATTTTGAGCAAACTAACGAAAAAGGACAGAATACCGGCTAAATCTATGAAACCAACCAAAAATGGTTTTTTTTGAACTTTTAGCAGGTAGTCTGTGTTTTTCGGTAAACAAATATTATTTCGGGACTTTTTCATAAATTAGACTACAGTTTTAGGACTTTTCTGGAGATTTCCCAAACTTTTAATCTTACTTTTGATGACTATTATGCTAAACAAGTTGACAAACTTTTCGAATAAAAGCCAATTATTAATGAATCAAATCATGAATATGAAATTGTGAGTTCATTTGATTTTGATTGAGTTAATTTTTGGTGTTCATGATAGGGTTGTGAATGCTGAAGATCATGCGAATGATAATAATAAATCCGAATCTTCGAAGCATATTGATGACTCCGATCTTACCTAAATTCATGATGACAATAATTCAACATCGAATTCTCCAAGAATTGGCGAAAGTATGCTAAATAATCCAGTGGAGGGGGAGCACTTGGATACGAACACTCAGATTGACGGGGAGCATTCTTTTGAGGGGGGGCGGGGAAATGGGAGAATGAATGAAGATGTTGAGGGGGAGCATCTATTTGAGGGGGAGCAACAAAATCAAAATAACAGTGATACGATAAGTCTTGATCTAAATGATAAATTTCACGAAATTAATGATAATCTATTTGTTGCAGTATCAGAAAATGAAGATTTATACGAAGATGCACATTTGGATTTTGATCCAGCATATCCACCACTCAAAAAATGGACACAAGATCATCTGAAAGAACAACTAATTGGGAATCCAGAAGATGGAGTTTTAACAAGATCTCAACTTCGTGCAAAGAATGAGGTATTGAATACTCATCAAGAATTTTGCATGTTCAATGTTTTCATTTCGAAAATTGAACCAAAGACATAGTTATGCATTTTGCAAAATGGTTTTATATATTTTATAATTCTAGTTTTTCAAACATATTATGATGGAGATTACATGCATCAACATGCCATGGTAGCCTTATTAAAAAATCTCATTACTTCATATTAGATTCTTTATAAATAAAATCAAATTTTATTATTTATTTCAACATGATCAATTTTAAAATTAGTATCTTATGTTAATATTTGATGTTTGAGCGGTAAAGAACCATTCATAATATGTTTAATAAAACTTCCTACTATTATTAAGGTTTGGAGTTTGGATAAGTATCTAAAATCACCATTTTATACTTCTTTGTTTTAGTCTTCAAATTTTCCGTTATAGAGTTTTAAACGATAAAACTCGTTTTATTATAAAAGCATTTTTAACATCATATGTTCAAAGGTCAAATTATGAAAAGCAAACTCCATCTGACATTTTATAGTATTAAAAATACTATCTAGAATGTACATCCTATTTTTAACCATGTATAATATCAACAGTAAAAATGAACATTAAATATATGCAAATGTGTATAAACCAAGTTATAAGCATGTGACAATATGGACCATAACTTCTAAGAGATGTCTTCAAGTTCCCACTTTCTAAAACAACCATTTTAGCAAGCTCTTTAAGATTTGACGGTTTGTTGAAAAATCCTCATCAAAAACATAAGTTGCCATGGCTTGCACGAAAATGGTCATATTCTTCAATCTTTTTATATTTAATATAAAAAAAACTAACACTACTAGGAAAACAACATTTTATGACGCGCAATGCATGTCGTAAAATGCTCAGACAACACACAAATGCATGTTAAGGAAGGCCCTGTCATAACGATAGATGACACGCTTTTGCGCGTCGTGTATTTACGACGCACATTTACAATGCGAATTTACAACGCACAATTACGACATGCATTTACGACATGCGTTTACGACACGCATTGCGTGTCAAGGAAGGCCCTATCATAAAGGAAGATGAAACACATTTGTGTGTCATAACATTACGATATGCCTTTACGACTCGCAATGCGTATCATTAAATCTACTATCATAAATGAAGATGACACACATCTGCATGTCATAAATTCCAGCTGCCAGTGACTATACACATTTACGACGTGCATCTACTTACGCATTTACAACATGAATACACATAATAATAATAATAATAATAACAAATATATACAAAAACATTCAATTTCATTTAAATTTCAAACAAGTTACCTAACATTAAATGTCAAACAACACTACATGTCAACGCTAATAACACTTAAAAACATGCTTTTTCCTATATTTGGAGCACCCATTATTCGTATATCAGCAACCAACTTTAGGCCCAATTCCAACCACCTATAAAAGTACAACATTGTAAAAGAACAACATTAGAAGTGATTAATGATTCAGTCTTATGGAAATTGATTGAATGGTTTAAAATTTTCAAAGTGAACCTAGAGAGAATAGGTGCATGAGCTTTGAAATCATGGAGATAATATTAATAATAAGTTGGAAATAATATTAATATTTAATACCTCTCTCTGGGTGATCACTATCGGTCAACCTTCCATCATTCAACATTTGAAGCAAAGTATGTGTAATGTTATGTATAATGCTAGCAAATCCAATATTTAACAAGTTGTATTCATATATTTTATCATAACCACCAAAAACTATGTCTAATGCTAGCAAATCCAAATTGAAACATAGAGATATTTTGGAGCTCCTTTTAAGGTGAGTCCTCTAAATGTGTTCACCTTCACCTCTGAATGTGTTTGGAGTAGCTTGTGCAAAATCATTAAGATGTGCCACTTTGATTTAGTGGCGCTGAATATGCTTGTGGTGATACAACCTTCATGCCTAATATATGAAAGATTGAATTAAACTGAGGAATGAAAGAACCGAATATTTTCCCATATGCCATTCCAGTAGTTACACCAATGAAAAGTGAAGGAGCATAATAGCCTCCTACTAATCCACATGCTCTACAAAATGATGTTGCTATTATTTTAACTGCTACTAGTTGCAATAAAAGATCAACAGAGAGAACTTTCACAAACGGTTGTGTCTCGAAAAGGGTATCAACATTTTCAAAACCCCAATAGAGAATTTATGGATACGCAAGGCTATGAGTCCAACTGTAAAGCCACCAAGTATTGGGAATACTAGTTTTGGTATGGAGAAGGTGTTTTAAATCTTGTTTGTTGTCATCATCACCCATGATGTGCATGAGGAAAACATCAAAGAAACAAGCCCACAAAGCATACCTAATAAAAGGTATAATGGAAGTTCTGAAACAAAAAGTTTGAAGAAGATGTTAGAGTTAGTATTACCTAGAAAGGTAAAATCATAATTTTGAGCAAATACCGGTTGCTGAACGAAAATCCTAATCTGGAACAATGAATGCAGGTTCAGATCCATGGCCGATTTCTAATACTACAGAGGCTATCATAGCACTGAGAATAACAGTTGATGTTGTATTTAATACACGCCTAAACGACTCTTTAATTTCACCAATAAATTAATTTCGTTACCCACCACATAAAAACAGAAAGATTAAAATCAACTGAAAATAACAAATACATTGGAATTCAAAATCAATCCATGACTTCAACAAAAGAATCCAAAAAATTTATAATTGTAGTGTTAAAAAGTAGTGAAATTTCATCCAAACACATAACTACTCAAAACTTTCTTCATAATTCAAAAACCCCATTTTCAACTCTTTTCAGCTTGCTTTTCTTTTGTCTTATGAATTTTCAAAACCTTCTTTCCAATCTTCTGTTCTTCAACCAAAAAAGCTCGAATAATCCTGCAAAAAATCAACAACATAATTTTCATAACAAAAAACAAAAAATAAAAAAGATTTGGAAAATAAATTCATGTAAATTTACTAACCTCTCTCTGACAACACCAGCGGACAATACACCACCATAAGCTCGGTTAACAGTCCTCCTGTTCATTGATAGCCTTGACCTTTTGTATTCGGTTGGCCTCAAATGAGGAACCTGAAAAATAATAACCTTCATTCAAAAGAATGCAACAAATTGATTAACAAAAAATTTTAGTATTCAAAAGAAATGGGATTTCGTGTTAGATTAGAGATGCCCTTAGTAAACAACAAAAAGCTCAATACAATAACATTAGAAATGAACTCATGGTAACATTAGATCACCAAGTGTGATTAAAGATCACTAAATCAGTAACAAAAATCTAGTTAACATTATCATTTTTTATCCATAATTATAGCTTTGTTACTCGCTATCAGTTATTAACCTACATTTAGCCCAAATAAATAAACCTGATTAGTATAATCCAATATACAAAACAAAATTTTTACACCATAGAATCACAAACTCATCAATCATGGATAAGTATTATGATCGATAAACCTGTAAAAACCGCATGTAAATCCCAAAAATCAGATAATCACCACTACAAACAAAACTAATTAGCAATCAATATTCAATTAACCCGCACATCAACAGAAGTTGAAATCGAAATGCAAATGCAACCCAATGAAGGAAACTAAACACTATCAAATATACAAATGTGGAATAGAATCACATTACCCCTTGAATTCCCTTGCCTGTAACAGGGCACTTATGTCCACTAGCTCTCTTCTTAGTGGTCTGGTAAACCAGCTTTCCACCTATGAAAGTAACGATCTCATCAGTACCATCGATCAAATTAAGCAGATGTTACGAACTTACATGATCATTAGTGAGTTGAATCAGTAAAAACAATACAAAGTAACAATGGTGTTACCCGGGGTTTTGACGACCCTGTGTTGATTGGATTTGGTGACATAGTTATGGCGTTTCTGGTACGTGAGATGTTGCATCATCTTTGAATCAAAGATACTCTCGCTCTCTCTGTTTCCTTTTCTCTCGCTTTTGTAGAAAATGAGGATTAGGGTTTGCTATTGGGAAACTAAGATGGTGTTTTGGTTTCTTTAGCCGCTGATGCACCAATCTCGACCCATGGACCTTCAAGGCTAAGAAAATTCCCCATTCCAAGTGTTACAGCAGCTACTACCTCTTTTAGTATCGGCTTCATAACAGTTTTTAACATATCTACTAAATGTCCTTCATCTAAAAAGTTAGTTAGAAAAATGCCCAATAACCTAACGATTAATCCTCCACAACTGGGTATCAAGATAACTCGCATCCACATTTTCTCATGTGACAACTCTCTTACCATGAAGCACCTCGAGTTGGGATTCTGTCCAAGCAAATATCACGGATTTTCTGGACCTAATACAAATTACTCATTAACAGATTATGACATTTTGATGCAAAATTAGAAAAATTACAAGGGGATATCATGAGGTTTTCAACTTTTCTAAATCTGTTCTATATCATTTTGATCGGTGCCAGAGGGGACATCTGTTCTATATCATGATTGCCTAAAAAATCCAAAGAACACATCAGGTGCAAGATACGCACGCATCACGCATCAAGACCTAGGACTTGTAAGTACAATAAAAAATAATGAGTAACCTTCATCGTTGGAACGAGAGATTGTATATTAAAGAGAAATTTGAGATAGAAGTGAACAAGAGATGGAGACGGAACCAACCCTAAATGGCCATGGTGAGGTTTTCAACTTTTCTAATTTTTTTAGGAATTCCTTTTCCCGATGATACTACAGATGAAGATGCGCGTTTCATTAATAATATATATAAAGTGACATGATTTCACGATACCCTTTTTAAGATAGACTCCCTCTGCATTTTTTTTTTTGACACAATTTTTAGGGCATGCAAAAATACGCTTCCTAAATCCTTCACATTTTGGAAGAACTGACATTATTTTTAGGACACACACTTTTGCGTATCGTAAAACAGCGCGTGTCATGGTTTGCGCGTCATTAAAGGGTATTTTCTAGTAGTGTAATCTAATACTTATATGTTCTATATAAAAATAAAAAGAAGAAAAACAAACTATTTGATGATTAGATACCATATCAATAAATAAACATTATAATCATTTTATAAAAACAACATAACTAGCATCACAAGGGGTTAAGGGCTTGTTTATACACAACAAATTGAAATTTATATAAAAACAACTCTTTATTTTCTAAGACAACTTTTATCACACAAAATGTGCATGTAATCTTTTGGTCATAAAAATAATAATTATAAACATTTTAAAGTTTTCTTAGAAAATGTGTATGATACTTTTCTTAAAAAAATAAAATCATTAATATTTTCCAAAAACTTAGACTATCTGAATAATCTAATAATCTAATTATGCATGCGAAAATAACTTCGTTGCCACTTGTTGGGTTTTATTTAAAATTTTGATTTCTAAAACGAAAAAATTGAAAATGAATGTATAATAAATTTGAATAATATAAAACTATTTTATTCTCACCAAGGATAATTTTTCATGAACATGAAAGATAAAACACAACCAGAGAGATGGCAAGAACATAAACTTGGGTTCCTCTAGAGAATTCCCACCAACAAGTAGTAAAACACTTTGGAAGCTAGTTCTTATTTGAAATATGAAGCTCTTAAGCCTTTAAGAAGAAAACCAACTTTTGTCTTAAAGGAGAGTTCAAAGTATCAAAGATTCATCTTTTGTCTTAACTATTTAAGATAGAAAAATGTGATAAGAGAAACTTGTTCACGGTTTGCATAATGAAGGAAGTGAATGGTTGAAAGACTTTTTTTTGTTATGTATTAACCCTTTAAGCCCATGCTTAATAATTATGCCAATACATGCTTCTAAAGCATGTATTTTCTCATTTTGATTGAGTATAGGCTTAATGGGTTAATACATGGAAGGTATTATATACTTAATACGATAGTCTTTCAACCTTTCTTTTTCTTTGTTTCGAAAAGTGAGGTAAAGCTTCTCATATCCTTTTTTTTCTCTCTCTTAAATGGTTAAGGAAAAAAGAAGAATCTTAATTTGATACTTTGAACTCTCATATAAGACAAAAGTTGGTTTTCTTCTTAAATGATTAAGAGCTTCATATTGCAAGTAAGGACTAGCATCCAAAGTTTTTTTATTACTTGTTGGTGGAATTCTCTACAGGGACTCTCGTTTATGTTCTTTCTATCTCTATCAACTTGAAACCTTCCAAGATGATTCAAAGTCTTTAAAAGGTTGTAAATTCTTAATCCCTCTATGATTGGGTCTAATTTTCATGTTCATGCTAAATGATCCTTGGTTGGAATAAATAGTTTTATGTTATTCAAATTTTTAGTGCTTCCATTGTCATTTTTGTCATTTTAGACACAAATTTTTTTGAATAAAATCCAACACAAGCAATTTAGCTTCACAAATATCTCATCCACATCTCTTAATTCATTAATAGATCAACTTAATTTCACTTATCTCATGAATTCATTCATAAGTTTTCATATGCTTAACTTTATGTTAAATCCAATACTTCATAAAAATTAATTATACTCCACGAATAATTTGTTTATATGTCTTAATTCATTAAGACATAATCTTAATTTCCATTATCTAACAAATCAACCAATTAGGGTTTGAATTCATGATAATCAAATTCATGGATTCCACCATAAAATTACCACAAGAAACTTAAACTCATGATCACACCACTTCTAGTTACAATGTATTGTGCATTCAAGTCATTTAAACCCATTTCAATAAATTATTTCAATTCCACTAATAACGGGTTTTAAAACTTAATTGAAGGATAACTGAGATACCTTAATCAACTTTGATGACTATATTTTTTCTCCTTTGAACCCTCTTTAACTTTCTCTAACAATCTAGATTTGAAACCCTAAAATCTCCCTTGAAGAGCTGTGAAACTCATACACCTTAGGGCTCATGATTACATTTTTCAGCTCACACCATGTTCAAAGCAATTATATGTGTCACTTACATAAAGTTTATATGTCATGTTAATATTTAATGATTTCGTGTTATTCAACAATGCAGTTTCAACCATGAAACGTAATACATAAGTTACGTGTCACATTCATCATAGTTCATACACAATGACTTATACATGTCGAGTGAACTATCCTTTACATGTCACATTTAACTATCTTGCAACTATCTTTCCACATATTATGTTCAACAGGCTCCAACCCTATACCAACATTATTATTGGAGCAATAACATAAACTAATCAAACACTTCTCCAAGGAAGAAGCTAGTGACAATGAAGTACCAAGGTTCAACATGGCAGCTAAAGTTGAATTAGATGATGCATTGATTATTGAATCGGAAGCAACCAAGCATATAATATGCAACAAGGAACTACTTGAAAACATAACATGTGGATTTCTTGAAACTCCCATCACCATCCTTAATGGCGAGATCATACCCGTGGAAGTAAAAAGCAATTGTCTTTTGAGAAAACACGGTTAAAATCAACAAAGTTCTTCATATTCCTAATTTTAATTGTAACTTGATTTTTGTTTACCATTTAACTAAAAATTTGAATGTGCTGTAATTTTTCTTCCTAAGCGATATTTTATGTAGGAGTTACACTTGGGGAAGCTGATTGGCGAAGGTGAATCTAGTCGTGGTTTATATTGAATGGGATTGGTGGCAAGGAAGAAAAGAGTAATGATGACATCGTCTGATGTTGAAATACGACATAAGAGATTGGGCCACACTTCCAGTTAAAAGTTAGATCAAGTTAGTTTTCTAGAAAGTTTTTCTTCCAAAATAAATGATAGGGTTTATGATTATTGTATTAAAGCTAAACACACTACGCTTCCTTTTCCAAAATTTCAAAAAAAAAAAAAAAAAAAAAAAAAAAAAAAAAAAAAAACTAGTAGTTGTTTTAAATTATTACATGTTGATGTTTGGGGAAAATATAGAACGACTTTTCTTTCTGGAGCCAAATATTTCCTTACCATAGTAGATAATAATTGTATAACAGTTTAGGTTTATCTACTTAAATATAAAAGTGATGCAAGCATCCACTTAGCTGATTTTCACAACATTGTAGACACACAGTTCGATACAATATAAAATGAATAAGAGCTGATAACGGGGGAGAATTCATATCATCCTCCATGATGGATTTTTATGTGGAAAATGAAAAATTGTTAGAAACAACATGTCCCCATACCCCACAGCAAAAAGGGGAAGTAGAACGAAAACACAGCCACATTCTTGAGATAGCACATGCCTTACCTGCCCAAATTTTTGGGAGATAGAACGTGCCTTAATCGATCATAAAACTCCCGATGATGAAATCTTCAATCAAAAGCCTGACTACGATCATATGAGATTTTTTGGGTGTTTGCTTTATGCGACAAACACAAACACAAAAGGATACAAAATTGAAGTTAAGTGAAGACCAGGAGTATTTATTGGTTATCCATAAGTTAAGAAAGGGTATCATATATTTGTAGAGAATATGTTCCTTTTACATAAAACCAATTCACAACTTGAGCAGACATAAACCAACAACATTGATTTCCTGGAAAAAGTTATTCAAGAAAATGATATGGAGCAAAGTGTAAACAATGAAATTGCACGACAAGAACCTGAACCACGAACTAATACCGAGGAATACTTGAATGAAGAAAATGATTTTGAATTAGATCATAGCCTAGGATTCAAAGACATGCATCATGAAAGTAGTGATGAAGGTGAAACCGATAGTACTGAAATATTGCTAAGAGAGCAAAGAACTAAAAGCCAACTAAAGTGCTTGGAAGGTTTCATTGTTGATCTACCACCATCAGTAAACCACACACTACTAACAACCAATTAGCAATCATCCATGGTACATTCTCTTTCTAATTTTATTTCTTATGATAAATTTTCTAAGTCAACATTACGAAACTTTGTATAATCTTAAAGATAATGGGATGCAAGGTTGTCGACCAAGAAGCTTTCCCAAAGAACATAATCTAAAGTTAGACATGTGTAAAGATAGTCCACGTGTTAATGTAAGCCAATACATAAGACTCGTATGTAGATTACTTTATCTCCAAGTAATAAGACCAGATGTTGCTTAATCAGTCAACATTTTAAGTCAATGTATCTCTAATCCAAGACAAAGACATTTGGACCCAACATATTGATTTCTACGCTACTTGAAGGCAACACCAGGACAATGTGTTTTCTTCCCAAAAATTAGGGGTTTAGATCTTTTTTCTTATTGTTATGCAAATTGGATTGGGTATGTATCTACTTGACGCTCATGAACGAGCTACCTTGTACATCTAGGAGGGGAACCCATCTCTTGGAACATGAAGAAATATTATGTTATTTCACATTCCTTAGTCGAGGCAAGGTATGGGAAATGGCCACTATATTTAGTGAAATTATATGGTTGTGGTGTTTATTGAAAGACTTGGATGTTCATCCTACAGGTCTAACACCTCTACATTGTGATAGTCATGCTGCCAGAGACATCGTTAATAATTCGATTTTTCATGATAGGACCAAACACATGGAAATGAAATGTAATTTTGTGCATGAACATATAGAATCTAAGGAAATTAAAATTGTGAGTGTCAACACCACTAATCAAATTAGTGGAATTTTTACCAAATCTTTGACAACTCAATTGCTATAGGTTCTATTGGACAAGGTGGGCATTCATAATCTATACACTCTAACTTTAGGGGTAGTAAAAGAAACATTCCTTACTTTTCCTTATTATCCTAAAGTCGTTTTCCCTTATCTATTGTATTTAGATTAGGTTTCTTTATTTTCCTTGTTTAACAAGGGTTTTGTTGGTGATTTCGGTGTTATCAACATATTTTGGTGTAATCATTATTCATAAAAAGATAGGTTGATCTCCATTTACTAACTAAGGTTACAGGTGTAGGGTGCACACTTGGAAAGATAAATGTGAACTCAAGAATATGTGGGTTAGGGGCAACACCCATTGGTGCAGGTTTCCAAGGGGCTAGAGTTCCTTGGCGGGGTCTAGGGGCAACTCCCCTAGTGGGGTCCAAGGAACAGAGCCCCTGGTGGTGGTTCCCAGAAATATAAATAGATTTTTACTTCGTGTATAACTCTAGCCATGTAATTTCGCGCCAAAACCCTCTGATAACCTCATGATGACGTAGGTATCAGTTGTTTCTAATAACTATCATGTTTTAGTGCGATTTTTAGTTTAACCGATTTTAACCACTTTTCCCTCAAGTATAAGAACTTTTCTCTGATTTCAGAAGAAGGGTTGAACATTCATATACATAGAATTATATCATAATTTCTCTATCTCTCAAGAACACATCAAAGCAAGGTATTTTGTGTTTTCAATTCGAATTAGTCCTGTAATTCGAATGTGTTTATTCTTTTATTATCCCACTTTTGAATTCATGTACCCCGGGAAAAAGGGATGAATTAGTGATTTCGATAAGTATTTGATAAACACGATACTGGAATCCATCACAGTCTAATTTTATTGTCGTTTTATCTCCTTCTCTTTCTAACATTCAAAATCTGTAATATTCTATGAAAGAATAACAATGGAATAATCTGTGAAAGATATGAATTCCAAATTTGGGACATTAGATAAGTTTGAAGGCACTGATTTTTGTCATTGGCAGAAGAAAATTGTAACACCCATAAAAATCAAGTGAATTTAAAACTTTTTAAAACATCCAAAAGCCATTAGTTATTCCAAAATGTTTTCAACATAGTTTAATATCAGAGTATCCCATAAACCATAAGTCTAAAACACGAGGATGTGTACGGTCACGCCTTCGCCTTGTCGAGTCATCTGAAGCACCTGAAACAATAAACTGATACTATAAGCACAAAGCTTAGTGAGTTCCCGCAAAATACTCATACACACAATAATACACATATATTCACAAACAACATACTATGGGTCCAATCAACCATCTGGTTGGAATACCCCTGACCCTCAACCATCAGGTTGGAATGCCAACATACTATGGGTCTAATCATCCATCGGGATGGAATACCCCATGCATGTTGACTGTCACACGAAGTAGCCCGGTCTCATAGTATACAATGACAAATATATAGGATCCAATGAACCATCGGGTTGGAATACCCTAGGCCCAATAAACCTCCGGGTCTAGTCATCCATCCAGTTATCCTCGGGATGGAATAGCCTCGTCCCGCAACCATTAGGTTGGAATGCCCATATACTATGAATCCAATCATCCTCGGGATGGAATACTCACGGCACAACCATCATGTTAGAATGGCCAGGTCTATTGGCTCTCACATAAAGCAGATAAGCCTTAACCACTAATCAAACATGTGCAAATATATATCATATAATCACATAACAGTCTATTAAGACAACATACTAGGGTCCACTCATCCCCGGGATAGAATACCCTCATGCATGTACACATATAACAGGTAACCACATAACAGTCTATAGGCATTCAAATCGACCTACAGATCACTATGCATACATGCCCTACAATTTAAACAATCTTAGGCTAAAGGATTCTACCCCATAATGGTTAGACTCAAACGAGAGTTGCGAAGCAGAACCCAACCCTTCATCCTAAGATCCTTTAAACCATCTAAATTAGCATGTACCGAAAATCATACAGATCTAATAGAAAACTAATCATAACATCATCCTAAAACCAGGATACAGATCTAACATATCATCATGACACATAATCACAAGATAACTAGGATAACAATCCAAAGAGCCGGCCTTGGTGCCTTTGACCCTTGAGTATAGTGAGGATAACTCAGATCACACTGATGAGGCCCCGTTGAAAATATCCCAGCTGCTGGTTGACAGATTCTCGAGTTTTCAACATCAAACAACACTCATTTAATTATGGGGTTCCAATCCCAAGTTCCAACTCACACTCCAAAGGCCTAAAAGTCATGTAATGGTCCAAAGCCCGACATATGGCCCAATTTTGCAAATTAAGCCCAAGTCCTTCACATAGGCCTTATCCTAAAGCTTATCCAATTATTTTGGTCCATTTTCTTATCCTTGGATAGCCCATCAATACTCTAATCACCAAAATCCAATAGGAAGGCCCAACTCAAGGCCCAAGGGAAATTAGGGTTTTCACATGAAATGATGATTAGGGTTAAGTGTTCCTACTTAACCCATTAAGGAATTAATCTTTTAGGTCCACTATTACCTTAGGTTACTTTGCAATTGATTATTAATTAACATTTTTAGTTTATTAAATAATTCAAGGGCGGGTCCCGCTCAATCCCTAAAATTAGGGTTTCATGATGTTAGGTTTTTCCAAACCCTAACTAGGGTTTCCAACCTAATAGCCCAGTAGTAACTTGGGTGGGCCTTTAGGTCAATTTGGGCTTCACTGGGCCCATTATGGTTTCATTGGGCCCATTCGTTCCAAGTATCCTAAACGAGTTAAAACGCAAACGAGGCACACTACCACCCAACACAGCGGCTGGTGGCGGCAGCCACCACCTCATAGTGATGGTTATGAGTTTCCTTTTATTATTCTTATACCAATTGCAATACAATTTACAATAATATCGAAATCACGCACGCACACTCATAAAATAACACACACACACACATACAGCCACCCTTGTGGTGGCCGGTGGCAGTTCATGGTGGCACAAGAGTAGCAGACGGCCAACAACCACCATGGTTGGCTACCATGGTAGCTCCAAACATTTTCCTGCCAAAATAAACCTCGTACATGATCTTGACTGGATTACACAAAGTTACACACAAAGACCCCGGAACAGTTACACCACCACCCACCTAGTGGTTTCGGTGACGACAGTAGCAGCTCTAGCGTCCATATTGGTGGCTAGTGGCGGTATAGAAGAGGAAGGAGGTGCCAACTAACGGTGGTGTCGACAATGGTGATTTGCGATAACCGTAGAATGGAAAGGCGACGGCTAGCTGTTGTGGGACGAGGTGCCAACTACGTAGCACTCGTCAAAATACTCAACCTTGGCGGTCTTAATAAACCCAAACATCTCTGGTAACTATCCCCAAACAAACTCGATCACCTCCTCCCGAATGATCTCACTGACATCATCCTCTAACTATACTGGCCTATCCTAGCTGCTAGCTCCTGATCCTAACCCAGATTTGGTCTCAAGTCGTCTTGTATCCACTATTATGGTAATACCACAAAAAGATCTCTGATAACCCATATAATAAAAGGGAACCAATTCCCAAACAAACCCTACGGGTTGTCACTTCCTTCATACACGTATAGGTCATGTTCTTTCAGTAGTACGGGCCCATACTACCTTCCACACCTACCCATATTTGTCTCAAGTATCACCACAACACTCTAACAATATACATAAACATAGAAAGCGCCCAATCCTCACTCCTAGAGGAATGCTAAATATCTCATAACTAGCCTCCTGGCCTATCACAACCCACCCACGAAACTTCCACCAACCCTGCAACACTGGTGTATGTTAGCCATACATAACGCTAGACCCCATAGACATCCGAATACTCATTCCTACTCTAAGCCCACAACCAAAGGAACAGGAATTAAAGCTAAACCAAATAAACTTAAGCTATATGATCTTAATTATGTATAACTTATGATGCATACACTGAGCAACTACAATAATGATGTCAATTTCCTATAAGGAAAACTCTAGGCTATTAGGCATCATACAATCAGGCAATTCTATCATGAAATTCTTAAAGATTTCTAGCCTAGTACTAGCATGATGTTCTAACACATCACAATATCAATTAACTGTATGGTATTTTGGGGTCTACTTACTGGCTCTGGCTGATCGTACACTTGCATCCTCCATTATTATTTTGAAAATCTTTATCTTAATTTGAGGTTGGATTCACACGAGTGTTACTCCAATTCACTCAAACCAAGGCTCTAATACCAACTTGTAACACTCATAAAAATCAAGCCAATTTAAAACTTTTTCAAACATCCAAAAGCCATTAGTTATTCCAAAAAAATTTCAAAATAGTTTAATATCAGAGTATCCCAAAAACCATAAGTCCAAAACACGAGGATGTGTACGGTCACACCTTTGCCTTGCCGAGTCATCTAAAGCACCTGAAACAATAAACTGAAACCGTAAGCACAAAGCATAGTGAGTTACCCCAAAGCACCCATACACACAACAATACACATATGATCACAAACAACATACTATGGGTCCAATCAACCATCGGGTTGGAATACCCCCAGGCCCTCAACCATCGAGTTGGAATGCCATCATACTATGGGTCCAATCATCCATCAGGATGGAATACTGTAGGCCTGTTGACTGTCACACGAATCAGCCCAGTCTCACTTTATACAATGACAAATATGTCGGGTCCAATCAACCATCGGGTTGGAATACCCCATGCCTAATCAACCTCCGGGTCTAGTCATCCATCCGGATGGAATACCACAAGTTGGAAGGCCAATAAATATATACATACATACATACATACATACATATATATATATATATATATATATATATATATATAACAGATCCAGTCATCCTTAGGATCGAATACCCTAACCCACAACCATCTGGTTGGAATGCCCATATACTACGAGTCCAATCATCCTCGACATGGAATACTCACGGCCCACAACCATCAAGATGGAATGCCTAGGTCTACTGGCTCTCGTACAAAGCAGATAAGCCTCAACCACTAATCAAACATGTGCACATATATCATATAATTAAATAACATTCTATTAAGACAACATACTAGGGTCTACTCATCCTCGGGATGGAATACCCTCAACTACCAATCAAGCATGTGCACATATAACATGTAACCACATAACAGTCTACAGGAAGTCAAACTGACCTACAGATCACTAAGCATACATGCCCCACAATTTAAACAATCTTATGCTAAAGGATTCGACCCCACAACAGTTAGACTCAAACAAGAGTTGTGAAGCATCTTTAAACCATGTGAACTAGCAAGTACCGATAATCATAAAGATCTAGCATATCACTAATCATAACATCATCCTAAAACCAGGATACAGATCTAACATAGCATCATCACACATAATCATAAGATAACTAGGATAACAATCCAAAGGGTCGGCCTTGGTGCTTTAGACCCTTGATTATAGTGAGGATAACTCACTTCACACTATTGAAGCCCTGCGGATAATACCCCAGCTGTTGGTTGACATATTCTCAAGCTTTCAACATCAAAAAACACCGTATTAATAATGGGGCTCCAATCCCAAGGACCAACTCACACTCCAAAGGCCCAAAAGTCAAGTAATGGGCCCAAGCCCAACATATGGCCTAATTTTACAAATTGGGCCCAAGTCCTTCACATGGGCCTTATCCTAAAGCTCATCCAATTATTTTCGTCCATTTTCTCGTCCTTGGATAGCCCATCAATAGTCCAATCACCAAAATCCAATAGGAAGGCCACCTCAAGGCCTAAGTGAAATTAGGGTTTTCACATGAAATGACGATTAGGGTTAAATGTTCATACATAACCCATTAAGGACTTAATCCATTAGGTCCACTATTGGCTTAGGTTAATTTCCAATTGATTATTAATTAACATTTTTAGTTTATTAAATAATTCCAGTGCGGGTCTCGATCAATCCCCAAAATTAGGGTTTCATGACGTTAGTGTTTTCCAAACCCTAATTAGGGTTTCTAACCCAATACTAGCCCATTAATCACTTGGTTGAGCATTTAGGTCAATTTGTTCTTCATTAGGCCCATTAGGGTTTCATTGGGCCCACTAGGGTTTCATTGGGCCAATTCCTTCCAAGCATTCCAAACAAGTCAAAACGCAAATGAGGCACACCGCTACCCAACACGGCAGCTAGTGGCGGCAGGATGCGGCAGCCACCACCTCACGGTGGTGGTTATGAGTTTCCTTTTATTATTCTTATACCAATTACAATAAAATTTACAATTATATTGAAATAACACACACACATCCACCCTTGTGGTGGTTGGTGGTGGTTCATGGTGGCAGAAGATCAGCATCCAGCCGACAGCCACCATGGTTGGCTGCCATAGTGGCTCCAAATGTTTTCCGACCAAAATAAACCATGTACACGACCATCACTGGATCACCCAAAGGTACACACACAAATCCCGGAACAGTTACACCACCACCCGCTTAGTTGTTCACGGTGACGACAACAACACTTCTAGCATCCACAACGGTGGCTGGTGGTGGTACAGAAGAGGAACGAGGTGCCAACTAATGGCGGTGTCGAAGACTATGACTTGTGATGATATTAGAATGGAAAGGCAGTGACTAGCTGCTATGGGACGATCTCCAAAGCGATTGGTGGTCGGAATGGTACTGGCAACAACCGAGTGTAGCTGCGAACAATGATATAAAATAGAAGAAAAAGAGGAGTACGATGGAGGGTGGCAGTGGTGCAATTGAGTGGGGCTCGTTCACAGCGTCCTCGTCCACAACAATTGTCCCAACGGCCTTTAGTCGATCGAAACAGGAAGAAGGAGGTAAGATCGGCAATGGAGAAAGAGAGGTAGTGGCTGAAGTGAGTATCACCGTTTGGGTTAGGGTTATGAGAATGAACGGGTTATAAACCCCGTCCACATTCAAACCCTTTTTCCATAAATACGCTTCAAGTCCCTCCTTCCATTCTTCTTTCAAATTAAGTCCTTATGGTACTGATTGGTTTAGCAGCAATTCATAATTTGGTGATTTAACAAATGAATTTAAAACATCATTCTTAAATGTTGATTTAGAGGAAGATGTGTATATGAGACAACCTGAGGATTTATTATGCCTGAAAATGAGCATAAGGTGCACAAATTGGTTAAATCATTGTATGGGCTGCAGCAAGCACCAAAGCAATGACATCAGAAATTTGATGATGTTGTCTTGTCACATGGTTTCAAGTTGAATCAATCAAAAAAGTGTGTATACGGCAAGTTTGATGAGTCTAGAAAAGGAGTGATCATATGCTTATATGTAGATGATATGTTAATCTTTGGTACTAATCAAAGGCAAGTTGACATGAACAAAGATTTTTTTATCATCTCAGGTTTCCATGAAGGATATGCGGGAGGCAGAAGTGATTCTTCGAATAAGAATCAAGCATAAACATCAAGAAATCTCAATTCATAGTCACTTTATAGAAAGTTCTTAAGATGTTTAACTGTTTTGATTGTTCTCCTTTAAGTACACCTTTAGATCCAAGTATGAAACTTATGCCTAATACTGGTGAAGCAGTTTCACAACTTGAAAATTCAAAGGTAGTTGTGTGTTTGATGTATGTTATGACCAACATAAGTCCTGATATTACATTTGTTGTAGGAAAGTTAAGTAGGTTTACTAGCAATCATAGTACTCATCGCTGGAAAGCAGTAAGGAGGGTACTGAAGTATCTTAAGAAATCCATAGATTTTGGTTTGATTATGTAGGATTTTCTTTAGTTATTAAAGGATATCTAGATGCTAGCTTGATCAAAAATGTTGAGGACCACTCTTCTATAAGTGGTTTGGTGTTTCTTGTTGGTGGAGGAGCTATTTCATGGGCTTCTAAGTAACAAACATGCATCACAAATTCAACTATGGAATCTAAATTTGTAGCCCTTGCAGATGCTGGAAAGGAAGCAAATTGGTTAAGGAATTTGGTATATGAAATTCCTTTGTGGTCAAAGCCTATATCACTTATCTTTATACACTGTGATAGTGCTACCACATTGTCAAAAGCATATCGTCAAGTGTATAATGGAATATCTCGACATTTTGGTGTTAGGCACAGTATGGTACGTAAGCTTATTACTCACGGTATCATTTATGTTGAGTTTGTTCGATCTCAAAAAACTTAGCTAATCACTTAAAGACTGGTTTGTCTAGAGACTTGGTAAAGAAGTCGGTTATAGGGATGGGTTTAAGGCCCAGTTGATATATTTATGGGTGACATACCCAATTCCCTTATAATACAAGGTTTGAAGCTGAATTCAATGTAGAAAGCTTGCTTATGGATATTAAATGACATTTAGTTTACTACATCCCAAGTTATGTGCTTATAACATGTATTGTTAAAAGTAGGTTGATTAAGTTCTCAATAGTTCTTTTGAAAAAGTGCATAAACAGGTGCATGATATAGAAGGACTACCTATGTGAGTGTGAAGTGTTGTCGCTTCAGAAAGCTTGGGCTAGGCTTTTATGCACTCATAAATGGATTGGACACATGGTTTTAATAGTGTAAAGTATGAAATAGTAGATATTATGTTTAACTTATGTGTGTAGTATCTTCAGTTACTCAAATAAGTTGAAGGGTTCAATCCTTAGGACACCTTGATTCTCGAGTATTTGAAATATATATTATACTAATGTGAAAATTCAATCTTCAAGATATTTTCATTTATGAATAAGTTTGATTTTGTGTTTGCTTTTAGTTAATTAACGATTACACTAAAATGGGGGAGGATTGTTGGTGATTTCAGTGTTATCAATAAATTTTGGTGTAATTATTGTTAATAATGAGACAGGCTGAGCTTCATTTACTAACAGAGGTTGGAGGTGCAGGGTGCACACTCGGAATGATAAATGTGAACATGAGAATACGGGGATCCGGGGGGCAGTGCCCCTGTGTGCAAGGTTCCAAGGGGCTGCAACCCCTTGGTAGGGTCTAGGGGCAGAGCCCCTAGTGATGGTTCCCCAAAACCTGAATAGATTTTTACTTCGGGTATGACTCCAACCACATAATTTCCCGCCAAAAACTCTCTGATGACCCCACGATGATGTGGGTATTGGTTGTGTCTAATAACTACCATGTTTTGGCACCAATTTGGTTTAACCGATTTTAACCACTTTTCCCACAAGTATAAGACCTTTCTTTGCTATCAGAAGAAGGGTTGAACATTCATATACATGAACTATATCATAATTTCTCTATCTCTCAATAACACATCAAAGCAAGGTCTTCTGTGTTTTCAATTCGAGTTAGGCTTGTAATTCGAATTAGTTTATTCTTGGATCATCCCACTACTGAATTCGCGTATCCCAGGCAAAATGGACGAATTACAGATTTCAGGAAGTGTTTTGTAATCAATAATCCTTGAATCTACCCAAGTCTGATTTAATTGTTATTATGTCCCCTTATTTTTCTAATATTTTTCTTGTTTCCTTGTTCATCAAGGTTTTCTCATGTATTTATATCGTTGGATGAATGAAAAGGATTATTATTGAGCCATAAAAACTTTTAGAAATTTGCCTCTCAACATAGTTGAGAGACTTGTGATGCATAGTCTTACTAGAATGCACGTTTAATGTCTTCTTTAATTTATAAGGTTTGATATTTGTTTAATTATGAATTTATCTCCAATATTTGTACATTGTCTAATTGAAAATTAAATACCATGAGCAAGTGTGTACGAGTTTACGTGTTCGGCAAAAGATTTTAAGGAAAATGACTTGCAAGGGTAATTATATTTTCTTCTTGTTCACGTTTAAGTAACTTCATTTTCTGTACATATTTGATCATTTAACTTGTTAATTGTTTTCACATATTTCCATCGTCACCTGCTATAACAGGTGACAATGGTAATATGTGACTACGTTTAACAAGTTATATGGTAAGTGTGTGCAAAAAAATAAAATTGTTTAAATGTGAACAAACTATTTTTTTATAAATTTATTTAAAAAATTTAAAACTTTTTTTATACTTTCATACAATTTTAATATAAGTATTTTTAAACCAAATATTTTATAAATGTTTTAAAATTTTCTTAGAAATTTTGAACTTGTTTTTTTATTTACATTTTCATACAATTTTTTTAACACTTTCATACATTTAGTCTAAACTTTTTTTTAAAAAACATTTTTAAAGTGTTTCATAGATTTTGTATGACAATTTAATATTTTTTTATAACATTTTAAAATATTTTTGTTAAATACTAGTTTAAAACGTTGTATTAAAAAAACTAAAAATATATAAACTTCTAATTAAAAAGTATTAAAAAGCTGTAATAATTTTAAACATTTAGATTATATAGATTTTTTTTATTTGCTAAGTAATATATATATATATATATATATATATATATATATATATATATATATATATATATATATATATATATATATTAAAGAACCTTCACACTTATTGTTACATTTTTTTTTATTGTTAGATACTATTACTTTAAAAAAACATTGTATATTCTTAAAAACAAAAGAAAAAAATATAATAGGCTATATAAAATATTTCACAAAAATAAAACATATTTATTAATTAAAATGTAAAATTTAAAATTCAACAATATTTAATTAATATTTAAGAAATTGGATATTTTAAAATTGAAAAAAATAATACTAACTAATCTAAAAAATAAAATCGTTATTAAAAGTAAAGAAAATGACTTATCAGGATAATTAACTTTTCGTCTTTTCATATTTAAATAAATTTTTTTGTATACATTTAACCATTTAACTTATTAATTTGTTCATATATTATCATTGTCACATGTTATAACCGATGTCAATGATAATATATGAACACATATAAGTATAATAAGTTAAATGGTCAAATATATATGAAAATAAAGAAATTACGTAAATACCAACTAGAAGATGTTTCTAATTGTGATTCCCGAATAAAAATCCCACATTTTTAATATATATATATATATATATATATATATATATATATATATATATATATATATATATATATATATATATATATATATATAATTCAAAAAATGAAATAGTAAATAAAACTCCTCCATGACTGTTATAAATACTGCAACAGTCTCAGCACCAATCCCATCTCTATATAAACAAGTTTCAAGGAGTCACATCCCATACTCACATCCTAACCCCACAAATCACTCGACTTTCCTCCAAGTCTTGAGAGAACACACCAAATGGCTTCTACCAGGCTTCTCATCCTATGTTTCCTGGTTGCTCTTACTCTCTCCTACAGCATCGAAGCTGCCATGGCCCGACGCCTCTTGAACATCCCTGGGTTCCCCAACATGGGCAATACCTTCCCATTGCCAACACTACAATCTCCACCATTGCCCTCATTCCCACCATATAGCGCAACCCCTTCAACTGGAACAGGACTTCCGTTCTTCCCTTTCCCTACCCCATCAACTCCATCGTTCCCCAGGATCTTTACTCCTCCGGCCACCGGAACCACCAACCCTTGAACGTTGTCCACCATTGGACTACAATTTGCTATCTTCTTAATTCCCTTAGTTTTTTTTACTGTGTTTTAGTGTGCTACCTAGAGTGACTAATCTCATTCCATGCTTGAGCATGGATGGATGTATGTTTTAGGTATATGAACGAGATGATATGTTAATGTTGGTTATTGTTTCCATTTCTGTGTAGGTTTATTCGTCCAGTGTGAGTGTTTTGTAAACCTTATATTTGTTCCAAGTACTTTGTTATCGTTAATGACTAGCTATATATATTATGTTTTGTTGGCCTTTTGTTTTGTATGCACTAAGTTCCAGTACCTTTTGTTTTATCTTCTATATTTTCATTATGACAAAAAGACAAACTTAAAGTACCTAATTATGACACAAAAACTAAGTATGTGGTCTCAACTATCTCTATCTGGCAAACCAGAAGCTAGTAGCTGACAAGAAAATTATTAATTAAGCTACAGTATAAAGATATTTGACAATCTTGTTTAAAACATCTGATTTTTGACGATCTTCTCTGCAGCATCAACTTTCTCATAAGTTCCTTTTCAGGGAAATAGATTTTGAAATTAGATATTTGAAAAGTTAAGGTTACGTTTAATTATGGAAAAACAATTTTTATTTTCCATCTTTTGTTTTCCCTTTTCGATTTTCGTTTTCCGGTTTCATTTTTCATTGAAAAATTTAGAAAACGCGTTTAGTTAAACTTATTCATTTTTCATTTTCAGTTTTAGAAAATTAGAAAACGTGTTTAGATGTGTACTTTTCTTTCGGTTTTCATTTTTAAAAAACGGTAGGCAATTGTATCAGTGGTGGTGATGGTGGCAGCAGCGGTGGTGGTGGCGCTAGTGACGGGTTAGTGGTGGTGGTGGTGGTGATGGTAGGTTGGTGATTGTTGTGGTGGTGTTGGGTGGGTGGGAGTGCGAGTGTGTGTGTTTGTGGGGGTAGGTGTAGGTTTGTGTGTGTGGGGGTGTGTGTATCTGTGAGGGTGGGGGTGGGGGTATGTGTGGGTTTGTGTGGGTGGGTATGTGTGTGGGCGGGTATGTATGTGTGTGTGTGTTTGTGGGTTGGTGTGTGTGTGTGTGTGTGCAGGTGGGTGGGTGTGGGGGTGGGTATGTATGTGTGTGTGTGTGTGTTTGTTGGTGGGTGTGGGTGGGTGGGTGGATATGTATGTGTATGTGTGTGTGTGTGTATGTTTGTAGGTGGGTGTGTGTGTGGGTATGTATGTGTATGTATGTGGGTGGGTGCGTATGTATGTGTGTGTGGGTTGGTGTGTGTGTGTGTGTGTGTGCGGGTGTGTGTGTGTGGGGGGGGGGGGGGTAGGTAAAGGTGGATGGGATCGAGTGGATGTGTGTTTATAGAAAAATTTTGGAATTAGAAAAATGTGAAAACCAATGATTATCAGTTTTCCAAAAATTTCCAACTTCTTTGTAATTTTAGAAAACAGAAAATTTTCATTTTCCGTGAAAATTTTAGAAAAATAAACGAACTAAACGCGTTTTCAAAATTCTCATTTTTCTTGGAAATTTTTTCCGGAAAACGATCCATTTTTCCGCAACTAAACGCACCCTTAGAAGTTCCTTTTCAGGGAAATAGATTTTGAAATTAGATATTTGAAAAGTTTAAAGACCTCGTCTTTCCTTCACAAATAGAAAACCCTTCAAACATATCAGATATGAACGATACTTGTACATATGTGAATACAAAGAAAATGGGGAATTACCATGGACATTTGTTTAGGCGGAATTTTAAAAAATAGACAAAAAAAATTAAATTTCCAGAGACATGGATTTCGCCGAGGTGAGGTCCGAGGCCTCTGCGGAATTAAGTTAATCTCCGAAGAATCCATGTAGCAAAAAAAATCTGAAAATTCATTCCGCGGAGTTACCTCCGAGGAATGAATCATCAAAATTTATTTCCACCTCCTATGGTTTTTTATGCAAAGATCTATGATTAAAAAACCAATTTTTTTTCCACCTCACTCATTCTAAACATTGTCAACAAACTTTCATATCATCATAATCGTTTTTTGAAAATAATTAGTTTTCTTGAAATTAATTAGTTGGAAATGAGTAAAAGCTTTGAAAAATCGATGTGAAAAAGAAAAAAAAATATCAGAAGATTCATTCTTCGGAGCTACCTCCACGAAACAATTTCATTCCTCGAAGGTGGCTCACAGAATAGATCTTGAATTTTTTTTACCACATCTATTCCTCGGAGATTTACTTGATTATAGAGAGCTCTCGGAGCTCGCCTCCACATAATCCATGTCTATATCTGAATATTTGATTTTTTTTGTCTATTTTTTGAAATCGCCTCCCAACCAAAATAATAATAATAATAATAATAATAATAATAATAATAATAATAATAATAATAATGTCTATTAGTGTTTCCAAAGAAAATTAGTGTCTTTTGCCAGTGAAATATGATATTAATGATGCAAATCAATAATAATAATAATAATAATAATAATAATAATAATAATAAGCATCAATTTCACTAACTGTAAAATTTTGATTTTTTTTTTTTTTGTCTATTTTTTGAAATCCCCTCCCAAATTCCTTGTTTACAACTTCACATATATGAGTAAATAAATCCCCAAATTTAGTAGCTTGAAAAATCAATTGTAAAAAGCAAATGATACCAATTTTGCGTATATGGTACGTTCGTACTATGATCTTTAAATGAAGTAGCAACTAACTTTGTAGATAGAAATTTATTGGATCATTTAATTTTGTGTTGTTGGGATTTATTAGTGTAGCGTTGTATCTCTAGCTCTTGTAAATAAAAAAGCATTATCTTATAATATAACATTGAACGCAAAATACTAGATCAAGGGTCATTTGAAACAAATAGGGTTGATGAGAATGATGAAATCATTGATGTCAAAATACAAGATCAAGGGTCAATTGAAACAATCTGGAAAATAACTGTTCCTAAGAAAGCCAACAGTGTGGCCTCACGTCTAAGATTACCCACTACTCCACTAGAGCAACTCTATAACGAGTTGTGAAGTTGTGAATGTAAGATCCTCTATTTTCCCCTTGTACAACATTAAGCCTGAAAAAGAAGCCCGTCTTTTGACTATATAGCCAAGGAGATCCGATCCATTCTCAAGAGTTGGTGGGCTGACATCCCCTGTGCCCGGCCTGTTTAGTTGATGTTTCAAGTTGGTTCTAGTTAGAAAAACCAGATCAATTATTATGGTTGTCCTCACGGTGTTTGTATGTGTAATATTTGGAGGGAAATATAACCTATTAAGTTAACTTCCGAGTTTTTTGATATCTTGGTAACTATTATTTTTAATATAATTGTAAGTAAAAAATTTGTTGTAATTATGCACATTGGACCATTATGACATTCTATATTAGGTTACATCCAACTATAAGTTATAATAGTCATGTGTAAACGTTTTCACCAATTTCGTTACTTAGACGTGTACAAAAAAATAATCATCCAAATATTAGTAAAATGAAAAGTAGTAGTAAATTACACGAATGGTCTTTGTGTTTGGAGAAATTTGTATGTTTGGTTACTAACTTATTTTTTTTTAACTTAGATGGTCCCTATTGTTTGTTATCTACCTAAAAAAAGTATTGTGTCCTTACTAATTTATTTTTTAATTAATTTTCTTATTTTGGTATTTATTTTTTGTATCAATTTATTTTTATAAAATAAAAAAAATAAATACAAAAATAAGAAAATTAATTAAAAAATAAATTAATAAGGGCATAATAGTCTTTTTAAGTAAGACATGGACCAAGCGCACAACACATATAAACAATAGAGACCAACCGAACTAAATAAATAAATAAGTTAAACGCATAAGTTCCCACAACCACAGGGGCCATTCGTGTAATTTACTCTTATTGTTTATATTTGGGTAATTTTTTTTTTACATAACTTCAAGGTAAGGAACTTATTGAAAATATTTACAGATTATCATTATGACCTGATGTAGCTAGATGTAACCTGCTACAGCATGTGATAATGATCAAATATGAAAGCTTCAAAAAGTTTGTTACCTAGATGTGTACAAAAACAAAATAGTTACCTAGATATTAACAAACCGAAAAGTTAATTACCTTAATAATTTGTATTCCTGTTTGGAATCAATAAAATGCAAAAGTGTTCAACAACAGAGTGGAGAATAGTAAGGATTTTGGCGAGATTCAAATGTTAGCTTTTTAACTGCATAAAGATTAGAGGTAAGAATGTTACACATCTTTAAAAATGTTAGTTTTTTAACTACATAAAGATTAGAGGTAGGAATGTTACACATCTTAATAGGTGGGATTGGAGTTATAATCTGATAAAGGAATGTGTCCATAATCTTTAACTTCTTGCTAGCTTTATGTTTATAAATTTCATATTGTTCTAAAAAAACTAATAAAAATAAATTTGTATAATATTTGGCCGTCAACCAATATACTACCTAGATATGGCAAATGTGTCGTGTCGTGTCGAGTTCGTGTCGTGTCAAGATATTAAAATGGTTGAAAGAGTTTGACCATAACCCGATCCGTTTAATTATCGTGTCGTGTCGTGTCAACCAATTTATTTTCATTTCGGTTTCATGTCGGGTTTCGGGTTAAGGTTTAGACCTTGTAAATATGTTGTGTCATATTGAGTTGACATATTTTAAATGTTGGAAATTAGGAGTTGTGGAGGCAAAAGGAAAAAGTGAAACACTGTAGTTATGAGATGGAATGACAAAATTTATATTAAGTTTAGAATGAAAAATGAAAATAGTTAAAATTGGGGAGTAAAAGGGATAGGTGATGAGGATGACTAAAATTAAGTAACTTTGAAAATTTGAATATTACTTCTAGTTATTGAGTTTGACCTACTACGAGTCTATAACATATAATATATTTATAAAAATATCAAATTTAAAATAAATAATATATAATTAAACGGGTCATATTCGAGTCATCTTCGGGTTGAAAGTCTTGACCCTAACCCTACCCGTTTAATTATTGTGTCGTGTCGTATCAATCCGTTTACATAAACGTATCAAACTCTCTAACTCTAACACACTAATTTCGTATCGTATGATGTTTAGCGGATCTAATACTACCATCTAAGTTATATTAACCCATGTGTTTCTCCCTGAGCCTTCTCCTTAAGATTTTGGAAGGCCCATTGAAGTCATCCACGTCTTCAACTTCTCATAAATCACTTCCTTCGGATACATGCCTTACAAATAAAATGATATTTAATGAAATAGAAAAAGTACTGTGGAAATCCAAAAAAGTGCCAATAAAAACTCATGGACAATTAGTGGCATAAAAAATATCATTAAAGGCACAAAAAATATAATTAAAGGCCTTTAGTGGTATTTTTTTTCTTTATGTTGTTGCAGTCTTATTAAGTTTTAGCGGCAATCTTTTGTATTGTAGTAGAGCATTTTTTGAATTTTAGTAAGACCTGTTCATGTCATTTGCTAAAAAAAATATGGTTTTCTTATTATTAGCGACACTTTTTTTTATATGACTACAACACTTTTGAGTTTTTGTAACACCTTTTTATGCCACTATATTTTGTAACATAAATTTCGTTTTCCTACTATTAGCGGCATTTTTTTTACCACAAAAAATTTATTAAAAAAATTAGATCTGACTTTTTTTATTTAAATGTAATATAAAATAACTAAAAGACGATTAATATAAAAAAATAGAAAAACACAATTTCACTTAATTAAAGCTTAACTTTTCCTCAACAGTATTCTTAGTATTTTGAACTAAACGCAATAAAAAAAATTAATAAAGAGATATTTGTTTTACCTTTTAAAATATCTTTTAGTTTTTAGGAAAAAAAAAAAACTAAATGATATCTAGTAAAAGCAAATAGATCTTGTAAAAGCTACTTTTATGTATAAGGAAAATGAACTTTTTGTAAAAATCAGGTAAACCTATTTTTTTGCAATTTTTCCTAAAACAATTTTTATACTCTTAAAAACTAAGCTAAACACCCCCTAAGTCTTGATGTTCTCCTAGTAACATTCAAAATATAAAATGATCGAACTAAATACTTGGTGGGGAACAAACATGAAGTTTGATTGGAGATCAACTTTACATCTTGTTTACCTAACTTACGAATAACTGTTTGTCACATACAAACATTCTATCAACTTCCTCCATACACTTCATTCGATTTTGGAGTTCCTTTCTAGGTGATTCTTCTGAACGTGTTTACCTTCACAAACAAAGAAATAAACTTCATACAAGCTCGATAATTTAAATAAAATGCCATAAGAGATTGTACATAAAACAAGGAAACCATGCAAGTTTTTTAAATCTGACGTGTACATCTAGCGAGTCCAAGGATAATATGTGTTCCGCAGGTATGCATGTCTCAAGGTTTAGATTTGCACTCCAAATTAATTTTGTATTCATCAAATGACTATATTTGTATGGTTTTAAAAATTTAGTAATGATGATTAATTATGCTTAAGTTTGCAAGATGTTTTAAAAATTTATAAATTGGGTTGTTACAAGTGAACTGTTACACACTAGGCAGTTTATCAAATTGTATAATAATATGGATGAGGTAAGACCATGTATATAAAACACAACGGAAACAAGTTTATCAAATTATATAATAATATGGATGAGGTAAGACCATGTATATAAAACACAACGGAAACAGGTATGACTTTGGTTCAGAAAATATAACTATTAATTCAACTATTAAATACAAAAGTAAAGGGGGGGGGGGGGGGGGGGGGGGGGGTCTTAATCTAAATTCTATTCGTAATACCCCAAACTTTTTTCAAACTTTAAAATGTTATGGTTTTAATAAAATCATTACGAGTATTAACACATATTTAACAAAAATCGGTCTCACAAAAACATTTATGATTAAAACATCGGTTGTTAACATTAAGCATCATACAAACCATAGCAAACAATTAAGAATTACGTCAATATCATTTAAAAAAAGAACATAACAAATTCCACTCCATTCTCAAAATCTTTACTTCTATCTTCCATCTATCATCTTTCTCCTTGAATATAACTTGGCATATATGCCATTAAATATATATATATATATATATATATATATATATATATATATATATATATATATATATATATATATATATATATATATATATAAAAGACAAATTTCCCGTGAGCTACATGAATTTTAGACCATAAAACCTTTTCAAGCATTTTCAAGGAAAACTCTTTTCCTACACATCATAAATATCATTTCATTTCAAAAGACATCTTTCCACATTTTATTCTCTTTTATTATTATGGGCTAATTATGGTATTCAATTGTTGCAATTTTAATACTTGGGGCCTAGCAATATCACGACGTGAGGACGCTGCAGGACACTATTCGAGGCTAGAAAACACGCGTTAAAGCTATGGGATAACTCTGACCATAATTCACGACGTGAACCTATCATTTCTCACATCGTGAGGGCCAAAATTCAGTTATAAATATCCATTTCGACCCTAAGGCTTAGTACACCATTTCTATTTTCCTCCTCTCTCCTTTGATGAAGCCGTTTTGCTTCTTGAGCCCCGACGACCTCATACCGCTGACCGTTTCTAGTTAGATTCCATAAAATCATGATACTAAAGTGAGTTTCACGGCCCCACTTTCTAATATTTTTGGGGGAAAATGCATGCTAAATATTGTATATACGTTATTATTATGTCTATATGATAGTATATTAGTATCAATGTAGATAGTTATAATAAATAGGATATAGTGTTTCGTATCTGAAAGTATACAACTATCGTAAAGTTGTTAGCATGTTATTTTCATAGTAGTATATTATTGTAGATCTTGAGTTATACTTAGGATTCTATATATATTTTGTGTGCGATATAGTTCCGAAGTTATATTCGGAAGTTCTATATGTTAAGTTATAAAGTATGTTGCTATTATTGGTTTTATGTCAAGATCAAACTTAGTATGTTATATATTGTTATTGATAGTTTTTATGTCAAGATAAAACTAGGAACGTTATATGTTGTTATTGTTGGTTTAATATCAAGATAAAACCTGGTTTTAATTCTAATTATAGCTGTTGTACTACCTAAGTATTATAAATATTATGAGTAATGTTAAAAGCATAGTCTAATAACTTAGGGTTTTAGAGATGAATATGATTTTACTACTAGAACTAACGGAACTCGACAAGTCTACATGAGCTATTGTATTCATCAACTAAGATTGAAAATCTTAAGGAAAATCCTCTGACCTGTAACCGTTAATCCTGTGTGAGTGAGGAAGTCGTGTATGAATAAGATACGGGTTGACAACCCCACTCGTGGTTGCTAGCTACAACAAAATCGTGTGCGAGTGATGAACTGTCCTTTTGTTTGTTTATTGTTCCGATGTTGATGAAGCGTGTGGAACTTATCTCAAGATTCGAAACTTGTAGCATCAACCAGAGGTTTGAAACTAGTCATATAGCCACAGTTACAGACTCATGGTAGCAAATTGTTAGAATCATTATACTTTGTCGTTATACAAGTATTAATGTTAAGTATAAGTTTCCCAAACACTTATACTCTAGGTACAAGAAACTGGTAGGTATACTACTTGTACATTAAGTTGATAATTATACCTAACACACATACTCGTATAGAATTGAAATAGATTTATACGTAGCTGTTATACTCGTATAGAATTGAAATAGATTTATACGTAGCGGTTTTACTCGTATAGAATTGAAATAAGACTTATACGTAGCAACTTTCGTTTGTATGGAATTACAAACACTTATATTTATAATATATGAGACTTATAAATAAACTACTTATTTGGTAAGTAAACTTTTATACCTAGGATATATATACTAAACATTGGAAAGTCAAAATAATACTTTCAAAACTATACTTTTGAACTTGGAAAATGTATTATTTTTATGTGGAGTCAAAACCTGTGAACTCACCAACTTTATGTTGACGTATTTTAAAATGCATGTGTTTTCAGGATGTTGATAACTATGATACGAGAAATGATGTTACACCGCCCGATGTTTCCGCCGACGGCCGGGGTGTGACACATAGGTTGTATGACATGGAAGAATGTTCAAGAAGATGTTGCATACTGGGATATGATTGATGGTTATATTTCATAGGCCTATAGGCCAATGGGCTTGGCCCATTAGGGTTTTAGGTATGATCCTTCAAGCATAAATAGACTAATATCTTCATCATTATGAGTATTCAAAAATCTCAAGAGTGTAATCATTATGATGTTGAGAGCACTCCTGTGGAGCAGTTAGTAAGCAAGAGAGATTCTTTTGTTTTGAGAGCTCAAGTTAGGTGTAGCATTTGTGTGATTGTAACTGTTCTTGTAAGTTAATAAAATCCTCTTAATCTGAAACATCCCAACAATCATGATAAAAAATTTCATTTTTAAATCATTAAATAAACCATAGTTATTAAAATCATTTATCATAATAGGAACCATAATATCTCAAAACATCAAAATCAGTATATCCACATCAAAACACATGTCAAATATATATCATAGTAACATCCTAGGCTACCATCATGATGTGTGCAATGCAATCATCCTGAGCTCTTCCCTTTACTACCGGAAGTACCTAAAACCAAAACTTAAAACTGTAAGCATGAAGCTTAGTGAGTTTCCCTAAACTACCACATGCAATACCATAATCACATAATCACATAATAATATATCATGGCCCCGCCTGCTTCATTAGGCCCCGCCCGGCATCGGATAGAATCCGACATCAGGCCCCTCCCAACATCGGACAAAGTCCGGCATCGGGCCTTGCCCAACATCGAGCAAAGCCAGTATACATATAAACATATAAGGGTTTACGGCCCAAGAACATCCCTTGGCCGTAAACACCTTTGATCTTATGATTTCTTGGTGTTTTCTAAGTGTAAACAAGATCATTCAAGCACACAACAAGCTAGGACAAGTGTACTTACAAGATAGAAACTTGATTGGGTGTTTAAGGTCCAAGAACACTAGTGTGTGTTCTTGGTGTTTTCAAGAACACTTGAAGATCTAAGTGAAAACCAAGAATAAATGGATGAAATGATGTATAACAACTAGATGTTAGGTTATAACAACAATTCAAGTTAAGAAACACTTACGTTTTCGGAATATCGGGAGAAGGGTGGGATGATACTTGAGAGAGAATGGTGAGAGTTCTTGAGGTGGGAAGTTGAAGAATGAGAGAACGAAGAGTAAACTCATGCCCAAGGCATGATTTTGCAGCCCTAAGGGAGTTCACGGCCCAAACCCCTTTTGTTTGGCCATGAACACCTAACCAAGGTGTTGATTGTTTCATTGGTACCCCGATATCCTAGAAATTACTTCCTTTTATCCGTTCATTTCAAGAATAATTATTAAAAATACTCAAACGGACTTTAAACCGGCTAAAAATTAGCAGATAAGTATTTAACTTTTAATTGAAGTTCTTGACTGTAGGGTTTGTACGAATGAAAATTTCGGGTTGTCACATCATCCCCCTCGTTATAGGAAATTTCGTCTCGAAATTCAGATTCGAAAGCTATGTCCTTAAAATAAACATAATAAAGTTAACATTAATATTTGTGATTGATCCAATAATTTGAACAATTTGAGAGGTTTCCACTAACCATGGAACTGATCATACCTATTAAGTCTCTTATAATACGATATAATAAACTGAGTTTATGGGTGCTATTTACTTATAGACAACTTAGAATCATTGGATTAATGAAATTAACTTGGAGTTAATCAATTTACGAAATGTTAGATAATTTATTAGTATCATTTAAATGATGTTAATTAATTAAACTATGATCGATTGAAATTGATTACTAAGAGAATACTGATACGTTAATACATTTCTATTCACTATGTGTTCGACATATTTACTTACCTACGTTATGTTATTGCTGGTCAGGACCACTTCATAGTATATATAGTCTATATATTTTGTCATAAGTGTTTTGCGCCATTATCAAATGGAATGATTTCCATGTTATCTCAAGTTTATAGACTATTAATTACACATCATCGGTATTTAGATAAAAAAAAATGTCTAAAAAATCTTTATCTATAATTAAAAATATGTATTTACATTTAAAAATATGTATTTACATTTAAATATTCATATATTTGAAATAGTATTTTTTTTTTTATCAAATTATGTAAGATTAATGAAAAAAAATGTAGATAGAAAAATTTAATGGTAAAATTGTAAATAAATAAATAAATAAATAAATAAACATTGTTGTTAAAATATGTACATCATTATAACCAAAATCTATATCACTGGGACACGCGTGTCAGCATGTAACATGTTATGCTAATAACATCAATAATATTTTTTGAAAAAACATAAATTTTAATGAATATACATGCTGTTGGTGTAAATTTATGTACAAAGAAAAGTTCAATGTTTTTTTATATATTTTTGATACTTGGTTGAAAAACCATAGAACCCAACATATCATTTGAAAAAAGCTAAAAAAATTGCTAGTTAAATAATTTCTTAAAAAAACTTTATTTGTTAAAATTTTCTCATAGCCTTTATTTATTTATTTTTTAAACTTCTTAAATGGTAAAAACTATTATTTTTTTTTAAATGTTGCTAATTAACGAACTTCTTAAAAATATATTTATTTTGAAAAAGTTTCTCATAGCGTTTTTATTTTTTAGAAACTTCTTAAATTGTAAAAACTATTAAAAAAAAAACTTTTAAAAATCTCCAACGCTCTATCTTTTATTAATTGAATTGGAAATTTA
Organism: Lactuca saligna; assembly: GCF_052625555.1. NCBI lineage: Eukaryota > Viridiplantae > Streptophyta > Magnoliopsida > Asterales > Asteraceae > Lactuca > Lactuca saligna. The sequence continues at coordinate 135,838,218 of NC_136423.1, read as the reverse complement.
AGTTTATCTCTTTGGAATCACCATAACGACAGAAAAGATTTTATTCTTTCTCCGAGTCCGTGTCAAGCGTAGGAATTTGGGTGCAACTTGTAGAATTAATTAAACTATAGAAGAATGATTATGCATCAAAACTCATGATATAGACCATACACTACGGATATATCTCCAGCTGGTGTTAGGCCACAATGTCTTGGTGCTTCGTATAATAACCCTTTCGAAGATTCATTTTCACACACACATGTAATTTAAAATAATATTTATTAGCAATAAATCAAAATATCCATTTTAAAATAAAATTTTACGAAAATATAAATAAATACTATATATATATATATATATATATATATATATATATATATATATATATATATAGGTTCAGATTCATTTGATACCATTCTAATTTTGTGAGACCGTGAGACCAAATCTAAAAATAATTTTAAAATGCAAAATAAATGGAAAAATCCAAAAATTCTTTTTTTTAATATTATTTTCGGAACTTGAATTAACTAAAAAAAATATAAAAAAAAAAAATAAAAAAAATTCCGTTTATTTTGAAAAATACGTGAAATATTCTAAATAGAATATTACACTGAGATATATTCTAAAAAATAATTTTAAAATGCAAAATAAATGGAAAAATCTAAAAATTCTTTTTTTAAATATTATTTTCGGAACTTGAATTAACTAAAAAAAATATAAAAAAATATAAAAAAAAATAAAAAAAATTCTATTTTTTTTGAAAAATACGTGAAATATTCTAAATAGAATATTACACTGTACATATTCTAAAAATAATTTTAAAATGCAAAATAAATGGAAAAATCAAAAAATTCTTTTTTTAAATATTATTTTCGGAACATGAATTAACTAAAAATAAATAAAATAAAATAAAATAAAATAAAATAAAAAAATGCGTCTCACGGTCTCACAAAATATAGGTGGTCTTAAATGAACCTAACCCTATATATATATATATATATATATATATATATATATAAGGGAGGGTTCAATTGAGAAAAAAAAAGGTTGAGAATAGGGGAATCATTCTCAACCAATCATTTATTTTTGCCGCAAAAAGCTCTAACGTACCGGCGGAAATGGGGAATGAATGCACATGTGTTTTCCAACATAACATATTTCCTTAAACTATGCTAATCATTAACTTAATATATACAAAAACATAGTTTTTTTTTTTTTTTTTTTATAATTTTTATAAGCTATTTTTATCAAAAAATGATTTTAAATATACCAAAATTCATGCTTTTTTATTCTCTACAAATAGACATCCATATTGATATAGTTTTAAGATTATATATATATATATATATATATATATATATATATATATATATATATATATATATATATATATATATATATATATATATATATATATATATTTTCAGCTATCGTTATTCATAAATAAATAACAATGCATCATATTTTATTACAGTACATTCGTTATTCACTTATGAATAAAAAGTATGATTTTTTTTTTTTTTACAATTTAAGTATCATTCATATATGAATATAGCATATATAAAACCATAGTATATTTATATTTTAATATTGGACGATAAATTCACTTGTGAATACTAACATAATATATTCACTTGTGAATATTAGATGGTATATTCACTTATAAGTATTAAATGATGTTTCATATGTGAATATTACATAGTATTACAAGGTATATCACATGTGAATATTACAGAGTATATTCACTTGTGAATATTAGATGATATATTCACTTATGAATATTACACAATATATTCACATATGAATATTACAAGGTATATTCACTTTTGAATATTGAAGGTATTTTTACAAATATATATAATTTTTATATGTTATTCACATATGAATAACATATAAACTTGCATATTTGTTTTGTGTTTTTAATAATCATATACTGATTCAGGTGAGAAAACATATTCATATGTGAATATAACGTGGTAATTTAGTTTATGCATTTCATCAAACAGTTGGAGTGCAAACAAGTTAACTATTTTAAAAATGTTAAAAACATCAAGTTATCAATTCCAAATCATCATATACTTCCAATTTCGACTTCAGATGCGACATCCTATCTCTGATCGATTTCTCAATTTGATTTTGATTTCCGAAAATCCGATTGGGAACCTGTGAGTACCGATTCTAAGGCCATCAATGTCGATTGTGATTGCGAGTCCAGAACTCCGATTACAATTTCATGAACAACGAAGAAATTTCGGTTTAGTTGAAGAAATCTGGATGATTTCTGAAGGTTGGAGGAAAAATTTTGATGATGAATGAACAGTTATCGAATTCTCTATAGTTGCATATTTGAGATTGAAGGTTATTACGCTATTTACAAGTTTGCCACCGTGTCTTTAATGCTTAGATTAAATGAGTGGCTGAGAATGATTCCCCCATTCTCAACCTTTTTTATTTTCTCAATTGAACCCACCTATATATATATATATATATATATATATATATATATATACATATATATATATATATATATATATATATATATATATATATATATATATATATATATAGGTTCAGGTTCATTTGTGATAATTCTAATTTTGTGAGACCGTGAGATCAAATCTAAAAATAATTTTAAAATGCAAAATAAATGGAAAAATCCAAAAATTCTTTTTTTAAATATTATTTTCGAAACTTGAATTAACTAAAAAAATAATAAAAAAAAAAATAAAAAAAATCCCGTTTTTTTTTTTTTTTGAAAAATACGTGAAATATTCTAATAGAATATTACACTAATATATTCTAAAAAATAATTTTAAAATGCAAAATAAATGAAAAAATCTAAAAATTCTTTTTTTAAATATTATTTTTGGAACTTGAATTAACTAAAAAATAAAATAAAATAAAATAAAATTCCATATATATATATATATATATATATATATATATATATATATATATATATATATATATATATATATAGAGAGAGAGAGAGAGAGAGAGAGAGAAATAGGTTCAGATATTTAAACTAATTATTGTGTTATTGTATAAATAGATGTAAACCAGTCATTTCAAAAGGGTAAATATGTAATCATACATTTAATTATTTATGGTAAATATATAAATCAATTAATATCCCTTTATGTGACAACCGTCAAATTCTGGTCAATTCAAAGTCAAATAAAGTCAACGAGTCAAACCGGTCAGCTCAACTAACCTTGTGTATTAGGGTTAGTGTTATGTTCGTATTGTATAACTTGCTATGTTAATGGGAAAACATCACAGGAGAAAAGTTTGTGTTAAAAATTTCCTAAGCCTTCGTACTAATCAAGAACATATGAGTTTTTTTGATTCGCAATTGGATTGATGATTGAGGGATGATTCGTGAAGAAAAACGCGAAGTCAAGGACTATGAAATTGTTGTTTGCAAGAATTTAAAAACTCGATTGTGGAGTTGTTGATGCTCATTTTGCGAAAGTAAAACAATCGAGTGTTCGCATCTATGAATCAATTTGAAGTCAATTGGGTTAATATTCGCATATGGGTTCAACATATGAATTTTTGATTTCGCAAGTTTAGAGTTCAAGAACTAAACTGTGTTCGCATCTGGAATGAAAAATTTTGTGAATCGCATTTGATTAATTAGGTTAAAATGCGAAGGTGATTAATGCGAAGTTGGATTTAGCTTTGCTATAAGTTTCAATCGATTTTGAAATTGAGTATTGTTCGCATTTGTATGAGTGTAGTCGATGAATCGATAAAGCAAGAACATATGAGTTTTTGATTCGCAATTGGATTGATGATTGAGGGATGATTCGTGAAGAAAAACGCGAAGTCAAGGACTATGAAATTGTTGTTTGCAAGAATTTAAAAACTCGATTGTGGAGTTGTTGATGCTCATTTTGCGAAAGTAAAACAATCGAGTGTTCGCATCTATGAATCAATTTGAAGTCAATTGGGTTAATATTCGCATATGGGTTCAACATATGAATTTTTGATTTCGCAAGTTTAGAGTTCAAGAACTAAACTGTGTTCGCATCTGGAATGAAAAATTTTGTGAACCACATTTGATTAATTAGGTTAAAATGCGAAGGTGATTAATGCGAAGGGATGCGAAGGGTGTAAGAATGAAGATGCGAAGTATTTCACAGTAGAATGCGAATTGGGGAAGAAAACAGAAGATTTCAAATATTGTCCCTGGAGTTTCGCATTTTTGGAAATAAATATTCAACTTCGCAAATGGGGGTCATAAAATGATGAAATTGCAGAATTTTTAAAGAGATACACACACATAGACAACCACACATATATTTAGAAAATTAAACTAAAAATGGGATATAGACAATTATAAGACATTGTTCTTGACTTTTGAGTCCAAAGACGTATGATCCGAACTTTAATTGTGAAATCGTCCTTGATTGAGTCAATTTCCTTTATAGGAGTAATATATTCCATTGTGCCTTGCAAGTTAAAAAAAAAAAAAAAAAAAAATCAAAGTCACAAGCAACCACCCCACACCCACTCTATGACCAGCCATACCTCCCCACCTTACCTATGTCACTTCAATGTTCCCTTACACTCAAATTTCACTCACTCCCACGTTTTTGAGCTGGAACAATCAACCACACTCCTCATTTTCTCTCATTTCTCTCATTCCACTAAGTAACAAACATCACTTTTTCTCTCAAACTCTTCTACACAAATTTTCGAGATCCAAGGCTGGATTCAAGTGTTCTTCCACACTTAGTAAGTAAAAATTCATCCTCCCTATTATTATTTCACTTCATTCTACTCAAATCTTTGGTTGCTTACACAAACTCCCTAACTATGATGTTAGATTCTCGAAAACCTTCAAGGCATCTCCAAGTGTTCTTGAATTAAACACTTCCATTCTTCAACAATCATCTACTGAAATCACTCAAGGTGAGTTCATACCCCTACATTTTCATGTTTTCTCAAGTTTTCAGGGGGGGGGGGGGGAATACAAGTTAAAACACTAAGAACATAACTAGATTTTTCTAACAGCCTTCATCAGAAAAGTTCAACTCCATTCACGGACTGTTTTGGGCATCTTAACCATTTTTGTTTTCAAAACTGTACAAGGTGCAAATAGTTTAAGTTTTTAGCTTTAAAATGACTACTTGCACATCTCCATACGATTTTTCTACAATTTATGGTAATTTTTACAAAACTGCCTATCATTTCAAACAACAATCCGGACCAGTCTGTGATTATGGACTTTTTCACCCAAGTTAGAGGTCATTATAAATTGTGATAAAAATTATGAGCAAACTAGACACATTTTGTGAACTCTCAGAATTTACGGATCTAGTTTTCGACTTTGTATGATTTTTCTAGGATTTTTTCCAAAACAGGGCAGAATTGCTAAATTTTACCAACAGCATGTAAATATCATAACACTTTGTATTATGTTGAGCAAAGTGTATAATCATAAGTTTTAATATTTGAATGTGTTTCCTAGTTAGTTTATCATTATGAACTGAAACTAAGACATTCATATTAAATATTATTCATTCATTTTGGAACACGTATTATTTAACTATAAGAAGTATAGTTTGAATATATTTATAACACTAATACATTTCCATAAAAGGGTTCATACATATTACATACATTTTAGATAAACTATAATAGGTATAGTTTATGTTACATCACTCTACGCACTCGTACAAGAAGGGTACATTCATACAAGAAATATTTATATTCACACACATTTCACGTAAACTTGTTATCCTATATCGTGAGTTTCTCTATTTTTCTTTCTCTCTCTCTCTCTCCCCGTACGCCCGAGTGCGGGATATAATTCCTGGTAGTTATAATCAGAATCTCCTTGAGGGAGAACGTGATACTTGTATATAGATCTATATTGGGATTGACACCCCACACCTTGCTGCTAGCTACAGTTGGACCTGCAGGTCTACGGGTGACAAATGTCATTTTATTTTTCGCGACACTGAGAACGTCGTGGCAGGTTCACATAGTCATAGTATGATTATAGCGACTCACATAGGGATATAACAATCCATAAGTTTGCGGGATTTTATTTTTAAAACCTAAACGAGTTTTATGTCGATTTAAAATCACCTTTTTATCTCTATGAGTACAGATATTACTGTACACTTTTGGTTTTGGTAGTTACGACTACACATCATTTGAAACCGCATTTATACTTTTAAGTATGGTCAATACTTGTTATTACTCGGTCCTCTAATTTAGGACTACATATATATAATGTATTAACAAACATGAGAACGAACAGAAATTTCGTTTAATTCAAAAGTGTCCATGTCCATTTAAATACATAACATTTTCTACTAATAAGAAGGGTTACTTATACATTTTGGTCTTCAGTCATAAGACGACATTACACAGGTTTTAAAGAAAATATCGGATTTTCTGGATACATACTCTAACGCTTTTTCGAGGAAAACGATTTACTTTTCTAACGAAATCTCTTATGAACTCACCAACCTTTGTGTTGACACTTTTCAAAACTACTTGTATTCTCAGGAATTCAGTGAAAACAGGAAATCAACAACGTTTTGAGGATGGGACGATAAATCGTCAAACAGTTCATTTCGTATTATAATGTAACTGATGTGAATCATGTAAACATGTGCTTCGATGTAACATTTTCAATTATATTTGTGTTGGTTGTATTTACTTTGAGCACTATTATACTCATTGTTGTGATACTCTACATGAAGTCCTCCACCCCCGGACGTTTCCGCCATCCTTGGTTTGGGGATGCGACAGATTGGTATCAGAGCATTGTTTATAGTGAACTCAGTATATCAAACCACATAAGATATACAAACTATAAATGCATTGGGACTAAGTCTCTGATTTAAAGTTTCAAAACAACCATACTTTTAGAAATAAATAGTTTCTTATTAAAGGTATACATGCATACATACATATTAAGGTCAGCACCACTCTAGAATAAAAGAAAAGTAATGATTGTTGAATATCACAGGTAAGCTCGGGGATGTATGGTCAGTCTTGGGAGTGGCATAGCCTGATCTACTATGCTGGTCCGAGGAGTGATTAGCACATGCCCAAGAATAGTTGTGATATGGCAACAAGTCTAAAAACTTACCAACACTACCACAATGAGAACATAAGAATGGAACATGAGTTTAAAATACTATAGGAGTATTTTGTAATATCATAATTTATATGAAAAGTAAATAGATCCTCAATGATAGGTCTATAGTCCCTAGGTGGATACCTTAAGGTTATATATAACTTAGAAATTATAGACTTAGAATTTGTGGTCATTACTTTACTTCCTTTTCCTTGTTTGGATGTGGACTTAGAGTGGGATCACTTATTCAAAGGTCTATCGTATCTTGTTATATGTAATTAGTATGCACTATGTCATTATAGAAGTAACTAATAAGGATTTCCCCCTATAAGTAATTGATAATAGAGTTAGACGCATAGTACTTATCTCCTCCACTTCTATTCTCGCAAATACGGCATAGCAAAAATCCTACTCACCGGACGATCCTTACTTTCCTAATCCGAACTCGAGGAATGGTGAATGATTATGAGAAGAATCATAAGCGGGACCGGAGGTAATCAATCCTCCATGCATAGCAAGGGTTCTGTGAACCGTTTTGACTATAACGAAACCGTGAACCGTTGGGCAATCGTGATCGAGGGTTGAATGTCGACAACAATGAAAACAACCACCATGTGGAGACCAACGAGGGTGCTATGACCTCAACCACGGGGGACCGACGGACAGAGCCCTCCCGGCAAGGACCCGGCAGATCGCGATGATCATGGATCAAAACAGGAAGACTACAATCTGAGTTCAGAAAACTGCGCGCTACTATAAACCCCACCATCTCATGTACCGGTGACTCAGAATTATACTACTATTCCCGAGACCAACTCTCTTTTTAGGACCTTATCGCCACTCGTGAAGAGGAAAGAGAGTAACAGGGTAGGACACACATCATTCAAAGAAAGGATGATTGTAGCCAGGCGTTGATTGACAAAGCTACAAAATTGCATCGACCTTGCCCCAGGCATCACAAGGGATGGATCATCGTGAGTAGAGTTCATGCCGCTCACCAGACCTGGTAAATTAGCTCCATAAGTATGCGTTGGTGCTACTCTATTGTAAGAAAAATCACGACACTACAAACTAAATGGTCATACTAATCGAGGAAACTATCTATTATCAAAACCCGCCCATGCACAAATGTGAAGTAGACCTGCATCGAGGTCAAAATTTTCACTGAAACCACGATTTCTACAGTCATATTAACAAGATGGGTTTAGGACGTACCTAACAGACTCGAAGGACTATCTAGCCTTAATTATATAACTAAGCATACATCAATAGGTCGTGATAAGGACCTAGCTTGGGTCAAGTATAAGGTTTCACTTGGAAACAGAACTACTAAAATACATGAGTTTATTATACAAAGAATCTCGTTATAAATTGTTTTCAGAACACCCTAAACAACCGAACTTTGATACAAATCGATATGAGATAAACTTAGTTAGAAAACTCGCGACATATAGCCATTCTATAAACTCATTATCGTCTCACCCTTTAAACATTAGTTGAGAAGTTTCTTCTTCATAGACCTATGGGTGCGATCATACCAGCACTAATGCACCGGATCCCCTCAAAATTTCCTTAGCCAAGATTGTTAGGACAAACATGATTCTAAGAGGAGTAAGATTTAACGTCCGTATGAAACCCACTCCTACCCACTGCCATAACTCCATCTCGGGAGCGTTAGTAGAAACACTAAGGATAGTACAGTAATGTGCAAAAATTTATATGCGTAAATATAAATTGTAAGGATGCACTTAAGACAATCATTTCCACTAACGAAGTCGTTTTTTCGTCATGAAACAGAGCTATGTCTTCACCAAGAGGCAACAAACCAACTAGCAAGGCGCCAACACTTCGGATAGACGCTGCTACTTTTCAAGTTGCAGTCACGGCAGCCGTGGCAGCCGTCATGGTGCATTTCAATACTAACAACATCAACAAGGGTGGAAGCGATACTTACAATACAAATTGTGGTAACAATCAGGGACACCAATGGGTACCTACCATCAAAAATTCATCAGGCCACGAACCTTCGAACAAGAAGAGAAAGTTTTGGGACATGAAAAAGCGCCACCAATCAAAGGGATACACTAAAAGACAACAGCCTAAGGCCGCCTCTACCATTACAACAACAGTCATGACAAATGCCTCGACACTAGCCTCGGGGTCTGCCACCCAAATGCCTGCCAGACCATATAAGGGATCACTCCCAAAGTGCAACAAATGTGGTTTTCATCACCATGGGGCTTGCCGGGAGATGCACTGTAAAAACTGCAACAGGAAAGGGCATATCGTTCGTTTCTGTAGGGCCTCGGCCCATCACCTCCCTTCAATCAACTGCACCAAGGTAGGCCCAGTATGCTACCTATGCGGTGAAACGGGACACTTCAAGAGAGAATGTCCAACTGAAAAGAACGACGAAGGAACAGTAGGAATGTGATGGACACACCAACAGGAGCAGCAAGGGAACCATGTTAGGACTTTTGTAATGTTCCCAACGATAAAACGTTTAAGTACTATATGTTTGTAATGAATTTGGTACACTTACTAAAGTAACCTTCTTTCTAAAAAGTAGCTAAAATATTTTCTCTCTCATACAAATCAAACCAAAGACATTCATATGTGACCTTAGGAGCATTACCTGTAAGTTGTAATGACTTTGTCCATACATCGGGGATAATTTAAAATCAAAATACTTAAGTCTTGAAATAGATAATTCCATCCTGACTCCGATTCCATGTCTAGTATTAGGGGTTGAGTGGGGTCACCCACTCGACAAATTTCACGATGTCAATTTACATACGACAATCATATACCGCTCGATCGTAAGGAGACCTTTCAGGAGTCATGATATCAAGTATCATTACTGGCTATCGAAAACACACCCACTACCAGTGCTAGACACTGTAGTAGGAATCATCTACGATAATCATAACATCAAACAAAACGGAACACACAGAAAAGAAATACAGGACACTCTATCACTCTATTGATCTCTTCCTTTGTATACAACTTATCTCATGTTATCTAAAAAGATAGTGTTGTCGTTATTCAATTTTGATTGATATAGCCCTCGTCTTACCGATTTAACGACTACAAAAGGGCCTTTCGCCTAACCCCCCTGAATATCGAAACCATCGTCTCTCATAAATATCCAGCACGGACCCTTGGGTCATCTCTCGCTGTGGAACTCCAAAACACGCACCAGAGGAGTGTTATACTTCATAAAGCCCTATCACAAGTATTTACAGGAGACCTTTCGGGAAGGTCATGCATACAACAGACAAAGTTCAAGAAAGGAAGCTTGGGATGGATACAACCAGGTACGAATCTTGCCATGAACTTCAGGCCAAGGTTGCCCAGAAGGACGAGTAAATGTCCTACCATTCAAAAAAGGCCTAGTCGTGTAAACCAAACCCACATACTTCCTACCGAGCTACAAGAGCTGTCAGGTCAAACCTGTCGAACTACTCAACAGTGAAATTGAAGAACCAAGTTTCTCACCATGAAAAGCTCTCGTCTTATTCTACAATTAGAAAGACAAATTGCTCACAATCCCATCGATTTCAGAGGCCCCGACAACATCTCTAATAGAAACCTTTACTATCTGCCTCGCATTGACGAATAGGCCGACCAACCTCAAGAAACGAGGTACCCTTCAGGAATTGGACCTGAGATCTGAATATCACCAGTCACGAGTATTGAAGAAGGATATCTGAGAACGATCCTCCAATTTCGATAAGAACGCTGAAAGTTCGTTGTGATAACCCTCGGATAGGACCAGATCCACTCGTTGGATTCATGAACGTAATAAATAGGATATACCCTTCTTGCTAGGATCAACTCATCATCGTCATTACAAATGACTTACTTATCTACCCTCGTAGTAAGAAGGAAACCAAGGAGAGCAGCTACAACAAACCACGGAAGAAATACGATAAGAGAAGTATTACCCGAAGTTCTCCAGATACGAGTTTAGGAATTGAGGAGTTCAATTCTCAAGACACATCGTTACCCAGGGTGGAAATTCATAAGGAACCTTTCAATTGATCAAAACCATTGAGAAACAGTCAGCACCGAAGGTGTTAGCAGAAATACGCCAAGATTCTGGGTCTTGCTGACCTACTGTCTTAGTTCCTTTGGAACTTCTCGAAAAATACGAAACCCCTCCCAACTTTGACCCAAAAGGGAGCAACCCTTGACAGGAAGAGAAGCAAGAGGAAGAAACCTTTAGAACGCCGGTATAACTGATCAAATTCCTCTAGAGACACTCACTCTGGGAAGGCTTAGTACGCTTCGGAAAGCATGGAAAGCCAACACCCCGAATAATTGTGTCTTTCGAGATTCTTGTCAGAATCAGCCCTGTAACTCGCTCCTTCAATCTACTCCCGCGAGTTTGGTAAAGTACACTCTACCCAACACGTCCCAAATTTACAAGAAGTACCTATCCGACGAGACTCTTGCAATTCCCCTCGACGAGATCGAGTTCCATAAGAGCCTCACCTTCTTAGAAGAACCATGGTGACCATGGATCGAGTTCAAGCGGATGAAACAACGCCACTTCCCATTAGTGAAAGTTCGCTGGAATATTAACCACGGACCTAGAGTCACATGGGAGCGCATGAGTCAGTCGATTCGGAAGTATCCTCACTTCTCGGCTTGATTATTCATGCCTACCCCCTTGCCTAACTTCAAATTTCGGGACGAAATTCCCTTTAACGGGGGGATGATGTGACAACCGTCAAATTCTGGTCAATTCAAAGTCAAATAAAGTCAACGAGTCAAACCGGTCAGCTCAACTAACCTTGTGTATTAGGGTTAGTGTTATGTTCGTATTGTATAACTTGCTATGTTAATGGGAAAACATCACAGGAGAAAAGTTTGTGTTAAAAATTTCCTAAGCCTTCGTACTAATCAAGAACATATGAGTTTTTTGATTCGCAATTGGATTGATGATTGAGGGATGATTCGTGAAGAAAAACGCGAAGTCAAGGACTATGAAATTGTTGTTTGCAAGAATTTAAAAACTCGATTGTGGAGTTGTTGATGCTCATTTTGCGAAAGTAAAACAATCGAGTGTTCGCATCTATGAATCAATTTGAAGTCAATTGGGTTAATATTCGCATATGGGTTCAACATATGAATTTTTGATTTCGCAAGTTTAGAGTTCAAGAACTAAACTGTGTTCGCATCTGGAATGAAAAATTTTGTGAATCGCATTTGATTAATTAGGTTAAAATGCAAAGGTGATTAATGCGAAGTTGGATTTAGCTTTGCTATAAGTTTCAATCGATTTTGAAATTGAGTATTGTTCGCATTTGTATGAGTGTAGTCGATGAATCGATAAAGCAAGAACATATGAGTTTTTGATTCGCAATTGGATTGATGATTGAGGGATGATTCGTGAAGAAAAACGCGAAGTCAAGGACTATGAAATTGTTGTTTGCAAGAATTTAAAAACTCGATTGTGGAGTTGTTGATGCTCATTTTGCGAAAGTAAAACAATCGAGTGTTCGCATCTATGAATCAATTTGAAGTCAATTGGGTTAATATTCGCATATGGGTTCAACATATGAATTTTTGATTTCGCAAGTTTAGAGTTCAAGAACTAAACTGTGTTCGCATCTGGAATGAAAAATTTTGTGAACCACATTTGATTAATTAGGTTAAAATGCGAAGGTGATTAATGCGAAGGGATGCGAAGGGTGTAAGAATGAAGATGCGAAGTATTTCACAGTAGAATGCGAATTGGGGAAGAAAACAGAAGATTTCAAATATTGTCCCTGGAGTTTCGCATTTTTGGAAATAAATACTCAACTTCGCAAATGGGGGTCATAAAATGATGAAATTGCAGAATTTTTAAAGAGATACACACACATAGACAACCACACATATATTTAGAAAATTAAACTAAAAATGGGATATAGACAATTATAAGACATTGTTCTTGACTTTTGAGTCCAAAGACGTATGATCCGAACTTTAATTGTGAAATCGTCCTTGATTGAGTCAATTTCCTTTATAGGAGTAATATATTCCATTGTGCCTTGCAAGTTAAAAAAAAAAAAAAAAAAAATCAAAGTCACAAGCAACCACCCCACACCCACTCTATGACCAGCCATACCTCCCCACCTTACCTATGTCACTTCAATGTTCCCTTACACTCAAATTTCACTCACTCCCACGTTTTTGAGCTGGAACAATCAACCACACTCCTCATTTTCTCTCATTTCTCTCATTCCACTAAGTAACAAACATCACTTTTTCTCTCAAACTCTTCTACACAAATTTTCGAGATCCAAGGCTGGATTCAAGTGTTCTTCCACACTTAGTAAGTAAAAATTCATCCTCCCTATTATTATTTCACTTCATTCTACTCAAATCTTTGGTTGCTTACACAAACTCCCTAACTATGATGTTAGATTCTCGAAAACCTTCAAGGCATCTCCAAGTGTTCTTGAATTAAACACTTCCATTCTTCAACAATCATCTACTGAAATCACTCAAGGTGAGTTCATACCCCTACATTTTCATGTTTTCTCAAGTTTTCAGGGGGGGAATACAAGTTAAAACACTAAGAACATAACTAGATTTTTCTAACAGCCTTCATCAGAAAAGTTCAACTCCATTCACGGACTGTTTTGGGCATCTTAACCATTTTTGTTTTCAAAACTGTACAAGGTGCAAATAGTTTAAGTTTTTAGCTTTAAAATGACTACTTGCACATCTCCATACGATTTTTCTACAATTTATGGTAATTTTTACAAAACTGCCTATCATTTCAAACAACAATCCGGACCAGTCTGTGATTATGGACTTTTTCACCCAAGTTAGAGGTCATTATAAATTGTGATAAAAATTATGAGCAAACTAGACACATTTTGTGAACTCTCAGAATTTACGGATCTAGTTTTCGACTTTGTATGATTTTTCTAGGATTTTTTCCAAAACAGGGCAGAATTGCTAAATTTTACCAACAGCATGTAAATATCATAACACTTTGTATTATGTTGAGCAAAGTGTATAATCATAAGTTTTAATATTTGAATGTGTTTCCTAGTTAGTTTATCATTATGAACTGAAACTAAGACATTCATATTAAATATTATTCATTCATTTTGGAACACGTATTATTTAACTATAAGAAGTATAGTTTGAATATATTTATAACACTAATACATTTCCATAAAAGGGTTCATACATATTACATACATTTTAGATAAACTATAATAGGTATAGTTTATGTTACATCACTCTACGCACTCGTACAAGAAGGGTACATTCATACAAGAAATATTTATATTCACACACATTTCACGTAAACTTGTTATCCTATATCGTGAGTTTCTCTATTTTTCTTTCTCTCTCTCTCTCTCCCCGTACGCCCGAGTGCGGGATATAATTCCTGGTAGTTATAATCAGAATCTCCTTGAGGGAGAACGTGATACTTGTATATAGATCTATATTGGGATTGACACCCCACACCTTGCTGCTAGCTACAGTTGGACCTGCAGGTCTACGGGTGACAAATGTCATTTTATTTTTCGCGACACTGAGAACGTCGTGGCAGGTTCACATAGTCATAGTATGATTATAGCGACTCACATAGGGATATAACAATCCATAAGTTTGCGGGATTTTATTTTTAAAACCTAAACGAGTTTTATGTCGATTTAAAATCACCTTTTTATCTCTATGAGTACAGATATTACTGTACACTTTTGGTTTTGGTAGTTACGACTACACATCATTTGAAACCGCATTTATACTTTTAAGTATGGTCAATACTTGTTATTACTCGGTCCTCTAATTTAGGACTACATATATATAATGTATTAACAAACATGAGAACGAACAGAAATTTCGTTTAATTCAAAAGTGTCCATGTCCATTTAAATACATAACATTTTCTACTAATAAGAAGGGTTACTTATACATTTTGGTCTTCAGTCATAAGACGACATTACACAGGTTTTAAAGAAAATATCGGATTTTCTGGATACATACTCTAACGCTTTTTCGAGGAAAACGATTTACTTTTCTAACGAAATCTCTTATGAACTCACCAACCTTTGTGTTGACACTTTTCAAAACTACTTGTATTCTCAGGAATTCAGTGAAAACAGGAAATCAACAACGTTTTGAGGATGGGACGATAAATCGTCAAACAGTTCATTTCGTATTATAATGTAACTGATGTGAATCATGTAAACATGTGCTTCGATGTAACATTTTCAATTATATTTGTGTTGGTTGTATTTACTTTGAGCACTATTATACTCATTGTTGTGATACTCTACATGAAGTCCTCCACCCCCGGACGTTTCCGCCATCCTTGGTTTGGGGGTGCGACACTTTAATTTAGGAATATCAGTTTTAAAACCCCATCCCCCTTAAGAGAGAATGCGGATCCATTGTGTTGACCGACGAAGCCAACGTTCTCACTTCTTCTCCTTCTCATAGCTGCTACCGCCGTCGTGTCGTTGCTGTTAAGGACTTCGATGCCGAAGAAAACGTCCTTGGCCACTGTTTCATTACCGACGACAAACAACTAGCGTGGTTGTAGCTGCTGTTGCTATCCTAAATTGCCGCTTTTATCTCCAGTTTCTTCTCCACAGATGGTGACCGGGAGTCCGCCACTACTGCCCGCCTCCTTGTGTCACCACCGTCGCTGCACGGCACCAGGTGGGTGTTGGTGTTCGTTTTGTTTCTTTTTTACCATATGTTGATGTAGGTTGTTGCTACGTTCAGGTTGTGTTTATGTAGGAGTTTTGTTTGATCAGCCTTCGTCTTCAATAGTCGGTCTTCTCATCCTCACTCCGATCGTTGGTCTTCTCATCTGATAGCGGACCAGGTTTTTTTTGGGAAAGATTCTCCTGAAATTGTCAAATAGGTTTCTTCCTCATGCTTCTTATTTTGACTAATTTACTGTAACCAATGAAGTTTAAATTCACTTGATTTCAATATATAGAATGGATGATTGGGTTGATTGTTTGACAGAAATCAAAGAAATTTTGGATGTGTTTAGGTTTATTGTCTAATTCTTTCAAGGTGTAATATTTTTGGTGAATTGGGAATTTGTTCTGATTGTCTAATTTTTACAGGAAATTGCAAGTTGTTTTGATGTACACCAAGCGCTCACTAAAATGCTTCAACTAAATGGTATTTCTTTGTTATAGTATTCTATCAGAAAGTAATTTTTTATGATAATCATGAACATATTATGTTAGAATGCCCCGAATTTAATATAATCATTGGTAAATGAACTCTAATTCTATCAGAATGAAATCACGAATTCCAGTTATGTTGGAATGGAATATGATTTTTTTCTCACTAATTTATTTATTGGATTTGTTTACACAGAAGTTGATGCTTGAAGAATAGACCATGAAATTTGAACGACGCCTCTTAACAACATTATTCTTTTAGAATGAATTAGTGTATTTGTTAGATTTTGATGTTTTTTCCCGATTTAAATATGTTTAGTTTTATTCTTTAACAATAAATGTAATTCTTAGCGATTGTTACATGTGTTCTATAAGAATTAATATAATTTTTGTTTTAATTCTTCAATTGCTGGTTCGAGAATTTGTTATTCTACAAAAAATATGTTCAAGAATATTTTTATTATTTTATGGTTCTAGAATACTTTTTATTTTTGAACATACTCAAACATATTCTGTCTGAATGTCCGAATTAAAAACATTATAATTTGTAAAATCGGATTTTAAAATTAATAGAATTTATGATCCCTTAAAATATGCAAATTTCCTTTATTAAATCTATATTAATTAACTAAAATACCCTTCTAATTAGATGATATTTTTTTTATTATATTTAACTTAACAGTATGTATTAATCACTTTCTTAAAATAAGTAAAATGATAGTCTCATATTTATGTATACAATAAAACAATAATTAATTTAAATAGAATAACCTAAGTTTATATGTAATGCTCGTAGATCCGGGCTAGTCAATTTAGAGATAATAGGGGTCACAAACGACTTTTCGACAAAAGATTATTTATAAAAAATAATCATAACCAAGTTGTAGAATATGTATCAAGGGTTCCGTACATGTAAAGAACGTTGGAATCCGAGTTATAACGAAGAAGTTATGACCCGTCGAAGTTTTTCGGCAAAACCGGCACGACACCAGGAGACGTAAATAGTAAATTTAAGATAGAGGACATTTAAGCCTTAGGGATCTAAATGAAAGTTGTAGAATACATCTCCACCTACGCGTGGATATAAAGAACGTCAAAAACAAAGTTCGTATGCAAAAGTTATGGTATTCCGAAGATTTAGCTTTTAAAAACCCTAAACTATCTAATTCACGACATGAGAACTATGACGATCACAACATTCTGTCATAATCTGGAATCTAGAAGCTGCGAGAGGATAAGATCCAATTCACGACCTGAGAATTATGACGCTCACGACATTCTGTCATAATTCGGAATCTAGAAGCTGCAAGAGGATAAGATCTAATTCACGACGTGATTTTTATGACACTCACGACGTGAGGTGTCATGGCCACCATCCGAAGCTAGGGACGCAAATGGCAAGTCTACGGAGTGAATCATGAGATTCACGACGTGAGTCTTATGACACTCACGGAGTGCGTGTCATAAAAACTTACTACAAAATAACATGCGAGCCATTCCAAAAACTCACACCTTTCTTCATTTCTTCTCTCTAAGGTTTTTAACCCTCCCCTAAGCCTAGGTGATCCCCTAGCACCCTAAGGAAGCCCCGAGGCTCCCAGAGTTGTAACAGTCCGAAATTTTCAGGTATTTATTTTGGATTTATTTATGGAAATTGTGAGTGGACTCGGCGAGTTGGAGCCCAGACTCGCCGAGTAGGATCGCGGATTTGGGCACGGGTTCACGTCCGGACTCGACGAGTCCAAGAGTGGACTCGGCGAGTCCACGTTGTGTGGTGAAACCCTAATTTCCGGGGTTTGCGACCTATTTAAAGGGCCTTATGGCCGTCATTTGTGCTCACCCAACCCTTAGAGAGAACCCCTTGTGTGCTTGAACGTTTTGAGAGAGAGAGAGGAAGCATTCTTGACCCTTGTGTGTGTCATTTAGCAAAGAAGGAGAAGATTCTAAGCAAGAGGAAGCAAAGGAGGTTGCTATTCTGTGGATTTGAAGCTTAGATTATCAATCTAGAGGTATGATTTCGGATTACTTTCTATTTTGTGATGAATAATGGGATCTAGGGTTTCTTATGGACATTTATGGGATGATTTGATGCCAAATAGTTCCCTTCTTGTGTTGAGGCTCTGGATCTGGATCCATAGACGTCTAGAGAGCCTCATTCTTCAAGCTTTATGTATAGCAATGGAGTTTATGGTCATGTAGAGATTGTATGTGCATCAAGATAGTGACTTTACGTGCTAAATATGCTTGGAAGGACTGGATCTATGGGTTAATGGACTGGATCTGACCTTATGAGCAAGTTTGAGTCATTGCATGGCACGGAATCACCAAGTCCAAAGAACAGACTCGGCGAGTAGTATGAATGTTGCCCGACCACACAGCGAGTGGTCTTGCCGAGTTGGGGAGGGTTGACTCAGTGAGTCAGTGGGAAGTCTGAGTGGACAGGTGGACTGAGTGTAACATCCCGGAATCGCAAGCGTAGAGCTGAACGGCTAAAAGTGTAAGTTTGGAGGGCAACTCAGCGAGTCCATGGATGGACTCGGTGAGTCAGGTCGCGACTTTGGTCGCGTGTCAAGTGGCCTACTCGGCGAGTCCAAAGATGGACTCGGCGAGTAGGTGCTGAGTGGTGAAAACCCTAATTCTCAGGGTTGAGCCCTATATAAAGAGCATTATGTTTCCTCCCCAGCCTCTTTACCACCCCCCTTGAGTCCCAGAAACCCTAAAATCATGGAGAAGCACCATTGTTGAGTGGATTGGAGCTTGGAGAAGTAATTGTTGAAGAAAGTTTGGAAGTTTGAAGGTGTGGAGCAAGGGGCTTTGCTTGGTTTCGAGTTCCTTGCAGATTGGGGCATCCTTTGAAGGTAAAATCTCGTTCTTGAGCTGCTATTGTCTAGATTCTTCACTTTTGGGGATGATGGGATCACATCTTTTGGTGTTTTGAAGTCTAGAGGTTAGATCTGAGGTTGCTACCTCAGATCTGGAATGGAGAAGGGTTTGAATGCCTGAAAGTCCCTGTGATTGAGTATGTAGTGAAGCTATCTTGTCCCAAACCTTATCCCTAATGTGTATAATGCCTAGATCTTCATGGATTCACGTAAAGTTTGCCACTTTACGTGATGGATGGGTTGTAGGAGGCTAGATCTATGTTTTGGATCAATTGCATGGCTTGAGATGCTTCTGTATGGATTCAGACCGGTGGTACTCGTCGAGTCACAAGGGTGGACTCGACGAGTTGCTTGAAGATGAGCTGGAACTCGACGAGTTGGATGAACAACTCGGCGAGTAGGTTGAAGATAGCCTTAGACTCGACGAGTCTTGTCGAAGAGTCCCAATAATTTTTGGTTGAGTCGAGAATCGGTGAGTCAAGGGATGACTCGGTGAGTTGGGTGCGAGTAGACTCAGAGTGGTTGGAGTCGGCGAGTCTTGGGGTGAGTCGGCGAGTCAGGTCGTGGATTGAGGGAAGTTCTGAACTTGGGGACTCGGCGAGTCATGGGGTTGACTCGGCGAGTAGAGTCAGTCAGGGGTTGACTTTGACCTTGTCCAAGGGTTGACCAGTTGTCTTCCAGGGGTATTTTGGTAAATAAGGGTATATATATTGAATTGAGTGTTTTGGTGTTCAGTGGAGGAGTTCGTGTCAGAGTTTGGAGCAGCGGGATCTTATCCTTATAGCCGGCAGATTCAAGGTGAGTTATCCTCACTATATCAACAGGGTCTAAGGCACCAAGGCCGACCCTTTATTGGATTGAGATTCGGATATGGTTATTATGTTATTGTTTGATATGTCTACATCCTGGTAGCCAGGATGGTACATGCTGGAGGCCTAGTTAAGGTCAGTTTCCTGATATGTAGAGTGATGATATGCTAGTGACCGGTTAGGTCGGTAACCTGGTTAGGGTAATGATATGTTATGTGATCTGCTTGCTCGGGTTGTTGTCTATGACTGTTAGATGATTGTATGTTATGTGCACATGTTTGTTTGGACTGGAGATGGGTTGAGGCGGGTCCTGCTTTGTGCTGTAGGCCAAGATACCCAGGGCGGACCGGTTATTCCGAAGGCCCAGCGAGCGGTCCGGATAGGCTGTAGACCCCAAGAGGGCGGACCAGACGTGCCGAGGCTCAGAGAGTGGACCAGACCGACTGAAGGCCCAGTGCGGGCGGACCAACCACACTGTAGACTCGAAGGACATGATTAGACTCGGAGAATGGATCCGGTGGACTGAAGGCCGGATACGGCGGACCAGTCACACAGTAGTCCCGATATGCATGGCTGTTCTATGTTCTGTTGTGTTATGTATGTTTTACATGTTATGGGCCGGAAGGCAATATGTTTGGGACCGGAAGGTCTTAGCCTGGAAGGGCGTATATTGTGGTTGGGATTTTGGGGGTATCTCACTAAGCTTTCGGGCTTACAGTTGTGGTTTAATGTTTTTCAGGTTCTTCAGGAGACTGTGGCAAGGCGAAGGCGCGATCGTACCGCTCCTCATGATTTGTAGCAATGTGATTCTAGGAATACTCTAAATGATTTGTATTGAAAACCTTTTTGTAAACAATTTAATGAAATCGGGTTGTTTTTGAAAAATTTAAATTAGTCGTATTTTTCGGTTGTTACACTGAGTCAAGCTGGACTCGCCGAGTTGTTCTTGAGACTCGGCGAGTTGAGTCGTGGTGGCCCCACAACTCATGCCAGGTGGAACTCGTCGAGTTAGGAAGATACTCGACGTGTCAAGGGAGGATTTCAGGGAAATCAGTGGATACGCTCAGACTCGCCGAGTCGCTATTGTGCACTCGCCGAGTCCGGTCAAAGTTGACCGTTGACCTAAGTTGACTTGTTTAAGAGTAGTCAACCTTAGTTGAGAAAGTGTTAATTAGAGATGTATTGTGATATAGGAGCACTTTAGCTCGGGGGATCGAGAACTAGTGATTTCAGGATTCACGACTTATCGAGACGCGAGGTGAGTCTTCTCACTATACTTTACCTTGAGTAGGTAACCAGAGTTATGTAATAGAGTGTTTGTATGCTATGTATGTTATGTGTTGTACTGCATTATTTCTATGTGATTTATGTTGTGCATGTTTACAGAGTTAGAACCTGAGGGTTCACAGAGTTTGGGTGCACGGACCCACAGAGTTATAGCCTCGAGTGGCTAATATGTGTTATATATGGTATATTGGGGAACTCACTAAGCTTTGTGCTTACAGTGTTTGATGTTATTGTTTCAGGTACTAGTGACGACCGCGGGAAGGCGCCAGCTTGATCCGTACACACACCCGGAGTTTATACATTTATGATCTTGGAATTTTGTATTTACTTGAATTAGATAATTAATATAGCTGTTGTATGAATATTAAATGAATTATGTTTTACGAAAATTTGAAAATTTTGTTTTGAAATTTACGGTGTTACAAGAGTCCCGAGAAAAAGAGTCTTTCGGTTTCGAAACGCTGCTCCAAATAAAGCCCGGTTTTCTTTAAAATCCGTTGTAAGTCGGTTGCGCTTACGTAATTTTTAATATAGCTTTCAAATAATTATAGTAATGTTATTAGGTCCTTAAAATAATTATTTGGACTATTATTATGAGTTATATTGAGTTTTATTTAATGCTTATATAATAATAATAATAGCTAGACTATTAATTAGTCACAGTTGACGTTAGACTAAACCCTAGTGGAATTGATACTAGGTTTTATCGAATGAAAATTGTTTTGAGAGTATCGAAGCGCTATCCGAGTGCTGAGTCACCACCTACTCAAGTGAGTGTATAGTCACTTTCACCTTACACATATATATGAAGTATATTCTTTTAAATATGTGCTATGTGTAATTATATTAATTGTTTAATTAAGGTGACTGTTGAATAGATGTTTTATACAAGTTTTAAACTGTATATGTATTTTTATCTACAAATATGTTGGGTAAAACATGGGTAGATTAATTAGATGATGTGTGATGAAATAAAAGGTGATGATAGGTATTGATGTATAAGATGATCTAATCATCTAGCAGAGTATAGACAACGGCCACAGACTATTTTAGATAGTCCAATGGAACGTTAGCAGACTTGTAATCGGTAGGTATGTTTGAACTATATGTTCATAAGGTATTCTTGAACTATATGTTCATTAGGTGTTTTTGAACTATGTGTTCATCCGTTAGTTCTTCTTTTTGACACTATTACTTGTCGGGGTACGGGAGCGTACGGGAGTACTTTATTAGTATTTTCCCTATACCTTTATTTTGAAGAGATTTGGAGTCTTTGTTTCTTTTATGAAGTGATTGGACGAGCTTCATTAGTTATGTGTATCCATTCTCGATGCCGGATAGGAGTGAGTCTGGGGGATATATACCTCACGGTATTCAGACCACAGCCTAGGCATTAGTGAACGTTTCCATTGTTGGATAGGGTGCGTCTGGGGGTTATATACCTCATGCTATTCAGACCATAGCTTAGGCATTAATAATTACCCCTGACTTAATTGTATGGTGGTTCTTTCTTTTACGAACAAAGGTTCGTGGTTAAACTTATTCCATTCATTTGATGTCTTCTTCGATCCTCGTTTGCTGCTAGGGAATTTCCGAAGCAGTATCGTTAGTTGGTTGTTCATATCGATCCTTTAGGCTAGATCTAGTAAGATCACTGTATAGTATCAGTATCTGGGGATCAACGTTGTTAGTGCTTGTAATATAAACCTTGGGCAGCGATGGACTTCGTGCCTATTCCTTAGGATGAATCCTTAGTAATGAGTGATAGTTGATTCTTAGGGTAAATCCTTAAGAAATGAATAAGATAATGGGGATTAGGTAATTGGGTTGATTGTTTGATGTTTAAGCATAATAAATTTATCTATTGTGGGGTAAAAACCCTATATGCTTACTAGGCTCCCAAGCCTGACCCACTTAGTTTAATTGTATCACATGTATCGATACGAAGTTGCTTTACACTGAGAGATTAAGGAGATATAGATCACTAGTGAAGTAAATGTAAGTTCTGTTTATACTTATGATTCTGTATTGACGATGACATCCCAAATGTTTTAAAATGAATAAAAAATGTTTCTTTGGAAATGCTTTGATAATGTATTTATCGTGTTTTTCTAGGAATAAATTCCGCAACATTTTTTTTATTAAAAGAGGTACTCTGATTTTCATAAAACATAAACAAAATCGGTCTTTTCTGGTCGTGAAATTGGGGATGTCACAGTTGGTATCAGAACATTAGTTAAAGTGAACTAGGAATTTGTAGGATTTCTAGACTTAAACTTAGAATGCTAAGCAATGATTATGAGGAGTATGTCTAATAGATTTACGTAATACACCTGAATAGATACAAGCTAGTTGCCGACCGGATGCCTAAAATGTTTTATGTGCTAAATATTTCTAGACTTAAAATTAGGAACAATGCCTAAAATGTTTTATGTGCTAAATATTTTATGTTATAGCTATAAAGATTCCTTATATGCTATTATTTGTTCGGATCTATGGTCTGTTGCCGACCGGATCTGGAAATTTTATGTGTTCAGATTTCTAAACGTTTAATTACATTATTAAAACTGGCATGTAACTTTTCGGTGTGACAAGGAGATCTATACGTCAATCATAGATAAAATCTTTCCTATCTTAAAATTCTCGCCTCGGTACACTGCACGTCTGCTTGGGTGGACAAAATGTCATGGTGAAGACATACTAGGAAATATCCGAGGAAGATGACAACCTGAGCCTAAGAATGTGATGGGTCATGCATCGGTCGTTGCATCTGCACCCGAACCTATCACAATGGCAGAAGTTCAAGAAGTGATGCGAACCATGTTAGGCTGAGAAAATAGAGGAAATGAGATGGCTTACCTATCGGAAAATATCATAAGAGAGGTACCTTGCTATTGAAATACGTATGATAAAATAGCAGTACATCTAGAGAAGTACAGTACACCTGAATGTACACATTTGATTGGCGGGATGACAGAACGATTGGTGTAATTCCTAAAGTTTTCCTATCATCTGGAATTTCCATCACCAACCGAGTGGAAGCAGAATTGATGATTTAAGATACGCATGGAAGAAGTCCTAGTAGAGTCTAGGGAATTTTTTATGATTATTTGGACACACTCGTATGCGTTAAATTGTTTTGTGATTTTAGGACTTGGGGACTGCGAGACAATACTTGGGACAAGTATGAGTAGGTGTGAAAAGTAGTAGATGCATATACTACTGGAAGCACAAGACTCACGTTTGGATCAGGGAAAGTCACAAGGTTACCAAGAAGCCAATAATTGATTCCGTTTTATTCAAGCATGTCGTTACCATCGTTTCGGTAATGACTAAGAATATGATTGTTATTCCGACCCTAGTGGTAATATCAAATTGAGTCCGACTACGATGAGTATGTTACGTGGTTCAGAGAACCAAGTTTGATGTAACATCTGACTTAAGCCATAGGATTGATGTAAAAGATAATCGAAGTGATCGGTAGAGGTATTGTGACGGTTGCTTGTAGCTAGAAATGCTACATTTTAAGATGTGATTAGAACATGAATGAAGGTATAGTCTGTTTTGGAATTTGACTCTAAAAGACCTGAGTCCAAGCAATACATCATACGATGAGAGGTCATTAGAACATGACCTATCGGTCTATTATGATAATCGAAGGAAGAAACTTATCTCAAGTTTGTTATAGAAGGAGTGTCCAATAAAGATTGAGATCATGAGATGAAGGTCATGATTGGAAGTCTAACATGAGATAGAGAGCAGGTCCAAGATCGGGCACCGCCTGCAGTCAGGAAGTCTTAGAGTTAGACACTCGTTCGAAGGAACATCGGTTACGGTTATTACTTAGGATGAAGAAATAACGTATGGATTCATCATGTGAGCCGTGTTTCATTGATGATTTCGGGACATAATCATCCTAAGGGGGAGATAATTGTAACGCTCGTAGATCCGAGCTAGTCAATTTAGAGATAATAAGGGTCGAAGTGCTATCCGAGTGCTGAGTCACCACCTATTGAAGTGAGTGTATAGTCACTTTCACCTTACACATATATATATGAAGTATTTTCTTTTAAATATGTGCTATGTGTAATTATATTAATTGTTTAATTAAGGTGACTGTTGAATAGATGTTTTATACAAGTTTTAAACTGTATACATATTTTTATCTACAAATATGTTGGGTAAAACATGGGTAGATTAATTAGATGATGTGTGATGAAATAAAAGGTGATGAGAGGTATTGATGTATAAGATGATCTAGTCATCTAGCAGAGTATAGACAACGGCCACAGACTATTTTAGATAGTCCAGTGGAACGTTAGCAGACTTGTAATCGGTAGGTATGTTTGAACTATATGTTCATAAGGTGTTCTTGAACTATATGTTCGTTAGGTGTTTTTGAACTATGTGTTCATCCGTTAGTTCTTCTTTTTGACACTATTACGTGTCGGGGTACGGGAGTCTACGGGACTACTTTATTAGTATTTTCCCTATACCTTTATTTTGAAAAGATTTGGAGTCTTTGTTTCTTTTATGTAGTGATCGAACGAGCTTCATTAGTTAGTGTATCCATTCTCGATGCCGGATAGGAGTGAGTCTGGGGGATATATACCTCACGATATTCAGACCACAGCCTAGGCATTAGTCAGCGTTTCCTTTGCTGGTTAGGGTGCGTCTGGGGGTTATATACCTCATGATATTCAGACCACAGCCTAGGCATTAATAATTACCCCTGACTTAATTGTCTGGTGGTTCTTTCTTTTACGAACAAAGGTTCGTGGTTAAACTTATTCCATTCATTTGATGTCTTCTTCGATCCTTATTTGCTGCTAGGGAATTTCCGAAGCAATATCGTTAGTTGGTTGTTCATATCGATCCTTTAGGCTAGATCTAGTAACATCACTGTATAGGATGAGTATCTGGGGATCAACGTTGTTAGTGCTTGTAATATAAACCTTGGGCAGCGATGGACTTCGTGCCTATTCCTTAGGATGAATCCTTAGTAATGAGTGATAGTTGATTCTTAGGGTAAATCCTTAAGAAATGAATAAGATAATGGGGATTAGGTAATTGGGTTGATTGTTTGATGTTTAAGCATAATAAATTTATTTATTGTGGGGTAAAAACCCTATATGCTCACTAGGCTCCCAAGCCTGACCCACTCAGTTTAATTGTATCACAGGTATCGATACGAAGTTGCTTTACACTGAGAGATTAAGGAGATATAGATCACTAGTGAAGTAAATGTAAGTTCTGTTTATACTTATGTTTCTGTGTTGACGATGACATCCCAAATGTTTTAAAATGAATAAAATATGTTTCTTCGGAAATGCTTTGATAACGTATTTATTGTGTTTTTTTGGGAATAAATTCCGCAACATTTTTTTATTAAAAGAGGTACTCTGATTTTCATAAAGCATAAACAAAATCGGTATTTTCTGGCCGTGAAATTGAAGATGCCACACTATATATATATATATATATATATATATATATATATATATATATATATATATATATATATATATATATATATATATATATATATATATTCAATAGAATACCATTATTAACATAAACCTAAAGAATGAATGGCGCATATTTGTATATTTGACATGTATGTACCAGATTATACCTAAAAATCCTTTTTTTTTTGGTTTCATTTTTGAACCCAAGTGTTTTATTGAAAAAAATCTTTAATATACCAATCTTCATAATTTTTCTTGTCTTTCATTAGAGATCTATTTTTTATATATATAAAAACGATTTTTTAAAATTTTTTTTTTTGCAAAAATAAAAAAAAAATAAAAAAAAAAACTCCATTTTGTGTTCTTTGTTTTGTAAAAGCTAAGGCATATTTTATTTAAAATAATTAATAAATATCTTAAAATTCATACTTTTTAGCACTTTTTAAACAATGATTCATATTTTTTTTATAAAAAATTCAAAATGTGAATGCTTAATGTATCAAAATTTTCTAGCAATTATTATTCATTTACATGTAAATTTAAAAAAAATTCATATATGATTATGAGTAAATATGTTTATGTATGATCAAAAGATTAAAATCAACAAAAAAAAAATCAAATGAATATATGTAGATTTACATTTAATTTACATAGATTCGAATCTGAACCTGAATTTTTTTTTCGAATTCACATGTAAATTTGATATATCTATTTTAACAAGTATTGACATAGATACTTTTAATTCATATCTATGACCAAAGTGTGAATGTGGACTAAGAAATCGATATATTTTAATGATTTTGTACACGATGATCATGTGAATTTCATAGATTTCAATTTTTGATCATACACATAATTTTACTGATAACCATAAGTGAATTTACTTAAACTCATATGTAAATGGTTAATAGTTATTGGAAAAATGAAGTACAATAAACATTCAGTTGTGAATTTTATTTTATAAAAAATTGATGCAGTTAAATATTCACAAGAAAATTTAAACGTAAATTTTAAAAAATAGCATATATATATATATATATATATATATATATATATATATATATATATATATATATATATATATATATATATATATATATATATATATATATATAAGATCAAATGAGAACACCAAAAATGTTGAGAACGCGAGAACAAAATATATTCATTTTGTGATTTCATGTTTTCGTTTGTGGAGAAATGATAAACTTTTACGCTTTTAATTTCAATTGAAGAGAAAAAACATATTCATGATGATTGTGCGTAAAAATTTATTATTTCTCCACAAATGAATACATGTAATCAGCAATGAATATACTTGTGCTCGTGTTCTCAACCTTTTAAGTGTTCTCATTTAATCTTTTCCATATATATATATATATATATATATATATATATATATATATATATATATATATATATATATATATATATATATATATATATATATATATCTTACTACTTTATAATGTATACATAAAATAAGTCAAAGAGTTTTTAAGATTAAAGTCTTAAAAACAAGGAGCTTGATTTTGATCCATTGGGTGTTATTTAAATGGTTGTGATTTAAAATGATGGTGATCCATGTGAAATAAAAAATCTACAATATTATATATACAATATACCATGCATCTTTCTTTTAAATAAAAAATCTACAATATTATATATACAATATACCATGCATCTTTCTTTTAAACCTGGATAATTGTAGAGATAAGCATTTCATCTATGAACTTAGTCTAATCCTACACCTCCAAAAGGTCCGCCAACAAACTCTCTATCTCCGTATAAGACTTCTGCCATACTTTCTACAAGCACTAAGAAGTTCCATCCATCTTAAGCAAGGACCGCCACCTAGTGCACCACCTATTTCTTACGTGTAAGAGTAATTTGTGTGCCAAGAATTTGTAATTTTTTTGGATTTGTAGAAGGAATTTGTGGTTTTTTTGGACTTGTAAATCCATTTGCATTGATTTCTGGCCTCATAACCCAATTTCTTGTTGATTTCCAACCCTCTATTTCTTATGTTTATATTTTAATGTCTTCTCTATGAGGCGATTCTTAATGTTTTTTGCTCAGGAAGTGTTGAGCAATGTATATTCCGCAACCAAAAAACGACAACATATAGAGATTTCGGAAGATCTATGAAAATCATCAAAGAGTTTTCTTTCAAGCTACTGTGATATATGTATTTTTTGTAACATGCCTCATGTGTGTTTCGGATCATTTCATTGTTTGCTTCGCATGTTAGACAATGTTTAAACTGTATTATTAAACTCTACTTATTCCTTATTTGTATGCCTTTTATTAAATTTCTATATAAAAGTAATATATTTAGTTGGTTAGTGGTGCTCTAATTTTCTTTCTAATGCATGCTTTCTTTTGGTTAATATATTAAGATAAAGATTTTTAGATTCTCATCTAACTATGTTTAAAAAGAACAAAAGGATGGTGTCCAGTTCATACCAATGGATAGAAGAGAGAGTCAAAAGTTCCTGGCAACAAGTTGTAAATAGGTAGATTGACATTTCTGATCGTGAAATGGTTTTACATGTGGCTGTTTTTAGGTGTATTGCTTATGGAATTTTACCCTTTTATATCAATCATAGAGGATTACAGGTCAGTTTTTCATTAATCTTTCCTTTCTTTAATGTTATTGACATGTTTTGGCTATTTTATAAACCGATTTTTGTCTCTACATAATGGAAATTTGGGTAATTTTCTCATGTGTTTTTAAGTTTACTTGAACTCTAACACTTTCGTAATATAGGGATGGTGCGTGATCTTGGATTATCACCAAGTTGCAAGAACATTGCAAGAACATTGGTGCTAAAAGTTACATTGTTTTATAGAAAATTTAGTGTTGCATATCCACTTGTACTAAAACAGCATGCTTGAAAGATAGTTTAGTGCTCTGTAAAAAATATTTTTTTAAATTAATTTGCCATGATTCTTTTGTTATATCTGAAAATTTTCAGTCACATCCAAGTTATTTGGTAGATTCATGTTTTGCGGATATATATACTTTATATAAATTTTTTTAACTTGCATTTGTGTAGCTCCTAGAATTTCGTTCTTGATTGATCGAGATACTTTTTTAGCTCCATTAAGTAGAAATACTTCATTAATAAAACATTTTTATGTAGTAACTCATGAAACTAACTAACCATTTTGAAGTGTGGATTACTGGATTTTTATGCACTTTGTACTATTTAACATTTAACGATTCCAAAAATATAATTGCAATACCAATTGTCCGTATTAAAAATTATATATTTTTCATGAAAATTTCTACTATAATATTATAATGGGAAATAACTTGTAAATGATAAATAGACTTGAATCTTGACAAGAAAAAGCATGAGGGTAGATCATAAGACGAGAAAGGGTATGACAATAGATATTTCTTGATTTAAAAAAAAAAAACTATTGTTATAGATAAGAGAAAAGATATTTGTAAAGTTCCAAAAAAAAATATTATTTTAGGTAAGCACAAAGAAAAATTATTCATCTTCATCCTATAATAAAAAACAAATTCACCATTTATAATACATGTTAGTTTTATATTATAAAAATCAAAATTAAATATTTTCAGTCATATAAATATAAAATTTATAAACACATTATTAAAGAAAATGTCATTTTATATTAACATTGATAACAATATTTATATTTCAAGTTTTTAAGAGTTATATTCTAACATAATCTGTAACATCCCGAAATATCAAGAGTAGAGTTGAAGGGCTAAAAGAGTAAATTGGGAAAGAGTGACTCGGCGAGTCCATGTGCGGACTCGGCGAGTAGAGTCGCGATTTGGTCGCGTGTTAAGTGGCTGACTCGGCGAGTCAGTGTAATGGACTCGGCGAGTAGGCGCTGAGTGGAGAAAACCCTAATTCTCGGGGTTGAGCCTTATATAAAGATCATTATGTTTTCCTCCCAGCCTCTTTATCACCCCTTGAGCCCCAAAAAATCCTAAATCACGGAGAAGCACCATTGTTGAGTGGATTGGAGCTTGGAGAAGTAATTGTTGAAGGAATTTTGGGAGATTGAAGGCTTGGAGCAAGGGGCTCTGCTTGGATTCGAATTACATTGCAGTTGGGGCATCACTTAGAGGTAATATCTCGTTATTGAGCTGTTGTTATGTTGTTTCTTCATTTTGGGGTTTGTGAGAATTTGTCTATGGATGAAATGGGAAGTCTAGAGGTTAGATCTGAGGTTGCTACCTCATATCTGGAAGGGAGAAGAATCAGAGAGCATGAAAGTCCCTGTGTTGGAGTGTTTAGTGAAGCTTACATGTCCCAAACCCTAGCCCAATGTGCAAACGACTTAGATCTCTTTGGATTCACGTAAAGTTTGCCACTTTACGTGATGGATGAGTGGTAGGAGACTAGATCTATGTTTTGGAGCAATTGCATGGCCTGGAATGCTTCTGAATGGATTCAGACCGGTGGTACTCGACGAGTCACATGGGTGTACTCGACGAGTTGCTTGAAGATGAGTTGGGACTCGGCGAGTTGGAAGAACAACTCGGCGAGTAGGTTAATGATAACCTTAGACTCGGCGAGTCTGTTCTTGGACTCGGCGAGTCTTGTCGAAGGGTCCCGATATTCTCTGGTTGAGTCGAGAATCGGTGAGTCGAGGGATGACTCGGTGAGTTGTGTGCGAGTGGACTCAGAGTTGTTGGACTCGGCGAGTCTCGGGGTGACTCGGCGAGTTAGGTCGCGGATTGAGTGAAGTTCTGATTATGGGAACTCGACGAGTCATAGGGTTGACTCGACGAGTAGGGTCAGTCAGGGGTTGACTTAGACTGAGGACTTTGATTTTGACCAAGGGTTGGCCGTTGACTTTTAGGGTTTGGTCAGCGATGTGGCCTTTGGGCCAAGAGAGGGTTAAAAATAGTCTTTTACCCTTAAGAGGGTGTCATGAGAGGATTGATTCTAGTCTCGAGAGTTATATTCATGAGAGTATTTGCCTTACGTGTTAGGCGGTGGCGAGTTCGAGATTTAAGTTTGGGGATATCTGCTTTCTGCTTGCCAGGTGAGTCTTCTCACTATACTTTACCTTGAGTAGGTAACCAAAGTTATGTGATCAGAGTATTTGTATGCTATATGTACGTGATGTGTTGTACTGCATTACTTCTATGTGATTTATGCTGTGCATGTTTATAGAGTTGGAACCGGAAGGTTCCCAGAGTTAGAACCTGAGGGTTCACAGAGTTTGGGTGCACGGACCCATAGAGTTATAGCCTCGAGTGGCTAATATGTTTTATGTGTGGTATTTTGGGGAACTCACTAAGCTTCGTGCTTACAGTGTTTTGTGTGATGTTTTCAGGTTTCTTTTAGTATCACGAGACGACACCGGCTTGATTGTACACACCAGAGAAAGAGTCATTTTTTGGAGGATCCTGGTTTTCTATGCAAGTGAAAATGGAATTATGTTTTGTAATTCGACTATGAATGAGATTTTAAACAAGCGTTTCTAAGAATAAAATGATTATTTTAAATGAAAATTTTGTCTTGAAATTTACGGTGTTACAAGTTGGTATCAGAGCCTTGGTTTGAGGGATTCGGATGCGCCTTCGGGTAAATCTGGACTCAAACTGAGGAAGTAAGAAAAGTTTTTAAGGAAATAATTTTCTAAAGGTGAATAAGAGTTCAAAGAGAAAGCAAGAAAGAGCAGTGTGTACAATCAGCCAGAGCCTGAACGGTGATTTCCCAAAATACCCTTACTTTTGTGTTATGAGATATTTATGATGCACTTTACGAGATATTATTGCATGCTAGAGACAGGCTAGGTATTTCATATGTTAGGACTAGAGTGGCCTGATTTGTGATGCCTTAGCCTAGGACTCGTTGTTATATGAGTTATGCTTTTGAGTATGTGATGAGTGAGAGTATCCAGTTAGAACCCATGAGGGGTAGAGTTACAGAGTTTGATGGTACTTTCGAGGATGAGCCGAGAAGGTGGAGTTATCACAGAGAGGGAGTCCTATGTATTCTTCGATGCTTGAATGTTGCTTGCTTTGTGCTTTGTGGAACTCTCGATGATAGGAGTCAGCTACCAAGTGAATATGACGATATTCACGAGGTAGATGGCTGGCATCATTAGGAGCTCTTCAGCAGCTGATAGCAATGAAGTGGGAGGACAACGGAAGGGCCTAGGGAGTAACCCTAGCCAGATGAGTGCGCTTGTAGAATAGAGAATTTCGCTGGGGAGCGAGCACGCGCGATGGGATTGGTGAAAGAGCAGGTCGAGCAGCTACTTAGAAGCTCTGGGATGGTCCGTGTGGAAAGTATGGGTAGATGTGGCAGGTAGTATGGGCCCGTACTACTGAAAGCAGAGGACCCATACTTGATACAGGGAGTATTCTGAAGGTTCTAAGGAGCGGATTGAGGAGTGATGTTATGGTTCGAGTACCATACATCAGAGCAGATTGAGGAGTAATGTTATGGTTCGGGTACCATACATCAGAGTAGATTGAGGAGTGATGTTATGGTTCGAGTACCATACATCGGAGCGGATTGAGGAGTGATGTTATGGTTCGAGTACCATACATTAGAGCAGATTGAGGAGTGATGTTATGGTTCGGGTACCATACATCAGAGCAGATTGAGGAGTGATGTTATGGTTCGGGTACCATACATCAGAGCAGATTGAGGAGTGATGTTATGGTTCGGGTACCATACATCAGAGCAGATTGAGGAGTGATGTTATGGTTCGAGTACCATACATCGGAGCGGATTAAGGCGTGATGTTATGGTTCGGGTACCATACATCAGAGCAGATTGAGGAGTGATGTTATGGTTCGGGTACCATACATCAGAGCAGATTGAGGAGTGATGTTATGGTCCGGGTACCATACATCGGAGCAGATTGGGGAGTGATGTTATGGTTAGGGTACCATACACCGGGGCATATTGAGAAGAGATGTCATGGAATGAGTACCATGGTTCATAGTGAATGATGTTTGTGGTTCTCCGGTTATTCGGTCACAAGTAAGTTTGAAGAGGCGTCCCTTGAGAGGGAGATCGAGAGCCCTCAAAGTTTTTTAGTAAGGAGTCAGTGAGAAAGGAGAATTTCAATCTGAGTTGAGCGATCAGTCGATAAAGGAGATGTCACCTCCTATGATCTGGGAGGTAGTGATTATGTTCGTGTGAAAAAAAAAATATGAGAAGCATGATGTTTTGGTTTTGGGTTTAGGGGTAAACCCTGCAGGTCATCATTGATGATGATTTCCCACCAGAGTATCAGGTAGCATGTGTGCCGCAAGGCAGTGATTTATCATGAGCAGATAGTCAGTTGGGACTGAGATAGTCGAGGGCCACGCTATACCTAATTGAGTATAGTCGGGTGTACGGTAGTGGTATCAGTGGGGAGTTCAGTCGAGTTCAGCGGTGCAGAGAGTTTTCTATCCATGGGGTGTTGAATTTGGGAGTGGGTTCCTGTTTTTGGGATGATCCCGGTGTTGGAGCGTTGGTTAATGAGTTGAGGTGAGGGGTACGGTGATTTTATGGTTCAGTCTATGAGCCAGGGATGTTATTGAGCAGTTGAGTTGTTTGGTACTAAATTGGTACGAGATTTGGAACGACTAGAGGCAGACGTGACGAGAAGTTCTTGAGGAGTTCACCAGAGGTTCAGAGTATATGAGGTCGATTCATTTCCTTAAGGGGGATTATCGGGCGTTGTCTAGCACTTTCCGGGGGCAGGTGCGATTTTGCTAGAGAAAATAGTTATGGGTTGGTTGTGTGCTATTTGGTGATGGTTCGAACCCTAAGTGGGGGAGAACCGGGTGCCATATGTAAGAAAGCAGAGAATTGTCAAGAACAGTTATAAGTGAAGTATAGAGATATGCGGTAAGAAATAATGAGACCAGAGATGCCGGTGACCGAGGAAAGGGGTCAGAGTAAGTTAATGCGAGAAGTACTTGTTTGAGAAGGATGAATGTCTCCACGACAGGTGTTTATTGGTCAGGAATCTGGCATTGGTCAGTGTTGGGGCAAGTAGATAGAGAATGATTGGGCAGCCAACTCCCGGGTCGGTATGCGTATCCTTGTTTGGATTTTGAGCGGCGGGAAAAAGGGTTTCGAAGAATTATCAGCGTATTTCGTAACGTTAGCGTTTCTTCGTATTGCAATTGAGAAATTGAATACACCGAAGTTGCAACTTGGGAAAAATGAAGATCTAGTTATGGGGTTTAGAGGGAATGTATTATTGCATCTATATGGTGCTTGGCGCAGGAGATCAGTGGTTGTGGCAGGATCTTGTGATGTTCGGTGGGGGTGTTCCGAGGTATCCGGGTATTGATATCTTTATTTCGAAGTTATTCGTGAATCTTGAGTTGAGACGACTTCTGGTATATCAGGTATCTATGGATCTAGTGAGAGCCCTTCGAGTATGGGCATCCAGGGAGATTATTTGAGAGAGTGGATCTTCTCAAGGGTGGGCATCTGTGATGTCGATTGCCTCCAGAGTCTGTGATGAATATTCAAGACGAGTATGGGTATCCGCCTATGATAGTCTGCGGAGCACGAGCTAGTAGGGTCAGAGGGTGTTGTGATACTGCGGGGAGCCGTAGTACTCACTAGTCAGAGGGTGTTGTGATACCGTAGGGAGCCGTAGTACTCACTAGATGGCAAGGGAGTGTGATGATGGAATGTTCTCCGATCAGTATATGATGTGGAAGAGTTTTGGGCTTGAGTAGCCCTAGTATTGAGTTTTTGGAGCCTGGATGTTGGGCCGGGGGCGAGACTGGGGTCCCCGTCTCTGTCGGGAAATGTGGTGAGATGCGCAAGGGATATGCGCAGTAGAAACCAGAGATCAGAGTGGAGACGATCCTCGGTTGGATTGTATTTTCTCGCATAAGGAAAAGAGAATTTCGTGACTTGCGTGTCATGGGGAGGAAGTTAGTGGGATATTTAGATCATGATATGGGTGACCTTTGGAGGCTCAGCTGTGGAGTCAAAAGCTGACCTGGTGCTCAGTCTCGAAGAGGGATATGAGAAATGAGCTAGAGCTTATCATGATGATGTCTGAGGACACCTTAGAGGATGCGAACGATTCAGACGCTCAAATACATGCTTCGGGCATGTGTATTAGATTTTGGAGGGAGTTGCGGCACGTAATTATCCTTGGTTGAGTTATCCTATATCAACAGCCATCATTAGTGCATTGGTATGCCGCCCTTTGAGCTGTTGTATGGGAGGAAGTGTCGGACCCTCATTTGTTGGGGAAAGTGTTGATTCGCGGAAGTGGAAGTTGTAGTGAGAATAAATGATTTGGAGTATGGTGGTCGAACATTGTGTCTGTGACAGGGGTATGGAATGACATCATGATGGGATGTCTGCTAAGGACGCGGAAGGGATTCCGCGGGTGTAGAGCCAAGAGTCTTAGGATGGATGTAGGGATGGAGTCTCGGACTCCCAGCTTGATTCTGATCAAGGGCCGTGTGCGTAGTGGTGGTTTCTCCTGGGGATGTTAGAGATGTCATTAGTGCGACGGGTTTTCCTAACACGAGAGTGCGAAGGTTGGTGCGGTATGGGTGCGTGATTGCAAGAAGAGGACTTATGGGAGTTGCTCTGGGATTGAAGAGTGGGCCTTTCCATCGTCACGGATTGGATAGAATGGGATTCGGATCGGGGATCCGATGGTTCATGGCTTCTAACCCTTATGGGTCGAGTGATTGTTGAGATTTGGGACAGTGATGCTTCATGGGTAGTTCTCGGATCGTTGAGTGTGGTTATCAGAGGGTACATCCGGTGCCCGGTTCGAGACAGTGGTCAGGACACTGTAAGGAAAGGGAAAGTGTGTTCGAGTTTCGATGGATATGCCTTGTGAGACCTGGTCCGATTAAGGCCAGGTGGCACGTTGTGGGAGTATTTCCGGAGTTGAGTTGCTGTAGGCTTCGAGGGCGAAGCCTAATTTAAGTGGGGGAGAATTGTAACATCCTGAAATATTAAGATTAGAGTTGAAGGGCTAAAAGAGTAAATTGGGAAAGAGTGACTCGACGAGTCCATGTGCGGACTCGGCGAGTAGAGTCGCGATTTGGTCGCTTGTTAAGTGGCCGACTCGGCGAGTCAGTGTAATGGACTCGGCGAGTAGGCGCTGAGTGGAGAAAACCCTAATTCTCGGGGTTGAGCCTTATATAAAGATCATTATGTTTTCCTCCCAGCCTCTTTATCACCCCTTGAGCCCCAGAAAACCCTAAATCACGGA
The DNA here is from genome assembly GCF_052625555.1 of Lactuca saligna. Classification (NCBI taxonomy): domain Eukaryota; kingdom Viridiplantae; phylum Streptophyta; class Magnoliopsida; order Asterales; family Asteraceae; genus Lactuca; species Lactuca saligna. The sequence continues at coordinate 135,801,315 of NC_136423.1, read as the reverse complement.
GAAGCACCATTGTTGAGTGGATTGGAGCTTGGAGAAGTAATTGTTGAAGGAATTTTGGGAGATTGAAGGCTTGGAGCAAGGGACTTTGCTTGGATTCGAATTACATTGCAGTTGGGGCATCACTTAGAGGTAATATCTCATTATTAAGCTGTTGTTATGTTGTTTCTTCATTTTGGGGTTTGTGAGAATTTGTCTATGGATGAAATGGGAAGTCTAGAGGTTAGATTTGAGGTTGCTACCTCAGATCTGGAAGAGAGAAGAATCAGAGAGCATGAAAGTCCCTGTGTTGGAGTGTTTAGTGAAGCTTACATGTCCCAAACCCTAGCCCAATGTGCAAACGACTTAGATCTCTTTGGATTCACGTAAAGTTTGCCACTTTACGTGATGGATGAGTGGTAGGAGACTAGATCTATGTTTTGGAGAAATTGCATGGCCTGGAATGCTTCTGAATGGATTCAGACCGGTGGTACTCGACGAGTCACATGGGTGTACTCGACGAGTTGCTTGAAGATGAGCTGGGACTCGGCGAGTTGGAAGAACAACTCGGCGAGTAGGTTAATGATAACCTTAGACTCGGCGAGTCTGTTCTTGGACTCGGCGAGTCTTGTCGAAGGGTCCCGATATTCTCTGGTTGAGTCGAGAATCGGTGAGTCGAGGGATGACTCGGTGAGTTGTGTGCGAGTGGACTCAGAGTTGTTGGACTCGGCGAGTCTCGGGGTGACTCGGCGAGTTAGGTCGCGGATTGAGTGAAGTTCTGATTATGGGAACTCGACGAGTCACAGGGTTGACTCGGCGAGTAGGGTCAGTCAGGGGTTGACTTAGACTGAGGACTTTGATTTTGACCAAGGGTTGGCCGTTGACTTTTAGGGTTTGGTCAGCGATGTGGCCTTTGGGCCAAGAGAGGGTTAAAAATAGTCTTTTACCCTTAAGAGGGTGTCATGAGAGGATTGATTCTAGTCTCGAGAGTTATATTCATGAGAGTATTTTCCTTACGTGTTAGGCGGTGGCGAGTTCGAGATTTAAGTTTGGGGATATTTGCTTTCTGCTTGCCAGGTGAGTCTTCTCACTATACTTTACCTTGAGTAGGTAACCAGAGTTATGTGATCAGAGTATTTGTATGCTATATGTACGTGATGTGTTGTACTGCATTACTTCTATGTGATTTATGGTGTGCATGTTTATAGAGTTAGAACCGGAAGGTTCCCAGAGTTAGAACCTGAGGGTTCACAGAGTTTGGGTGCACGGACCCATAGAATTATCGCCTCGAGTGGCTAATATGTGTTATGTGTGGTATTTTGGGGAACTCACTAAGCTTCGTGTTTTCAGTGTTTTGTGTGATGTTTTCAAGTTTCTTTCAGTATCACGAGACGGCACCGGCTTGATTGTACACACCAGAGAAAGAGTCATTTTTTGGAGGATCCTGGTTTTCTATGCAAGTGAAAATGGAGTTATGTTTTGTAATTCGACTATGAATGAGATTTTAAACAAGCGTTTCTAAGAATAAAATGATTATTTTAAATGAAAAATTTGTCTTGAAATTTACGGTGTTACATAATCAAAGAACTGAAAACGTTATTATATATACAATATGATCATATTTAACTAACCAATTGTTAACAATCGGTTGCATCCCAATGTTGCATCAGTTTGGTGTTCATTTGAAAAACATAGTCCACTGTGTGTGTCTGTATATATATATATATATATATATATATATATATATATATATATATATATATATATATATATATATATATATATATATATATATATATATATATATATATATATATATATATATATATCCTCCTTAATATATAAATGTTTTTTGCCACATATCAATTTCTCATGAGTTTTGACACTTGTAATTTTGTAGTATTTTTGAAATAAATATTATTCACTTTTCAATTATTGATTTGTTTTAAATTTTAAAATTAAATCATATACTTATATATGTAAAGTATTCATACATATGATATTAAATTTATACATTGAAAAATATTTTCAATTTATACTTTAATTTAATGTTTAATCTTTTTTTAAATTAACCCAATAAAAACTTTGCTAAAGTTATTATTTTTGTGATATTTTATATCGAAATAGTTTTCGTTTGAATTTAATGATTCTTAAATATCAAAACAACATAAATAGTTTAAAATTGGCCAGGCATCTCGATAGAATATGACTTCCGGATTAACAATAAAAAAAATTGAAATTAAACATACTAAAGATTCTATCGCGAATCCTACAATAAACAAAAATGGTAAAAAAGAAACCGATTAGGTAACCGATATATATATATATATATATATATATATATATATATATATATATATATATATATATATATATATATATATATATATATATATATATATATATATATATATACTAGTTTATAACCCGTGGGAACCACGGGTGCGAAATTAATTTTATTTTCATACTAAAATATCGTAATTATTAATCAAATCATATAATTAAATTATTAATAAATACTTATTTTATGTAGCTATGTAAAATTAAAATGATTGATTCAAATAAGTATATGAAATTAATTTTCAATATATGTTATATAGTTTTTATTTGTGAAAAAAAAACCGTTACGATATAATATAATGATATATTAAATTTATTGTAAAAATAAAACAACCCCAATAAGTGAAGTAAATTAAAATTGTTAAATAAATCAAAATTTTAAGTTGTTAAAATAAACGTATATTATAAAAAATAAGAAATTATAAAAGAAAAATTAACAAAATCTTATTAATAATAAGAAGAAAACATGTTATGAGGAATAAAATTTTACAAACAACTTACAAATTTCTAAAAACTTCTTTATAAACAACATTAGAAGTTTTATTTGTAAGTTTACCATCCTTATGTAAAATTAACAATTTTAATCCTTCTCTACTTTGAACTCTAGATAGGGCAACATATAATTGACCATGTGTAAAAACCGGATCTTTCAAAAACAAACCAACCTTAGATAAGGACTGTTCTTGGCTCTTGTTAATTGTCATTGCAAAACAAACAACTAATGGAAATTGTCTTCTTTGGAATTTGAATGGGATTTTTTTTTTCAGATGGTGTTAAGGTCATTCTTGGGATAAATGTCCGATTTCCAATATTACTTCCAGTTATGATAACTGCGTCAATAACACGTTTGCCCAAAGATATCATTCGTAGTCTAGTGTCATTACATAAGTCATTTTTTTATCAATGTTTCTCAGTAACATAACTGGAACCCCGACTTTCAAAACTAACTTATGATTAGGCAAACCTGAGACTTTAAGACCATTTAAAACATCAGGTGAGTATAAATTGGCATCAAAGTGATCATGGACAAACTCAGATTCACATAGTTTATCTGAACTTAGATATTCAACTTTATCTCCTGGAAATAATGCAAGCAAACGATCATTTATTTTTCCGACAACTTCATTTTTTGGAGCAAGTATTGCTCTTTCTTGAAAGTATTCTGGATTGCTAGAAGCTTCAAGAATTGAAGGATATACAAACTCGATTAACGAACCTATAGGATCATCAGGATCATTAATCAGAAGATCATCCGGAATATCAATAATCGCTTCGCCATCATTAAAACAACCAAGTTTCCCTTCTCCTATATCCAAAAGCCATTTTGCAAAATCCATTGTTTGTTGAAAAGCAGATGTATCACTTCCAACAGTTAGCCTCATATTCTTGGTTAGTTGATAGACTTTACATTGTTTCCATAAATATGATGAACTTAATGAAGCATTAACAATGTCTTGTCTACTACCACCTGGAATAACAGGCAAAATTTGTCTAAAATCTCCTCCAAAAACAATTACTCTCCCTCCAAATGGCAAAGTTTCGTTTCTAGGATTATGACACTTGAATATATCTCTCAAAGTTCGATCTAAAGCTTCAAATGCATGCTTGTGAATCATGGGTGCTTCATCCCAAATGATTAATGAGGTTTTTCGTAATAGACTGGCGAGTTCACTATCTGGTGATATGGAACAAATAGAAACCTCAGTAAGAACCAAAGGAATTATAAACCTTGAATGTGCTGTCCTGCCACCGGTTAATAATAAAGAAGCGATCCCACTTGAAGAAACATTTAAAACAATTTTAGCATTACATCTAACTGCGGTCGATAATGTCTTCTAAAGATAGGTTTTACCCGTTCCACCATAACTGTAGACAAAGAAAACACCTCCTTCATTATTGTTTATTGCAGTCATTATATCATCAAAAATGTTTTGTTGCTCAGATGTTAATGCAATAGAAAGCTGATCAAACTCATTCTTTAAATTTGGTATGTCTTAATCTAGCTCCTCACTAATAAGACGATTGTTTGAAGAGGATACAGAATGAACATCGGGCATAGGCATCCTTGTAAATTTTTTGAGACTTGAATTGTTACGAAGTAAAATTTGTTCAATCTCAAACAATGTCAGGTTCTTAATTTGATCTTCATTAAGTGATAAACCTGAAAGAAAATTGGTATAATATTAACCAATAAATATATAAACAAATGTGTTCTTTTCAATAAATTAATATCGTATATTGATTTAAAAATGTATTTTAATAAATAAGTAAAGAATATTATAGTACCTGGAGATTTTAATCTTTGTTGTTGATTGTAAAGAATTCCATCGGACAAGTATTCCCATGTATTTTTCCACACAACATCCGGGCTAGACAAGCTGTGAGATAATAACATGGTAGCGAATAAGAAACGTAAGTAATAACCGGATCCAGACTGACTTGCCTCCTTAATAGCTTCGATGTATTCTTTATCATCATCTAAGAGGCCGAGAGCATAACATGCATCTCTAAATGAAGGACATATTTCACCATTAACCATGCGGATTTCTTCAAATGATTTTGGTCCTTTCACTTTGTTTAAAAGAATTCTTAAGAAATATGCTTCGCCAAGATTAAGTGACACTGAATGGATTCTGCCAATCGAATATCCGACCTCCCTTGGCTTTCAAGTTTTTAAATCAAGCTTCCAAACAAACTTTGTTGGAAATTCAACATAAGTTAGATCTTTTGCTTGTTTGTAAACTTTGTTGCACTCCATCCAAGACGTGAACATCGAAGAAGCAACTGAAGGCTGGTTAAGAACATCATCGATATCATCATCTGCACCATAGACAACTTGTTGTTGATTAGGTAGATGAAAAGGAAGTCTCATCACTGAAGGATGTCTATAATGAACATCGTATCCATAAATTCGCCAAGATGCTTCACATGCAGAAAGATATCTACAGTCATAGTATTCTTTTATCTCATCGACTATATCATCCTTATCAGAACCATTGATGTTTTGTACAAAAGTAACAGTAGCTCTATCCGGACCTTTATTAATATATTTGAATAAATACTTGATAGAAGATCCCTGATTGCACCATTCAACATTTATGTGTGCTTAGTATCTTTTCAACAGATATTTGTTGTATGGAACGACATTTCGGTTATCTAATTGGACACCAGATTTTTCTACAAATGATCCATCATTTTTTCTCCTATATATAGGAAAACCATTCTCATCAATTGAAGTATGTTCAGAGAAATTCTTTGGGAAGTTTTTAGAGCATTTGTTATCCACCATGCAAGGGCAATTGACATTTTGAGCACCACATGGACCATGTATCATAAACTCCTTCACAAGTGAATACAAAGCAGGATCTTTGTGAATACTTGGAATCTCAGCTGAAATAAATTGATGAATGTGTTCCACGGTAGGAAGCTTTTAATCAGGTTCCATGAATAGACAAATATGACTGTGAGGTAACCCGTACTTTTGAAACTCAATTGTATACACAACTGCATATATCGAAATAAACAAATTTGTAATAAAAAATTTAATAATGTATGTAATATAAGTATATTTTAAATAAAACACAACATTATAATATAATATGGTTAGTATGAATAAATAAATTTAAATACCTGCTTTAACCATGCCAAATACTGAATTCTCGCGTAGGTCTTTAATCAACGCATCAAGTTTGATCTTAAATAACCTACATAGGATATCAGGTCTATCCTCTGGATTAAGCGTAGTGTCCTTAAGAAATCTTCGAACTTCGAGCCATTTTGGATTGCACGTAAAGGTTATGAAAAAATCAGGATATCCAAACCACTTACAAAGAGACATGGAGTCTAAGTAGTTTTGCATCATGTAACGTGCACCACCAGTAAAAGAAGAAGGTAATATAACACGTTGGCCAAATTCCAAAATGTTCTTATTCCCCTGATATTGAAAGTTACGTAAATTCTCATAAGATTCACATCGAAGAACTTTCTGTTTCTTTCGTACGTAATATAACCTCTCACTTTCAATCATTGTATAACCATCTACCAAAAACTGTTGAAAAAGCCTTCTTGAATTCAAAATCAATGAGAAAGAATTATCCCTGTCTTGAATTCTGTAAGCGAAAAATTCCCTCATTGTAGCGTTTGGACGCTTGCTATTACTCGAAGACGTAACACCTCTATGGGGGATGTCAACTCTATAACCATCGTCACCATATGGAAATAGTAGAGGATACTGTAGAGCAACGTAAGAATGATGTAATTCACTGATATAGCGTAGAGATCCAGACGAAGTTTGAACAACGATGTCTCTGTTATCAACAAAATCACCAATGTCTCCTACAATTAAAGCAACGACCTCAGAAGCAGTTGGTAGGTTGTATGTCCTTCCATCATGCTGTCTTTTTCCAATAATTCGTAACTTTAGATCAGCATTTGGATTTGAATTAAAAACGTCTCTAACCATCCTATAACACTTGACCAACTCGTTATTTGAATCCAACATAAGCTTCAAATCTTCTATAATTTGAAGATTAGTTGAATCATCAGTCGATGTAGAAGGATGATTGCTTCCCTTGTAAATAAAATTATTGTAATATATACATCAATTATATAAAATTAATATTGTTAAAGTGATCATAGAAAGTAAAAGTATAACTAAATATATACCATAAACATTTCTGTCTATTTGAGGTTTCATTTTCGGTATCATATATGTACAACTGAGAAAACCTTGGTTGACATCCATTTGAAGGGAGAAGACTTCCGATGCTATGATAATTTTGACCGCTAAGTCTGAATATGTATGGTGCATTTCCTCTATTAATTGATGAATCAACTTTCCCACCCATCGACGTAAATGAAAACATTGAATTGTAACGATAGATGTTTTTCATGAAGTATTTGCTTTTAGAATCTACTGCATGATAAAGTTGTTTGTAACTTTGCGGTGGTTCTTTTAAAGGAGGTAGTTCTACCTTCCCATAACCACAACAGAGAGAAAAGATCTTATTCCCTGTTTTATTGCCTCTTGAAGATTCGTTTTTCCATAATTTAGCATGGCATAGTTCACAAACAACATTTTGATCACCATGATCTAAATAACCTGTTAAATATAACATTATAAAAAAAATGTAAATATAAATAAAAATTATAATTAACAACTTAGAATATATAAAATGTTGTTTATGATTGTTACCTTTTGATATACCAACATGTGTTGGTTGGATAATATCTCCACCATTAATATCATCATCAGTCGTTAAGTGAAATATAGGTATAGGAGATATATGTGCAAACTTTCTTTTTGAGTTCTTGGAATTAGAAGATGTAGGATATCGTCGATTATTTAATAAGGGTTTTGGACCATTATGTTGACTGTTACAAATAGCTAAAAGAAAAATAAGTTGTTAATCATGTAGTTAATTTAATGTAAAATAATTGATAATGTATAATGTAGTTAATATGCATACCATTTGAGATATTGGAAAGTGGAGTCCTAAAATTCAGAGTTGAAGGAGATTGGAAGTTTGTAGAATGACGTTGAGGAGTCTTGTCATAGCTAACATTTTCCTTTTGAGACGAAATATGTGTGAACTTTTTTGAAGAGTGTAAATGTTGACGACGATTGAAGACATCAACTACATATAATTACAAATTTGTTTAATAATAAAACTAATTAATAATAATGAAACTTAAACACAATTGGGGAATGTAAATAAACATATATATGGATAATAAAAATAATGAAAGCCCACAAAATAATTACCTTTCTGGCTAGTGTTAACAGATGGCGTTGCAGACGAAGTTTGACCGTTTGATAAGGTAGATTTATTTTTGAATTTTCTATTATCCAAATATAACTTCCTTAGTTTTCGTTGCTCTTTAGCTAAAGTGGAATTAAATTGTTCTCTTGGAATCTATAAAAGAAACAAAGTTTAATTAAAATTTTATTACGGTTACAAGTTAAAAAATAGAAACAAAGTTTAATTAAATTTTTATCTATAACCCTAAGTTATAAAAAAAAAAATCCAACATGTTAAATATTGATTTATATGTTGATAAACATATATAAAATAGGATGCATAAAATAAAAACATATTAAGCAATAAAGACATATAACTTAAGTATCTAACTTATCTTTGTATTTATGATGATTGGGTTTTGATATACCTCCATCTGTGGATTGAATAATATTGGGAGCATTAATAGCATCATCTATTGTTAGGTCAAATATACGTATAGGAGATACATTTGCAGAATTTCCTTTTAAGTTGTGCACTCCTGGAGAAAACGGATTGGATGAATAACTGTGAATGATTGTTGATGAATTGGTTGAGTTGATGGCATTTGAAAATGTATAATATGGTATGTGATTTGATGAGAGTGTTCGACTTTTATGATGATTGGTAGAAGAAGCTGGAAAAAAAAAGATAACTTGTTATTCATGTAATTATTGCAATGTAACAGAAGATTTCATGTATATTAATAAGTACATATAATTTGAAATACATTTAATAACGAAAAAAAAAAAATACTAATATTAAAGTTAATTATATAGATATGAAATGTTTATATTATTTAACACATGCCATATTAATTCTACAAAAAAATAAAAAGTTAACATAGAAAATAATTACCGTTCTGGGTAATGTAAAAAGGTTGTGAGGTAGATGAAGTACGATCGGCTGATATGTTAAATAATCTTCTAATCCTTCTATTATCCAAATATAATTTTCTTAACTTTCTTCGTTCTTTAGCAGAAATAGAGTCCATATTATAGTCTATCATCTGTAAAAAGAAAATAAATAAAATTAGAATTTGTATTTAAAATACAAATTGTATGCGAAATAATTAGTTATGTATATTGTTACAATTAATTGAAATGTTATAAAACAAATATAAAATATGAGGAATAATTTAAAAGTAAATCCATTTATAAAGACATAAAGCTTAATCTTATGCTTATGAAAATTAGGTTAAAAAAATAATTATTAAGATATCCATGAATTGTATATTTTGTTTTTTTATCCTAAATTATTATATATATATATATATATATATATATATATATATATATATATATATATAATAAACTAATATTTTTATAATCTTTTAGGTTATGTTACATATTCCACTTTTTATAAAATGAAAACATATTTAAAACATCTCAACTTTAACATGTATTAATTTGACATAAGTTAATCACAAGAATAATATATAACCAAATTTAATAAGTCATTATTTACAAAATATATATTGTGTTTTATTATTAAATATATGAAAATTCAAGGGTTTTAAATGTAGTTTTAAATTATAGATGAAAAAATGGTCCATCAACAGTAAGAATCTGAGTTTTGTGGGTCATATGGAGGGATTTTTCCACGACATTAAAATATATTAATATCTTTTTTTTTATTTATTTACAAATATTATCCCAATATTTTTTTATTGGGTATCATGTTCGCCGGCAATAGATCAAAATATCAGTCAAAATTGCAAACGAAAGGTCTTTACATTATCCATCCCTAAATCAAATATCTCGTCTAAACCCTAACTCTCGCATACCGTAACTCATCCACCTCCACCAAAATTCTTCAATCGATATATGCATCAGATCAACAGCTTTAATCATCGACATAATCCCCAATAAATCACGAAGAAAGCTACGAATAATCCATAAACTCCATTCAACAGACGTGCATGTTGATATCCATCAATGGATTCATCTTAATCGGGTGACGGGTGATGATTTGGGGGAGAAATTTCGAAATGAATTACAAATTGCAGACAGAAGGAGGATATTAATTTAAGTTCCGATGGTCATCAAGAAGGATGAAGAAGTTAGGGTTTATCTGTTGAAGACCCAGTTGCTGCTCTTACCATTATGGGAGTGTATCAGTTCGAGGTAGGACAACGTTCAAAGTTACATATTCAGTCATTCTATTAAATGTATAGTTTCAGATAGAAAGTTATATGTGTATTCAATTGTGCAATTTTCATTAATATGACAGAAAAATTAAACAAAAACTTACATGATTAAATTGCAGGGTGTTATACTCTTGTAGATGATACCCAAATCAAGAACTTAGCAATGAAATAAAGACGCTCCTCACAGGATGGATTTTTCGTAAACTTGAAGGCAAATAATGGATGGAAAAGTCAGACGTGATTAACCATAAAGGAAAAAAGATAAGTAACTGATTTCTATATATGGTTAGCTAAATTGAAGCCTGAAAATGAGATTTGATTGAAACAAATTGATTTGAAACAGCTTCAAATAAAATAAAAAATCTAATAAGATAATTTTAAAAAAAAAGGTATTAAAATCGATTTATGTGTTAATATGTAGGGTATTTAAAAATTTTATAAAAGTGATGATTTCCTTTCTGTCAATTCAATCACGACTTTATCTTGTAACTGATTTCCTATAGCTTTTGTTAATGAAATCACTGATTTCTTTTTATACCATAATTGATCAATGTTTCCTCTTTTATCAGTGGGAAGAAGAAACAGGCGAGAAAATGTATTTTGATAAATTCATGTTCACTTTAATTTTAATCTTAATGAGATATAATTTTAACATTAATCATATAATATTTGTTGTTAGTGTATTTGTATTCTCATTTAAAATAATAAATGTATGAGTTTTATGTTTATGAAAAAATGTCAAAGTTATTAATTTTCAGTAAAAAATTATAATGACATGGATTATGTTGAGATAGAAATGATATACGATTGTATGGTGGGTAATGTTTATCAGTTTTGTCAACAACATAACATAATTCTGCATGGTTTAAGTTTTTGTGTTTTCAGAAATATCTCATGTATTTATAGGATAGTTTGCTAATATGTTGTATTGTAGAATAAAAATAAATGCAGAAGAACACATGCTACTGGAATGATTGGCTACTTTACTTATTGAAAATTTATACAACACAAAATCATTTGTATTAATTACGGTGTAAGTTCATGTGTTAATATTTGTTTGTCCAAAATATAAAGATATATAGCCTTGTAATATATATTTGATTTCGTATTTCTCATTAACATGAATATTTTAATTTTAATTGATTTTATATTTAGAATGTAATTGTAATCTAAGAAGTTTTAATCTTGAATTGATATTTATTGTTACAGTCATTCTGCTTCTTGTTTGGAGAACTTTGGGAATGTTAAAGCAAACATTTTAGTGGACATTCATTTGCAAGGAGTAGTGGAGATGGTGTATACTCAACTACGTAATTAAATCCATCATTCAGATGGAAAATCCTTTCAAAACCATTATAGTTGGAGTACAGAAAAAGTAGGGGGATTGATTATAGATAATCAAATACAGGTAAAAATACTTCAATTTTTATACTTTTTTGTTTGAAAGCATTCATTTGTATAAGTCATGAGTTAGTATGATATAATGGAATTACAAACACGAATGGAATGGTCTGGATTGAAATTAATTTGGTATATAAAGGAATGTAATGATCCATTACTTTGTCCATTCCATTCATTTATGATTCCATTCCATCAGAAATGAAAATTAGTTTAAGAAACAAACAATTTAAAACAAAAACCATCAAATTCATCCACATAACATAAATCCAAAGTATGGTATTATAAAGAGGAATGGAATGGATTGGTTTGAAATTAATTTGGTATGTAAAGGAATGTAATGATCCATTCCCTTGTCCATTCCATTCATTATGATTCCATTCCATCATAAATGAAAATTAGTTTAAGAAACAAACAATATAAAACAAAAACCATCAAATTCATCCACATAACATAAATCCATCCGAAAAGCTGTTTAGAAACAAACAATTTAAACAAAAAACAACCAAATTCATGGAATTTTAAAGGAAAATCAGAAAATGTCTTAATACCCGCAACAACAGACTTAAAAAAATCAATTATTCTTCTCACAATCAAAATCAATCACTTTTCCAACTTCACCTTCAAAAATTTCACCTGTCCATCTTCCACTCCAACTTTTGTAGCCTTTGATGACGACATCTTGTCATTCACATCCAAAACAAATACGTCCTCAAGAGCTCGCTTCAAACCCTTTGATGTGTCAAAATTCTTTTTTGGACTTGTGGCTGTCGATTTGAAAACATTGGTCGGTGTAACATTATCATCAGTCTGAGATATGGCATCCTAATTTAAGAAATAAATATTATTATTAAAAGGGTAAGAAGGTGTAAGATAAAAAAAATTAGAAGTTTAGATAAATTGTACAACACCTTTATACTCTTGTTATCTTGAGATTCATAATCAGTGGTACCAACATCAAACGATTGTGAATTACATCCCTGTATAAAACATATAAGAAGATCACCACAATTTTTATTAAGTATTGTATACAATCAGAATAAATTGAAGTATAATCACCTCTGAAACGACAAAGTTTTTTTCCAACTGTTGTATCAACTTGTCATCATCACTACTCCTCAAAATACTATATTGATTGTTATTCCTTTCAAGATTGTATTTTGAAATAGAAACTATGAAAGCTAATTTCATATCTTTCAAGACATTAATTTCAGAGGGGTATAAGGCAGTACCAAAACCAAGCTGCAAATAAAACATAAACAGAGGAAATTATATATAAATACAATAAAAAATAGGAATATATGTAAAAAAAAATTAACCCGAGCTGTCCTTGCAATTAAATCTTTTGCAGAAATTTTAAGAAGCTTCTTCGCATCTTGTTCAAACATTGTTAGAGTCATACTTCCAGTATGATCTTGAACACGCACCGGAATCATGAACCTATGGGAATTGTAAAATCATCAAAATTAGTAAACATAAGATGTAAAACTATATTTTACTGAAAATGAGTATATCAAACAACAATAACCTTGGAATAACTGATGTTAAAGTTTTTGTGCATTTTGGATTTCGACATTCATATTTTGCGTGTTGAAATGATCCGATGACATTGGCTTCATTAGAAGGCGTGTCTGAAAATGTCCTGGTATTGCAGTTTGTACATGTTGGGTAATACCAATCTTTATTTTGAAGAATTCCTTTAATTGTCGCAACAATAACATATTTTTTTCCTGGGTGAATAAAACGATAGAAATGGAATGTAAGTTGTATTGAAAAATAAATAACGAAATGCAATAATTCCATAAATATCTTTCAGATTTTGTGTTACCTCAACTGGCTCAAAAATGTCAGCAATTGTTTTCAGATCATTATTAAGCAGGAAATCATCATTTTCAGAACTTCGATTAGATTTCATATAGGTGAACGTACTCTTTGAGTTTTCATGGGGACCGTCTTGATCCAAACTGTTAATTAACATCATATTTAGAAATTATAAGATATAATGTCATTTATTATTAAAAATAAACATAGTAAAACGTTTTATACCTTTTTTGAAAACATTTATGTCATCAATGTCACTATTGATGATGAACTTCGATACATCATAGTACGTATTGACGGATCGACGATCTATAAAAAAAGTATATAAACCGAATGAGTAATAAATAATTAAGAGTAATTAGAATATAAAATATAAAAAAAAAATTTATACCTTGCCAAACACTAATCTTTGCAAATTGAAGGATTATGACGATGCGGACATTGTTTGGATTCTTTTGGATATAATGTAAGAATGTGTAACCATAATCGCCCCATAGGTTAACATCCAATTGCAAACCACTAACAAAAAAGACGGAAATTACATTTAAAAAAATGTTATTCAATTTAAGAGTTAATACACAACATAGTTGTAGGTTATAAAAAAACATACTTGGCATCTTGGATTTGTATTCTAATCCTATGCCTTTTTCGATCTGCATTTCGAGCATCCATTTCACCAACTACTACTACCAATCCGATAACATCTGTATATAAACATAAATATCAATAAACATATAAAATTAGTATTTATTTGAAGGTTAGAATATAATATTTTTATTTAAAATACGTAAATAGAGAGGTAAATTAGAATATTTATTGCAGTAAAAATTAATGATATGGTTTTGGAGAAGCCATACCAGGGCATATTTAGACATGTGAAAAAAAGGTGATAGGTGACACATTCTTACTGGTGATTAATTGGTATGCAATATTGAAATAAAGTTAAATATGTCAGTTTTTAATATTGAATTAGTCTTGGTCTGTCATTATAAAAACGATATGTAATTGTTAGTTGTTAATTGTTAATGTCTTATATGTGCATGTTTGACAGATAATATAAAAATTATTAAATAGAAAATACTAACCCAATGACATATTATCTGGAACAGTGCCATCAATACTGTCCAGATTCAAAGCAAGCTTTTGTAGTTGATTGGTAAGTTGAAAGCTTCTTTCCTGCATCTTTGCTAAATTTGGAGATTTGATGATAAAAGCTTCACCTTCTTTTAGAAGTTTTTTGAACTTGTAAATGTAAGCTTTAGGGACATAACCTTGGATTTTGTTACCCTGAATGAAGAAAAAGTGTGAAGAAAAAGGGTGGTGAAAATACGATTAATAAAAAAAATAAAGATTACTATAAACAGTAAATATATAAATAACAAAAAAAAATATGAAATATACCTCTTCGTCCATTAGAATAAGTTCAATAGAGAAAAGTTCATTTTTGTTGTAGTAATTGTCAAGTGTCCATAGTCTGATAACACGAAGCTTCATTGTGAAGCTGCCCTTCAAGACATCGAGATCTCGTATGAGAGTAAAATCACCAGCAACCATGTAGATGCAGAGATGTGGAAGAGAATTAGCCCCTGAAAACGTTTTGAAGACAACAATAAAGAAGACAATGACCATCAATCGATATTTTGCTGGTATTTATAGGTATAAATATAAAGTAATCATGAATTATTTGCTGATTTTCAGGAATATGAGTTATTTATATTTATATTCTTTATATATTTCTTTATATATATATATGTATAAGTATAAACCGAATGTTTTTGAATGCAGGTGAGATTCTGGAGTATTAAAACTGATTTGCTGATTTCTTGGAATTGATTAGATAATTTCAAGACTTACAGCAAATAATGAGCGGGAAAATAAGGTAAATCGTATATGTGGTAGTGAATATTGGAATTAAAGGGGTTTAAAAGAGGGAAATTAGAATATCAATAACTGATTTTTAGGGATATGATATATATGTACCTGTATCTATATTATATATAGTTGTATGCATGTAAATTTGTAAAATTAAAATTGATTTACTAAAATTTAGGAACTGATTTTTTGGAGTAAGTGATATTATACTCGGTTATAGATTATAGGTTATATTGTATTTTTAATTTTGAATATTGAATGAATGTAAATGTATATTTTGAATTTAGAAATTAGAAATTTTGAATTTGAATTTTGAATTGAATGAATGTAAACGAATTGTTGAATTTATTATGGTGACATGTGGCATGTATACACTTTGACACATGACAGTTTTATATGCAATCTATTTATTTATTAGAAAGGGATATATATATATATATATATATATATATATATATATATATATATATATATATATATATATAAGCTTAGGGAATATGTGACTGTTATGTACCTAATATTAGATATAGAACCATCAGAAAAATAAATAGTTTTAACTAAATGCAATCAAATCTCTCTATCATCTTTCTTGTATCCTCTATGAAACTAAATGATACGATTTGTACATATTTTTATGGAATTTCAAATATTTAATTTTGCACCACAAACTATGTATAAGAATACATTATCCACTACCTATAAGCCTTCATATTCAAATTTAATATAGAAAACTATAGTGAAAGATTGAGATTCTTCATTAAAAACCCAATAAACTTCTTCCCATAACACATCTAAAAGAACCATGCAAATGTACATATGATAGGTGTCAAAGAAAGTTATGAAGCCTACTAGAGGTGTAATATAAACAAGACATTCGAAATAAATAGATGTTCGGGATAAATTATTAAATTAGAAATAATATAAGCTAAAAATCAATAGGAAGAAGCTTACAATGAAAAAAAATTGTGTTTTTTAATAAAAATGAAGTCAATTTTGATGGTTCTATACCTAATATTAAATACATGATAGCCACATATTCACTTTTTCCTATATATATATATATATATATATATATATATATATATATATATATATATATATATATATATATGTGTGTGTGTGTGTGTGTGTGTGTGTGTGTGTGTTTATACAAAGAGTACCAAAATTATGATTTTTGATATATTTATCTTTTTTTTGATAAAAATAACCCTTAACTTTTCAAAAAAAAAAAAAAAATGATATGAGTTTTTTGGGTATAATCTGATGTATGTGTCCAATGTATAAATCTATGAATCTTCCTTTGGTTATCAATCATTTTATATTCCGACACTTTAAATCGATTTCTTGGTTTCTTGACGAATAATGGTTCTCTATTGATTTTTTTTTCTTTCTTTCTTCTCTCTCTCTTTCTCTCTCTCTCTCTCTCTCTCTCTCTCTATATATATATATATATATATATATATATATATATATATATACACACATACATGTATTTGTGTGTGAGAGAGTTCTTTTGAGAACCAAAAGATATGTAAGGACTTATGAAATATTTTTTAGAATATTTTTTTCTCCGGTACCAACACCACCAAACAACCCTTTTGCAACCATCTAAGCCATTAGTATACTAAAGTCCTTGAAAACACATAAAAAAAATCCAAAAAGTACAAATGTGTTAATTATGATTGGTTTATTGTTTTGTAGCTAAAAGACACTTCTGTATTGAAAGAGGCCTCAGAATTAGAGCTAGAACGCAAGGAGCAAAAGATATAGACGTGATGTGTGAACTTAATATATGCAACACATGGAGCATGAAGCTTTCTATCATATTACTAATATGTGTCAAATGCGATACATGAATCCGATATCCCTCGACGCATAGAATGAAGAATCCAGACTTTGTGTAAATGGATGAGAGAATGTAAAGCGTGTTCCAATCTCATTTTACGTGTGATAAGTCGGTTTTGGAAATTTTAAATAGAGTATCCCTGATGATCTTTATGGTATGCAATCTTGTCCCACAAGTCAAAGATTAATTTTTAAGATTACAGTCTTTTGGAAGCTGGAGATCACTTAGGAACCATTGGAGCAATATTTTCAAGATCATAGATTGGAATCACCTAGGAATCATTTGGTTTGCTTTATTTACAATGTTTAGCAATGCCGTTATGAATTATTTTTGGTTTCTAGTTTTGACAATGAGCTAAACACATATACTTTTGCTTAGATGTAGACGAAATCCTTAATTTATGGTTTTATTATTATATTAGTATTTATAATCTATCTGATTTATTGTGATTTTTTGATGGTAAATACTTATGTATTGAAGTTTTGATATTTATCACTTATTGTTGACTTTTGTATAATCTAGATGACCAATCTGACTATGTTGACTTCAATAATATATGTTTTATGATCATTAAACTATTATGAATAGTTGTGTACCATGTCCTAGGGTTAAGCAATAAATTAGTAACTTTAATGCATAAGATTACATCTCACGAATCTTCAATGTATTCAATGGATCTTCATGAACATTGATATTATTTAATAAATGATCAATTCTTGTATACGAACCAAATACTAATTGTTTGGATAATTAATTACATGAGTAGTATGTTAAATTGTCCTTATATATATTAGGGTTAGTTTATCAAACCAAGATAACTAATCAACCTCTGAATCAGTAAACATCAAAATAAATCCATTGAGCTTTTGAGAAATCAGCCATAAAAGAGGTAGGTAATCAAATCAAAGTGAAACTACTTTAAATATATTGTTTTCAATCAAATATCTAGTTTCATTTAGTTATTTATATTTTTTAGTTCAGTTATTTAGAAATAAAACATCTCATTTAAATTATTATCTCTTAATTTAACCGGTAATTAGATTTATGAATTAAATAAAATCGTTCCTATAGTTTTTAAGAATCTGGTTTTGCCATTGATGTACTACAATTAGGTATACCTTCCTACATTGTCTAATTATCCCTAGACATTAGTAAACTTTTTATAAATTGAAGACTAATTTAATACATTTCAAGTTTTTGGAGACTTGTCGGGGAACAATTTGATTTTATTTAGAGTATTTGCTTACAGTTGAATGATCCTTTTTCGCCTACAAAAAGTTAATTTTTTTTACTTAAATTCTGTTATTGTATTATGTGTCCCGTTCACTCGAGGTATTTCTGATTAAAATAAATTCTAAATTTTATTTGCATTTTGTTCTATTCTATTGCTTTTATATTTTGTTTTTGAAGTTGGCTTGTAACCATAAATTCATATTTAGATTGAACTCCTCCTTTTGAAGTCGCAGAGCGCAAATTTCACAAATTAAGAAAGGAGCACAAAAAAGAAAAAACTGCAGAAGTAGAAGAAGAAGAGATGGCCAAAGATATAGCAAATTTGTCGCTAGAGGAATACATAAGCTGTAACAGCCCGGAATTTCCAGGTATTTATTAATTGGTTTATTTTTGGAGAATTGTGAGTGGACTCGGCAACTTGGAGCTCAAACTCGCCGAGTAGGATCGCGGTTTTGGGCACGGGTTCGCGTCCGGACTCGGCGAGTCCAAGAGTGGACTCGGCGAGTCCACGCTGTGTGAGGAATCCCTAATTCCCGGGGTTTGAGACCTATTTAAAGGGCCTTATGGCCGTCATTTGTGCTCACCAGTCCATAGAGAGAAACCCTAGAGTGCTTGAACGTTTTGAGAGAGAGAGAGGAAGCATTTCTTGACCTTTGTGTGTTTTTTTGGCAAAGAAGAAGGAGGTTCTAGCCAAGAGGAAGCAAAGGAGGTTGCTATACTATGGATTTAAAGCTTATATCATCGAACTAGAGGTATGATTTCGGCTCATCTTCTGTTTTGTGAAGTATAATTGGATTTAGGGTTTCTTATAGCCTTTATTGGGTTGATTTGATGCCAAATAGTTCCTTTCTAACGTTGAGGCTTTGGATCTAGATCCATAGAGTTCCAGAGAGCCTCACTCATCAAGATTTATTAAGAGCAATGGAGATTATGATCTTGAGTTGTGGTATTTGGGACAAAATCATCATATATGGTCATATAAATGTTGTATGTACATCAAGATAGTGACTTTACGTGCTAAATAAGCTTGGAAGGACTGGATCTATGAGTTAATGGACCGGATCTGACCTTATGAGCAAGTTTGAGTCATTGCATGGCATGGACTCGTCGAGTCCGAAGAACAGACTCGGCGAGTAGCATGAATATTGCTGAGACCACACAACGAGTGGTCTTGCCGAGTTGAGGGTTTGACTCAGTGAGTCAGGGAGAGTCGGAGTGGGTTGACAGGTGGATTGAGTCAAGCTGGACTCGCCGAGTTGTTCTTGAGACTCGGCGAGTTGAGTCGTGGAGGCCCCACAACTCACGCCAGGTGGAACTCGTCGAGTTAGGAGAATACTCGACGTGTCAAGTGAGGATCCCAGGGAAATCAGTGTATGCACTTAAGACTCGCCGAGTCGTTATAGTGCACTTGCCGATTCCGGTCAAAGTTGACCATTAACCATTGACCAGTGTTGACCTATGTTGACTTGTTAAGGGATTGTCAACCTTAGTTGGGAAAGTGTTAATTAGAGATGTATTGTGTTATAGGAGGACTATAGCTCGGGAGATCGAGCACTAGTGATTCATGGATTTACGACTTACCGAGACACGCGAGGTGAGTCTTCTCACTATACTTTACCTTGAGTAGGTAACCGGAGTTATGTGACAGAGTATTTGTATGTTATGTATGTTATGTGTTGTACTGCATTATTTCTATGTGATTTATGTTGTACATGTTTACAGAGTTAGAACCATAAGGTTCACAGAGTTAGAACCTGAGGGTTCACAGAGTTGGGTGCACGGACCCGTAGAGTTATAGCCTCGAGTGGCTAATATGTGTTATATGTGGTATTTTGGGGAACTCACTAAGCTTTGTGCTTACAGTGTTTGATGTTATTTGTTTCAGGTACTAGTGACGATCGCGGGAAGGCACAGGATTGATCAGTACACATGCATGGGATTTATGATTTTGAGATCTTGGGATTTTGTATTACTTGGATTGAATGATTAAATATGGTTGTTTTCTGAATATTAAATGAATTGTGTTTTATAAAAATTTGAAAATTTTGTTTTGAAATCTACGGTGTTACAATTTGGTATCAAAGCCTTGGTTTGAGAGATTCTTTTGCACCTTCGGGCGTATTTGAACTCAAACCGAGGATTTGAGAAATTTTTACAACCAAAACTACAAATTTTCTAAAAAAAATAAAGAAGTTTTGGAGACAAGCAGAGTGGAAGGTGTGTACGGTTAGCCAGCGCCCGAATAGTGAATCCCCAAAATACCCTTACTTTTGTCTTATGAGATATTTATGGTGCGCTTTATGAGATATTATTGCATGCTAGAGACAGGCTAGGTACAGGCTAGGTATTCCATATCCTAGGACTAGAGTGGCCTGATTTGTGATGCCTTAGTCTAGGGATTGTTGTTATATGCGATGTGCTTTTGAGTATATGATGAGTGAGAATATTTAGTTGGAATCCGTGAGGGGATTGGAGTAGAAGAGTAATCTAAGGGAGATACCTAGATAAGTACTGTGGTACTTAGCAAAGGAGTAATTAAAACCCGCGATGGGAAGAGTTGCAGGGTTCGGTGGTACTTTCGAGGATGAGCAGAGCAAGCGGAGTTATCACCCAGAGTGAGTTGTATATATTCTTCGATGCTCGAATGCTGCTTGCTTCGTGCTTTGTGGAACTCTCGATGATGGGAGTCAGCTACCAAGCGAATATGATGATATTCAGGAGGTAGATGGTTGGCATCATTAGGAGCTCTTCAGCAGCTGATGGCAGAGAAGTGTGGAAATCTAGGAAGAGCCTAGGGAGTAACTTTAGCCAGATGAGTACGCTGGTAGAGTAGAGAATTTCGCTGGAGAACAAGCACGCGTTGGAATTGGGGATCGAGAAGGTCGAGCAGCTACTTAGGAGCTCTGGGATAGTCTGTGTGGAAAGTATGGGTAGATGTGGCAGGTAGTATGGGCCCGTACTACTGAAAGTAGAGGACCCATACTTGATACGGGGGTATTCTGAAGTTTCTAATGAGCATATTGTGGAGTGATGTTATGGTTCGAGTACCATACATCGGAGCAGATAGAGGAGTGATGTTATGGTTTGAGTACCATACATCGGAGCAGATGGAGGAGCGATGTTATGGTTCGAGTACCATACATCGGAGCATGTGGAGGAGTGATGTTATGGTTTGAGTACCATACATTCGGAGAAAATTGAGGAGTGATGTTATGGTTCGAGTACCATACATCAGAGCAGATGGAGGAGTGATGTTATGGTTCGAATATCATACATCGGAGCAGATGGAGGAGTGATGTTATGGTTCGAGTACCATACATCGGAGCAGATGGAGGAGTGATGTTATGGTTCGAGTACCATACATCGGAGCAGATGGAGGAGTGATGTTATGGTTCGAATACCATACATCGGAGCGGATTGATGAGTGATGTTATGGTTCGAGTACCATACATCGGAGCAGATGGAGGAGTGATGCTATGGTTTGAGTACCATACATCAAAGCAGATTGCGGAGTGATGTTATGGTTCGAGTACCATACATCAGAGCAGATGAAGGATTGATGCTAGGGTTCGGGTACCATACACCAGAGAATATTGAGAAGGGATGTCATGGGATGGGTACCATGGTTCGTAGTGAATGATGCTTATGGTTCTCCGGGTATCCGGTCACGATTGATGAGGTAGAGATTAGATGCTATGGGTTTTTAGCCTGTGGGACATGATTGAGTTCGAAGAGGCGTCCTTTGAGAGGGAGGTTGAGAGCCTTTCAGAGTATTTTGGTAAGGAGTCAGAGGGAGGGGAGAATTTCGGTATGAGTTGGGCAATCAATCGATAGAGGAGATGTCACCTTCTATGACCTGAGTGGTGTTATTTATGTTCGTGTGCGAAACATGAGAGGCATGATGTTTAAGTTTTGGGGGTAAACCCTGCAGGTTGTCATTGATGATGATTTTCCACCAGAGTATCAGGTAGCATGTGTGCCGCGAGGCAATGATTTATCATGAGCAGATGGTCAGTTAGGACTGAGATAGTCGAGGACCACGTTACACCTATTTGAGTATAGTAGGGCGTATTGTAGTGGTATCAGTGGGGAGTCCAGTAGAGTTTATCAGTGCAGTGGTTTTCTATCTATGTTGGGTATTGAATATGGGAGTAGGTCCTTGTTCTTGGGACGATCCATGTGTTGGATCATTGGTTGATGAGTCGAGGTGGGGGAGTATGCTGATTTCGTGGTTCAGTCTATGAGTCAGTGATGTTATTGGACAGTTGAGTTGTTTGGTATTGGATTGGTACGAGACCTGGAACGACTAGAGGCCGTCGTGACAAGAAGTTCTTGAGGATTTCATCTGAGGTTTAGAGTACATGAGATCGATTGATTTCCTTAAAGGGGATTTTCGGGCGTTGCGCAGCACTTGCTAGGGGCAGGTGCGATTCTGATGGTAAAAATAGTTGGCAGGATGGGTGTATGCCAATTGGGGATGGTTCGAACCCTAGTGGGGGAGAACCGGGTATTTTATTGAGGGAACCAGAGATTTGTGCAATAGCGGTTATGGGTTGGATATAGGAACCTGCGGCTTGAATTCATGAGATCAAGGTCATTGGTGATTAGGGAAAGTTGCAGGGCGAGATAATGCAGGTGGTATATGTCTGAGAGAGAGATGGGCGTCTCCACGGCAGGTGGTGAATGGACAGGAATCTGGCGGTGGTTAGGGCCGTTTCAAGTGGAAGGCTCATGATGACAGTATGGGTAGTCGAGAACTTCTGGGTCGAAGTATGGATTGTATATGCCATTTTGGGGTGGTTAGAAGATCATCGAGCAGCCAACTTCCAGGCCGGTATGTGTATTCTTGCATGGATTCTGAGCAGTAGAGGAAAGGATTCCGGAGGATCATCAATGTGTTCTGAAGCGTCAACGCTTTCTTTGTTTTCCAAGTGAGTGTTTGGATACACTGAAGTTGCGCATTGGGTAAAAAGAAGAATTATTATGAGGTTCAGAGGAAATGTATTGTTGTATATGTATGGTGCTGGGAGTAGGAGAATCAGTGGTAGAGGCAGGACATTGTGATGTTCGGTGATGGTGTTCTGTGGTTTTCGTGTATAGCGTCTTGATTTCGGAGATATTTAGAGTCTTGAGTTTGAAGCGACCAGTGATGTATCATGTATCTAGGGTTCCAGTGGGAGCCCTTCGCGTATTGTCATCAAGAGGGATTATTTAAGGAAGTGGATTTCCGCAGAGATGGGTTCTGTGTTATAGTGGTTGTCGCTAGAGTCTGTAATGCATATTGGGGCAAGTGTGTAACTATCTATGATAGTCTTCGGTGCATGAGTTAGTGAGCATAGTGTGATGTTGTAATGAGAATGAGGGTATAGGGTGATACAACGGGGGGCCATAGTATTCGCCAGTCAGAGGGTGTTGTGATGCTACGAGGAGCCACAGTACTCGCAAGTCAGAGATAGAGAGAGAGAGAGAGTCGTGATACTACGGGGAGTCGTAGTATTCGCCAGTCAGAGGGTGTTGTGATGCTACAGGGAGTTGTAGTACTCACAAGACAGAGAGTGGGAGTCGTGGTACTGCGGGGAGCCGTAGTACTCACTATTCAGTTGGCGTTGTGGTGCTACGAGGAATCGTAGGACTCACTAGTCAGAGGCTGTCATGATATTGCAAGAAGCCATAGAACTCACTAGACGGAAAGAGAGTGTGATGATGGAGTGTTCTTTGATCAGTGTACGATACTCAGGAGTTTTAGGCTTGAGTAGCCCTAATATTGAGTTTTGGAGCCTAGTGGTTAAACCGCGGCGAGGCTGGGGCCTCCGCCTCTGTCAAGAGATTCAGCAAGGTGTGCAGGAGATATGCGTAGCAGACTCCAGAGGTCAGAGCTGATTCGATCTTCGATCGGATTGTATTTTTCGTATGAGGAGAAGAGAATTTAGTGACTTGCGTGTCACTGGGTTGGAATATTTGTCAAAGGGAGGAAGTTGGTATGGTATCTTGGGTCATGATATGTGTGACCTTTGGAGGTTCAGCTGTGGGGCCAAAAGCTGATCTGGCGTTCAGTATCGAAGAGGGATATGAGAAATGAGGTAGAGTTTACCATGGTGACGTCTGAGGACACTACAGAGCAAGCAAACGATTCAGAAGCTCGAGGACATACTTCGGGCATATATATTAGATTTCGGAGAGAGTTGTGACACGTATTTGCCCTTGGCAGAGCTTTCCTACAACAACAGCCATCAGATGAGCACCGGTATGCCACCCTTTGAGCTGTTGTAGAGGAGGAGGTGTCGGACCCCATTTGCTGGGGGTAAGTCGGGCAGCGCGTTGTGGGCAACACTGAGATAGTGCTTCAAACGACAGAGCAGATCCAGCAGGTCAGATAGAGGTTACTGACTGCTCAGAGTCGACAGAAGAGTTATGCGGACAGATGCCGGTCCGAACTTGAGTTCCAGGTCGGTGATTTTGTGCTCCTGAAGGTCTCTCCTTGGAAGGGAGTGATCCAATTCAGGAAGAGGGGCAAGTTGGGGCACCGATATATCGGACCATTTCAGGTAGTCGCGAGGGTAGGCAGGGTAGCCTATCGGTTGGATTTGCAAGCAGAGTTGGGGCAGATTCACGACACTTCCCATGTGTCGCAATTGCAGAAGTGTATAGCCAATGAGTCGGCAGTGGTTCCATTGGAGGATATTCAAGTGGATGCGAGTCTAAATTATGCTGAGAGACCAGTGGCCATCAGAGATCGGAAAATCAAAGTTCTGAGGAACAAGGAGGTACCTTTGGTTTTGGTTCAGTGGCAGCATCGGAAGGGGTCCGAGATGACGTGGGAACCGGAGTGTGAGATGCGAGAGCAGCTTCCGGAGTTATTTGCAGAGTGAGACTTCGAGGACGAAGTCTAGTTCTAGTGGGGGAGAATTGTAACAGCCCGGAATTTCCAGGTATTTATTAATTGGTTTATTTTTGGAGAATTGTGAGTGGACTCGGCAACTTGGAGCTCAAACTCACCGAGTAGGATCGCGGTTTTGGGCACGGGTTCGCGTCCGGACTCGGCGAGTCCAAGAGTGGACTCGGCGAGTCCACGCTGTGTGAGGAAACCCTAATTCCCGGGGTTTGAGACCTATTTAAAGGGCCTTATGGCCGTCATTTGTGCTCACCAGTCCATAGAGAGAAACCCTAGAGTGCTTGAACGTTTTGAGAGAGAGAGAGGAAGCATTTCTTGACCTTTGTGTGTTTTTTTGGCAAAGAAGAAGGAGGTTCTAGCCAAGAGGAAGCAAAGGAGGTTGCTATACTATGGATTTAAAGCTTATATCATCGAACTAAAGGTATGATTTTGGCTCATCTTCTGTTTTGTGAAGTATAATTGGATTTAGGGTTTCTTATAGCCTTTATTGGGTTGATTTGATGCCAAATAGTTCCTTTCTAACGTTGAGGCTTTGGATCTAGATCCATAGAGTTCTAGAGAGCCTCACTCATCAAGATTTATTAAGAGCAATGGAGATTATGATCTTGAGTTGTGGTATTTGGGACAAAATCATCATATATGGTCATATAAATGTTGTATGTACATCAAGATAGTAACTTTACATGCTAAATAAGCTTGGAAGGACTGGATCTATGAGTTAATGGACCGGATCTGACCTTATGAGCAAGTTTGAGTCATTGCATGGCATGGACTCGTCGAGTCCGAAGAACAGACTCGGCGAGTAGCATGAATATTGCTGAGACCACACAACGAGTGGTCTTGCCGAGTTGAGGGTTTGACTCAGTGAGTCAGGGAGAGTCGGAGTGGGTTGACAGGTGGATTGAGTCAAGCTGGACTCGCCGAGTTGTTCTTGAGACTCGGCGAGTTGAGTCGTGGAGGCCCCACAACTCATGCCAGGTGGAACTCGTCGAGTTAGGAGAATACTCGACGTGTCAAGTGAGGATCCCAGGGAAATCAGTGTATGCACTTAAGACTCGCCGAGTCGTTATAGTGCACTTGCCGATTCCGGTCAAAGTTGACCATTAACCATTGACCAGTGTTGACCTATGTTGACTTGTTAAGGGATTGTCAACCTTAGTTGGGAAAGTGTTAATTAGAGATGTATTGTGTTATAGGAGGACTATAGCTCGGGAGATCGAGCACTAGTGATTCATGGATTTACGACTTACCGAGACACGCGAGGTGAGTCTTCTCACTATACTTTACCTTGAGTAGGTAACCGGAGTTATGTGACAGAGTATTTGTATGCTATAAATGTTATGTGTTGTACTGCATTATTTCTATGTGATTTATGTTGTGCGTGTTTACAGAGTTAAAACCTGAGGGTTCATAGAGTTGGGTGCACGGACCTATAGAGTTATAGCCTCGAGTGGCTAATATGTGTTATATGTGGTATTTTGGGGAACTCACTAAGCTTTGTGCTTACAGTGTTTGATGTTATTTGTTTCAGGTACTAGTGACGATCGCGGGAAGGCGCAGGATCGATCAGTACACATGCATGGGATTTATGATTTTGAGATCTTGGGATTTTGTATTACTTGGATTGAATGATTAAATATGGTTGTTTTCTGAATATTAAATGAATTGTGTTTTATAAAAATTTGAAAATTTTGTTTTGAAATCTACGGTGTTACAATTTGGTATCAGAGCCTTGGTTTGAGAGATTCTTTTGCACCTTCGGGCGTATTTGAACTCAAACCGAGGATTTGAGAAATTTTTACAACCAAAACTACAAATTTTCTAAAAAAAATAAAGAAGTTTTGGAGACAAGCAGAGTGGAAGGTGTGTACGGTTAGCCAGCGCCCGAATAGTGAATCCCCAAAATACCCTTACTTTTGTCTTATGAGATATTTATGATGCGCTTTATGAGATATTATTGCATGCTAGAGACAGGCTAGGTACAGGCTAGGTATTCCATATCCTAGGACTAGAGTGGCCTGATTTGTGATGCCTTAATCTAGGGATTGTTGTTATATGCGATGTGCTTTTGAGTATATGATGAGTGAGAATATTTAGTTGGAATCCGTGAGGGGATTGGAGTAGAAGAGTAATCTAAGGGAGATACCTAGATAAGTATTGTGGTACTTAGCAAAGGAGTAGTTAAAACCCGCGATGGGAAGAGTTGCAGGGTTCGGTGGTACTTTCGAGGATGAGCAGAGCAAGCGGAGTTATCACCCAGAGTGAGTTGTATATATTCTTCGATGCTCGAATGCTGCTTGCTTCGTGCTTTGTGGAACTCTCGATGATGGGAGTCAGCTACCAAGTGAATATGATGATATTCAGGAGGTAGATGGTTGGCATCATTAGGAGCTCTTCAGCAGCTGATGGCAGAGAAGTGTGGAAATCTAGGAAGAGCCTAGGGAGTAACTTTAGCCAGATGAGTGCGCTGGTAGAGTAGAGAATTTTGCTGGAGAACAAGCACGCGATGGAATTGGGGATCGAGAAGGTCGAGCAGCTACTTAGGAGCTTTGGGATAGTCCGTGTGGAAAGTATGGGTAGATGTGGCAGGTAGTATGGGCCCGTACTACTGAAAGCAGAGGACCCATACTTGATACGGGGGTATTCTGAAGTTTCTAATGAGCATATTGTGGAGTGATGTTATGGTTTGAGTACCATACATCGGAGCAGATAGAGGAGTGATGTTATGGTTCGAGTACCATACATCGGAGAAGATGGAGGAGCGATGTTATGGTTCGAGTACCATACATCGGAGCAGATGGATGAGTGATGTTATGGTTTGAGTACCATATATTCGGAGCAGATTGAGGAGTGATGTTATGGTTCGAGTACCATACATCAGAGCATATGGATGAGTGATGTTATGATTCGAATATCATACATCAGAGCAGATGGAGGAGTGATGTTATGGTTCGAGTACCATACATCGGAGCAGATGGAGGAGTGATGTTATGGTTCGAGTACCATACATCAGATGGAGGAGTGATGTTATGGTTCGAGTACCATACATCGGAGCAGATGGAGGAGTGATGTTATGGTTCGAATACCATACATCGGAGCGGATTGATGAGTGATGTTATGGTTCGAGTACCATACATCGGAGCAGATGGAGGAGTGATGCTATGGTTTGAGTACCATACATCAAAGCAGATTGCGGAGTGATGTTATGGTTCGAGTACCATACATCAGAGCAGATGAAGGATTGATGCTAGGGTTCGGGTACCATAAACCAGAGAATATTGAGAAGGGATGTCATGGGATGGGTACCATGGTTCGTAGTGAATGATGCTTATGGTTCTCCGGGTATCCGGTCACGATTGATGAGGTAGAGATTAGATGCTATGGGTTTTTAGCCTGTGGGCCATGATTGAGTTCGAAGAGGCGTCCTTTGAGAGGGAGGTTGAGAGCCTTTCAGAGTATTTTGGTAAGGAGTCAGAGGGAGGGGAGAATTTCGGTATGAGTTGGGCAATCAATCGATAGAGGAGATGTCACCTTCTATGACCTGAGTGGTGTTATTTATGTTCGTGTGCGAAACATGAGAGGCATGATGTTTAAGTTTTGGGGGTAAACCCTGCAGGTTGTCATTGATGATGATTTTCCACCAGAGTATCAGGTAGCATGTGTGCTGCGAGGCAATGATTTATCATGAGCAGATGGTCAGTTAGGACTGAGATAGTCGAGGACCACGTTACACCTATTTGAGTATAGTAGGGCGTATTGTAGTGCTATCAGTGGGGAGTCCAGTAGAGTTTATCAGTGCAGTGGTTTTATATCTATGTTGGGTATTGAATATGGTAGTAGGTCCTTGTTCTTGGGACGATCCATGTGTTGGATCATTGGTTGATGAGTCGAGGTGGGGGAGTATGCTGATTTCGTGGTTCAGTCTATGAGTCAGTGATGTTATTGGACAGTTGAGTTGTTTGGTATTGGATTGGTACGAGACCTGGAACGACTAGAGGCCGTCGTGACAAGAAGTTCTTGAGGATTTCATCTGAGGTTTAGAGTACATGAGATCGATTGATTTCCTTAAAGGGGATTTTCGGGCGTTGCGCAGCACTTGCTAGGGGCAGGTGCGATTCTGCTGGTAAAAATAGTTAGCAGGATGGGTGTATGCCAATTGGGGATGGTTCGAACCCTAGTGGGGGAGAACCGGGTATTTTATTGAGGGAACCAGAGATTTGTGCAATAGCGGTTATGGGTTGGATATAGGAACCTGCGGCTTGAATTCATGAGATCAAGGTCATTGGTGATCAGGGAAAGTTGCAGGGCGAGATAATGCAGGTGGTATATGTCTGAGAGAGAGATGGGCGTCTCCACGGCAGGTGGTGAATGGACAGGAATCTGGCGGTGGTTAGGGCCGTTTCAAGTGGAAGGCTCATGATGACAGTATGGGTAGTCGAGAACTTCTGGGTCGAAGTATGGATTGTATATGCCATTTTGGGGTGGTTAGAAGATCATCGAGCAGCCAACTTCCAGGCCGGTATGTGTATTCTTGCATGGATTCTGAGCAGTAGAGGAAAGGATTCTGGAGGATCATCAATGTGTTCTGAAGTGTCAGCGCTTTCTTTGTTTTCCAAGTGAGTGTTTGGATACACTGAAGTTGCGCATTGGGTAAAAAGAAGAATTATTATGAGGTTCAGAGGAAATGTATTGTTGTATATGTATGGTGCTGGGAGTAGGAGAATCAGTGGTAGAGGCAGGACATTGTGATGTTTGGTGATGGTGTTCTGTGGTTTTCGTGTATAGCGTCTTGATTTCGGAGATATTTAGAGTCTTGAGTTTGAAGCGACCAGTGATGTATCATGTATCTAGGTTTCCAGTGGGAGCCCTTCGCGTATTGTCATCAAGAGGGATTATTTAAGGAAGTGGATTTCCGCAGAGATGGGTTCTGTGTTATAGTGGTTGTCGCTAGAGTCTGTAATGCATATTGGGGCAAGTGTGTAACTATCTATGATAGTCTTCGGTGCATGAGTTAGTGAGCATAGTGTGACGTTGTAATGAGAATGAGGGTATAGGGTGATACAACGGGGGGCCATAGTATTCGCCAGTCAGAGGGTGTTGTGATGCTACGAGGAGCCACAGTACTCGCAAGTCAGAGATAGAGAGAGAGAGAGTCGTGATACTACAGGGAGTCGTAGTATTCGCCAGTCAGAGGGTGTTGTGATGCTACAGGGAGTTGTAGTACTCACAAGACAGAGAGTGGGAGTCGTGGTACTGCGGGGAGCCGTAGTACTCACTAGTCAGTTGGCGTTGTGGTGTTACGAGGAATCGTAGGACTCACTAGTCAGAGGCTGTCATGATATTGCAAGAAGCCATAGAACTCACTAGACGGAAAGAGAGTGTGATGATGGAGTGTTCTTTGATCAGTGTACGATACTCAGGAGTTTTAGGCTTGAGTAGCCCTAATATTGAGTTTTGGAGCCTAGTGGTTAAACCGCGGCGAGGCTGGGGCCTCCGCCTTTGTCAAGAGATTCAGCAAGGTGTGCAGGAGATATGCGTAGCAGACTCCAGAGGTCAGAGCTGATTCGATCTTCGATCGGATTGTATTTTTCGTATGAGGAGAAGAGAATTTAGTGACTTGCGTGTCACTGGGTTGGAATATTTGTCAAAGGGAGGAAGTTGGTATGGTATCTTGGGTCATGATATGTGTGACCTTTGGAGGTTCAGCTGTGGGGCCAAAAGCTGATCTGGCGTTCAATATCGAAGAGGGATATGAGAAATGAGGTAGAGTTTACCATGGTGACGTCTGAGGACACTACAGAGCGAGCAAACGATTCAGAAGCTCGAGGACATACTTCGGGCATATATATTAGATTTCGGAGAGAGTTGTGACACGTATTTGCCCTTGGCAGAGCTTTCCTACAACAACAGCCATCAGATGAGCACCGGTATGCCACCCATTGAGCTGTTGTACGGGAGGAGGTGTTGGACCCCATTTGCTGGGGGGAAGTCGGGCAGCGCGTTGTGGGCAACACTGAGATAGTGCTTCAAACGACAGAGCAGATCCAGCAGGTCAGATAGAGGTTACTGACTGCTCAGAGTCGACAGAAGAGTTATGCGGACAGATGCCGGTCCGAACTTGAGTTCCAGGTCGGTGATTTTGTGCTCCTGAAGGTCTCTCCTTGGAAGGGAGTGATCCAATTCAGGAAGAGGGGCAAGTTGGGGCACCGATATATCGGACCATTTCGGGTAGTCGCGAGGGTAGGCAGGGTAGCCTATCGGTTGGATTTGCAAGCAGAGTTGGGGCAGATTAACGACACTTCCCATGTGTCGCAATTGCAGAAGTGTATAGCCGATGAGTCGGCAGTGGTTCCATTGGAGGATATTCAGGTGGATGCGAGTCTGAATTATGCTGAGAGACCAGTGGCCATCAGAGATCGGAAAATCAAAGTTCTGAGGAACAAGGAGGTACCTTTGGTTTTGGTTCAGTGGCAGCATCGGAAGGGGTCCGAGATGACGTGGGAACCGGAGTGTGAGATGCGAGAGCAGCTTCCGGAGTTATTTGCAGAGTGAGACTTCGAGGACGAAGTCTAGTTCTAGTGGGGGAGAATTGTAACAGCCCGGAATTTCCAGGTATTTATTAATTGGTTTATTTTTGGAGAATTGTGAGTGGACTCGGCAACTTGGAGCTCAAACTCGCCGAGTAGGATCGCGGTTTTGGGCACGGGTTCGCGTCCGGA
The DNA here is from genome assembly GCF_052625555.1 of Lactuca saligna. Classification (NCBI taxonomy): domain Eukaryota; kingdom Viridiplantae; phylum Streptophyta; class Magnoliopsida; order Asterales; family Asteraceae; genus Lactuca; species Lactuca saligna. Next base: position 135,769,292 of record NC_136423.1, on the reverse strand, counting down.
CTCGGCGATTCCATGCTGTGTGAGGAATCCCTAATTCCCGGGGTTTGAGACCTATTTAAAGGGCCTTATGGCCGTCATTTGTGCTCACCAGTCCATAGAGAGAAACCCTAGAGTGCTTGAACGTTTTGAGAGAGAGAGAGAGAGAGGAAGCATTTCTTGACCTTTGTGTGTTTTTTTGGCAAAGAAGAAGGAGGTTCTAGCCAAGAGGAAGCAAAGGAGGTTGCTATACTATGGATTTAAAGCTTATATCATCGAACTAGAGGTATGATTTCGGCTCATCTTCTGTTTTGTGAAGTATAATTGGATTTAGGGTTTCTTATAGCCTTTATTGGGTTGATTTGATGCCAAATAGTTCCTTTCTAACGTTGAGGCTTTGGATCTAGATCCATAGAGTTCTAGAGAGCCTCACTCATCAAGATTTATTAAGAGCAATGGAGATTATGATCTTGAGTTGTGGTATTTGGGACAAAATCATCATATGTGGTCATATAAATGTTGTATGTACATCAAGATAGTAACTTTACATGCTAAATAAGCTTGGAAGGACTGGATCTATGAGTTAATGGACCGGATCTGACCTTATGAGCAAGTTTGAGTCATTGCATGGCATGGACTCGTCGAGTCCGAAGAACAGACTCGGCGAGTAGCATGAATATTGCTGAGACCACACAACGAGTGGTCTTGCCGAGTTGAGGGTTTGACTCAGTGAGTCAGGGAGAGTCGGAGTGGGTTGACAGGTGGATTGAGTCAAGCTGGACTCGCCGAGTTGTTCTTGAGACTCGGCGAGTTGAGTCGTGGAGGCCCCACAACTCATGCCAGGTGGAACTCGTCGAGTTAGGAGAATACTCGACGTGTCAAGTGAGGATCCCAGGGAAATCAGTGTATGCACTTAAGACTCGCCGAGTCGTTATAGTGCACTTGCCGATTCCGGTCAAAGTTGACCATTAACCATTGACCAGTGTTGACCTATGTTGACTTGTTAAGGGATTGTCAACCTTAGTTGGGAAAGTGTTAATTAGAGATGTATTGTGTTATAGGAGGACTATAGCTCGGGAGATCGAGCACTAGTGATTCATGGATTTACGACTTACCGAGACACGCGAGGTGAGTCTTCTCACTATACTTTACCTTGAGTAGGTAACCGGAGTTATGTGACAGAGTATTTGTATGCTATAAATGTTATGTGTTGTACTGCATTATTTCTATGTGATTTATGTTGTACATGTTTACAGAGTTAGAACCTGAGGGTTCATAGAGTTGGGTGCACGGACCTATAGAGTTATAGCCTCGAGTGGCTAATATGTGTTATATGTGGTGTTTTGGGGAACTCACTAAGCTTTGCGCTTACAATCTTTGATGTTATTTGTTTCAGGTACTAGTGACGATCGTGGGAAGGCGCCGGCTCGATCAGTACACACACATGGGATTTATGATTTTGAGATCTTGGGATTTTGTATTACTTGGATTGAATGATTAAATATGGTTGTTTTCTGAATATTAAATGAATTATGTTTTATAAAAATTTGAAAATTTTGTTTTGAAATCTACGGTGTTACATAAGCCATATATAAGAGGGAGCAACACCTGGACTAGTCGTCTGTGCAATACTTGTGACAACTAATTTTGAATTAAGAGGGCAAATTCTACATTTATAAAGAGAGAAAATTTTCTCAGGATAAGATAATGCAGATGCACACCAACATGTGGAGAATAAGGTGGAGATTGTTGATTTGTTTATTACTGTTGAATATTTACACAAATGATAGAGTAGTTTACATACATCGAGTCTACTGTGTAACACCGTAAATTTCAAAACAAAATTTTCAAATTTTTATAAATCATAATTCATTTAATATTCAGAAAACAACCATTTTCAATCATTCAATCCAAGTAATACAAAATCCCAAGATCTCAAAATCATAAATCCGATGCGTGTGTACTGATCAACCCGGCGCCTTCCCACGGTCGTCACTAGTACCTAAAACAAATAACATCAAACACTGTAAGCACAAAGCTTAGTGAGTTCCCCAAAATACCACATATAACACATATTATCTACTCGAGGCTATAACTCTGTAGGTCCGTGCACCCATACTCTGTGAACCCTCAGGTTCTAACTTTGTGAACCTTCCGGTTCTAACTCTGTAAACATGCACAACATAAATCACATAGAAATAATGCAGCACAACACATAACATATATAGCATACAAATACTCTGTCACATAACTCTGGTTACCTATTAAAGGTAAAGTATAGTGAGAAGACTCACCTCGCGTGTCTCGGTAATTTGCAAATCCCTGAAATCACTAGTGCTCGATCTCCCGAGCTATAGTCCTCCTATAACACAATACATCTCTAATTAACACTTTCCCGACTAAGGTTGACTATCCCTTAACAAGTCAACATAGGTCAACGCTGGTCAATGGTCAACGGTCAACTTTGATCGGACTCGGCGAGTGCACTATAACGACTCGGCAAGTCTAAGCGCATACACTGATTTCCCTAGGATCCTCTCTTGACACGTCAAGTACTCTCCTAACTCGACAAGTTCCACCTGGCATGAGTTGTGGGGCCACTACGACTCAACTTGCCGAGTCTCAAGAACAACTCGGCGAGTCCAGCTTGACTCAGTCCACCTGTCAACCCACTTTGACTCTCCCAGACTCATTGAGTCAAACCCTCAACTCGGCAAGACCACTCGCTGTGTGGTCTGGGCAATATTCATGCTACTCGCCGAGTCTATTCTTCGGACTCGGCGAGTCCATGCCATGCAATGACTCAAACTTGCTCCTAAGGTTAGATTCGGTCCATTAACTCATAGATCTAGTGCTTCCAAGTTTATTTAGAACGTAAAGTCACTATCTTGATGTACATACAACATCTATATGACCATAAATGATGATTTTGTCCCAAATACCACAACTCAAGGTCATAATCTCCATTGCTCTTCATAAAGCTTGATCAGTAGGGCTCTCTGGACCTCTATGGATCCAGATCCAAAGCCTCAACATTAGAAAGGAACTATTTGGCATCAAATCAACCCAATAAAGGCCACAAGAAACCCTAAATCCAAATATACTTCATAAAACAGAAGATGAGCTGAAACAATACCTCAAGTTCAAAGATCTGAGCTTCAAATCCACAGTATAGCAATCTCCTATGCATCCTCTTGCTTATGACCTCCTTCTCCTTGCTAAATAACACCACAAAGGTCAAGAATGGCATCCTTTCTCTCTCAAAACGCTCAAGCACTCTAGGGTTTCTCTCTATGGATTGGTTAGCACAAATGACGTCCATAAGGCCCTTTAAATAGGTCTCAAACCCCGGGAATTAGGGTTTCTTCACACAGCGTGGACTCGCCGAGTCCACTCTTGGACTCGCCGAGTCCAGACGCGAACCCATTCCCAATACCGCGATCCTACTCGGCGAGTTTGAGCTCTAACTCGCCGAGTCCACTCACAATTTCCAAAAATATACCAATAATAAATACCTGGAAATTCCGGGCTGTTACAATTCTCGCCCACTAGAACTAGACTTCGCCCTCGAAGTCTCACTTTGCAAATAACTCTGGATGCTACTCTCGCATCTCACGCTCCGGTTCCCACGTCATCTCGAACCCCTTCCGATGCTGCCACTGAACCAAAACCAAAGGTACCTCCTTGTTCCTCAGAACTTTGATTTTCCGATCTCTGATGGCCACTGGTCTCTCAGCATAATTCAGGCTCGCATCCACTTGAATACCCTCTAATAGAACCACTTCCGACTCATCGGCTATACACTTCCGCAATTGCGACACATGGAAAGTGTTGTGAATCTGCCCCAACTCTGCTGGCAAATCCAAACGATAGGCTACCCTGCCTACCCTCGCGACTACCCGAAATGGTCCGATATATCGGGGCCCCAACTTGCCCCTCTTCCTGAATCGGATCACTCCCTTCCAAGGAGAGACCTTCAGGAGCACAAAATCATCGACCTGGAACTCAAGTTCGGACCTGCGTCTGTCCGTATAACTCTTCTGTCGACTCTGGGCAGTCAGTAACCTCTGTCTAACCTGCTGGATCTGCTTTGTCGTCTAAAGCACTATCTCAGTGTTGCCCATAACGCGCTGCCCGACTTCTCCCCAGCAAATGGGGGTCCGACACCTCCTCCCGTACAACAGCTCAAAGGGTGGCATACCGATGCTCGAATGATGGCTGTTGTTGTAAGAAAACTTGGCTAAAGGAAAATACGTATCCCAACTTCTCCCGAAATCCAATACACATGTCGGAGCATGTCCTCGAGGGTCTGAATCGTCCGCTCACTTTGTCCGTTTGACTGGGGGTGATATGCGGTACTAAAATGCAGCCTAGTACCCAACTCCTCATGAAACTTCTTCCAGAATCTGGAAGTGAAACGCACATCCTGGTCGGAGACAATCGAGATCGACACCCCATGCCGAGATACCACTTCCCTCACATATATCTCTGTTAACTTCTCTGCGGAGGAAATCTCGCTGATGGCAAGGAAGTAAGCGCTCTTCGTCAACCTGTCCACAATCACCCAAATTGCATCAACTCCCCGAGCAGTCCTTAGCAATTTGGTGATGAAATCCATGGTGATCTGTTCCCACTTCCATTTGGGAACCTCCAATGGCTGCAACTTACCATGCGGTCTCTGATGTTCGGCCTTAACCTTACGGCAGGTTAAGCACCTCTCAACGAACCACGCAACATCTCTCTTCATACAGGGCCACCAATACTCCCTCCTCAAATCCAAATACATCTTAGTGGCCCCAGGATGGATCGAGAATTTTGACCGATGAGCCTCTTCCATCAAAATGGCACACGTACCTCCCACGAACGGTACCCAAATACGCCCTTGAAAAGTCATAAGCCCCTGACCATCGGTAACGAACTCCGATACCAACCCAACAACTCGCTCTTTCTTCTGGTTTTCCGACCTCACTGCCTCAGCCTGTGCTCCTCGAATGGTGTCCAACACCAGAGTTATCACGGTCAATCACAAACATACATCTCGCAACGGGGCGCTCTCCGCCCGATGACTCAAGGCATCGACTACCACATTAGCCTTGCCCGGATGGTATAGAATCTCACAATCATAATCCTTAACCACATCCAACCACCTCCTCTTCCCCATATTTAGGTTGGGCTGATCCATCAAATACTTCAGTCTCTTATGGTCCGTGTATATCGTACGCCGAACCCCATACAAATAATGGCGCCAAATCTTGAGGGCGAACACCACTGCCCCCAACTCTAGGTCATAGGTGGGATACCTCGACTCATGAGGCTTCAACTGCCTCGATGCATACGCTATCACATGCCCTCTCTGCATCAGCACCGCTCCCAACCCCAAAATCGATGCATCACAGTATACAACAAAGTCCTCCATTCCCTCCGGGAGGGCTAACACCGGGGCCTCGCATAACCTTTGGCGAAGCGTCTCAAAGGAGGCCTGTTGCTTGGTGCCCCATGAAAAAGCAACACCCTTCCGGGTCAACCTAGTGAGTGGCACTGCAATCTTATAGAAATCCCTGATAAATCTCCGATAATAACCGGCCAACCCTAGAAAAATCCTGATCTCGGAGGGTGACCTCGGCACCTCCCAACTCATCACTGCCTCCACTTTGGCCGGATCAACCAATATCTCATCCTGGTTAACAAGATGTCCTAGGAACTGGACCTCTCGCAACCAGAAATCACACTTGCAGAATTTGGCATAAAGCCTCTCCTATCTCAAAACTCCGAGGATCTCCCTCAAATGCTCCTCATGCTGCTCCCTAGATCTCGAATATACCAAAATGTCATCAATAAATACGATCACCGACTGATCCAACATCGGCCTGCACACCCGGTTCATGAGATCCATGAACACTGCTCGAACATTGGTGAGTCCGAAAGGCATCACCACAAACTCATAATGCCCGTAACGCGTCCTAAACGCTGTCTTCTGGACGTCCTCATCTCGCACCCTCACCTGATGGTATCCAGACCTCAAATCGATCTTGGAGAACCAAGATTCTCCCTGCAACTGGTCGAACAAATTGCCGATCCTCGGCAACGGGTAACGGATCTTGACCGTCAGCTTGTTCAACTCCTGGTAATCAATGCACATCCGGTGTGAACCATCCTTCTTCTTTACAAACAGAATAGGCGCTCCCCACGGCGAGCTGCTCGGCCGAATAAACCCTTTCCTCAGCAGCTCCTGAAGCTGCGAGGATAACTCTTGCATCTCTGGAGGTCAAAGACGATAAGGCACCTTAGCGATAGGTGCGGCCCCCGGGACCAAATCAATACCGAACTCTACTTGCCTCACGGGAGGCACACCAGGCAACTCCTCTGGAAAGACATCCGGGAACTCTCGCACTATAGGAACTTCCTCCACTGACCTAGGCCTCATGGAATCAACCCGCATATCCGATACGTACGCCGCAAAACCCTTACAGCCCTGTTGTAGACACTGTCTCACCCTAGCGGCCGAACAAAACGCTGATCCAGAACGGGTACCCTCGCCGTACACTGTAAGAACTCCCCCACTAGGGTCTCGTATGGTCACTAGCTGTCGCTCGCAGTCGATAACCGCACTGTACCTGCTCAACCAGTCCATGCCCACAATGACGCAAACATCCCCCATGGCAATAGGAACCAAATCAATGGGGAACTCAACACCGAAAATCTCGAGTACGCACCCACGGATCACCTCCGTGGCATATATCGCCTTCTCGTCAGCTATGGAAGCTCTCAGAGGCCGATTCAGCGCCTCGCGACTAACACTGATGTGCTGACTAAAAGCCAAAGATACAAAAGACCGACTCGCACCCGAGTCAAATAATACCAAGGCAGGTACAGAATTCACAAGAAAAGTATCTATGCATAACATAATATAAGCATGATATTTCAACAATACAATAAATACACGAAAGAATACATACCAGCCACGACATCGGGCACTGCGCGGACCTCCTCCGCGGTCAACTGAAACGCTCTCCCACATGCCCTCGGCACCTCGGCCTTCACTGGCCGACTCCCGGTAGCTCTGATGGCGGCAGGGGCAGATCCCTGAAGTGCTCCCTGAGCTGATCCCCGCAACTGCGGACACTCCACCTTCCGGTGTCCAGTCTGCTTGCAGTGAAAACATACTGCAAACCCCTTGGGGCAGTCCTTGGCCATATGTCCCTCCTTGCCACATTTGTAGTAAGACCCAGCTCTACATGCTCCATCATGACCCTTGCCGCACTTTCCACAAGTGCGGGCCTTCTGGCTCCCTGATTTGGGATCAGCGGGTTTGGCCCGCTTGGCTGCCGGCTGGAAATGTGTTGGTCGCCGATCCCTCCCCTGAGACTCATCCTCCTCCCTAGCCTGAGTCTCCAACTCGATTTCCCTCTTCCGGGCATTTTCTTGAAGCTCGACAAATGTCCGGTATGAGGAGTTCGCCACGAACTCCTGAATGTCTCGCCTCAAGATACTCAAATACCGGCTCATGCGTGCGTGCTCAGTGGACACGTGCTCAGTGGACACGTGCTCAGGGCAGAACATCGCCTTCTCGTGAAACATCTTGGTAATCACCGTAACAGACTCAGTGCCCTGCTTGAGGGTCAGAAACTCCTGGGCCAAACGCTCCCTCTCCACCTGGGGAACATACTCATCTCGGAACATGGCAGTGAACCTCTCCCACGTCACTGCCGCAATCTTAGCAGGCGAAAAGTGTGCTGTGACAAACTTCCACCAGTCCTTCGCTCCCAGACGAAGCTGGTTCAGTACTCTCAAATGCTCAGGAGATAAGCAAGTGAAGAAACACCCCTCTATGTCATAAATCCATCTCATAGCCGCCACCGGGTCCTGGGTCCCATCAAACTCCAGTGGCTTCGTGTTGCTGAACTCCCGGAACAGCAACGCGTCACCACCCTGCGGCCTAGCAGCAACAACAGCTGCGGTGGCCGCCGCAACAACATCCTCAGAAAGAGCAGCATAATGCTCGTTGAAAGTCTCAATCAGTGCGGTCTTAATAGACCCGAACATCTCTGGTATCTCTACTTTGATGATCGCAGCCACCTCCTCATGAATGATCTGTCGGATCTCCTCATCACTAGCCCCGACACCCTCTGGCATATGACGTGTCCTCACTATGATCAACCTCTGAAATACAACATATGATAAATTAGAGTCCGCTCGAGCATACTCACACTCGACAACTCATCCTTCCATGATCCTTGGCATTTTAAAGATTCTTACTTGGATTGTACACCGCCCCGGTGTTTTCAGTAGTACGGGCCCAATACTATTGTCCACACTGTTTCAGTACACACCCCAAATCCTCCTCTTCAGATCCTAATTCCCAAGTACTCTATCACTCTCTAACAGATCTCTCATAAGCTCCTCGTTGCTACCTATTCACTCTCAAGCATCTCATAGCAGCTCACATCTCCCTAGGCTAAGGCTTCACAAATCAGGGCACTCTAATCCTAATAGGAATACCTAGCCTACCTTAGCAAGAGAATACATCATAACAATCTCATAAGCATATAATATAAGGGTATTTTGGGAAATCACCGTTCGGGCGCTGACTGATCGTACACACGTTTCTCCTCTGAATTTCTCTACAAATCTTTTACTTTTAGAAATTTTTTGTTTTTCTTTTTGAAAATGTTTTCCATATCCTCAGTTTGAGTTTAAATACTCCCGAAGGTGCACCCGAATCCCTCAAACCAAGGCTCTGATACCAAATTGTAACACCGTAAATTTCAAAACAAAATTTTCAAATTTTTATAAAACATAATTCATTTAATATTCAGAAAACAACCATTTTCAATCGTTCAATCCAAGTAATACAAAATCACAAGATCTTAAAATCATAAATCCCATGCGTGTGTACTGATCAAGTCGGCACATTCCCGCGGTCGTCACTAGTACCTGAAACAAATAACATCAAACACTGTAAGCACAAAGCTTAGTGAGTTCCCCAAAATACCGCATATAACACATATTATCCACTCGAGGCTATAACTCTGTAGGTCCGTGCACCCATACTCTGTGAACCCTCAGGTTCTAACTCTGTGAACCTTCCGGTTCTAACTCTGTAAACATGCACAGCATAAATCACATAGAAATAATGCAGCACAACACATAACATACATAGCATACAAATACTCTGTCACATAACCCTGGTTACCTACTCAAGGTAAAGTATAGTGAGAAGACTCACCTTGCGTGTCTCGGTAATTCGTAAATCCCTGAAATCACTAGTGCTCGATCTCCCGAGCTATAGTCCTCCTATAACACAATACATCTCTAATTAACACTTTCCCAACTAAGGTTGACTATCCCTTAACAAGTCAACATAGGTCAACGCTGGTCAATGGTCAACGGTCAACTTTGACCGGACTCGGTGAGTCTAAGGCATACACTGATTTCCCTGGGATCCTCTCTTGACACGTCGAGTATTCTCCTAACTCGACGAGTTCCACCTGGCATGAGTTGTGGGGCCACCACGACTCAACTCGTCGAGTCTCAAGAACAACTCGGCGAGTCCAGTTTGACTCATTCCACCTGTCAACCCACTCTAACTCTCCCTGACTCACTGAGTCAAACCCTCAACTCGGCAAGACCACTCGCTGTGTGGTCTGGGCAATATTCATGTTACTCGCCGAGTCTGTTCTTCGGACTCGGCGAGTCCATGCCATGCTATGAATCAAACTTGCTCCTAAGGTCAGATCTGGTCCATTAATTCATAGATCCAGTCCTTCCAAGCTTATTTAGCACGTAAAGTCACTATCTTGATGTACATACAACATCTATATGACCATAAATGATGATTTTGTCCCAAATACCATAACTCAACGTCATAATCTCCATTGCTCTTCATAAAGCTTGATGAGTGGGGCTCTCTGGACCTCTATGGATCCAGATCCAAATCCTCAACATTAGAAAGGAACTATTTGGCATTAAATCAACCCAATAAAGGCCACAAGAAACCCTAAATCCAAATATACTTCATAAAACAGAAGATGAACTGAAACAATGCCTCAAGTTCGAAGATCTGAGCTTCAAATCCACAGTATAGCAATCTCCTATGCTTCCTCTTGGTTATGACCTCCTTCTCCTTGCTAAATAACACCACAAAGGTTAAGAATGGCTTCCTTTTTCTCTCAAAACGCTCAAGCACTCTAGGGTTTCTCTCTATGGATTGGTGAGCACAAATGACTGCCATAAGGCCCTTTAAATAGGTCTCAAACCCCGGGAATTAGGGTTTCTTCACACAGCGTGGACTCGCCGAGTCCGGACGCAAACCCATGCCCAATACCGCGATCCTACTCGGCGATTTTGAGCTCCAAGTCGCCGAGTCCACTCACAATTTCCAAAACTAAACCAATAATAAATACCTGGAAATTCCGGGCTGTTACATACTGGTTCGTTAATAAAATAAATATGTATCATAAGGGAAGGTTCAAAGGGGGTTGTTGGATTAGTTTTAACTAAATAGCTTCAAAATGTTGAAGTAATTTTCATTTATATCGGGGTTGTTGGATTAGTTTTAACTAAATTTAAAAAATGGGGCTTTCTCAAATTTGAGCATGAACTTCGACTCTAAATATAAACAAAATGGAAAAATGATGATATGTTAGTGTTCTCCTCTGTGATAAACTTTATTATGATATATTACATGTCCAAAGTAGATTAAAAATGAGTTATAAACTTCAAGTCAAATAAGGTAGCTGGAAGAAATTAACAAATGAGTTACTGTAGTTTTATTATATCCTATAAGGGTGGAAGTAAGAAAAGAAAACAAGTTTATCACTGCAAGGGCTTCTTAGCTTGTAAGTCTTATAAGACAAAGGCGCTCTCTTACGCGCGTAGTGGGTGAAATTGTGAACCAGATTACCTTGAGTTCATTGAACTTGTGTGGGAGCACACATCTTGTAGGTATGAATGCACCACAGATCAGCCATAAGAGTTTAATGAACTTTTTCAATTATTTTCTTTTCAGTTAATAGTTAAAAACCCGTTTTAAATGCTATTAATCACATATTTCAGTTTTAATTTCTAGATTAACAGTGCAATTTTATTCCATCATATAACATCCCATTTTCACAACACAAAATTTTCATTTTATTAAGGTAAAACTTCCCAATTATAAATTTTTTTCTAAGAAAACCATTTATTCTTAGTTACATTTATTGAAAATCGGTGTATTATAATAAATGTGGAGTCCTCAATGTTGTTGATTAGTGTATACAGTCCCGCCTTCGTGTTCCCACGGTCACTGATAGAACCTGAAAAATAAATAACTAGGTAATCACAAAGCTTAGTTAGTTTCCCTTAAAATACCCCATCCACCAATTATTCTATCATGCATAACACGCCCACAATCATTGGATTAAAATACCCTATCCAATCATTCATCAAACTGGAATGCAAACATGCAACGTGTCAAGTCAGTCATCAGACTAGAATACCCAGGCTTTGTTGGCCTGCTGACTCAACCCAATCGCTCTTCCTGACCCTCCATGCCTACAACTTGCAGTCAACCTATACTAGTTATCTTGGTCTACAACACACAACATGGCCGTCTCGATTAGGAGTTCTCAAGTTATCCTACATGAATAAATATAGCACCTAGGGCACTCAACTAGGTTATAACCATTCTACTGGCATGCTAACCAACATACCACTACTACGACGTCCTAACATACAAGGATATATATATATATATATATATATATATATATATATATACATACATCTAGCAGATCACTATAGCATAGAAACACACTATACATAAGGATAAAAAACCAAAAATCCAATGAATTCATAACCGTATATACTTAGAGGTGAGATAGACACCCGAACAGGTGATTCTACTCTAGAGCCACAACCAAACAATGAATATGCAAGAAAGCCTAGATCAAGAGTCATCAGTGTATCTTACATGACTACATATAATCCCTAAGTCATCCCTCTACTAAGTGATATCCAAAACTAATGCGCCGAAATTAGTACCTTCGACTCACGGGTACAATGAGGCAAAACTCACCTGAATCGAAGAACCCGGAAACACTACGACACACTCCCTTCTGTATTGCTTGCTCCTGCAAATTCACTATCACCAAAAGCAGATACAATCTTAATCAATAGCCCCAAACCCTCAAGTTTGACCTAAATTTAAACATGTTCAAAAAGACAACGTTCAACGAAAGTAAAAGAATGCTAAGGTCTTAGGTTGGCTGGGTACGCCAACGTACTTGATTCGAATCTATTATGCCCAATGTACTCCCACTTACGCCCAACGTACTCAAGCTGATTGCAGTATTCCCGTTAATCACTTTTTCCCTTGATACCTTTCATCCAGAGTTCTGATCTAAATCCAAATGACATCCTCAATCATTAAGTTTCCAACTTTATGACTTTGCATGGCTAGAAAGGTTCCAAATCCATAATCCTAACTCTATCATAAGTTTCTAAGCTTTATAAAACATGCATGAATGGCAGGAAAAGATTAAGATTTCATTTTTATGACTTAACACCCTCATATACACCTGGAAATGCACCTCACAAGATCTGGAACAACCCACACTCAATTGGACCAATTTGTGAGACAAAAAGGACATAAGTTTAACACCTAAGCTAGATCTATTAATGGAGTCACAAAGGTACAAACTTTTTACCTTCTGGAGATGAATGAGGGAGGAAAACTTCCAGATCCAAAGTTGCTTCAAGCTTCCAAGAACTATCACCACCTTCTTCCTCCTTCAAAGGTAACAAAAAGCACACTCTTTAGCTCATAATGCTCAAACTAGGGTTTGGTTTCAAGGGAGGACGTTAGAGTGATGTAGGTTGAGAATGGAAAGGGTTTGGGGAAGTTAAAGAGATTAAATATGACTCAAATCCATGGATTTAGGGCTTGGGTTCTAATCGTGTATGCCCGACATACCAAATGGTATGCCCGACGTACGCTTCTAAAGGTGCAACTTAAGTTGCTAGTACGTCCAACATACTACCCTTCCCAAATTCAACACAAATTCAATCTGCCACAACTTCTTTGATTCAACTTTGATTTTGGTGTTCTTTATATGCACATAAAGGTGATAAAGAACCCCACCACCTAATCTAGTTACTTTGGAACAAACACATCTCGAACTAAAATCCACATTTCATGCAAGAAACCCGACCTATGACTTTTCCCTTTCTACCCTTTGACACAATACACCTCTTAAGAGTTAGATCTCTCAACCACCATGACCTCTTTCCAAAAGGTCTAAACTTTGCCTCTTTAAGGCCCAAAGCCTTTACACAATCGACTTCCGACCCACGACCATAAAAAATGATATGAAACAGGATGTTACATATATGTTACGTTTTTAAGGTTTGAGACACCGATTACTTTTTGTTGTATAAATACAACACTATGGTCACCGATGAGAGACACTGAATAAAACAATCATCATTTCATCTCTTATGATTCTGCTTCTCCTTCCAACTCTTGTTGCAACAAAAGTATTTTATGGCCTTGTGGTTCAGTAGATGTTGAAAAATCATTTTCCATTATTGTATCCCGTGAAACAAACATTCATATTGGACGGATTTGTTTTAACGACACTGTGTTAAACACATGCTCCAACAACAATTTACTACTTTGTTCTTTCATAAAAGTTTTCATGTTATATTTTCCTAACATTTACCAATTATATATATATATATATATATATATATATATATATATATATATATATATATATATATATGGTTAGGTTCATGTGAGACGGCCTAATTTTGTGAGACCGTGAGATGCATTTTTTAATTTTTTTTTAATTTTTTTAAAATTTTTTTAGTTAATTCAAGTTCCGAAAATAATATTTAAAAAAAGAATTTTTTGATTTTTTGATTTATTTTACATTTTCAAATTATTTTTAGAATATGTACAGTGTAATATTCTATTTAGAATATTTCACGTATTTTAAAAAAAAATAGGATTTTTTATTTATTTATTTTTTTAGTTAATTCAAGTTCCGAAAATAATATTTAAAAAAAGAATTTTTAGATTTTTCCATTTATTTTGCATTTTAAAATTATTTTTTAGAATATGTCAGTGTAATATTCTATTTAGAATATTTCATGTATTTTTCAAAAAAAAATGGGATTTTTTTTATTTTTGTTTTATTTTTTTAGTTAATTCAAGTTCTGAAAATAATATTTAAAAAAAGAATTTTTGGATTTTTTCTTTTATTTTATATTTTAAAATTATTTTTATATTTGGTTTCACGGTCTCACAAAATTAGAATTGTTTAAAATGAACCTGAATATATATATATATATATATATATATATATATATATATATATATATATATATATATATATAAGTTAGTTTAATTATTATTTTTTATAATTATAAATATTATGGATATATTTAAAGAAAAATATATGTTTTAGTATTTCGAGTTAAATTTTGCAACATGATTTTTTTTCCTAATTGATTCATAATTATTTGAATCAAAAGATTATCGACTTTTATCCATTTCATCATATTTTTGAATGATTTTTTTAATAAAAAAGTAAAGTTATTAAAACAAGTTGTATACTTATCGTGATATGTTAATGTATATCCGTGTTCTTTGTTCCTCAATATTCCACTAGTGTTATTTGTCACCATGTCCCTTTTAAACCAAAAATCGTGAAAACGTGCATGACGGCATGTACATATTTTACTTCATAAATTACAAGCCCTCATAGCTTTAATACATTTGAATGTGACCATTCTAGTCCTACCACAAATACCTTGTCTATATAAAGACAAAAAGTCTATGTTGTATAGGTCTATAGGACATATTTCGTACTTTTTTCCACACACTAGTAAAATATTTCAAAATTACTTGTTTCATCTATGATAACTGTTACAAATATAATACGATCTTAAAAAACAATTTAAAATTTCAAGAAACACGAAAAAAATGAAATGAAATAAAATTAAACACAACAAATCAATGAGATAAAAATACTATTTAAGATTTTTACGAAATAGAATTTCTCCATCTTCTCGGTGGCTTTCTAGCCTGTGCTACATTATTCTGTCCTCCAACTTCGTTATTCTCCATTGTATTCATCTTCGTAATCTTGCTCAGCTTCTTCCATCC
This sequence comes from Lactuca saligna, assembly GCF_052625555.1. Lineage (NCBI taxonomy): Eukaryota > Viridiplantae > Streptophyta > Magnoliopsida > Asterales > Asteraceae > Lactuca > Lactuca saligna. Next base: position 135,754,165 of record NC_136423.1, on the reverse strand, counting down.
ACTCGTCCATGCCGATTGTTGTTTAGGCTTCGTCCCCTTATCAAACTGTCTCTGCAAATTCTCCATTTCATGTTGCAATTCTAAGTACTTCGTCTTCACAGTTTCAAGCTCAAATTTCAGCGTATTAATGTCCTTTTTAGCAGCAGCCCATCCTTCCTGAAACGACTGCGGTGTTCCTTCCAGCAGCGTTTTCCTGTTCTGAACTAACGGTTGGTAGTGAGGATCGCCGGTTTCTTTCACTGAGTTGCTCGCAATCGCGTTGCTGATCTTCACCTGCTCGGAGAACAGAACCTGCACCACCACCCGGAGCGGCAGCCGCTCGTTTTGCGCAGCGTGCATGCATGCGTCCATGGAGAGCTTCTGGCAGTCCATTACTCGACATAACCGTTTTCGTTCGTGTTCAGAGAGTGTTGGGTGAGCTTTGAGATATGAATCAATGGCTCTGTATAACCCATCGTCGCAGCTCCGGGCAGATTCCGGTAATGCTTCGGCGAGGACCTGAAACTTTGTTAATGAAAGGTTTTTATCCCGGGAAACCTCCGTGAGGTAGCTGTCGACGAGCCGAGCCACTCTCATCTTCGCGTTTGAGTTGTTACTCCGTTGAATCCCGTCGTACATGTGCTTTTCCGACATTGATTGACGACCGGGGCTTTCGGTTTCCATCTGTTCTTGAATCAAGAAATGTTCCAAAAGCCTTTGAACAAGATCGACATCGTACATGGTGTCGGTTTTGCTGTAACAAGGGATTAGAAGATCAGCTAATGTCGCCTGTTCGAATTGCATCCCGACTCGTTTTTCAAGCTCTGTAACCAGCGCCGGAGCCACCTTCAACAAGTTCGCCATGCGTAGCAGCCGGAGAAGGAAGCTGCAGGAGACGCTGTCTTTTTGTGGTGGGATTATGCTTATAAGGCTCTCGATTATCATTCTTTGGTCTCTTGTTTGTGTAATTGAAAATTGATCGTCTTTATTCCCGGAAACGATCATGTGAAGTCCGCCTTTCCAGTTGCCGGAAACCACCATGCCACCACTACCGCTGCTACTTCCTTCTTCGCCTAAACTACCGGTGCTCCCTTCTTTGATCAACCCCGGAAGCGTTTTCGTGGCGTAGTGAGTTATTGCAGCTCCGACGAGTTCATATCGCATTCCTTTGACTTTAATCGCAGTGATTACACGAACAAAGTGATCGATTCTGAGGATTGAAACATCTTCATACCACCAATCAGGAGGAACAGGGCTCCTACTTGGACTCGAATCCTTCATCTCGTTCCAACTCGGGCTTGAAACTTTCATGGGTTTTCCGGTGTATTGCCACCGGATACCTTTGGGATTCGCACAGGCTTTCCAAGCAATCGATTCGCTGCATCTTCTAACGATTTGAAGATTCTCAGCCCAAGGAGATAACTTTTCGCAGCTTTTGAGAACAAGAATTGAATCTCTCCATGATGACAACACGACATAGCTAAGAAAAGCTTCGGTTTTGAATATGAGATTTCCTTCTTCCAAATCCTCCGTCATTTCCAGGTATTCGGCGGCGCATCGGAGGCCGGAGATGTTGGTGGCAGTCAGATCAACTGCGATTCCGTAGCAGAATTTTGCTGCGAGCTCAAACGCTTCTGCACCACCTGGAATTTCATCCATGGAAACCTTGCTCAAATCAACTTCTCTCGAATCGTATATCAGTCTGTTCATTTTCCCACTTCTTGAAAGCAGCGGATACTTCGAATTCCAGAAACAAACACACAAAACGAAAAACATAAATCGAGAATTCAGAACCCAAATCGTTCGATTCAAATGACTGTAATCATTACCTTATGCAAATGGAAACAAAAATCACCGATCTGAACCAGTAAATCACTTGGAACATCAGTTGCAACGAACCTATTGCATTATACACCTTGTTAACTTCATAATCTAGAAACTATAACAAATACAGATAAGATTACTGGGTATAATTTATATATATACCAAGATTTGCCTCTTTGTTCGAAGCGATCAGTCTGGACGCCATGTTTGTTTGAAGAAAGAACTCCATTATCGTAGTCTCTTCCAGCACCTGATTCAGACTCTGAATCCCACATGATGACGACAGGGAGAATCGTGTTGGAAATCTGCTGGGGAAGATGAGGAGCAGAGGGATTGTGACTTGTGAGGAATGATTAAAAGGGAAGAATCTCACATGGGTTATGGTTGGATTTATCCAGAAATGTGGGCTTTGTATGAAGTTTTAAGCACTCTGTACAGGCTGTGAGGTAATGGGCATAAACATGTTAGTGTTTTTGGAAGGAAGAAAGAGAGGATTTTTTGTCAGATTTGGAGGCCTTTATGTTTCAATAATATGCAGTTTGAGAATGTACAATTTCATCATTTTAAGAAGTACATTTTCAAACACTTGCCCTTCTCTAAGTGGTTTAGATCATCCACATAACAAAAAATATATATACATATAGCTTTAAATTTATCGTTACGCATTTGAATGATATAAATAATACTAATAAAATATAGATATGACTATTTACATGGTTTGAAGTTAGAAGTGCATAAATAAATCGGTTTAGGAAATGATGTAGATATTGGGAACGATTTGACGTATGGATCCTTGAACCCAAAGTACGTGAAATCGGTCTGAAAAAATAAAAGAATAAAAATCAATTTTTATATAGTAGAAACATGTCATTTTCATCCATTATTTCTTCAAATTGTTATGATTATCATTCCATTTAAGATCAACAAAAATTTACTTTTAATTCCGACATTTAATGAAATAGCATATTAGATGAAAAATAGGTTTTTCTTAAATCGTTAGTGCACCTAGCTATTGTAAACCGGTCATCTAGGTTTCGACATTTTAGCCATAAATTGTTTGAATAAAGGATTTATGCACTTCAGGTTTGATACTGTTCAACAAAATTAAAAATTAAACTCGTAAATGAGAATAATATTACTAGGTGAATATTGAAATAAGCAACGTACATGGTACTACACCAATGACATTGATGATAATGGTCCATACTTGAGGGAGAAATGAAGGAATTTAATAAATACAAACTTTAAGGTTTTTGAATTACGTGCATCATGTTATTGGACGTTTACAGTCAATATATTAAATTATCATTTATTTATATATAAACAAAAAAACAAAAAAGTATTTGTTTGGAAGTTGTATTATAAATTCTAGTGATATGACCACCGTTTCTCAATCGTGGTTCATAATTTATCCACGTAACAAAGATTTCATACTAAAACTCAATTGTCATGTCCGATTTATTCTAATTAAAACGCTAGTGCATCATAAAAATCAAATCAATTGCTTTCAATCAATGATGGTAGATCTTTTGTAATATATACTAGTTTACCTAAGCATCCCTTCTTAGGAAAAAAAAATGTATCAGTTCAAAAGGCATTGAAGGCCAAAAGCACGATTGCAAAAGTAAAAGCAAACGATATATACGTTAAGCCAAACACAAAGCCCTACTGCCATAACAAAATCAAACGATATATACGTAAAGCAAGTGATATATACGTAAAAGCCAAACACAACATTGTCTTAAACATATTTTTTTTGTTGGAGAAATTGTCATTTAACTATTTAAGTAGGTAATTATTCGTTATGTCTATTTACTACAATAAAAATTGACGGAGAACCAATGAAAAGCAAATAGATGTTTAATAAATCCAAACCAAAAATGAATCAGAAAATAACATAAATAAGGATGTCGGATAAACTATCAATAAGATAGAATAAAAATAACTATGGACATAAATTGATAAACTTAATTAACCAAGGAGTCTTAAAATGACGATGACAAATGGGCAAACCGTCTTTGGCTGGTTATTAGGAGCTATGTCCCTTCAAGAGCTTTCAACTGTATAAAATACGTCTTTAGCTGGTTATTAGGAGCTCTGTTCCTTCAAGAGCTTTCAACTGTATAAAATAGGTCTTCTACCGGATCAAAATGTAACATCATAAAAATCATAGTAGAATTTTTGTTTTTCAAAACCAACCCAAAGACTATAATTGTTTACAAAACATTGTTTCAAAAGTAATAATATTCATAAATCAAAGTATCCTAAAATCCAATAACATAAAATCTGAAGAATGTGCACGATCATGCTTTTACTTTCCCACGATCATCAAAAGTAGTTGAAACAATAAACTGAAACCGTAAGTCAATGGATAGTGAGTCAAACCGTACCGCGTAATACAATTTTGGACGTTCGTGGTTTATAATCACCAAACTGCACCGCACCACTATATATATATATATATATATATATATATATATATATATATATATATATATATATATATATACTATATTATTAAGCATATTGCCCATTTCTTGAAAATTAAGGGGTACAAAATTTAATACATCATTTACAATCATATTATGCTTATTGTTACTAGAGATAAAGCTTATGACGCTTCTATTGTTTAATAATAGTAACTTATGACGTTTCCTTCTAATTAACTAAAACGCATATGTTTTGTTAATTGAGAAAAATTAAACAATAATATCATTTCTTCCATTTCTCTTTGACATCACAATTTCTCTCAATCCAATACCCATAAACCCTAATCGGAGAGCTGTCGTCACTGCTTTCATCCTCATTTCTCCCACACAAGCATCGCATTCGACCTCCATCTCCACCGTCTCTCTTTACTCGCACCGATTTTCCGACAACGAACCCCACCATAATCCATACTCGCCTCTCTCTCTAACCTTATTTACGATCCAACCCCACCACCACTCTAACACTCATTGTTACAGGCACCGCAATCGATGCTTCCCTCACATCCACCACTAACTGATGGCCCTGCTCCAAATCTATCATTAGTGACATGTCTCCTTCAACCAACCCTAACCAACTATTTATCCTTCCTCCATCTCCGCCCTCCTATCTACAATTTCAGGGGAGATGTAGTCCGCACTTGGGCCTGCTACAGATGATGTTGTACTTTCTTTTTTGACAGGAGGATGTTTTCTTGACTTCCTTTAATGACGCGTGTGGTAACTGAGTTCATTTAGGTTACAGGGTTTGAATTAACTGGATTGAGTTGTTTAATGTAATGTTTGGTGGGTTTTTCTTTTTCTACAGGAATTTCCCTAAAGCTTATCATCCTTCTTTTGTTATCTGGGATGACACACTCTTTCAATTTGCTGGTATCTTTTTCAAGATTCAAGCTATATATTAAAAAAGTGAACAATTAGTTTGTATTTTTTTTGCAATATTCAACCTACAACCTTTGGAAATCGATGGTATGTTTGTTTTTAAGGTACATTTAATTGGTTTAAAATAGAAAAGTGAAATTTACATTGTTATTAGTTTTAATTTTAATATGATATATAATATTTTTAATTGTATCCGGCGAAGTAGGTACCGGTACCGATCTCTATCTCTATGGTACCACAAGTAGTTTGCTTTTCTGTCATCTACTTGTTGTTCTTGATTTTCAGTTAGATGAACTATCAATTATGGAAGTTAAAGCAATGTTGAAGGGTTGACCTGATATTGTTTATTATGGGTAAAAGGAAATTAATAAAAATATACTTGAAAAGATCAAAAAAATTGTCTTTATTTGAATGTAAATCATATTTTGTAGATTTGTAGGACAATTAAGTGAATTTTTTGAAGTAGATTTATAGAAGGCCATTGTCGTGTTGTCGATTACTGCAACGAATGATTTTGTTCAAAAGAAACATGGATAAACATATTCACCTTCAATTTTCTTCCATGTCTCGCTTCCAAAACAAATTCCAACTAAGAAATAAGAATCAGATATCTAATGTAGAAGGGCAATTAGATATTGATTCTCTGTGAATAGTAAAGTTTTAAAAATAGAGAAAAAAATAAAAGCAAGTATGTTTCAAAGGCAAATTGTCGCTACATAATCAGGTAGTGCATGTGATTTTGTAGATTTTATGGTAAAACAGGTGATTTTGTGGTATGATCGACGAGAAAATCTCCATTTTAGGAAAAACTATGGTTATGGAATGTGTATGATTAGTAATTGTAGTTATTATTTATGTAATTTCTTTGTTTTTTACTTTGTTATTTGTAACATACATAATTGTATCTTTTTGTTGGCCTTGATCTATGATCATACTAATTAGACGGGGCTGTTGAAACGAGTTTTGATGACGTTCATAATGTTTTGAAATTGCAGGATACAAAAGCTTGACTAAATATTCAATTGAAAATATACATAAAGTCAAAGGTAACCTATATAGTTTCTTTTTTGTATTTGATCACAATATATCTATGTCCACACCATATTTTCATGTTGGTCTTATTTCAAGAAAAATAAGTAACTTGGACCATCTACACTTAATTACATGTATTTAAGGGCAAAACAGTCTAAAAAACATTTGTTCTTGTTGAAAAATAGGACCACAAGCTCCAAGGACCGCTTTCCTTATAAAATGAATCGTGGTTGAGAATTCTGGATACTTTTGTCACTAACAGGTTTTAATCTGTTTCATGCAATGGAATTTTAATATTGTAGTATTATGGTAATTTCATTATTTCATTTGGTGCTTTGTGTTTGATTTTAGTTTGATGATTAATGCAGAATTATATTATTTCATTTATGGTCGGCCAATACATATCCAAAACATATGATGTAAGGTGCATTCAACACAAAGAGAATCATCAGGCTTGTTCACTGATTTTTCATATTTTATATTTTCTCAAGTTTTTTAAAAACAAATTTTATTTTGAATTTCAATATTATGTGTTTTAAAGGACATTGATGGTGGTGGTGCCGCCTGCACCCTTTAACCATCCACTGCCATGGATGTCATCACCGAAATCATATTGTGCCTCCTTCAACTACTTTCCAGGTATTGTCCCTTTCTTTTGTATTTTCATTTTCTAATTCTTTTCTCTCCCTTAATTTTTCCATGGTAATTACTCGGCTCCCTTCACTATATCTGAGAATTTTCGTCTCTAATTCCATATTCCAATTTTAGATACACGATTCTAACAAGAAATCTGTCAATGAACCATTGGTAATAGTATGGATCTATGTTCTTTAGCTGCAATTTTCTTATGTTTTAATATCTTGATTTTGAAAGCCTTTATTGATATTTGTATAGCAGTTAGACATGTGTTTATAAACATTTTTGTTGTTATTAGGAGAGAGGTTTGGGATAATCAAACTAAATGTGTGCAAACATACACAAAGGTAAGTTATATAGTTTTTTAAGCTTTCAATGGGACTATATGTGGGAATTCATGAAAGGGTAATATAGAAAAATTCAGCTTAGTTCTTTAACATGTAAAAGTTGTATCAGCTGCTACAGATTGGATTTTTTTGTTGTTTTTTTCACCTTTTTGAAGTTTTCTTAAGTATTTGACCGGTTTTAAATTGTGGCAAAAAGTTGATGCTTTGATGTACTTCTTCTTTGTTAACACTTGGGCGTTCAACCTGTACAATTTCATTGGTTTTCAGTTCAATTTAACTATTAGGTAATGCGGAGCAAAACCAATATGATGCTTATCTTACTGGAGTGACAATATCTTATTGGAGTTTGTCACATCTAATGAGCTTAGTCTAAAAATGGTTTCTTATACCTTTGTTTTTATTTTTGGTGATAAAGGACCTTTCGTTCTCTCTCGACAAAGAAATTCACAAAAATAACCAATTGTATCTCCTTTTTTTTTTTTTCTTTTTTTTTTGTTTTTTCATAGAAATCCATGGATTTGCTGTATAGGGACAGTGGGTTTAAATGAAGTTTGCGGTTAAGAACCTTAGAAATCTTAATATTTTCTTGTAGTTTTCTTATATTATCTTATATTTTTTTTTACCTAAATATAGTATGTAGATCTCATGTGAATTATCATACACTTGCAAAACATAAAGATATTTTTGATCCTAAAGCATTTGTGCTTAATTTTTTCTAAAAATGTTAAAAAGGTAAACCATCAAGTTATTGGAACCTAGAGATCATCAAGTTATAGTAACCTGAACATTAATTATAATAATAATAGCCATCTTATCACAAATTTCACAAATGTAGATCGTTAATAAGCTAAAGGGAAAATTTTCATATATAAGTTTGTACGCATCAACTATAAGTGCATGTGATTGTGTGTGTTTATATATGTATGTGACTTTGTGTATGTATAAAACTTAGTTGATATGATTTACCTTTTTTTTCCATTCTCTTCTTTTACGTTTCATGAATTTAAAAATATGAAAATTAAAAGATTCATTATTGTTAGTCATTCTATGTTTCTAGATAGTATGTTGCTATTTGTTCCAATTTCCCATTAATATTTGTGGTTACCTAATGATCGCCGGTTAGGATTTTACACCTATAAAAAATCGATTTTCGTATATTAAATATATATTGTTTTTATTATTATTTCTACAATATATTGTTTATAAGTTTGAGAGGTTTCCAAAGACCAATTTTCACCCCTTTTACTATCCCGAATGCCCAAATAATACCTTTCTAGATATTAAAAGTTAGAAAAAAAATTGTTTTGAACCCCCTAAATGGTTCCAAATGCCCGCAAAATACCTTAGCTCACGGTGTAGCCATGAGTTGTACTTATTTGCCCACCACATTGTACGAATATGTATCTAGTTAGAAACTACCCATTGGAATAAACTATCCGACACAAAACAGCCCACCAAAAAGCGGTAAGAAACTAGCTTGTGCCTAAAGGAAACTAATTGTATCTAGAATTGAATTTCTGAAAAAATTATTCGCACCCGTCGCTTGGCACGGGTAAACGGCTAGTATATATATATATATATATATATATATATATATATATATATATATATATATATATATATATATATATATATAATTTCATTTTTAATACGCTTACTCGCTTAGCAATGTTAATGAGATGTTTTTAAAACGTGTGACTAATAAACATAATAAACATATAAGTCTCTAGATCAAATTATTTGTATCAAACATATGTGTTTATAGATTCATCAAGTTTATATGATGATTTAAAACATTGTAAACTTTTTTGAACGTTATGCATCAAGAAGTATTTAAAACTAAATTTAGTTACCACGTTCATAAAACCGCATAAAAACTGAAAACCGAACTATATAATGTGGTTTAGAACATTTGTGGTTTGCGGTTGCAGAAAATCTCAAATTGCATATGTGGTGCGGTTTGCGGTTTTGAGTATAAACCACACCAAATTGCACTGCAAACACCCCTACCACACACAATCAAACAACTAATCATAGACCATGTATGGAAGGAAACTAAGGTCCAATATTACATTTTTATGGCTCTAAACACTCCGAAATGTCTAAAGGATAGCTCAAATGATTTAGAGTAACACATACTCAAATACATCAAGCTTATGGGACCAAAATGAACAAAAAATCCATAGGTAATCAAGATCTAAGTAAAACTTCATCAAGATCAAATCTTTTTACCTTCAACTGGTGCAAAATAATGCTGTGCTTCTGGATCCAAAGTGCTCCAAGCTTCCAAGATTCTTTCCTTTCCTTTTTATTCCTCTAAGAACACCAAAACATCCAATAATGGCTCAAAGATGCTCTCAAAATGGATTTGGGTTTGCAAGGGTTGATTTGAGAGATGGAGGTTGGTGAAAGAAAGGGTGTTGAGGCTATAAAGGTGTTTAAATATGGCACAAACCCTAAATATTAGGGTTTTAGTCTAGGCCACATACGCCCAACGAACTAGATGTACGTCGAACATACTCGGTTGGGTCCATTTTTCACTTAATTGTCATTTGTGACCAATTTGCAAACAATTTTCATACCAAGGGTAAAAATGTAAAATACTTGGAAATCAAGATGCTATAATTATCCACCACTTGAATCAGAATTCGTCCTTGAAGTCCGATCTTGTAGACAATTCTAAATAAAGAATCATTAACCCACTAACTTAACCAATGGAGAATAACCATCACTACTCTTCCTGAAATCCGAGAATCCAATACCTTGCCTGAATCCTAGACAGGAACACCGTCAATATGATTTCACTCCCAAACCCGAATCATACGGAAACCTTCTAACCCAAACTTCCTTGCTGATGTCCCTTGTAAAAATAACCTCTGACTATTCACAGCTATTGAACCCTTCATTAAAAAATAAGGTGACTCCTAAAATGAGTCTCATCTAAATAGTCATTGAAGTGAAACGTGAACAATGGCAACATATTCCATAAACTCCCTTTAACCACTTTGAAGTCAAGGCATCTATATAGAAAATTCGAGAGATCACTCAAAAACCTGCAACTACTAGAAACAACCCAATAACTTGAGAATACATAACGCAACAACTATATTTCTCTCCTTAACTTTAAAACCAAACTTCCAGTGATAACCAAACAACCCAGAACTCTGAAACTACAACCACCAAGCAACTCCACTAAAACATGTGAAACCAATACTCAACACATACCGAATCGTGAATTTCAACCAATCCCAAATCCGGAAATCATGCCCAAAAACCTTAAATACACATTTGATTTCCCTAGAAGTCCTTACTGATCCACTCCTCCACGCGCTTAATGAGGGATCATCCAAGAATTTTGCATTGCATACAAATCCCTCACCCGATCAGGTGTATCCCCACCTGAAAAATCACTAAAGACATTCATAATGAACTTCGTGACTCGAGATTCCATAACTAATCCCAACATTGGTAACCAAAGTCATGATAAACAGCCCGTAAGCAAACATGGTTCATAATGTAAACACCCCAAAAAGACTTATGATGCACAATTATTACCCCTCAACAACCTTTAACTTCCCACATGACCCACACCAGCTGGTCGATGAGTCTCCCAACACCCACAATGCACTAACACCTAAATATGTAATGAAAACTAACAATCTAAGGCCTAATAGTCTCAATCAAAAGACTAATAGGTGCCACCCATATGGATCATACAACCATTGGTTCAAGATACTTCATGACACCTGCTAACCACTAAAAAAAAGCTCACGATACAATGCCGATCTTTCCGTCATCCGACTAATGGCTTGAAGACTCACGACCAGCACCACAGGGGCCTAAACAGTGGTGCTAAAGATACCCAACCATAAATCCACCGGCTTGTAGGTACCTAATAAAACCCTATCAATTATAACTAAACACAAACATGGGTCATACCCTTCTATCACGCATGATTCCTTTCACAGTACAGGCAGGTACCAATGCAAAACTTAGGCGAAAACATGGTCGCACACAACTAGAGAATGAGATACACAGTTTCACACTTGTTCCAATTTAAGGGATACAAACCAATTATGATCAATTCCAATAACTCGATCCAAGTGTCCTAATGCTATCTTGTTGAACATACATATATCCTCAAGGGAAAATACATAATCAACCCTAGATCTACTGTACTCCTTCTTTCTCACAACCCTTACCCATCGTGTGTGGTACCAGCAGATCTAACCGAAATGACGAACCTTAACAACTAAGAGAAACATCCTCATGAATGGCCAAAGACTAAGATCTAATACCTTGATTGAAACCGAATAGATCCCACCAATACATAAATAGCTTGATTAAACTTCCAAATCCATCAGAAATGTTGTCAAACTCTGGCCGGGTCAATGTAGATACCAATATTGCCAATACAAAACACCAAAATTGGATTATAGTCACACCTTATGATCTGATGAGTCAAACACTCCATATGATAACTGCTAGCGTCTACATTAGCGTCAGCGTATCAATCCTATCAGCATCATCATGTCAAGCCTACCAGCGTCAGCGTGTAGATAGTTATTCCGTGTAACCTTTATATATTAGGTAATGATACATATAAGAATAGAATAGATACCAGATCTGTTATTTATCAAGGGATATACTTTTATAGATTAATATATATTCAACATTAGGGTGAAACCCTAATGTAATTGTCTTGGTGACTGTCTTTGTGACAACCCTGTTTTCTTAGTGAAAAAACCCCTTTCTTGGTGAAAAACAATTTGGGGAATCATCTATCTTATTTACTTTTCCGTTCTTTGTTTTCTTAGTAATTTTTTTTGTTTGTTATACTTGAAGTGTATCCGATTGACACAAATCTTCAATTGGTATCAGAGCAGGTTTTTGGTACACTAAAGTAACTATGTCGACCTCTCACAATAAAAAATCGACTACTTGTAACAAGATTCCTTTGTTTGATGAACTCAACTTCACTGCTTGGAAGTCAAAGACCATGTATGCTCTCGAGATCATCTACTTTAACATGCTTGACATCATCAAGAAAGGTCCCATCATCGTTATGCATCAATCATACAATAACGGTGCATCTGATAGTAAGCTAAAAAGGAATTTTCTATCGGGATACATCAAGGAAGAGAAAAGGTTGTTGAATCTCTATGCAAAGTCCAGAGTAGTTATTGGAAACTCTATCCCTTATTTTGTCTATTGTGTGTTTCAAAACTGCTGTACTTCTCAAGATATGATGATCACTCTATCATCTATTTTTTGAAAAAGAAATTATCTAAAATGCTGAAGCCTCAAAAGGTAAGTGTCTCATGGCCTAGATCAATAAGTCTCACGCTGACACATCAAAGGATAACATTAGCACTCTTGATGCTAATCCTTCTTAAGCTATCACAGACCTTAAGTCATAATGGGATGCTACCTCAGCGTAGCAGGTAAAAAATCTTGTTATGAAGTTATCTGCAACAAGAGAGAAGGAAAGGTGGTTGATCAAAAGAATGTCAGTGTTTTGACTGCAAAACGACAAGATGGCTTTTATGTTTTGGATATGTTTTTTGCTGATAACTCTCTTCGTCGTTGTTTCTTCTATCGTGCCCAGTCTCATCTAAATTGGTTGTGACACAAAAGGTTATCTCATTTGAATTTCAAGAACATATCAAACATTTCATGGAATCAGCTTGTAAGAGGAATCCCTAAGATACAATTTATCAAAGACAAGTTATGCTCAACGTGAAAGATTATGTTCTTGGAATCGAAGAACATGGTTCCACTATATGGCATGCAATAAAATTAGAAACGTATATGCATACGAGCACCAGAAAAGAAATCAAAACTCTGGCGGATTACAATGCACTTATTGTTAAACACACTGATGTTCCACATGATGATAAGAATAAGCTGATGACCAATACAAAGGCAATGAGAATTATTCAACTTGCCCTTCTTCCAGATAGTTTTCGTCTTGTTAGTGCATGTGATACTGCAAAAGGTATTTGGGATAGGTTGAATTAGTTGCATTCATGTGATGCGGATTTAGAAAACTCTTTACAAATGATGCTCTTGTCAGAGTTTGGATCATTTGTACAAAAACTTGATGAGAAGTTAGACCAAACGTTCAGTCGCTTAAATCATTTGTTAAGCAGAATGCTCAGACACAATATGGAGCGTCTAGTTATTGAACATAAAGTCACATTCATGAATGGACTCAGATCTGAATTGAAGGCTACAATTTCCACTTTTAAGGCACATGAAAATTTCAAAAGCTATTTGTTGGTTAAACTCGTGGGTATTCTGAGATCTCACGATGATGAAGTTACTAAGGAAGCAAAGCTTGTTTCTAGTGTCAGATCTTTGGTGTTGGTTGCGAAAGGTAAGAAGTCAGCAAAAGATGATTATGAATCCGATTTTTCTGATAGTGAACTCATAAAAGAGGACAAATCATTAATGGTGTCTAATCTAAAGAAGTTCTTTAAGAAGAATTTCTCTTGCTACAGAAACAAGTACAAGCCTGGTAATTCAAGTTCCGAAAAGCCAAGAGAGGAGAGTTATAAGAACTCTCAGAATGACGAAGAAATGAAGGAAAAGAAGTTGTTGGGTTATTCGGGTTATGATTGTAATTATTGTCATGGAAAAAATCACTTCGCAAAGGAATGCATGCTGAGGAAGTAGAATGAGAAGAAGGAAAAGGAGAAAGATGAAGCGTACTATATTCAGAAGATAGAGGCACTCAGAAAGAAAAGTCTATCGAATGTGAAACCAACATTGACAGTGCATGAAGAAAGTGATGATGGTTGAGTCGAAGTGTGGTCTATAGAATCTGAGGATGATGAGGTAAGGAAACTCACCCATAGCGGGTGCTTTATGGTGAATTCAAAGAAGCAAGGCTATGAAGACAAGTGCTTGATGATTTAGAGTGGTTGTTCGGAATCGAGAGGATATGATACTATTAGTGGAAATGCATCAGAGAGCTGTTTTGTTGCGAAGACAAACACAAATCAAGTGAATGAGTTCGAGAAGGTGGTTGACAAAGTACATTCTATTCTCAAATCTCTTAATATTCCTACATCCCGTTATGATATTGAATTAGACGACTTACGATATACTATTTGTAATTTTAGTGATAGTTTAAAAAGAACTTGTCTCAATAATTATAATATGAATGATCAACTTAACAGGGTAATTGGAAGTAGAGATTACTAGATCACAAGATTATATTATTTACCTTAATAGAGATAACATTGCACTTTTGAAACCGAGGAATATTTTATGTTTGATTATAAACGTTTATATTTTAATGTTACTCAGCTTCATTTGGATTGTGAAATAAGGAAAGGTTTGCATAAAATGATTTTACCCTTTCTTGAACTGAAAGAGGATGAAATCGATGCTGAATGCTATAAATGCGAATCGATTGTTTCTTCAGATGACGTTTATGATTCATACAGGGTTGGACATTAGAAAATTGAAGAAGATATTCAGTCCACAGACCATAAAAACATGTTGAAAGAAATTTTAAATGAAAAAGATAAATAAGAAATCAAATTAAGTGCTAGTGCAGAAATATGACTTATTATCCAAGTAATTAAGTTCAGAAAATACTCTTGATTCTGAGAATATTTCTAAATTTGATGAAATTGGAATGAGTGAAATATCTATAGAGGATGATATTGATTGCTCTGCTTTTGTACAAAATTGTGATGAACCAAAGATAAAATTAATTTCTAAAAATTCAATAGATTTGTTCGAATTTCTGAAAATAAAGGCTGAAAAGTTTTGAAAGAAAAAGCAACCGTTTTCCTAAAGTTCAATATGTTCCTAATCAACTCTTTGTTAAGAAAGGACCGAATAAAATTGATACATCTGAATTAGCATCCCTGGTTGTTGATGATAATATGAAAGGGTGTGACGAATTCTTTTGGTCAAAGCCGATACATAATGTGGATGAAACAAAAGGTCTTTCAAAAATGACCTCTTGGAAAATAAAAGGAAAATACGTATTAGAACCATTGAATCGTGCGAACCATTGTTACGAAAAGGCCGGAACAAGTGGAACAAAAGATGTTTCAAGTGAAACCTCTTCGGAACAGAACGAAATGCCAGTCAGAAAGGAAAAACGGAAATCTAACATTCACAAATCTAATGAAGAATTGATTGCAAAGAAAAGACAATTAAATTATAGATATAGAAAGAATTTGAAAGAAAGAAATTTTTTTTGGAAGAAAATCAATTCCAATCAAAGTTCTGTCAACATATCACAATATTCTAATCAAAATAAAGATTCATCTCGATTTCCGAAACAAAGTCATGTTTTTCTTCCAATCAAAGTTGTTCACAAAAATCATGGATTTCGAAACCAATTGCCAAATCAAAATATTTTAAGGGAAAAAAATAAAATTGCTTTGAAACTAGAAATTACTCTCAAAGAGTACGAAGCAAATTTGAAAAAGGAAGAAAAAGAAATTTTAAAAAGAAGGGCTCTGAAATTCAAAGAATACATTCAACGAAAAGTAAATGTTGTTGAAGTTAATCTTTGTGATAACCAAGTTGAAGTTTTTAAAATGGAAAAAGGGATGAACTGTGCTTTGAAAAGAAAATCATTTTGGGTTGATGAAACAAAAATTTTCCCTGCTCAAAAGAAATCCTCACAAGAACCCAAGATGGTTGAGGTTCCTAAAACTCTCTAAATTTTGCAAGTTATGCATGATGAACAATATAATTCAGAATGGTACATCGATAGCGACTGCTGTCATCACATGACATGAAAGAGATAGGAGTTGCGAGATTTTCACACTTTAAAGGATGGCGGAAGAGTGAAGTTTGGAAACAATGCCCAAGGAGAGATACAAGGATACAACATGATCAAAAATGGCGAATTCACAATTTGGAAGGTAACTTACATTGAGGGCTTATAACATAATCTAATCAGTGTTACTCAATTGGTGATAGGTACAGGTCTGGAAGTGTCTTTTGATGAAGAATGTTTAGAAATTATTGAAAAGAAATCTAAAGTTGCACTTCTGAAGTCTAGAAGGAAAGGAGAGATGTATCCTCTGAATCTGAATCCAATCCAAGGAAAACCTTATATCTACTTGCTTACGAAAGCTTTCTCATCTGAATTTCAAGGATATCAGCAAGCTTGTGATTGGTGATCTCATACATGGACTACCTCTTCTGAAATTTGAAAAGGAACAGTTATGTGCTGCTTGCGAGCTCGGAAAACAAAGTAGAAAGAGCCATTCTTCTATCATCAATACCAAAATATTGAGCCATTGGAACTTTTACACATTGATCTATGTGGTCCCTCTGCCATCAAAAGCATTGATGGTAACAAATATATTTAGGTTATTTTTGATGATTTTTCTAGATTCAGTTGGGTTTTCTTTCTTAGACAAAAATTAGACACAACACAAAAGTTTAGACTTTATCAAGCAGGTTGAGCTACAATTACGAAAGCCAATTCGAAAAATTCCTAGTGATAACGGTTCGAAATTCAAAACTCACGTGTTTGAAGAATTCTTAACCAACAAAGGGATCTTTCACAATTCCTCTTTGCCTTACACTTTGTAGCAGAACAGTTTAGTTGAAAGACAAAATCTCTCTCTTTGTGAAGCCGCAAGGAAAATGCTATCATTTGTGAATCTTCCTTTGTATTTCTGGACTGATGCTATTGCTACCGCTTGTTTTACTTAGTACCGCTCCTACATCAATAAACGATTTCTGATTATTCCATATGAAATTCTGAACAATTGGAAACGTAACATTAAATTCTTTCATGTGTTTGGTTCTAGGTGCTTCTTATTAAATTACAAAGAAAATCGGAACAAATTTAACCTGAAAGTTGACGAAGGAATTTTTTGGGGTATTCATTGACATCAAATGCATATCGAGTTTTGAACAAGAATTAAAAAAAAATCGAGGAAACCTACTATGTTATTTTTGATGACAATCACATGAAGAAATATCAAAAAGAAGATTATCAATATGAGGAAATGTTTCAATCAACAAATTCTAAGACTACTCCTCGCATGCATTTATATGAGGATTTTCTAAATTTGCTTGATGAACCTAATAAGGCAATTTCCTGATAACCAAAAGTAAAAGACAATCAAGAGGATGAATTGATCATGATTGTTGACAAAGCTGCTAAAAATGTAGAGATTCTTCCTAAGAAACCAATTCCAAATGAACCTCAGCCAAAATCTTTTGATGCTCCAATCTAGGGGGAGAGTTCCACTCCAACCTTCAATACTGATATTCCTTTCCAGGGGAGAATAATGAAGATCATGACTCGGATGCACAATCAGAATTTGAAGAAGTGTTTGCTTAAATGGACCCAACTTATGATCATAACTATCCAACAATGGAAAAATGGACCAGATATCATCCACAATCTCAAGTGATTAGAAATTCTTCATCAGGCGTTCTTACTCGAGCTCAACAAAATACAAACCAAACTGCATTTTTTTTGAAATTAGAATTTTGCATGTGTAACTCATTTATTTCTAAAATTGAGCCTAAAACAGTCAAGGTTGCTCTTGATCATGCAGATTGGGTTCCAACTATATAGGAAGAACCGAATGAGTTTGATCGTAACAAAGTTTGGTGATTGGTTCCTACTCTGGAAAATACATTTGTAGTTGGTATGAAATGGGTATTTCGAAATAAGATGGACAAATAAGGGAACATTATTCGCAACAAGGAACTTTTGGTGGTTAAAGGCTATTGTCAAGAAGAAGGAATAGATTATGAAGAGACGTTCGCACTGGTGGCTAGACATGGAATCAGTTTGCATTTCTCTTGCCTATGTTGCTCACAAAAATTTTGATGTCTATAAAATGGACGTGAAGTGTGCATTTCTAAATAGAGACCTTGAAGAAACAGTCTGTGCTGAACAACATCCAAGTTTTGTTAACAAAAATTTTCTGAATCATTATTACATTCTAGATAAAGTAGTATATGGTCTTAAACAAGCTCCGAGGGTATGATATGAAACTCAGACTCGTTTTTTTAACCAATAAAAATTCAAATAAGGTTCTGTTGATCCTGCCTTCTTTCAAAAGAAAGAGGGCAACCATTTAATGATTGTTCAGATTTATGTTGATGACATTATTTTTGGATCAACTAATCGTAGCTTAACTTCTGAATTCTATAAATTAATAGATACTAAATTTGAAATGAGTTCTTTGGGTAAAATTAACTTTTTCTTTGGCTTGAATATTAGACAGAGTTTAGATGACAGGTTCATCAATTAAGAGGCCTTCACAAAGACGTTACTTGCTAAATTCGAATGGTGGGTGATTCAAAGTTCAAAGTCCCTATGAAATGAAACTCACACCTTCTATTGATCAACCATCAACATATATAACTTTATATCATCAGATGATCGGATCCTTGTTATATTTAACATGTAGTCATCCTGACATTATGTTTTCTATTTGTTACTATGCCTGGTTTCAAGAAAATCCTAGAGAACCACACATGTTGGCAGTTAAGAACTTACTTCACTATTTGAAGCGAACCACTTCTCTTGGTCTATGATATCCATCCAATTATAGTTTGTTTGTGTAACCTTACTCCGATTCTGACTTAGGGGTTGTGGTCTTGATCGGGAAAGTACATCAAGAGGTTGTCAGTTTCTAGATGGCAAGCTTGTTAGTTGGAAATCTAAGAAGTAGACATGTGTCTCCTTGTCTGTAGCTGAAGCAGAATAAATAGAAACAACATCATGCACTTCCTAAGTGGTGCGGATTTAAAATTAGTAAAGAGTGTATGGAATCGACATGAAGCGAATTCCATTTTATTGTGATTTTGAAAGTGCAATAAGAATTTGCCACAATCCAGTGCAACATTCCAAACCAAAGCATATAGCACTGTGATACCACTTCATAAAGGATCATGTTGAGGATGGATAGGTAGAAGTTCATTTTGTTAAATCCTCAGATCATTTAGCTGCTATCTTCACAAAGCGCTTCTTGAAGCATCATTTAATCATATTTTATAAGGGTTAGGAATGATTAAAGCCGACTTTGTTCCCAAATCCACTTTGTAATAATCACGATTCGGAAGTTACTGTTCACATTCTGTATGGTATCGATCTTCGGAATGGTTCAGAATCTACTATTCATATTCTGACTTGTTCCGAGCTTCGAAATGGTTCGGAATTCGTTGTTTACTTCCAACGCGCTCCGATCATCATAATGACTCTGATGTTACTGTTAATTATGGATTTAGAATCTTTCGCTTCATATGTCTTTTCTTGTTTTCTTTAGTTTTCTATACTTCTTTATTTTTGTTCTGAAGTTACTGTTTAATTTTGTTTTTATCCGAAAATTAAAATTCCAATTTTTTTGTCTTTTCTTTTCAAAAATTCAAAAATATCAAAATATTTTCTTATTTTTAGTATTTTCAAAAATCAAAAACATACAGAAACTCCTTCATTTCTAATTCAATTCTAAATTTAAGTCAGCAACAAGGAATTGACAGTCGATATAATCACTTCTTTCTACCATGTCTTATTTCAACCCCTACGTAGACCCTTGACTATCTAAACAAAACCAATTTTGGTATAGGGCTACAAAACTATAGTTAATGATCGTAAATTTATTGTCAACATGGTTTTCATGAAACTCCCAACCACTTAATTACCAATCTTAATTTTGTATAATAACCCTTAAGACTCTCAGGTTTTACCACTAAAGTCTAGGTTATAAAACATTTGTGTTTATGATCTTGAAATCCTTATTACCATGATTTTGAATGAAACCCAAAAATCTGAGAATACCATTTCTAAATTGACAGTGAACAATACATTGTTCTAGATTTTTACCAAAATAAATTGATGGTGAACAAATCATTGTTTTACTTGCTTTTACCAATTGAGTTAATAGACAAAACTTTATGGTTTGTACCTTTGTGTATTTGAAATCTCATATTTTATTTTTTGAGTGATCTTAATGAAATACTCTCGACCCAAAACATTTCTTCCCAATAGATCCATTTATTATTATTATTATTATTATTATTATTATTATTATTATTATTATTATCATCATCATCATCATTTTTGTGATTTCGTAATAAAAAATTTCTAAAATTACCAGCTACTTTTAAAGAATATCCTAAACTTACTAGTTTTTATTGCTACACTGGTCAAACAAGTTCTTCTTTAAGATCTTTGGACTCATGTTGAGTTTTGGAATATGGTAGAAGCTGCAACCACCCGTTTTTTTGCCTTATAAAAGAATCCTTTCAAAGTTTCTCAACAAACTGATGATCGTAATTCAACAAGAAACCAAACAAGCACTTCAAAGTCTCTTTTGACTCAGAAGGAAGAGATTGTTGCCCGGGATCAATCTAAATTTCATATCAACATTGCTTGATATCTCTAAATCGCACATTTTATTTTCTTTATTTCTTTTTCTTTAGCATACTCGTGCACTAAAATCCTCATGATTTTACCAAGTTTGGTTTCCATTCCGAATGGGTGTTTACAGACCTGGAAGTTAGAATGACAATTCCGAAAAGACTAGTTCAGAACATGGTGAGTCCGAAATGTATAATGACTTTTGGATAACTTCAAATCTTGGCATGATTTTTGAATCCCTAATACGTGTGGTTGTTATAATGGATTTTGACAGTCATTGATTAGCTGCCAAGATTTTATTGGCTAATTTTTCAGTGTGCTCAAATTTGAAACGTTGGTTTCTTTCTCCACTCATCATATACCATGTATATAAGGCAATCAAAACTGTTCATTTGAATTCACCACAAACACAATTCTTAAAGTAACAATTGTACTATCTCTCTCTCTGCTGTTCATCATCTTCTTCTAAGCTTCAATGGTAGGATCATTTGAAAAAGTTTCTTTTTCTGATCAATCCACTTCCGTCATCATGCTCACAGTCAAGACCAACTACAACTTGATTCTTAATCTCGATGCTTCACGTTACGATGCCCAAATCATGCCTAAAATCGAGTGTCTCAAGTAATCGCAATTGGTGAAGGCGTTAACCATGGCTGAAGTTGCTCCTCTTGTTCACTTATCTAAAGCATTCTCCACTGCTATCTACGACAAGGCTGATGATCTTATCCACTTCGAGATTGCTACTCACAAGACCTCAATCTCAAAGCCCCAGTTTAGCAAACTTCTAGGGCTTGCTGTACCTAAAGTTCATGTTGATCTAGAATCAATCCCAACCATCTCCTTGATTGAGATGTTCTATCAAATAGGCTATGTTGGTGACATCTCGCTATTTTCCAAGTTCAAGAAACCCTTCCTTCTTCCAATGTGGAATGGGTTGTTAACTTTATTGTTCAAGAGTTTCTCAGAAAGAGTTGCTGGATCCGTTAGTGTAAGCAAGTTATTCTACACTCTCATCTATGGACTATACCATGATGTCAAGCTTGACTATGGTTCTATTCTATGGGATCAACTCATTCAAAGCACATCTCATCTACTCGACACACAGAGATTTCATGTGCTAAATTCTAGTCAATTGTGCCCTAGGCCATTTCAAAGTCCTTTTGATGAAAGATTCCTTAATGATTGAAATTCCAACACTCCAAATGTCCACATTCATGATGTAGGATCCCCGCAACTTCAAGTTCATTGGCTCAATTCCGGAGGAAATGGTGGAGAAAGTTCCTATTGACAATGCTATAGTAAGGGAGTATCGGAAGTTACCATTTTATAGTGTTTGTCCAATGCTAGCTGATCTGTGAAAGTTGATTGAAGAAAGCTAAAAACCAAAAAATGGAGGTAAACGAATAGCTAAGGCGGCTCCTTCCGAAAGTGTCAAAATTTCGAAAAAATATAAGAAACCAACCAAGAAACCGAGATCTCCATCTCTGGTACTTCAGGAAGAGTCATAATCAAGAACTATCATTGAAGTTTAAGAGGATGATACAATCCGACATTTGGAAGAGGATACTACAGCAACCTCGGTACCAACACCTACTAAAAAAATTCCAAAGGTATTTTCTCCACCGCCTTCTTCCGTTCCAACTTCAGATATCTTTGGAAATATTTTGAAAGAACCTTTTCTGAACCTATCTTTTACTCTATCATCTCCACCTATTATTCAACCAACTTTACCCATGTCATCCTCACCCACTATATCCACAATTCCAATTTCATCCATTGCTCTGTTACCACCAAATAGTTTTGTTGGAATTTCTCTTCCTCAGATCTTGATCCCTTTATCCTAGACCATTTTTACGGATTCAACAACTCTTACTACATTTTCAGTCTTCACTCCACTAGATGTCACTATCATCAAATCCATCTCAGAGGAGATACACACTTTCAACATCTTTGCCAAGGTATCTAATACGGGGGTAAATGCCAGTATTGGTGTGACTACCGAACCTGGAACTTTTACTGCTTCTTTTTTCAGTGAGGATGAAGAGATTATGTTTAGTGATGAATAAGAAACCATTGAGTACTTCGTTTTTCAACCCTCAATCTCAATTTCAATAGTGATGAAGGCAAAGCTCCTATGACGAAGGGAGAGTTCAAGTGGCTACAAGAAAATCTTGACTCAATTTTAGATTCTTCTCAAGCCTTCTCATCTTCCAAGTGGGAAAACCTTCTGTACACACATCTAGAAACTGTGGAGATGCTTACTTCTACAAACCCAAAGGTTATTGAAGTATATGCGAAGGCTGCTCAAGCCTCAGACTAGAAGATCACTGAAGTTGTAGAAAAGGTTTTACTCTTACAATCCAAAGTCAAAGAATTTATTGCTAATTTTAGGGCCACTTCGGATAAGAGTATAATAGATATGAACTAGGTTATTGAAACTTTTGGTTCTTTTTTGAAGGATGAGAGAGAAGCACTTTAAAAGATTCTCACTAACATTAAGCTAGACAATATTGATATGAACTCCACCATCACCAACCAACTTGATACGTTAAAGGCAGACTTGGCAGCAGAAAAGAAAATCATGGATGCCTTAGCAGAGCAAACTCAGAAGGCAAAGGTTCTAAATGAAAAGTCGAAACATGCCAAATCCGAAATTGTTAAGCTTCAAGAGGTGAAGTTTTCTATGAAATCTTGCAATTCGAATATACATCAATGATTATTGAGAATTGTTCAGACTAGATCTCATCCATTCAATGATAAAGTCTGCTTTTCTCTTTTAGAAATACTTAAGCGTGTGTTCACTTTATTAAATCAAGTTCAAGGTGTTTCGGGAAGCACTACTACTTCGAAACAAGGGGGGGGGGGATGAGGTGGTTAAAGTAAAAGAGGATATTGATCAGAAGGATAGTGTAGCCTCAAGATCAAAGAAGGATAAAGGAAAATGAATTAACCAAGACGAAGAAGAAGAAGGAGAGTTGTCTGAATTTGAGAAGCTTGTTAGAAAGAAATGCAACAAAGAGCTTGTTGATCTTAAAGTTGTCCGTCAGAAGAGGATGAAGTCAAAAATTTAGCTTTCATTCTCGAAAGTCAAAAGTCCTTGTTTTCGGTTTTGGCCATTCAAAGAATTCAGAAGGAAGCCATCGATCTTCTGGAACTATACTGGCTAGAACTGAAGACATCATTCAATACTTTAAATAATATCAAATGACATTTGGACTTTCCTCTCACCCCACGAGAATTCTTATTCTGAAGCTTCCAAAAGATTAAGAAGACTCAACTATCTAGCAACACGGTCAATAGAAAAATCTTCAACTTTTATCTCACGTATGGAAAGCCTCAATACGAGTCATGGAGTCTAAAAAGGATCGTTAGTTTGAAGGTTGGATTACGCTTTTATATTGAAGATTTTCCGAGCATTAACTTCAAAGGATTTTAGGGTTCTAATCATGTGCTTCATGAATTTATTTTGGCTGATTTTCCTTTCATGAATCTACATGATTGGATTTCGATATTCAACATAGTTGCAAAGGATTTGAAAAAGTATTAACAAGTTTTTAACCTTCTGAAAAAGATGATTAAATGCTACATCTTGGAGTTTACGAAGATGGATATTGAGGTCGCCTCCGTTCTGAACAGAAAGCCTAGAATGAAGCCATTTGAAAAATCATAGGATATCCAAGATTAGCCAGAGGGTTTGATAGAAAAAGAATACTGTAGCATCATGTAAAAAAGAAAGGAGGGTAGTGTTATGAAGAATCACATGTTCTTTTTAAGTGACAAACACCTGTTTTCCACAAGTGCAATAAATCAGATTTTGGAAAGGGCTAAGGCGAACAAGGAAAATACTGATTCGAATTTGAAATGTGTGTCAGATATGATTTAGTGGTATCAAGCAGTCAAGGCATCCCTTTTTAAAATTATGCCTAAGTTTTTGAAGCGCAAAAGCAACAATGAAGACTCTCTTCCAATTTGACACAAATGGGGAGATTGTTAGGTCTAATAAAGTGTTGTGGGAAATGTATGCTATTAAGGTTTGTTTATTCCAAAATGGGCATGTCCATATTCGATCTTAGTATCTAAAATAGTCTCTATAAATAGCGTGCATGTAACTTTAGGGTTACACCTTTTGAAGCACTCACAAAAAAGTTTCGTCTTTAAGAACTCTTCTAGATTAGTGTTTAATGCAATCATTAGGCACACTTTTGATCATTATTGTCTCTTATCATTTATTCTTCTCATTAATATAGAATCTATCGATCTTTATTGTTCTCACATACATGGAACTTTTTGGATCAGTCCCGACTAAGTCTGTAACACTCCAAATAAGGTATTACCCTTTGAACCCTTAAAATTATAAGTATTGCATAATGGTACCTTAAGTATGTTGGGTGTACTTTAGGAGTATGCTTAGCGTACCATGCATGGATGATCGTGGAGGGCCAGCACATACGTTGGGCGTACCAAAGGGTACGCGGGGCGTACGTGATGAATGTTCAAACCCTAATTTCTCGACTTAAGACCTATATAAGCATCCTTATCTCATATGAGCTTCACCCTAACCAACCTCTTTCACCCTCAAATGTCCCTGAAACCCTAAAATCATTAGAGCGTGTGTTCATGAGCTTGTGAGTGATTTAATACCATGGTCTTGGTGTGTTAGCTAAAAGAAAGAGGAAGAAAAAAGATTGAACTAGAAAGGGCTTCTGGATCTTGCATTTAGAGCAACTTAGGAATCTTGAGGAGGTAAAAAGCTTCTTCCTTATCCATCATTGTCATTTATAGAGCTACGGTGTTCTATATCGTCCCTTTTTGTGTTCTTTGATAGCCTCTTGGGAGTATGAGAAACTCTAGAGATTAGGAAGGAAGAATCTGAGCTCGTTTGGTCCATTCATAGCATAAAAGTGGAGTCTTGATGTGTGTTATGACCTTATGCATGTATTAAGACTCTTAGAAAGGTCTTAATGGGTTGTTGCCAACTTTATGCCTTAAGACGTCTTAGTGGACTCAGATCTAAACTTAGACGTTGAAGTACAAAGTATTAATGTAACATACACGTTCAATTATCGTGTTTTGTTAGTTTAAATAAATAATATTATTAAATATTATATGAATTTGAGTGTGAAGTTCTATTGGGTAGTTTTTACTTGAAATAAAGTAAAACTATGTTTAGAGTTACTTGGAAAATATTGAAAGTCTTATGAGATTCCAATCAAAAGTCATATATTGAAATTTAACGAAAATATAAAATTTGAAATCAGTAAAATTTTATTATTGAAAATTGTGAAGAATCTCGTTAGAAACATTTAGGCGAAAACCTCGTCGAAATCCAAGTTATAACAAAGAAGTTATGACCAATCGAAGTTTCACGACAAAACCGAGACGACGCCGTATAGCGTAAAAAGTGAGTTTTCAATAAACTACTTTTTAGCCTTACTAATCTAAATGAAAGTCGTAGTTTCGTTAAACTAAGAACTTTTATAAAAAGAACGTCCAAATCTGACTTCGTATGAGGAAGTTATGATGTTTCTAAAGATTCGGTATAACAGGAGACAACTAAAAACTCGAAATAAAGATCGAACGATATTTAGCCGACACAACCTAAATGACAATCGAAGGTCTCGTCAGTAGTAGTACAATGGTAAAAAGACAGACAAAAACGGACGTCGGATGAAGAAGTTATAAAATTTTAATGAACTTTTCTTGTCCCAGCCCGTTAAAATAATAAGATAATATAATATTAAAAATAAATCAAAATTAGCTGACGGAGTCTAAATGAAAGTTGTAGAGCATAATCCCACCTACGCGTGGATATAAAGAACGTCAAAAAAGGAGTTCGTATGCGAAAGATATGAATTTTTGAAGTTTAAAGCACAAAATCGAGAATTTGACTGCATTCACGACGTGAACACAATGTTCACGATGTGTTTCGAGGCTTGAAGACACACGGCAAGCCTAGGAGATGACCAGGATCAAAGTCATGATGTAACATACATGATTTTACGATGCGAGAGCCGAGTTTTTCGCCTATAAATAGAAATCGAGCCCTCTGGGTTTATGTTACAAATTCTAACTCTCATTCACTCTCTAGCCTCTCTCAAGCCCCTCTAACACCCCCTGGAAGTCCCGATATGATTCCCAAAACCTGAAGCAAGTCCCGACGCTCCGAAGTTCCCAAGAAAATCATATTTTCTAATCGAAACTCTGCCCACGTAAAGTCCAGATTTTAACTAAAATCCTCGGTTTTGTCAAAGAAAGTTATATATATAAACGAAGTGCTACCCGAATCGTCATATCATTATTCAGTTAATTCACAGTGAGTTCAATATATAGGAACAATTGTATGTTATGTGTTATATGTGCTATGTGCTTTTCCATTGTTATTATTTCTACTATTTATGATAGCAAAGTTATACCTTAGACATGTGATAAGTGAAAGGAATTAGATTCACGGTGGTACTGGTATGTAGCCTTTGGCCATGTAGAGCATGTATTGTAAGAGAATGGCTTCTATTCTATGGCCTTGGTAGAAGGTTAGACAGTGATGAAAGCTTGAAATCTACCAAAATGTTTAATCAGAAAGTGTATATCTTCTGTGCCATTTGGGCCAAAGCTTTATTGATGTATATCAAGTATTGAAATCGTTATGTCTCATTGATGGTAAATCTTTGAATTTAATCATGAGTCGATATTGAAAGCCTGACATATTATACACATATGCTATTGTTGTTCTTGTTCCTCTTTGCTTATGGCATATTGGTATATATATATATATATATATATATATATATATATATATATATATATATATATATATATATATATATATATGTCATAGGATTATATTGTATCTATTTATTGAATTCACTAAGAGTTATCGCTTATTCCTCTCAATGTTTTACAAATGCAGGTGATAATCATCCAATATAGTCTTATACTGTGTTTGGAAGATTTAGAATAGTTAACACTATTTCTTTGTATTTAATGTTCATTTATGTATATGAATAATAGATTCCTTGGTAGTTATGTAAAATATTAAATTTAGTCGGTTTGTATCCAGTCTTTTGTATTAAGACAAACAATGTAAAATATAATATATTTATGAATATGCAAGTAGCATGTTTTGGAGTAACAATGTGTTAAGTATGAAATGGGTTATTTCGATCATGGTATCAAAGCAATAGTTTAAGTGAACTAAATACCATAGATTGGTATTTAGATTTAAACCGTTGGAAGGACAATATATGAACGAATTCATAGTAAGAATATGGATACAAACCATAGGAAATACTTAAGTGGGTTATTGGGTACTGATAAACCCTAGTTTCTAAGATATTAATTTTCTTCAAAATTTTCTAAGAATTAGTTTAAGTGAACTAGGAATTTTGAGAATTTCTAGATTTAAACATGGATTGTCAAGTGATGATGATACGATATGTACCTGGTATACTTTAGGTTGAATAGCTAATGGACATAAGAACTAGGATATTAAGAGGAGATATGCCTTATATTCTATTAAGTGCTAAATGATAAATGAATATAGCATGCCTTAGGTTGTTTACCTATACTGTTGTTACTTGAGAAAGTATAAGGTCTGTTGCCGACCTTGGTTAAGAAGAGAAAATTTTATGTTCGGAATTCTAAAAATTTCCGTATTAGAATTTATATGAAACTTTCGAAGTCATAAAGAGACTTATGATAGTTGACATCGATAATTTTATAGATAAACGATCGAGGGATATCGTAAAATCATATTTATCAAGTGATATCGTAAATAGTGTATTAATATCAATAGAGTGGTATTGTACCTTTAAAGTATAAATTTGATGAAATAATAACACCTTTCGAAGAATGATGTGCTTTTGAAACACATTTGGACGATATAAATGTGGTGGTGCAATCCATGAAGTTGTTCCACCGCTGTCAAGATTGAAGCAATGATTGTTTATTGAGTCAGAAGAACCGAAGATGGTGATCAATACTTCAGAAGTATTGCAATTGACGTTGTACAAGATTTAGAAGAATTAAATGAAGATCAAAGGAAAGGCTGATGAAGTTTTCAAACTCAATAGGACAAGAAGTTTTCTAAACATTGTGATGTAGTATGTAGTTCAAGTAGTAACCCTATACAGGATGTTCATACCTAGTATTTAATAATAATGAGCGACATATGACTTCTATCACATCCTTATGGAAGTTCCATTGCGTGTTAAGCCGACTTTAATGTACATGATTAGGATGGTGAATTAAGTCATTTAGTGGTAAAAGGCTAAGTAACTTACTTGTCTAAGTAAGGTAGAATGCTTAGTTGAAGAAGCACTAGAGTCATAGTATTGTATAAGAAGAGATGTTGTAGATAGGAATGACAGAGAACCAAGTTGAAGCTGGTAGAGCTTACTGAGATGCAACTATAAAGCGGACTTCCTAGGATAGACTCCTATGAAGTAGACTTAAAAGATACACCTATGAGAAGATGACTTACTCATATACAGGAATGACGATGCCATGAAGGATATTGAAATGAACAAATATGCATGGTGACTTGCATCGGTTAGAAGATGATGCAAGAAGTTGGAAACCACTTATCTCCACACTGCTAGAGTAATTTTTTGGTGTAATATGTCTTGCAGAGTAGACACTACCCGAGAAAAGAATTTATTTGAAGAATTGGAAGTAAAATTTATATCGACCTATGAAAAAGTATTAGAATATGCTAGATCGAGCATATACGTGAGAATAATTCTAGAAGATGAATCTAGGAAATCTAAATAAGTTTGATAGAAACGCGAAATCCCTAGTTGAGTCCAGGAGAAATTGTTGTATGTAAATGATTGAGCACATTCATGTGTGATAAGTTGCTTTGTATTTTGTTTGGTAACTTGGAAAAACGGCGAGACAATACTTGGGATGAGTATGAGTAGGTGTGAATGGTAGTAGAGGCCTATACTACCGAAAGCACATGACTCGCACTTGGATCAGGAAAGTCACAAGGTTACCAAGAAGCTAGTAATTGATTCCGTTTTATTCATGTATGCCGTTAACATCGTTTCGGTAATGACTAAGAAGATGATTTCTTTTTCCGACCCTAGTGGTCATATAAAATCGAGTTCGATTAATATAAATCTACAAAGTGAGTTGACTGGTTTAGAGAACCATATCTCGTGTAGTGACAAAATTTCAGTCAAAAGATAGAAGAAGGATATGGTCAAGGTAGTCAATAGAAATATAACGATCTTCATTGAAGGATTGAACAACCATTAGCTAGAGATGTTACCTATTATGAAGACAATGAAGAATTTAGTTATCCATGGAAGGATTAAGTATGAAATCCATGAATTTGTAATTAATCGAAATATTCTATCATTTGACAAAACTGTTGAGTATACTCGAAAGTGTGATCTTGAATTAGAAATATGTGGTGCCACTCTTTCTGTTCCGAATCATCTACGTGTTGATTAAATTGTTTCTGTTTACTCTATTCCATCATCTCGATCTGTTCGATCTGATTCTAATACAAGAGTATGATTCATCATGTGTCTTTTGTGTTATAAAATCAAAGATAATTAGAATACGACCATTCAAGTTATTGTTGTAGTAAAAGAGTAAAGACCTTATTTTGGGTTAGTCTATAAACCAATAAGGAGCAAGAGTCTGCAATGAGAATTGAGTTTTTAACTCGGAGATTAGGACCAAAGGCCTAATAGAGAATGAAGAGAGAGTTCAAGTTTGAGTATCGCTATTAACTAAGAAGTTTGAAGATTTTGACAATCGTTTGGCAAACCAAAAGTTAAAGATCGTAAATTTTAGAGGAGGCACGTGAAAACCCGAATATTGTGACTAGTACATTTATTGTCAATTCTAGACCTACTCAAATCTTATTTGATTCTGGTGTCTCAGATTCCTTTGTGTCTCATGAATTCACGTATTCTTTTCAAATTGCTTGTTACGCGTTTGTCCAATCATTTCATGTAGATACTGTAGGAAGGGTATCATTACTTGCTGATAAAGTCTATAAAGATAGTATCATAGAAATTAAAGGTTATAATTTTCTTTCTAAACCTAATTCTTCTCTCCTTGACCAACTTTGATATTATTCTTGACATGGATTGGTTGTCAAAGAACCATCCAGAACTCTTGTGCTACAAATAGATGCCATGCATCCCTATCAAAGGGGAGGATTCTATTTATGTCTACGGTAAAAATACTAATTTCTTTCTTAAAAACTCGTAAATTTATATCAAAGGGATATTCTACTTATCCGGCTTATACAATTGATAGCTCAAGAGAAGGGAAGAAAACTATAATTAATGTTTCCATTATTAATAAATATGGTGATGTTTTTCCCGACGAATTGCCTGGACTACTCTGGATAGGTCCAATGGAGAAATACACACAAGAATACTTGAACAAAATTGTGGCGAGACATGGTATGCCACTAAAGATTATTTCCGATAGTGATACTTGCTTCACTTTTGGGCGAGTATGCAACGAGAATTGGAATCTCGAGTTGTTCTCAGCACAACTTATCAACGCCAGACAGATGGTCAGACGGAGAGAACAATCCAAATAGCAGAAGATATGCTACGTGCATGTGTCTTGGAGTTCGGTGGTAATTGGTATAAATTTGTATAATTATAGTTACCACACTTTAATCAAAATGCTGCCATATGAAGCACCATATGGGCACAGATGCCGCACTCCATTATGTTGGCGTGATATAGGCCAGAAAATTCTTGGAGGCCCTGAATTGATTCAAGATACCGATGATAAGATTCAATGGGTATGAGAAAGAATGAAAGCGGCCCAGGATCAACAAAAGTCCTATGCAAAAAGGAGGAGACGACCGATAAAATTCCAAGTGGATGATACTGAAGGTATCCCCCGTGGAGAGGCATTATGCAATTTGGGAAGAAAACTAGATTGAGTCCTAGATTTTTTGGACTTTTCAAATCATCTAGAGAATTGGTCAACAAGCATATCACTTGGAATTGCCTGAAGATTTATACATGATATATTTCATGTAAGATGTCTACATAAATGATTGAGCGTATATGATGAAATGGTTCCATTATCCAAGGTGAAACTGGATAATAAGTTAAGATATGTAGAAGACATCATAAATGAAAGAAAGACTAATCCACGTAATAAAGAAGTGAAGTTGGTGCTTGTCAAGTGGAAACACCATCGAGGCCCAAATTAAACTTGGGAAAATAAGAATAAGATAAGATATATATATATATATATATATATATATATATATATATATATATATATATTCCCATTTGTTTTAATCGCTGTAATTTCGAGGACGAAATCCTCAAAGGAGGAGGTATTTGTAACATCATGTTCAGTTATCATGTTTTGTCAGTTATCATGTGTAGAGTTCTAACATATAGTTTTTACTAGAAATAAAGTAAAACTATATTTAGAATCACTCGAAAAATATTGGAAGTCTTATGAGCTTCCAATCAAAAGTCAAATATTAAAATTTAACGAAAATATAAAATTTGAAATAAGTAAAATTTTATTATTGAGAATTGTAAAGAATCTCGTTAGAAACATTTAGGCGAAAACCTCATCGAAATCCAAGTTATAATAAAGAAGTTTGAGGGATTCGATCGTACCCTTAGGTGTGTTAGAACTCAAACTAAGGAGATTGTAAAATTGTTTTCAAAAATAAAAGTTAAAAAATTTTAAGCTAATTTGTCATAAGAAAAATGGAGAGTGCAATGCGCGTAATCGGCCGAGCTCAAGTAAGTATTTTTCCCCAGTATGTCAGACTTGCTATGTTAATATTTGAAATGTGATAATCGTATGAATCGTGCTATGTGTATGTTTTCAAAATTGTATATGGTTTGGGTCTTATAGCCTCAAAATAATTGATTTGGCTTTATTTCCTGTTCCTTGTCTGTTTGTGGTCTTAGGATAGATTCTATTATTCGAAAGACTATCTGATCCTGTTCTGTGTATAATTTTTATGCAGAGAGGAACCTGTTATGTTTGATTTGACTTCTGGTTTGATGGGATTGAGAAAATCTTAGGATAGCCTAGGATTTGAGTTATACAGTAGTCTATGAAATATGTTTTGTTTTGGGACGAATTAGAGTTATCAGGTAGAGTCTTGGGGAAGGTACAAATAAGTGTGGAAGGTAGTATTGGTCCCGTACTACTGAAAGCACATGGTCTGTACCCCATATAATGTTAGACATGGAAGATCTAGGGAGAACCGGTGTGGAAGGATTCCCTTTTCGAACATCCTGATCATTATGTGTTATGATATTTCAGTGCAGTATGGTGATGACACTTCATGGAGTAGGGGGATCAGAATCAGGATCAAGGTCTGCGTCGGGCTATGCTACTGATCCCATTGATGATAGATTACGCAAGCTTATCACGGCTGAGGTTACGAGGGGTACTCTTTATGCCACACCAGTGATATTCGGTTTTGTTAAGGAAGGGATGATGGATATCATGGAGGGACGAGTAATGACCTTCCGAGCCAAGATTGTTGCGGGCAGTTCGGGACCCAAACTCCCTCATTCTGCGAGTTCAAGGTGTGCTGAACGCCTATGTTATTTGGGTTCTAGACCCCTTGGTTAGCTGATGCTGTGTGGCCAACATGGCGAGCGGCCAACTCACAAGCTTTTGCCCCGAGGTGACAAAGGGGGGTTTGCATCGTGTATGTTGAGGGATTGAGCCAGGGATTGGTGGGAAGGGCTGACCCATCATGTGGGGTTAGCCATAGTTACTGAGATGTCTTGGGAGGAGTTTGTTAGGCATTTTGATTTGGATTTTGCACCATCCATCTATTGGATAAAGTTTCTAAGTCCATAACTATATTTGGTATGTACTTCACCCGAGAGTAGCATGGTCCATTTGGTTGCACTTCCCCAAAACAATTTGTAAGGATGGACTATTGAGAAGAGGTTATTTATGATTTATTAATATATTATAAGTTCTAATATATTAATATGAAATCGTATTATTTAATTAGTATTGATCAAGAATTAATTTGGAATTAATTTTTTGATCAAAAGAGACTAATTAAATATATAGGGATTGATTGTGTAAATCATTCATTTTATAATGTGGGCTAATGATCCATGATTCCTTATGTTGGGATAAATCCATGTGGTGACCCATGGATACTCCATGGAGGTTAAAACCCGTGGAGCATGAGGAATTTGGAAACTCATGCACGTTAGGGTTTGCATGGTGTAACCCTAATATAGCCACACTATATGAGAAGCCCTTTGGTTCATTAAATCGAAACCTACAGTCCTTGTAAGAGTGCTAGCCAATTTTGAGTGCGTATTATCTCCTCTCAAGTTCTTCCAATTATTGGTGGTGATTTGTGGTTCCATTTGAGGCATTCACATTATTGGTGCTAGGATGTTAAAGCTTGAAGGTTTCAACTACACCAAAAGGTATGTAATCTAACTAGATTTTGTAGTATAGATACTGCATCGTATGCTAGTTAAGATGATGCTTTGGAATTTTGAAAATTTGCATGTTTATTAGAGAAAACATAGATCCAAAGCATTTAGGGTTACATGTACACCATAGGAGTGTTAGAATGCTCAAAAGCCATCAGTGGTATCAGAGCCTAGGATTGTTTTCCAGTATACTTGATGCTCCTAGCTTGGAAATGCTTTAAAATTCGATTTTTTGCTGTCTGGATAGTGGACTCACCGAGTCCCCTCACAAATCAAGCCAACTCACCGAGTTTGTTCATACACTTGACGAGTTGGTGCTCCTGAGTGCAGATTTTCGAGTTTTACGATTGGAATTTGACTAGGATCATTACCCTAAACTATTTTGAACTTATAAACCTATTTTTGATGTGGTAATGATCATGCTAATCCAATTTAAAAGATAATTGTCAAAGTTTGATGTTTTGTATTGGTTTATACGGGTAGGCTAATTATATGAAATTTGTTTGATTTGAATTGTCTTGTTCATATGAGTTTAAGTGTATCTTCTATGTATTATTTGATTATTTGTTAGTTAAATAATGTTTCCAATGTTTTTAATGGACTCTACAACTTGTCCTCAAGTTATGGATGTTATGGAACATGAAATGGTTTTTTATTAAAGATGTCATTAAACTCATATGTTCTGGACTTGAAGAGTTTTGACAAGATTCAAAACCTTCCCTCAAGTTTTGGAATTTGTAAAGTTATTTTAGAATACTTTAATTCCAAACCTTAGAATTTTAAAAGTTTAAAATTCAACCATTATACTATTATAATATAATAGGTTTAATATATATATATATATATATATATATATATATATATATATATATATATATATATATATATATATATATATAAGACAAGTCAGTTTACCGTTAGTAGGTCTCATTCACGATGCCGGTCTATAAAGGGGGGGGGGGGTATAAGGTTACTGCCTATAAAATGGTGGTTTAATGGGTGCCCACTTTCACCCACCAGTTCCTTGATTGGTGGAGGGTTGTTAGCCGAATGGGTAGGGCAAATACTATAATTCTCATTAAGTATAATGATAATTATAAAGTAACTAAATGTTTTATAAAATTCTCAATCTTAGTTACTTTAGGAAAATGTGAAATTGATGTTAATCCATGAAATTACACTTTGCACCATACCAAGTCGTTGATGGAGTGTGTGTGGTTAACCGACACATTAACTTGGACTAGTAAGGGTGGAAAAGGGTAGCTTAATGTTTATCATATGATCAATGGAGTGTGTGTGGTTAACCGACACATTGATTAAGATGATAATTGACATTGAGAGTACCAAGTACATTTACATGGTTATTCACACCTTGTTTGTGATCCTTGGTATCCCAGTTACAAACCTGAAGGGCATAATCGAGATTTAAACATGCCATTGAATTGTTCAATGAATCTCAAAGGATCTAGGAATTTCAATCCAATTAAAATTAATAACTATTTCATTTTTCGTGGTGGAAATTGGTAAATCGTCATTTACCTACCTTCAAATAATTTGCAAGTTGGATTACAACATCCCTCTTCCAAATTGTAAACTATTGTGTTGGGTCCTAGTTGGTGTTATATTACGGACTCTTTATCTAATATAAACTTTGTTTTTCTTTCTTTTCAGCTGTTTTCCAACACTGCTTCTGACTCAAACCCTACCAACTCCTTCTCTCTCATGAACCTTTATGGGAGAGTCATATTTGATGGGACTAATTTCAATGATTGGATTAGGAATATCAGGATGGTCACTCGCTACGAGGACATGGAATATATCATCGACAAGGAGCTTAAGGAAATCGATGAGTCTGCTGCTACTCCTCAGGAGATTGCTGATTTCAGGGCACATGAGAGAGATGCCTCTAAGGTAGCTTGTATCATGCTTGCGACCATGTCTCCTGAACTCCAAAAGTCCTATGAGGACTTCTACCCTTTTGAGATGCACTAGGACCTGATGGAAAGATACCATCAGAGTGTTCGTCAAGAGCGATATGAAATAATTTGCTCCATGATTACAACTAAGATGAAGGATGGTGAAACCATCATAAGCCACTTGCAGAAAATGCAAAGGTTTGTGGACCGTCTGCTCAAGTTGAATGTCAACATTGATGAGGATTTGGCTATAGATATTATTCTACACTCCTTACCTCTATGTTATGATCAGTTTTGCATGACTTATCATATGAACAAGGAGGAGGTCACTTTGAGCAAACTTCAAGGCCTTCCGAGGACCACTAAACGTGGTCTCAAAGGAAAATATATTGTAACCACTCCTACTGCTAATGCCCTTATTCTGGTAATTGGGCAAGGTAAGGGGAAGAAGAGGAAGGCCCCTTCCAAGAGCTGCAAGCGAAAGTCTCTTGATGGAGCCTCTTAAATTGGAACCAAAGGAGGTTCTGCTACTACCTCGACCATCCCAAAAGAAGCAGAGTGTATATATTACCATGAAAAAAAGGCACTGGAAGCGAAGCTGCCCCAAGTACTTGGAGGATGTTAAGGAGGGAAGGTTAAACCCACCCATGTAGGTCTTTATACTATTCTATCTAAAAACTCATCACACACTAACTTTTTGGTGCTTGACACAGGTTATGGATTTCACATTTGTTCTGATGTGCAGGGCCTAAATAGAAATAAGGATGTGGAGCATGGAAAGATAAACTTGATCATGGGGAATAGGAAGGTTTCAGCTATAACCAAGATTGGATTTTACTCTTTATTGCTTAATAGTGGGTTAGAAATAGATTTGAATAATTGTTGCTACTCATCTGATATGGTGAGAAATATTATTTCCTTTCATGGTTTGTATAAATAGGGTTTCACATTTTCATATGATAATGAAATTGGTGCTATAAATGCTTACTTTTAATGGTGTTTTTTTTTTTATTTTTTTTATTTTAGAGCATTACCTTGTAATGATGTATATGAAACTGTGATGGTTGTGGACAACTTAGTAAATAATGTGTCGCATATCGATTCTTCTAATGATTTGGATAAGGCATCTTATGGCATTGTCGTCTTGGACATGACAACAAGAAGCACATAGGACAATTCCAGAAGGATGGAGTTTTGGAGTCATTCGACTTAAGATCGGATGACACTTGCCAATCTTTTTTGCTTGGAAAAATGGCTAAGTCACCCTTCACTGGTTATTGTGAAAGGGGTGAACGTTTGTTGGATCTCATACACACCGATGTGTGTGGGCCCTTCAGAACCGCTACAAGGGATGCTAACTGCTTCTATGTGACTTTTATTGATGATTGCATCAGATATGGCTATATCTACTTAATCAAGCATAAGTCAGAAACCTTTGAGAAATTCAAAGAGTTTAAACAAGAAGTGGAGAATCAGTTGGTCAGGAAGATAAATATGCTCCGATCTGATCGTGGTGGTGAGTATCTAAGTATCAAATTCCTGGGCTATCTTAAGGAGTTTGGAATTGTTTCACAATTGACGCCACCTAGGACACCACAGCTTAATGGTGTGGTTGAGAGGTGCAACTGAACCATGTTAGACATTGTTCGTTCCATGATGAGTTGAGCTTCGTTACCAATGTCATTATGGGGGTATGCCTTGGAGACTGCTGCCCATATCCTTAATCGAGTCCCAACTAAAAAGGTTACCAAAACATCTCATGAGATGTGGACAGGGAAGGTTCTCTTGTTAGCACACATCAAGTTTTAGGTTTGTGAGGCCTTCATGAGGCGTGAGACTCACGAAAATGTCGAGCCTAGGAGTGGGCGATATATTTTCATTGGCTACCCACAAAAGTCCTTATCTCTTCTATAGAACGAATGACAATGTTGTCTTTGTTGCAAGGAGAAGGGTTTTCCGAGAGAGGGAACTCATATTCCAAGGGGACAGTGGGAGGCAAATTTACCTGTAAGAAATTCAAGAGTTAACCGATGAAGGAACCTCAAACACTAGCAATCAACCTTAGGAGGAAACTCCTGTTGAGCCAATTAACCAGTCTATACCTCTAAGGCGTTCTAGTAGAGTTAGTGTTCCACCTGTGTTGTATGGTTTCCATATAACATCTAAGGGGGATACATTTATCAGTAATAGCACACTGATAAATCTGGATGAACCTAGCAACTACAAGGAAGCCATGGCAGGCCCCAAGTCTGCTAAATGGAAAGAGGCTATGGACAAAGAGATTCAGTCCATGTATCAGAACCAAGTTTGGAACTTGGTTGAGAATGTACCGGTTCGTAAGACAGTCGGGTGCAAATGGATCTTCAAGAAGTAGACGGACATGGATGGGAAAGTACACCCTTATAAGGTGTGACTAGTTGCGAAGGGATTTAATCAAACTCCGGGAGTTGACTATGATGAAACCTTCTCACCAGTAGCGAAGATTAAGTCTGTTAGGGTTTTGCTAGCCATTGCTGCATTTCATGACTATGAAATATGGAAAATGGATGTCAAAACCACTTTCCTTAATGAGAAGTTGGCTGAGGATGTTTACATGAGTCAGCCATAGGGTTTTTTCGATGCTAAGTACCCTAATAGAGTGTAAGCTTGAGAAATCTATTTATGGATTGAAACAAGCATCTCGCAGATGGAATCTTTGTTTCGATGAGAAAGTCAAAGAGTTTGGCTTTTTGAGAAGTGAGGATGAGTCCTCTGTATATGTCAGAGCTAGTGGGAGTATAGTCAGCTTTTTGGTACTATATGTGGATGACATATTACTCATAGGAAATGACATCCAAACCTTACAGGAGGTCAAATCTTGGCTTAGGAAGTGTTTCGCTATGAAGGACCTTATAGAAGCTGCTTATATCCTAGTTATAAGGATATTGAGAGATAGGAGTAAGTGACTAATTGGACTTAGTCAAAGTATCAACTTGGACAATGTGTTG
Organism: Lactuca saligna; assembly: GCF_052625555.1. Taxonomy (NCBI): domain Eukaryota; kingdom Viridiplantae; phylum Streptophyta; class Magnoliopsida; order Asterales; family Asteraceae; genus Lactuca; species Lactuca saligna. Next base: position 135,715,271 of record NC_136423.1, on the reverse strand, counting down.
AAGAGGTTCAACATGTATAATTGCAGGAAAGGTTCAACATGTATAATTCCGTTGTTGGCTCGATCATGTATGCTATGACTTGTACTCGCCCTAATGTAGCCTTTGCTTTGAGCATGGTCAACAAATATCAAGGGAATCCTGGCAAGGCTCACTGGACTGCGCTAAAAAACATTCTCAAGTACTTGCACAGGACTAAGGAATGGGTCCTTACATTTGGTGGGAGTGATGACTTGAGAGTCGTATGGTATAGTGACGCTAACTTTCAAACCGACAGAGATAACTTGCGCTCTAAGTCAGGCTAGGTGTTTACCCTGAATGGAGGATGTCACACCCCCAAACCGAATTAGCGGAAACATTCGGGGGCGTAGGACTTCATGTCAAGTATCACAACACAGGTAATATAGTAAGCAAAGTACAACAACCATTGCATTAATAATGTATAAGTTTTTACATACGTTCAAACATTAAGCATTCAACATCAAAAGTAGATAAATAAAGCAACAACGGATGCAGCTCGGTACTAGGTTGTCTTCGCAAAAGCTCCTGGAGTGTACATGTCTACTGAATTCCTGAGAATACAAGTTATTTTCAAAGAGAGTATCAACATTTAATGTTGGTGAGTTCATAAGTATTTAGTTATGGTTGTTTAGTTTTAACAAAATGACTGAGCTTACTCCAGAAAGTCCTATACTTTCTGCTTTTACAACTGAAAAGTAGTTTTATTCCATAAAACCGTTTTGATTAAGTGTTGTTGGACTTATAACCTATTTAAACATAATTTTAATCGTTGATAAAATTATAAGGTGTAAACTCCCCGTTTAGTTTTAAAAGTAGTTTTGAATCCCCATAAAACCGTTCCTTTGTTTGTAGTTTTAAATCCCCATAAAACCGTTCCTTTGTTTTTAGTTTTAAATCCCCATAAAACTGTTCCTTTGATTGTGGAAAATGATTAATACAATAGTATATATTAAGAATGCACTAGCATGCACTACTGATGCCATCACATCCTTAATAATAATAAGATTATTAATTTGGGTTACCGCGTGATAAGTTTATAAACCATAAATCTACACTAATGGTGTAATGACTACCCTGTAAATTAAGATTATTAATTAGGGTTAAAATGTGATAAGGTTGTAACCATGCGGATTGATGCCTGAAAACACGACAAGCTTCTGGCGTCGAAACTATAGATGTGACATTTGTCACCCCTTGGCCTTGCCGGCTGGGACTATAACTAGTAGTCGGGATGTGGGATTATATGTACCATATAGATCTATACAAACGATTCCTACTCTCCCTCTAGGAGAATCTGATTACAAAACGAGATACAGAAAATGAACGGTTGTATCCTGAAGTAGGATTTCACATTTTTGGTTTATTTGTTTTAAGTAAGGATTGAATGTTATCCCATTTCTTAATAAAGTGGCTTTAAACCTGGTGGACTTATCTAGTAAAATAGGTACTTCATTTGTGTCATAAATTATAAATACTATAATTTATATGTTTTATCTAATAAGGATGATAATTCATGAAAGTACCCCTCTGCTTAACATGGAGTAAAGGCGACTATATTGGATTGAGGTAACTTTTCCGTTCCTATAGATACACTAAATATAATTAAGAAGGAAACGACCTTTTGATAGATAACTTCACCATAAATCCACATCTAAACAAGGGAAAGGAGGTAAGGCAACCCATCAGTCATAAGTCCACAACCAAACAAGGAACATGAGTTAAGGCGATAGTAATGATCCTAAGTTTGTTACAGCTTATTTATACATAAATAACTATATGAACATGATTTAATAAACTAAAGTTTTGAGATGTTTAAAAGACGGTTCAAAGTTGTTTCTAACATTTTAAAAGGTTTTAACCTGACTTAAAAAGAGTTTACATGACTTAAGGTCATTTTAGAAGTATTTGGAGATCTTCTATTATTATCAAAATCTTTAAAACATGAATAAAGTGTTTTTGGTGATTTATATTACAGGAAAAATATTTAACACAATTTGCTTGTGTTCAACTTGTATTCCCCCTCCCCTTAAAATCATTTAAAAAGGTAGATTATAGGTGGTATGACTCACCTTTGGTGGATGTTTTGTTTCAATACTTGAATAAGAGTGCTATACACACGAATGAAGTCTCGAAGCACAAATGGATCCTAATCATCATATAATGATACATATAAGCATGATATTAGTGTTTAAAACAACTAACAATCAAGGAAACAACCTTAGGGACTAGGAAACACTTGAAATGAAGTGTCGAAGTCACATATGGTTGATCAATGGGGAGTGTACGGCCAAGGGAATGTATTTACGGCCATACTATGTGTGTACGGCCGTACACACTCCAAGAATGGTGACATTTGGGTCTTGATTCATAGGAATTCAAAGGTTCTAGAGTTCTAATTAGTAACAAGTGTCTAGGAAGTGTTCTAGGTTAAAAATCATGATTCAAACAATTGTGTATGGTCGCAAAAAGAGCGTACGGCCGTACAATATGGATGATCATGAGTTTGATGATTAACTAAGATGAATCAAGGTAAGAATCGATGGCATAACATGTCTAACTAGATGATAGGGGAAAAACTCACTTTGGAGGTCTTTTAGGGTGTGTACGGCGCAAAGAAGAAAGGAATGAAGAAAATGAAGTGATCTAATATATATATATATATATATATATATATATATATATATATATATATATATATATGTAAGGGTGGGTGTCTGGCCACCTTGAGTGTACGGCCGTACACCCATGTGTGCGGCCGTACACACCTCTTCATTGTGTGTTTGGCTTGAATGTAATGCGATGTTCTCAAGTTTACTCATCCCTAAACCAAAACCTTGAATGCAGTAGGCTTAAAGCACTCAAACAGACCCTAAAAAAATGCTAGAAGATAGCAGGAGCGAGTCTATCTCTGGATTGATTGGCTAAACTTATAAGGCAAAAAAAATCGGGTTGTCACATCATCTCCCTGTTAGATGGAATTTCGTCCCGAAGTTAGAGTTTACGCAATATATATGGATGAGGTGGAAGGTACGGATACTCATGATTCATTTGATTCACCCGATCTCTAGGGAAATCAAGTCCTCACTATACGCATTAGTAGATTTTCTCCACCAGTTATAGTTTCATTTTCGTTCTCTGGACTCCACCGACTAGGGTTTCCAAGGGTTTCCTTCGCTGAACTGGACTTCTACAGATTTATTTACCAAGATGAGGCTTTTGCTTACATCGATCTAAACAAAGTGGAATAATAAGAGTCCCGACGTACAACCCCTTTTTCAAATATGTATAGACGCAGAAGGATAGGGTGACATGTATTGAATTCCCTAAATAGTCGGGACCTGTAAGCTGCCAGGCAAATTCTATCAAGAATCTTTGATGGCCCTAAGAACCTTGGATTTAGTATTCCATGCAACTGAAATACATGATGCCCTTCTGGGGTGATATCCCCATTTGACGTGATCATCATCTTGAAGTTCTAAAGGTTTTCTCTTACTGAAGGCGTATCCTATCTTATTGGCTCTAGAAGTTCTAGGTCATTTTCGAATTCGCACTATTATTTGATAGTTTTCTTGAAGGGTTTCTGTATCAACGAATATGTTGTCTGACATTTGGCACCTACCTTAGTCCAATGCAGAGAACTAGTTGTGTGGCACCTACCTTAGTCTAATGCAGAGAGGTTTTGCGCTTGTGACCAATGAATGTTTTCGAACGGAGAAACTCCAAATGCCAGTATGGCAAAGGACATGACTAGCTGGAAATTGGGTATTCCAAGCTTCACCAAGGTCAATCAATTGCATTCTCAGCATAGTCCCTAATGGTTGGATCGTCCTATTATTCTGTCTGTCGTTTCATGGATGGTAGGCTATGTTCATGACTAGCCTAGCCCTCAGAGACTTTCTAAAGTGACTGCCAAATTCGGGAGGTGATTCCATTATCTCGAATAGAGATAACAAACATTTGAACACCGATCAATGTAACTAACCTCTCAGACATGCGTTCCATTAGCTTCTCTATTGTGTTTGTTTTCTTCAATTTGCAAGGAGCGTGCATATTTAATCCGTCGACGGTCACTCAAAATGATATTGTGTTCGCCTGTTCCCTTAGGAAGCTTGACTATGAAGCCCAACGCAATCTACTGCCTCTTCTACTTAAGTACTTGAGACCGTGGTGGTAACCTAATGGCTTTCGATAATCTAAATTTAACTTTGGTGTGCGCAATACATTTGCCTACATGGAAACAATACATTTCCTCGCATGACGAGCTACTAAACTAACTTCTTGAGGTTTAGATGCCTCTCATCTGGATCTGGATGAACAAAGTGTTTTAGTATTGCGAGATTCGTCCATGACTACTTCCCGAACATCGCCGAACTTCATGTCGAGGTTAAATGAATGTGGTATAAGACTCAGTCACTCCTGACCTCTAAGTACTCCTCCATCCCTCTCTGGATTTCATCTGACACATTTCTAGGTTCCTAGGCTCCCTGGTGAGCCCTTAATTTGTGTGAACATGTGTAAATGGGGGGTCACAACCAACGATTTTGACTCTAAGATCTGAGTTACTCCTTTCGACTAAGGGTTTCAGCTACTACTTTGGCTCAACTGGGATGACAACGAATTTTGAATTCGTAGTCATTTAGTAGTTCAACACATAGTCGTTTCCTCATGTTCGAGATTCTTACCAACGGATATAAGATGAAGGTTTTTGTTTTATGGTCCATGATAAAACTCATACTGGGCTTATTCATCACTACTTCATGTATACAAGTTGTATAAAATTGAGATTGACAAGATGTTCAGATGGATGGCTCCACCCCAAGTCGACAACCAAACAAGGAACATGAATTAGGGCGGGATCATGCATCTTAAATCTTATCGATATAAATTATATACCACTCTTATGTATACACTTGGTAGTAATAAGTTAATCCCATTAGTTATTATTCTCTTATCACGAAATTGATCATGCTGTACGAGGGTATTTCCAGGGGATCTACTGGATATGCCTCGGTGCTTACTGTCTTCTAGGATACCTTCACTGTTTTTTACTCAAAGTCTATTGACTGCTGGATAGGCTAACCAGGCAGGGTACCCCTCTCTTGGATACTTTTGAAGTTCGGATGTGAGGGACAACATGATGGTTCACATTAGATTTTCCATTTAGATTCGAAAGAATTTTATTTGACGATTTACTAGGATGAAAGTTCTCTTTACACAACACTGAAATTTTTTTGCATGGTAGGGACCAAGCTGGACCATGACTGACGATGATGTTGGAATTTCCTCGACGAATAGATAACGAATCGATATGCAAGAAATTATTATCAGGACGATGTGCTATAATAAGCATGGATGGTTTTAGCGCTTCCAATTTCGTGCATGGTATCACTACTGCGAACTTTTGAACCGAATATAATGGGCATCAAGAGTTTGAGGGTCCTGATGATTTGAAATAATGTACTTGTCATGGAATGATTTCCACAAGGCATTTGTATAATTGCCTAGTACATACTAGTCATGTATAATTAAGATTGGAAAGACTGTTGACCGAATGACTCCGCCATAAATCCAAAACCAAACAAGGAACAGGAAATAGGGCCACATCACTCACTCGAGGTCTACAAATCTTAATCATATATGGCCCTAACGTATACACTAAGCCATCATAGCTTTACCTGGTGGTGCTTTGAGTTTTATAACCGTGCTGCATTTTTTTTAACGAGGGAGTAATTATAATTATAATTGGTTATTAAATTTTTTTAATTAATTACTAAGGTTGAGAAGCGTACCAATATTCTTCCGGGCTCCTTGATGTTTCTTTATGTTTCAGGGTGAAACTCCTCCTGTACCTCAGGGTTAAACTCCTCCTGTACCCTCATCACCTCCTTTTGTTGGACAATATCTCTTGAAATGTCCTATTTCACCACAGAATGGTGACATTTGGGTCTTCATTCATAGGAATTCAAAGGTTCTAGAGTTCTAATGGGTAACAAGTGTCTAGGAAGTGTTCTACATTCAAACTCATGATTCAAACAAGGGTGTACGGTCATAGAAAGAGTGTACGGTCGTAGAAAGAATGTACGACCGTACACTCTGATGATCATGAGTTTGATGATGAACTATGATGAATAATGCCTAGAATCGATGGCTTAAGATGTCTAAATATATGATAGGTGAAAAACTCTCACTTTGGAGGTCTTTTAGGGTGTGTACCGCCTATTAAGGGTTCACAACCGTACACCCTTCAAGATCATGAAGATCATGTTCAACATGAAGACCCAGGGCTTGGATCAAGAGGTATTTCAAGTATAACAAGTATAAGGATGAAACAATTATGCTTTTAACGCTTTGGAGGGTTCATGGTTGAAACAAGTTGAGAGAGAATGGAGTTGTGTGCGGCTAAAAGAAGAAATGAATGAAGAAAATGAAGTGATATATATATATATATATATATATATATATATATATATATATATATATATATATATATATATATAGGGGTGGGTGCCCAACCACCTTGAGTGTACGGCCGTACACACCTCTTGATGGTGTGTTTGGCTTGAATGAAACGCGATGTACTCAAGTTTACTCATCCCTAAACCAAACCATGAATACACTAGGCTTAAAGCACTCCAACAGACCCTAAACAATGCTAGACGATAGCAGGAGCGAGTCTGTCTTTGGATTGATTGGCTAGACTTATAAGGCAAAAAATATTTCGGTTGTCACAGAAGAGCAATTACTTGGAAAACTTCCAAGAAGGAGATGGTAGCTTATTGAATGTGCGAATCAGAGTACATACAACAGGGGAAGCAACGAAGGAGGCGATATAGCTGAAGAACTTTATCAGAGACCTTGGAGTTGTACTAGCTATAAAGGAGCCAGTGGAGATTTTCTGTGACAGCGATAGTGTAGTTTCCTTGGCCAAGGAACCAAGGGATCATGGCAAGTATAAACACATCAATAGGAAATATCACTTCAGAAGATACAAGATACAAGAAGGACTACTCGTAGCAAAGAAGGTATCATCAGATAAGAACCCGACAGATCCCCTCACGAAGGGACTGAGTAGGGTTAAACATTTACAACATGCGAGGCGAATTAGGCTGAGGGATGATATTAGTTTTAATGATTAGATAGTTTTCGAAACTTGTAATCATTGAAATGTAATTGAGATTTGAAGCTCAACTAAAAGGTGCTTTTTATTTACTAGTATGGTATTGTCTTGTCTTAATCGTTTACTATTGGTTCATTTTGCATGTTCTGACTTCCAAAATATTTGGATTATCCAAACCATCCAAAGTCCATCATACTTTGGAAGTAGGTATTGAAGTAAGATTGTCATAAATTTGGCTTGTAGATTGTCAGAAATGGTTAGACATCGATATAACATTCATGAGTGCTCATAAGGTCTGAGTATTTGATTTAACCCATGCTCACTTGTATCACTTCATGGAATTTATCTCAAGTGATTGTGAGAGAATAATATCATATAATCTTAAAACGTACTTATATGAGTTGTTGACTATGAGTTGGTCGTACGTTGATAGTACGAAAATCACCGGTAACTCGGTTTTATAAAATGTGCTGTTCTGTATGGTTCAGTGAATAGTTAGTACAAGCATATATTGTCAAAGTTTATCTGTTCCTTTTAGTTCTTATAGGATTAAAAGCGATATCTTGGGCCCTTAGATGAATTTTTTTGACTTATGTGGTGGGCCTGGTCAGAACTAAATTGATGTGTTCGATTAATTTCTATGTCAAATGAATCAGAAATCGGGAAACAAACTGCTGGACAATAAGATTGACTATGTTCCATGTGTTTGTCTGGCTAATATCTTGAGAACAGAGGATTCTGTGATCACTTATCTAACATGGTACGTCTAAGTTCAACAAAGGCATTTAAGAGCCATGATTGTTAGTCGGATCCTGAATTTATACTTACACTTATAGTTATTAGACTTATACAAGTGGGAGACTGTTGGATAAGGTGTCTAAGTCCATAACTATATTTGGTATGTACTTGACCGGAGAGTAGCATGGTCCATTTGGGATGCACTTCACCCGAACAATTTGTAAGGATGTACTTTTGAGATTATTTATGATTTATTAATATACTATAAGTTCTAATATATTAATATGAAATCGTATTATTTAGTTAGTATTGATCAAGCATTAATTTGCAATTAATTTTGTGATCAAAAGAGACTAATTAAATATACATGGATTGATTGTGTAAATCATTCATTCTTATAATGTGGGCTAATGACACATGATTCCTTATGTTGGGCTAAACCCATGTGGTGACCCATGGATACTCCATGGAGGTTAAAACCCATGGAGCATGAGGAATATGGAAAGTCATGCCCATTAGGGTTTGCATGATGTAACCCAAATATAACGACACAATATAAGAAGTCCTTTAGTTCATGAAATCGGCACGTAGATTCCTTGTAAGAGTGCCAAACGATTTTGAGTACATATTATCTCCTAACAAGTTCTTCCAATTGTTGGTGGTGATTTGTGGTTCCATTTGACGCATTCACATTATTGGTGCTAGGCTCTTAAAGCTTTAAGGTTTCAACTACACCAAAACGTATGTTATCTAACTAGATTTTGTAGTATAGATACTCCATAGTATGCTACTTAGGATAATGCTTTGGAATTTTGAAAGTTTGCATGTATATTAGAGAAAACATAGATATAAAGCATTTAGGGTTGCATGTACACCATAGGAGTGTTAGAATGCTCAAAACCCATCACCATCAGGGTGCAACGGATTGTGAGAGAGTTCCAAGAGCTACAACAGACCACCGAGACTGTGGCGGAGATCACTGCCAAGTTTCGGGAACGAGCACTATTGATCCCATAATATGCTGCGGATGAGGATATGAGGAGCATGAGGTATCATTCCATGCTGAGGGATGACATCTGTGAGTTTTTTAGCTTTTCAGGGTGTAAAACCCTGAATGAGATGGTGGAGAAGGCCCGAGAGTGGTAGATGGAGTTGGAGTTTCGCACCAAGTGGAAGCCTGAGTAGGCTCAGACTGTGGTAGATCAGGGTAAAAAGCCGAAGACCATTGATTCTTCCTGTAGGGACGTGCCCGGTGCGCCAAGTCCGATAACACGCACAATGGGGCTTTTCGAGCGGGCGGCTCAGGATGTTACTCGTGTTGCCAACCGGGCAATCAAAGTAGGGACTACCCTAAGAGTGCCATGATTTGTTTCCACTGCAACCAGACCGACCATAAAGGACCGATTGTCCGAGGTTGCAGGGAGGAGGAGGAGCAGTGGGGGCACCTGTGCCCATCACAATAAGGATCACTAATGGCCAGCCTGCCAAGGGAGAGACTCCTGCAGTGAAGAGTAGCGCATTTCAACTGACCTCAGAGAAGGCTCGAGCAGCACTAGACATCGTGGCTAGTACGTAATCTATTTTTCTTGATTGATATTATTTAATTATGCTTATATGTATACATATGCTCACTTGTATGGGGACCTTTTTGGTCAACGGTATGTTAGCCCAAGTTTTTGATTCAGGAGATACCCGATCATTTGTATCTGTTCCACTTAGTAAGAAGTTTCGGGATGCTCCGGGGACATTGGATTCCCTGTTGTAGGTTGAGAGTGTTGATGACCGCATCGTAACTACTACCAAGTTATATTAGAGCTGTGTCCTGAACATGATTGGGGAAAGGTTCTGAGTTGATTTGTTCTCGATACCGTCTCAAGGGTTTAAGGTAATCGTTGGGATGAACTGGTTGCGACAGGCCCATTATAGGCTGCAAGCGCCAACTGATGAGAGTTCGACCCCCAAGTGGGGGAGAATTGGTTATTCATGGGGAAAGGGCCTTGCAGGGCCAACTCTCTGTTCAACTGCAAGGGCTAGGTGACTTCTTGAGTAGGTTTGTTCGGGATTCTTGGCATAAATATTAGATACGAGGGTTGAGCCCATGACAAATTTGGGTAATGTACCGTCTGTCTGAGATTATCGAGATTTCTTTCCCAAATAGTTTCCAGGGATGCCTCCAAAGAGGCAAGTAGAGCCTTATATTGACTTGGTGTTGGGTGCCGCTCCGATAACTAAGGGACCATACCGTCTTGCTCCATTCAAGATGCAGGAGCTGTCCATGCAGCTTCAGGAGCTGCTAGATTGAAAATTTATTCGTCTTAGCAGTTCCTGTGGGGAGCACCAATCTTGTTTGTGAAAAAGAAGGACGAGTCACACAGGATGTGCATCAATTATCAAGAGTTGAACAAGATAACACTGAAAAATTGTTATCCGCTTCTGAGGATCGATGATTTGTTTGATCATTTGCAGGGTGTATCTGTTGGATAAGGTGTCTAAGTCCATAACTTATTTGGTACATACTTGACCCGACCCGACACGGTCCATTTGGGTTGCACTTCACCCAAACGATCTATGGATAATTTTATGAGAATTGTATACTTACGATTTATTAATATATTATAAGTTATAATATATTAATATGAAGTCATGTTATTTAATTAGTTTTAGTCTTAAATTAATTATGAATTACTTTAGAGATTAAAAAGAAGACTGATTAAATTATGGGCTATTATATTTTATATAGTGTGGGCTAATACTCATTTGTTAATGGGCTAAGTTAATATGGAAGTCCATGGAGCTTTTAACCCATGGATCCTTGGAAAGGAAAAGACATGGGTTATTAGGGTTTCACCCTAACCATGCACACTATATAAAGAAGCATATGATGCAAGAAATATGGCTCTAAGTGTGGACTCTAGTGGTCTGAGACTTAGTGGTGGCCGATTCCACAAGAAAGTATACTACTCTCTCAAAGTTTTCCAAATGTTTGTGGTGATTTGTGATTCCATTTGAGGCATTCACACTATTGGTGCTTGGCTCTCAAACTCCAAACAATCAACCATCATCAAAAGGTATGTATTTCTGCTAGTAGTTTTATGACTCATAATTCTTATGCTATGCTAGTTAGAAAGAAACCTTGGAAATTATTATTTGCATGTATTTTAGAAGAAAACATAGATCCGAGGTTTATTAGGGTTGCATGCACACTTAGGAAGGTTAGATTGCTCAAAACCCCAACAGTGGTATCAGAGCCTATGCTTGTTTTCTTGAATCCTTGATGCAAATTGCTGAAAAATGTCGAAAAACTGCATTTTGCACAGCAGACTCGCCGAGTCCATTCATGGTACGCGCCGAGTCCATGTGTATATTCAACCAACACACCGAGTCAGTTCATGCACTTGAGGAGTTGGCATGTTGAGTGCAGATTTTCGAGTTTTGGTGCTGGAATTGGTCTAGAATCATTACCTTAAACTGTTTTGGACTCATAAAACCTGTTTTTGATGTGGTAATGATGATGGTGGACCAATTTCAAAGTTATAATCAAAATTTCAAGTTTATATGTGTTCATATGATTCTTGAAATTATTGATGTGGATGTTCATGTTCATATGAGTTTTGTTAGATCATAGGAATTATTTGCAAATTGTTTGTTAGTTAATTCTTGATGTTAATGTGTTTAAATAGAATGCATAATTTGTCCTCAAGTTATGGAACTCCAAAAGTTTTATTTTCTTTTAATTTTTTTAAGAAGTCATAAGTTACACTTTTGAAGAGTTTTTCTAATAAATGCTTTTATGGACTTCAAAACCTATCCTCAAGTTATGGATTTCCAAGAGACTCTTCATTAAAAGTATTAAACACTTAATTAAAACTCATAAGTTATGAATATCCAAAAGTTTATGAATTGTTCAAAACTTGCCCTCAAGTTTTGGAATTTTTAAAGTCTCACACAAACTTTAATTCCATACCCTAGAAGTTTTAAAAGTTAAAATTCTACCCTTATACTATTATAAGATTAATGGTTAATTATTATATATATATATATATATATATGTATATATATATATATATATATATATATATATATGTATGTATAAGAACAAGTCGTTTTACCGTTAGTAGGCCTCATTCACGAAGCCGGTCTATAAGGTGGGTGTCCACTCTCACCCACCACTTGCTTGATCGGTGGAGGGTCGTTAGCCGAACGGGTAGGACAATGACTTTAAATTCTGATTAAAAGTATAATGATTATTATAAAGTAATTAAATATTTTTTTATTTAATTCCCAATCTTAGTTACTTTAGGAAAAATGTGAATTTAGTGCTAGCCCATGGAATTCACACTTTGTACCTTACCAAGTCGTTGGTGGAGCGTGTGTGGTTAACCGGCACATTAACTTGGACTAGTAAGGATCACGAAGGGTGACTTAATGTTTGTGATAGATCAATGGAGCGTGTGTGGTTAACCGGCACATTGATTAGGTGATAATATTAAGGGTACCAAGTGAATTGGTATGGTTATTCACACCTTGTTTTGTGATCCTCGGCATCCCAGTCACAAAATTTGAGAGGGCACACTCGAGATTGAAACATGCCATTGAAAAGTTCAATGAATCTCAAAAGATCTAGGAATTTCAAATCCAATTAAAACCTAATAAATTATTTCGTTTTTCATGGTGGAAATTGGTGAATCGTCATTCGCCTACCTTCAAATATTTTATAGCTTGGAATAAGGCATCCCTCTTCCAAATTATAAAATATTGTGTTGGGTCCTAGCCTTAATATTTCATATTAGGTGTTATATTAAGGACTTTGAATCAACTAACTTGATTTTCTCCCATTATAGATGTCTGGTTCAGACAACTATGATCTTCCCAAATCTCTTGAAGATGGTGTCCCTCAACATCATGCTTCACTTCCTTCACCTCCTCCATTTATTCTCCCAAACCCACAAGTTTAAAGTCACTCAATCCCTATTGGCAAGCATAGTCTATGTGTGCTCACATCTTGAAGATAAAGTCAGATATTGACAAGCCAGGAGAGTTGGGTGTCAAAGTCTTGTGAAACTTGGATGTTCAATCACTTTCTTGGTAACATAGTGAGTCCCTTTAGGACTACTATGAGACAGACTATGACATGACCCTTAATGATGTTATCTATTTGCTTGGTGTTGTGGAATCAGCAATGATTTGGAACACCAGTAAAGCAAATTTGACTAAAATAACAACTTCCCAATTCTTAAATTGACATTGACAATGGTAGCATTGGATATCTAGAAAAAGATTTCTCTTCCCAATGGAAAGGGATCGGCTATTGTCAATTCGGTTGACCAAATAGTAAAGAGAAAGGCAAATTCTGAGATAATCTCATGTGCCATTAGCAAAGGGTCCGTGTATTTTGTTGCCAAAGGAAGGGGCATTGGTTGCGAAGCTGCCCTATTCACCTGAAAGGTCATAAAGTTGATCAAGTGAAGAGGTTTGACTCTACTTCGGGTAAAGTCCACTGTCTAACTCTATTAAGTTCCTATTTGGAGATTCTTATTACATAATGTGAATGGGTCACATGCTGATGTTTTAAGAATCAAAGAAAAGATAGGAAGCTTAAAGTAAGTATATGTTGATTCTGATTGCGAAGGTGGGTTTCTATCACATGGTTCGGTAATCAGAATTTTGAGCTGTTGCTTAAGAGTTATAATACATTGCTTATGAATAGATAACAACAAGGTTTTCATGTGGATTGTAAGGATAAGTTTTTCCGCAAAGTTTTAAAATAAAAGAAAAAAAGGGTTTTATTTTATTTATTTTAAAAATATCCTTACAATGGCATCTGTGGAAAATTGTAGCTTATATGTTTCCAGTAATAGCAATATTGGAAAATGGACTTGATTCTTTCATTTGTGGTAGTGTCTGAATTTACCAAATGAAGAATGTTTTTCATCACCCAAGTTTCAATTGGACAGAAACTTGGAGTCATACAAGTTGTATTGTATGATGAATGAGAATTTTCATCTTTGAAAATTAAGACTAATTCTTTGATCACATGTATATGTGAGTCACTTGAAGGACTAAGGAATTAGGTACACTGGGTGTGCGCTGGTCAAGGTCCACCACAAATATTGATTTGTCATGATTTACTAAAGATTAGTAAACATGATTATACTTATAAGGTTAAGTATAATTCTGTAACATTGGAAATGTTACAATGTATGACAAAACAAATGAGAAGAATCAAATTAGGCAGAAAGTTAAAAGTTTCTCAAATCTGAAAGGATGGGAGAGTACTTTAGTATTGTATTTCATGATCATCTTAATGATTATGAAACCATATCACAAGTTCATACTCTAAGGACGTCTTAGTGCATTGTTATGGCTAAGAAGAGAGGTCATGAATTGTTGGATTGGTTAAAATCAAGAAGATGAGTCATACTTCATTCCAAAACAATTCTTAGAGTCATACTCCAAGATTGTAACCTTGAGTGACATAAAGGAAGATTTATTAACACTAGTCAAATGTAAGAGTAAAATGTTTTCTACTCTTGTACATTTGAGATTGGTAAGTTGTGATGTCTTGGATGAGACAAAGACCAACTAAGACCAATTGTGTGAAGTGTTAGCCTTGATAAAAATCCGCACTAACCCTTGAATATTTGTTTTGTCAAGGAATGGTTCTTGACTAGGGAAACTTATATGTCAAGGGGACAGCGGGAGCCTTAAAGATCCTGAAAGAGTTTCAAGATTTAATCAAGAGTAAAACCTGTAATTTATCACTAGCACATGACTTAAGGTTTGCAACCTATCGTGTTGACATAATTCTTATTTCTGTACCTACTTCAAATAAGTTGAATTTGCATGTGAGTTATCAGAGTTCAACTTGGATGCAATGGTGGGCCTTGTGCTACCAAGGTGACAAGAAACTAAGATTGAACAAGTTTAATCCATGTAAGGCTGAATTTGTTACTAACCTTATCTTGTGATTATGGTTTTGACAAATTCACATGGATAGGAACTCATACACTATAAAATCTAATTGTCATAAGGTTTCTTTCCAATTCATGAAAATGATGGTGAGGAAACGCTTCCACTAAGTAGATTTTACGTAGATATCAATTGTGTTATTTGCATTTTCAAAAGTCGTTAGTGGAGCGCGTGTGGTTCACCGGCACACTAACATGGACTTGTGAGAAATGGCAACGGTCTAAAAAATTATGACTATGATTACGGTATCCCTTTTCATAGTTCTAAAAATTGTTTAGACACATGTGAGCTATCTAACAAAGGGTGTATGAATCTAAATTTTAGTAGTCCAACCGATTTCTGAATACATGTCAAAGCTAGTGGGAGCATAAGTGTTATGCTAATAATCATCATGTTAGTGGGAGCATGATAATTATGATTAGTATTGCAAGTTAACAATGTTAATTATAGAAAACAAAGTTTCAATTCGTGAACTTGCAGGGGTTGAAAAGTTGTTTTGCTGTAATTAAGGGAGAGGAAATTATACTTCATTTCAATTCTAAAGCTTAGATTGAGATTTTAATCATCTTTAGTCAAGAATATATATATATATATATATATATATATATATATATATATATATATATATATGAATTTTATGTTGGAATGGTTCAACTTGAAGAAATTCTATATATATTGCGTTTTCAAAATTCGATTATGATTACGGCATCCCTCTTCATAGTTAAATTTTGAAAACATGGCAAATAAAAAAATATTGTAGCAAAAGACTGGTCTAGTATCATGTCTTTATGTCAAACATCATGAATCGTGTCCCACATGCTTCGGATATAGGATCGATTGCATGTGCTATAATATTCATCTTTTCTAAATTTTCCAAATGCTTAAGGCATTGAGAAGGGAAAAGTCTAGAATTGGATATGACTAAAGTGATTAAGCAATTGTCGAGGACAATCTGAGGTTCGCGAAAGATTGGTTGCTCAGGGAAAGTTGGAAGTATTATGTAAGTTATCGGAAAGGACCATATTGACATATTCTGAAAAGAAGTAACTCTTGTTAGGAAGTGATAGTCAAAATGGGACTATGGAAATGTCTCCATAGGTGGAAGTTATTCAATCTATGTAAGATTAGAAAACCTAAATGCAAGAAGGGTGTTTAAAGCAATGTACTTTGAATATGAGACTTCCGTTCCATAGAAGTTGACCTTCTTTGGAATACTCTGTAGTGACTGGTGATAAGGTTTTGGTGACTTTGTGAATAATCATTACAAGAGGAACATTGCATGGAAGTTTAAAATCTAACAGATTTTTTGGTAAATGATAGGAATCGGGGATTCTCACATTTACAATAAGGATTTGGGATTGTGAAATGAGTATCATTGGAATCATGTTCAATAGATCTACATCACAATGTAAGGATCATAGACAAACATAGTGTGCATACTTGGAGTATGGCATAACTATTGTTTAGAAAAACAAAGTGTACATGCTAGAAGCATGGGACGACTGTTGTTTTTTATTCAAGTCTTGAGTTGATTGTTTGAAACATTATACAATGAATAATGTGTAATCAATATGGTGATAAATAAAAGGTGGTTCTATTTATATTCAAAAGGGTTATGAGACCATATTGGATTCGATTATTATTGTGTTTCACTTTGCATGTTTTGACTTCCAAAATAGCTAGGTTATTCTTTTTGAATGACTAAGTTATTTAAACACTCCACAGTCGTTCATATGTTCGAAGTAGGTATGAATCAAGACTGTCATGAATCGAGTTTGTAGATGGCAAAATGGGTTTAGTCATAGCAATGGTTGCTACAAACATTCATGAGTGATCATAAGTTATGAGTATTGGAATAAACCCACGCTCACTTGTATCACTTCATGGAATTTATCTCGAGTGATCGTGAGACGGTAATATCATATAAATCTTCAAACCTAGAGATATGAGTTGTTACCTGTGACAACCCAAGTTGTCCCGTTACATTTCTCCGTTACTGTTAACGGAATATTCCACTGTTCAAACGTTCCGTTAATGAGAAGTCTTCAAGTTTAAAAAACATTTCAATTGTGTATGTTTATATGCCGTTAAGTCGTGATAAAAGGAAATAAAATACATAGCACATATTTCCATTTACTTGGAAAATATTAGTTTATTATTACGACCACTAAATCGGGTGCGACCAAAAGCCCCGTTTAACGGCAGTATCAAGTAGACTTCCACTGTGTCCCAACTCAAAACCCTATATAAGGGTGAGTGGAGTCTATTGGAGACTTTTTACACTCTCTCTCTATACTCTCTCTCTAGACCCGTTTTTGCCCCGAAACCGCAACCAAACGCTTCCAAATAGTAAGTCCGCTTACCCTAGCTTATTCTAAACATATTGAATTGAGTTTATAGCCCAAAAATCGGACTTAGAAGCAATGAAAAGGAGTTTACGGCCTAAGAACCTCCTTAGGCCGTAAACACCCAAAATGAGGCCAAAATGACCCAAACTTGTCCCTATAGGCTTGGAAATAAATTAAGGGGATTGCCTAGGAGTGTTTAAACATCAAAACACAATGATTTAGGGGACAAGAGAGAGTTTACGGCCCAAGCACAAGCTTAGGCCGTAAACACCTCAAAATCATGTTAAAAGGCCCCAAAAACACTCCCAAACCACCCTTAGGCTTCATACATAATTTAGGGACTTGGTATTTTGGGTTTAGATCACTAAAACACATCAAAATGAAGGATAAAAATGAGTTTACGGCCCAAGCACATGCTTAGGCCATAAACTCCCCAAACATGCCCAAAATGTTGGTTTTTGTCCCCCAAATGGCCTTAGACTATTTCTATAAAATGCTAGGAAGGATTTAAGGACTTAAACACAATGAAATGAGGCTTGATTTGGAGTTTACGGCCCAAGCAAGTGTCTAGGCCGTAAACTCCCCAAAACCCCCTCAAATGTTGGTTTTAATCACCCAAAATAGCATCAAACTTCATAAGAAAATTCTAGGAAGGCAATAGGGGCTTAAAACTTCACTAAACTCAAAGGTTGAGAGTTTACGGCCGTAAACTCCCTTGGGAGAGTTCCTAGGCTGTAAACTCTTGTTTAGTACCCTTAGAGGCCTCAAATCCACTCATGCCCTTTAGGAAAAATGCTTAGAATAATTCAATGAACAAGCTAGAAGCATCAAACACCCAAGAATAGAACCTTGGGAGTTTACGGCCGTAAACTCCCTTAGGTTGGGCCGTAAACTCCTTGTTTGGTCCATGTTGGTGTTTTAAATCCATTTACACACTTGATATGTGAGTATAGCAAAGTCCCACAACTGATAAGAGACCCTTAGCGCCCGTAAACGTTACCCGGGACCCCAAACACTCAACCAAAAGTGAATCCCCTTCTTTTTGCCATTGGACTGTTTTCCACTCCTTTGAGTGTGTATAATTGTTTAATTAGTATATTATATGCTAATTGTATGTGAACATATGTTATCATATGTTAAAATAGGTCCTTGTGTGTGTTCAAGTCCTTGCGTGACCCCGAACGCCTAATCGGCACTTTCGTCGGACCTACTTACACCAGGTGAGTTCATACCCCTGAATGAACCTTTTAAATGCTTTTAAATGTTTTATAGGGGGGAATACAAGTTAAACATGCCAGTTATCATGTCAATCGCATATGATTGATAACCCGCATGCACAAGATTTTACCACTTTTACACTGTTTTACCGAGTGGGACACTAAAATGACTTTTACCTGTTTCATAACTTTTACTTATACTGATTTATTCAAATTCATCCTAAATTGGTTTATGAAAGATCCTCTAAGGTTTTAAACGTATTTTACAAAGGAATAAAATTTGTGATTTTCTCTGTACATAAAGGCTTTTCATTAAAGATTTCCCTTTTTGACGTATACTTTTACCTTTTAAACACTGCTGCTTCACTTATACTTATTTTATACTCTGACTCGGTAACACTTTCACTTATACCTATAGTCGCTTATACTTGATGACGCTTATACTTATTCACGCTCTTACTTAGTGATACGATTTCTCCTTCACTTATACTGGATAACGACTTTACTCCACTTATACTTGATAGACGTTCTTACATCACTTATTGTCGTATCTGCTTCGTGATACACTTATACTTGGTACGATTATACTTCATGGTTCAATTATCCCACACTGTACACGTATACTTCACGACTCAAATGTTCCATTGTACTCTTATACTTCACGACTCAGATGTTCCACTGTACTCTTATACTTCACGACTCAGATGTTCCACTGTACACTTATACTTCACGACTCAGATGTTCCACTGTACTCTTATACTTCACGACTCAGATGTTCCACTATACACTTATACTTCACGACTCAGATGTTCCACTGTACACTTATACTTCACCATATGATACACACTCAAGCGTAGTTAGATGTATGTTTATGCTTGTATAGATGTATATAAATAATGATTGAAGGACTTAGGAAGGCTTGTCCGCCCTATTTCCTTTTCTTCGTTGAGATGTGGTCTGGTGGGATCGGATTTCCATCTGAAGGTTGTTCGATTCATTAGTTATATATTACATATACGAGCATAGACATACGAGTTTTCTCCAGTCAATTCAGTTAAGATTCTATACCTCTAGTCTACACTTACATAAGAAACCCACT
This sequence comes from Lactuca saligna, assembly GCF_052625555.1. Classification (NCBI taxonomy): domain Eukaryota; kingdom Viridiplantae; phylum Streptophyta; class Magnoliopsida; order Asterales; family Asteraceae; genus Lactuca; species Lactuca saligna. The sequence goes on along the minus strand of NC_136423.1, from coordinate 135,695,765 downwards.
CCCTCCTAGTAACACACTATCCTCTATTTGGGATGCATCTTCGGGACACGGCCTTCTCCGTCGTCTAGTTGGTAACCGGAGTCTCCTGTAGGGAGAGCGGCCATTGTGTGTATAGGCCTATACGGGATTGACAACCCCGCACCCTGACTGCTAGCTACAGTCCACGGCCTACCAAGCCAAGGGGTGATAAATGTCACATTATATAGATGCTTATAGGGCGTCTAGTACTCTAGTCAGTATGGTTACGAGTATCCTGGGTTGCCTTATAATTCATGGCTTTAAGGTAACAGTATTTCGTCAGCGATTTACACTGTATGCTGATGTCACCTTTTTCAGAGTCACACTGTTTTGACCTTGCTAGATGTATCTTCATTTGATACCGCCTGGGGTCTGTTATCTCTGTTTGACCTTACAAGATGTATCTTTCATTTGATACCGTTTGGGGTCTGTTATCTCTGTTTGACCTTACAAGATGTATCTTCATTTGATACCGTCTGGGGTCTGTTATCTCTGTTTTACGTTACAAGATGTATCTTTCATTTGATACCGTTTGGGGTCTGTTATCTCTGTTTGACCTTACAAGATGTATCTTCATTTGATACCGTCTGGGGTCTGTTATCTCTGTTTGACCTTACAAGATGTATCTTTCATTTGATACCGTCTGGGGTCTGTTATCACTGTTTGACCTTGCAAGATGTACCTTCCATTTGGTATCGTCTTCGGTCTGCATTCACTGTTTTAGACCTTACCAGTTGTACCTTTTATTTGGTACCTTCGGGGGTTTGTTTCTCCATTTGTTAGACTAAACCAGGCGTGTCGTTAGTTCGATACTTTCCTGGAGTCTATGACTCTTTTGCCTTAGTCAGCAGTCCTCACTGCTGAGGCATATATTATTCCCTGATGCCTCTGCTTTCTTTAATAATCAAATTCAGTATTTTGATATTATTAGCAATTAAGGGAAACTTCTTCTTACCACATTACACTGACCAGTCTTGGTAGAAGGCTGCTTTTATTAAAGAAAATATAGGATTTTCTGGAAGGAACTCTAATGCATTGAAATCTCTTAAACTATCACTTTATTAAGTTATTTGAATGAAATGTCACTAAATGCTTATGAACTCACCAGCATTTGTAAAAATGCTGATACTCGCTTTTCAAATAACTTGTATTCTCAGGTTAGCATTAGACAGGTACATCCCCGGAGCTATTGATGAAGATAGCTTTGTACCATGCTGTATTTATTCTATTACTTGTATTACTTTAAATTGTTGTAATGTAACCTTGTAAAACTATTACTATTAATGCAATGTTTTGTTGTACTTTGATTACTATAATGCATGTGTTGTGATACTTGATTTGACGTCATCCACCCCAGAACGTTTTCGCCGTTCCGGTTTTGGGGTGTGACATTACCTATGAGTTGGTTGTGCATTGATTACATGTAAACGCATCAGTAACTTGATGTTATAAAACGTGCCTTTGTGTACAATTCAACAAGTAGTAGAGCAAGCATATGAGTCGAAGTTTATCTGTTCCTTCTAGAAATAGAAGCGATATCTGGGCCCCTCGATGATTTTGTTGTGACCTATGTACCGGCCATTCAGAACTAAATTGATGTGTTCGATTAAGTTCTTTGTCAAACAAGTCGAAAATCGGGAAACAAACTGCTGGACAATAAGTACGACGTTGTTCCATTTATTTGTCCGGCTGATATCATGAGAATAGAGGATTATATGATCACTTTTCTAAAATGGCGCTTCACAGTTCAACAGAGTTTTCGAGAGCTACGATTGTTGGTTGGTTCCTGAAGTAACATACGCAAATATAGTTATTAGACTTATCGAAGTGGGAGTCTATTGGATAAGCTGTCTAGGTCCATAACTTATTTGGTACATACTTGACCCGACCCGGCATGGTCCATTTGGGTTGCACTTCACCCAAACGATTTATGGATAATTTTATGAGAATTGTATACTTACGATTTATTAATATATTATAAGTTATAATATATTAATATGAAGTCATGTTATTTAATTAGTTTTAGTCTTAAATTAATTATGAATTACTTTAGAGATTAAAAAGAAGACTGATTAAATTATGGGCTATTATATTTTATATAGTGTGGGTAATACTCATTTGTTAATGGGCTAAGCTAATATGGAAGTCCGTGGATGATCCATGGAGCTTTTAACCCATGGATCCTTGGAAAGGAAAAGACATGGGTTATTAGGGTTTCACCCTAACCATGCACACTATATAAAGAAGCATATGATGCAAGAAATATGACTCTAAGTGTGGACTCTAGTGGTGTGAGACTTAGTGGTGGCCGATTCCACAAAAAAGTATACTAATCTCTAAAAGTTTTCCAAACGTTTGTGGTGATTTGTGATTCCATTTGAGGCATTCACACTATTGGCGCTTGGCTCTCAAACTCCAAACAATCAACCATCATCAAAAGGTATGTATTTCTACTAGTAGTTTTATGAATCATAATCCTTATGCTATGCTAGTTAGGAAGAAACCTTGGAAATTATTATTTGCATGTATTTTAGAAGAAAGCATAGATCCAAGGTTTATTAGGGTTGCATGCACACTTAGGAAGTGTTAGATTGCTCAAAAACCCAACAATATCTTGTTTTTCCAAGATTAATCTTCAGTCGGGGTACCATCCGATGAGGATTAGGGATGAGGATATACCGAAGGCCGCTTTCAGGATTTGATACGGTCATTATGAGTTTGTGGTGATGCCATTTGGGATCACCAATTCCCCAACAACGTTCATGGACCTCATGAACAGGTTGTGTAGACTGTTTTTGGACTGGTATGTGATCGTCTTTATAGATGATATCTTGGTCTACTCTAAGACCAAGGAGCAACATGATCAACATTTGAGGGAGGTATTGGAGACACTGAGGATAGAAAATCTTTATGCCAATTTCTCAAAGTATGATTTTTGGTTGTGTGAAGTACAGTTTTTGGGGCATATCATCAACCAAAAGGGTATTTTGGTTGATCCAGTCAAGATTGAGGCAATGATGCAATGGGAAATATTGAAAAATGCATCTGAGATCCATAGAGTCTTGGGCCTAACGGGATATTAGCAGAGATTTATTTAGGATTTCTCAAAAATTGTGGTACCTTTGACTCGCTTGACCAAGAAGAATGTGACATTTTGTTGGGGCCCGGATCAGCAGATGGCTTTTAATACTCTGAGACAGAGGCTGTGTCAGGCTCCTATTTTAGCACTACCCAATGGATTGGATGATTTTGTGGTGTATTATGATGCGTCTATCTTGGGGTTAGGGGCAATTTTTATGCAGAGGGGACGTGTGATCGCGTATGCCTCGAGGCAGTTGAAGCCTCACAAGGAGAATTACCACGCTCACTACCTGAAATTGGGGGCAGTTGTGTTTGCCCTCAATATCTGGAGGCATTACTTGTACGGAGTCCGGTGCACCATCCACCACAAAGCTTTAAATATTTGATGGATTAGTATAACCTAAACTTGCGACAAAGGAGGTGGTTAGATGTACTGAAAGATTATGGCTGCGGGATTTTATACCATTCAGGGAAGGCCAACACGGTGGCCGATACCTTGAGCCGCAAAGTGGAACGTGCTCCAGTTAGATATGTTTGTGTAAGAATGACGATGATTTCCCCCTTGTTGGATATGATCAACAAGGATTAGGTGGGGGTTTGAAGAAAGAGAGCTGGAAGATAGAGTGGATTTGGGGTCAGTTTCCCTTGTTTTACGGGATGGTCGGGCACTTTCGACACAGTGTTTCCGGGTGTGGGCACCGGTATATGGGGGAGTGAGACAGAAGGTATTGGAAGGGGCACAAAATTCCAAGTTCTCTATACACCCGGGGGCTACAAAGATGTATAGAGACCTGAGATTGTGTTGCTGGTGGCCCTGCATGAAGTAGGAGATCATATGGTTTGTGGAGTAGTGCTTAAACTATAGGAAGGTCAAGGCCAAACATCAGCAGCCTCATGGCAAGGTTCAACCGCTACCTATTCCCATGTAGAAATGGGAAGACATCACTATGGACTTCATCATGAAGTTCCTGAGAACTGCGAGGGGTGTGGATTCTATTTGGGTCATTGTAGACAGATTAACAGAGAGTGCCCATTTTATTCTGATCTCCAAGAGTTTCTTTGCTAAGAAATTAGCATATATTTATGTGCAAGAGTTGGTGGTCAGGCATGGGGTGCCAGTGTCGGTGGTCTCTGATAGGGATGTCCATTTTACATCCAGATTCTAGAGGAAGGTTCATAAGGAACTGGGCACATAGTTAGACTTCAACACTGCTTACGACCCTCAGACAGACGGCCAGAGAAAATGAACGATCCGGATGCTAGAGGATATGCTACGGGCATGCATACAGGATTTTGGAGGGAGTTGGGATACATATCTCCTACTAGCAGAGTTTTCATATAACAATAATTATCATGCGAGTACCAATCGACCCCAGTTCGATATGCAGTATGGTCAGAGGTTCAGGACTCCTGCTTACTAGGGTGAGGTAGGGTATTGAGTCATGCGGAGCACCGAGGTTGTGCTAAAGACTACCAAGTTGATTCAGTAGGTAGGCAATAGGCTGCAGGCCGCACAGAGACGTTAGAAGAGTTATGTTGACCAGCACTATTCAAATCTCGAGTTTCAGATCGTCTTACTAAAAGTGTCACTATGGAAGGGCATCATTAGGTTTTAGAAGAGGGGAAAGTTGGGACCACGGTTTATTGGTCCGTTCAGGATTTCTGCCCAAGTCAGTAGGGTTGCTTATCGACTGGACTTCCCAGACAAGTTGATTTCAGATTCATAACACCTTCCACGTGTCCCATCTTCGGAATTGTGTCACTGATGAGGTCGTAATTATCTCTTTGGATGACATTTAGGTAGATGTGAGCCTGAATTACATCGAGAATCCCATCGTAATCCTCGATAGAAAGACCAAGGTTCTTCGTAACAAGGAGGTGAAGGTGCAATGGCAGCATCAAAGATGCTCTGAATGGACATAGGAGCCGGAAGATGAGATACTAGAGCATTACCCAGATCTATCTGTCTGTGGACTTCGAGGACAAAGTACTAGTTCAATTGGTGGAGTGTTGTAATACTCCAAATCAGGTATTATCCATTAAACCCTTGAAATTATAGGTACTGCATAATGGTCCCTTAAGTACGTTGGACGTACTCTAGGATTACGCTTAGGCGTACCATGCATCGATGATCGCAGAGGGCCAACACATACGCTGGATGTACCAAAGGGTACACAACGCATACATGATGAATGTTCAAACCCTAATTTCTGGACTTAAGACCTATATAAGCATCCTTATCTCATTTTAGCTTCATTTTAACCAACCTTTTTCACCCTTAAATGTCCTTGATACCCTAGAATCATTAAAACGTGTGTTTTTGAGCTTATAAGTGCTTTAATGGCATCTTCTAGGTGTGTTAGCTAAAAGGAAGAGGAGGAAACAAGCTTGAGCATGAAAGGGCTTCTAGATCTCGCATTTAGAGCATCTCATGAAGCTTGAGGAGGTAAAAAGCTTCTTCATTGGCCATCATTGTCATTTCTAGAGCTAGGGTCTTCTTTATAGTCTCTTTTGTGTTCATGGATAGTCTCTCAGGAGTATGAGCTACTCAAAGCTTAGGAAGGATGGATCTGAGGTCCTTTGGTCCATTTATAGCATAAAAATGGAGTCTTGATGGGTGTTATGACTGCATGCATGGATTAAGACTCATGGAAAGGTCTTAAAGGGTTGTTGGGAACATACAGAACATGAAAAGGAATAAAGTTGCCAACTTTATGCCTTAGGATGTCCTAATGGACTCAGATCTAAGTTGGACATTGAAATCCCAAGTATTAAGCACTTTAATGGTCCTTTATGCATACTAGACTAGTACGTTGCACGTACAATATTGGTACGCAAGGCGTACACATTTAGTTGGACTTTGGGGTTGTTTTGGACTTTTAAATCTTTGGGCCTTAATCAATTATCGGGCATGGTCATGTTTTGAGTTGGTGGCCCAATTTACCTGTTTTGGGCGATGGTTGTTATGGTTGGGCCTTATTGGGCTATGAGGCTCATTGATAAGTTTTGGACATGAACTCTAAGCCCAATAGAAAAGGAAAGACTTCTGGGCCACTATGAAAGGACTTGGGCTTAGGTAATTAGGATCTTTAATCAGATTATATACAATCCTAATTTTAGGTTAATGGCATTATGGTTTAACACGGGAGGTTTCAGACTGTTAGGCGAGCAACATTCGAGTTTAGCAGACAAAGGTGAGTTTCCTCAGCATACCAATGGGTCAAAGAGACCTAGGCCGACCCATTTTGTGATATGTGGTACACTAATTGATGTAGTTATTTATGATATGATAGTTGATATATGCTATGTGATATGCTAGTTGTCATATGTTGTGTGGTATGCTAGTTGTTATGTGATACTTGCATGAAAGACCATGCGGGAGCCCATGGTACTTGGATGTAAGACCATGTGGGGGAGCCCATAGCTTTCCAGGTAAAGTCCATGGGGGATCCCATGGCACTGAGATGTCAGACCATGTGGGGGAGCCCATGGCTTTCCAGCTAAAGACCCTCGGAGGAGCCCACGACATGCTTATATGTTTATACTCATGGCTTATGTGATTGATGTGGATTATATGATTATGTGGGGTATACCCTCGGGGAACTCACTAAGAATTAGCTTAAATTTTTGTTGGTTGTTTCAGGTACTTTAGGATCCAAGGGCAAGGGCGCGGCATGATGGCATGGTATGCACTTTCTGGCGTTTTTTAGGACACTCTGATTTTATGAATAACGAATCTAATGTTTTGGATTTGAAAACAATTGTGATTGGAATTTTATAACTTATGGAAATGGAATTCATTATTTAAAAATGAAAAATTTTATTTAAAATTTGGTGTAACAGCCCGGAATTTCAGGTATTGTTATAATATTGTTTTTGGGGTGTTTTAGGAGGGGACTCGGCGAGTTGGAGCCAGACTCGCCGAGTAGGACCACAGACTGGGTCGCGGGTTCGCGACTGGACTCGACGAGTCCATTATGGACTCGGCGAGTCTGCGCTGTTCTGCGGAAACCCTATCCGTTCGGTTTTGGAACGTATATAACGGACTTATAGGCCGTCATTGTCCGTCTTTAGCGACTGAGAAGAACCCTAAATCAGTTGTGGGCATCTAGGGCAAGGATTGAAGGCCATTGGTGATCTTGAAGAAGTTATTGTGCAAGGAAGAGAAGGGTTTGGCTAAAGGAACAGCAAGGGAATCAAGTTCTGAGGATTGGGGACACAGAGAGTGCATTATTCAGGTAATATTTCGGATTATATTCTGCTATGTTGATGTGTGCATGGATTTAGGGTTTATGGAACCCTTTTGTGACTAGATTGATTATTACCCTTGTTCCCCAAACGATTATAACCCTATATTAGGACCTTTAGAGGTCCATAATGTCCCATGCCTGTGTATTTCGGGAATTAAGAGAGGTTTTGGATTGGAATCCTTATGCCTTAAGTCAAAAGGTAAATTACAAGTCTTGGGGTGTAGCATGAGCACCTAAATGAAGGTCTTATGTGTTGTACCAGCTTAGGAGGACCAGACCTATGAATGGTCGGGACAATACTGATCTCAGGAAGCAGTTTGATCGACTGCATGGCATGGACTCGCCGAGTCCGATGAACAGACTCGGCGAGTAGCTTGGAGATTAACTGGGACTCGTCGAGCTGTTCTTCAGACTCGGTGAGTGGAGTCGGGGTGGCCCCGCGATTCTTCCACGAGGAACTCGTCGAGTCAAGAGGGATACTCGACGAGTAGAAAGGGAACATCAGGATTTGGTGAGGACGTCTAGACTCGCCGAGTCGCCTTCGCACTCGCCGAGTCCGGTCAAGTTGACCGTTGACCGTTGACCAGAGTTGACCTACATGTGATTTCTTAGGGTCAGTGTCTTGAAAGATAAAAGTATTAATAAGGGATATATGATATTATAGGGAGTCTGTAGCTCGGCGGATCGAGTGCGAGTGATTTCAGGAGTCGCTAGCTTTCATTACCCGCGAGGCGAGTCTTCTCACTATACTGTACCCGGAAGGGTTTGACTGTGTGACCGGAAGGTCGGATATGATTTGTGTTATACGTGCTATAAATGGTAAGGTATTTGCTATGCGTGCTATGTATGTTTATACGGGCCGGAAGGCAATATGTTATGTGACTGAAAGGTCGGATATGATATATGATATACGTGCTATATGTGTTAGGATAAATGTATTAATTGTTGTGTATGTTTATGGGCCGGAAGGCAATATGTTATGGGCCGGAAGGCGATTATCTCAAGGGCCGGAAGGAGATTGTGTTGTGGACCGGAAGGTCAGGGCCTGGAAAGGCGTATATGCGTAAGTAGTATACTGGGGAACTCACTAAGCATTTATGCTTACAGTTGTTATGTATGTGTTTCAGGTACTAGCGAGGACCGTGGGAAGGCGCCGGCATGACGCGTACACACTGTTGATGTTTTGAGATCTTGGGGATTTTATGATTGTATTTTGATATGAGATTTGGAATAATTATATTTGGTTGAAATAATTCACTTATTTTAAATGAAAATTTTGTTTGAAAATTTCGTTGTTACAATTGGTATCAGAGCCTTGGTTTGAGGGATTCGGGTGTACCTTCGGGTGTAACTAAACTCAAACCGAGGATTTGAGGAAAATCTTTTAAAAATAATAAAGGCATAAACTTTTATAAATGGTAAAGTGGTAAACAAGAAAGAAGCAGTGTGTACGATCAGCCAGCTCCCGAACGGTAAAGATCCCCAGAATACCTTACAATGTTATGTTATGCAATGAATTATGAATTGTTATGCATGCTAGAAGACTAGGTATTCATGATAGGACTAGAGTGGCCTGATTTGTGATGCCTTAGTCTAGGGAGTTTGCCAATATGAGATATTTGGTAGTGTGCAGGTAGATAGTGCATATCAAAGTAGAGTACTCACTATTCGGGGTTTGGGGAGGAAGATTTGGGATGAATGCTGATACGGTGTGGTCGGTAGTATTCGGCCCGTACTACCGAAGACACCGGGTCGGTGGGAGACCCAAGTAAGAATCCCTGGATATCGGAGACTGAGTAGGGTTGCGTATCAAGTGCAATTGTACTTGATGGAGTCTCTGATAATTTTATGTTGTATTTCAGAGACATCATGGTTACCACACGCCACGGGGCGAGTTCGAGCGGTGTGAGCGACGAAGATATTCGTCAGATGATTCAGGAGGAGGTAGCTGCAGCGATCCGGGCTGAGATCCCGGAGATATTTGGGTCTATTAAGACCACTCTGATGGAGACGTTCGAAGAGCGGTACGCCACACTGACTGAGACTGCAGCCGCTTCCGCTACCGCAGCCGTGGCCGCTGCCAGGCCACAAGGGGGCGATTCGTTGCTATTCCGGGAATTCAGCAACACGAAACCCCCTGAGTTCGATGGGACGCAGGATCCGATTGCTGCAATGCGGTGGATCGCCGACATTGAAGGGTGCTTCTACACTTGCTCATGCCCGGAGCACCTGAGGGTGCGGTTCGCTTTGAATCAGCTCCGTCTGGGAGCGAAGGATTGGTGGAAGTTCGTGACGGCGAACTTCACTTTGGCGGAGATTACAGCAGTGACATGGGAGGGGTTTACTGACATGTTCAGGGATGAGTACGTTCCCCCAGTGGAAAGGGAATGATTGATTCAGGAGTTCTTGACCCTTAAGCAGGGTACTGATTCGGTTGCGGTGGTTACGCGGAAGTTTCATGAGAGGGCGATGTTCTGCCCTGAGCTGGTGTCTACAGAGCAGTCGCGGATGAGCCGGTACTTAGGCGTTTTGAGGAGGGATATCCGGGAGTTTGTGTCAAACTCAACCTATCGTACTTTTACTGAGCTTCAGGGAAATGCCAGGAAGCGCGAGATCGAGTTGGAGACCTAGGCCAGGGAGGAGGCCGAGTGTCGGCAGGTGGACCGGCGGCCGGCTCAGTCTCAGCCGGCAGACAAGCGGATCAAGTCCGATGATTTGAGGATGGGAGGTCAGAAGGGCTGCACTTGCGGGAAGTGCGGCAAGAGTCATGAGGGGGCGTGCTGAGCTGGTGGTTGCTACAAGTGTGGCAAGGAAGGACACATTGCCAGGGATTGTCCTAAGGGGTTTATGGTTTGTTTTCATTGCAACCAGACAGGCCATCGGAAGGCCGAGTGCCCGCAGCTTCGTCAGGGATCTACACCTACTACCAGGACTACTGAGACTCGACCGGCGAAGGTCGAGGCCCCGAGGGCTCGCGGGAGGGCCTTTCAGCTGACTGCGGAGGAGGTCCGCGCTGCACCCGATGTTGTGGCAGGTATGCTGTAATTCACGTATTTATTTAAAGTCGAGATGTTATGCTTATGTTAATATATGTGTAGGTACTTTTCTTGTGAACTCTATGCCTACTCTAGTGTTATTTGATTCGGGTGCGAGTAGGTCCTTTGTATCTGTAGCTTTTAGTCAGCATATCAACATTAGTCGTGAGCCGTTAAGTCGGCCCCTGAGCGTTTCTATAGCGGCCGAGAGGGTGGTTTGTGCCACGGAGGTTCTTCGGGGATACATACTAGAGATTTTCAGGGTTGAGTTTCCGATTGACCTAATTCCTATTGCGATGGGTGATGTCTGTGTCATCGTGGGCATGGATTGGCTGAGCCGATTCAGCGCTGTCATTGATTGCGAGCTCCAGTTGGTGACTATACGAGACCCTAGTGGAGGAGTTCTTACGGTGTACGGCGAGGGTACCCGTTCGGGATTAGCTTTTTGTTCGGCCGCTAGGGCGAGGCAATGTCTACAGCAGGGATGTAAGGGTTTTGTGGCGTATGTGATGGATACGCGGGAGGCTTCCGAGAGACCAAGGTCAGTGGAGGAGGTCCCAGTGGTGCGTGAGTTTCCAGATGTTTTTCCCGAGGAACTGCCGGGAGTACCTCCTGCGAGGCAAGTAGAGTTTGGTATCGATCTGATTCCGGGGGCTGCGCCTATTGCGAAGGTGCCTTATCGTCTCGCACCTCCAGAGATGCAAGAGTTGTCCTCGCAACTCCAGGAGTTGCTGGGGAAGGGATTTATTTGGCCGAGCAGCTCGCCGTGGGGAGCACCGATTCTGTTCGTCAAGAAGAAGGATGGTTTACACCGGATGTGCATTGATTACCGGGAGTTGAACAAAGTGACGGTCAAGAACCGCTATCCGTTACCGAGGATCGATGATTTATTCAATCAGTTGCAAGGGGCATCTTGGTTTTCCATGATCGGTCTGAGATCAGGGTACCATCAGGTAAGAGTGCAGGATGAGGACGTCCAGAAGACAGCATTTAGGACGCGATATGGGCATTATGAGTTCGTGGTGATGCCTTTCGGGCTCACCAATGCCCCGGCAGTGTTCATGGACCTCATGAACAGGGTATGCAGGCCGATGCTGGATCGGTCTGTGATTGTATTTATCGACGACATCTTGGTGTATTCGCGATCTAGAGAGCAGCATGAGGGACATTTGAGGGAGGTCCTTGGGGTACTGAGGTCGGAGAAGCTATATGCAAAATTCTCCAAATGTGACTTCTGGTTGCGGGAGGTCCAATTTCTTGGACATGTTGTTAATCAGGCAGGGATATTGGTCGATCCGGCCAAGGTCGAGGCAGTGATGAGTTGGGAGGTACCGAGGTCACCTTCCGAGATCAGGAGTTTCCTTGGGTTGGCGGGGTACTATCGGAGGTTTATTAGAGACTTCTCCAAGATCACAGTACCGCTCACCAGACTGACCCGGAAGGGTGTTGCATTCTCATGGGGACCCGAGCAACAGACTTCTTTCGAGACACTTCGCCAGAGATTGTGCGAAGCCCCGATATTAGCTCTCCCGGAAGGGATGGAAGATTTTGTCGTATATTGCGACGCATCGATTTCGGGACTGGGTGCAGTGTTGATGCAGAGAGGTCATGTGATAGCTTATGCATCGAGGCAGCTAAAGCCTCACGAGGCGAGATATCCCACGCATGACTTAGAGTTGGGGGCAGTAGTGTTCGCTCTCAAGATTTGGCATCACTACCTGTATGGGGTTCGATGTACGATATATACGGACCATAAGAGTTTGAAGTATTTGATGGATCAACCCAACCTAAATATGCGTCAGAGGAGATGGTTGGATGTGGTCAAGGATTATGACTGCGAAATCCTATACCACCCGGGCAAGGCTAATGTGGTAGCCGATGCATTGAGCCGCAGGGCGGAGAGCACTCCATTGCGAGATGTATGTCTGAGACTGACGGTGATGACTCCGGTATTGGATGCTATTCGTGGGGCACAGGCCGAGACTGTGAGATCCGAGATGCAGAAGAAAGAACGGGTCGTTGGGTTAATTTCAGAGTTCGTTAAGGATGGACGAGGACTTCTAACGTTTCAGGGTCGGATTTGGGTACCGTTCGTGGGCGGTACGCGTGTTACTTTGATGGAGGAGGCTCACAGATCGAAATTCTCGATCCATCCCGGTGCTACGAAGATGTATTTGGACTTGAGGAAGGAATACTGGTGGCCCTGTATGAAGAGAGACGTCGCCTGGTTCGTTGAGAGGTGCTTGACCTGCCGTAGAGTTAAGGCCGAGCACCAGAGACCGCATGGCAAGTTGCAGCCTTTGGAGATTCCTGAGTGGAAGTGGGAACAGATTACCAAGGACTTCATCACTAAATTGCCGAAAACTGCCAGAGGAGTCGATGCAATTTGGGTGATTGTGGGTAGATTGACGAAGAGTGCACACTTCCTTGCCATCAGCGAGAGTTCATCAGCGGAGAAGTTGGTGGAGTTATATGTGAGAGAGGTGGTATCTCGGCATGGAGTACCGATCTCAATTGTTTCGGACCGTGATGTACGCTTCACTTCCAGGTTCTGGAAGAAATTCCATGAGGAGCTGGGTACTAAACTGCATTTTAGTACCGCATACCATCCCCAGACAGACGGCCAGAGCGAGCGGACAATTCAGACATTGGAGGACATGCTTCGAGCGTGTGTGTTAGACTTCGGGGGTAGCTGGGATGCGCATTTACCCTTGGCAAAGTTTTCCTACAACAACAGCCATCATTCGAGCATTGGTATGCCACCTTTTGAGTTGTTGTATGGTAGGAGGTGTTGGACCCCCATTTGTTGGGGAGAGGTGGGACAAAGAGTGATGGGCAGTACGGAGATCGTACTTCAGACGACAGAGCAGATTCAGCAGGTTAGACAGAGGTTATTGACCGCCCAGAGCCGACAGAAGAGTTATGCAGACAGACGCCGGTCCGAGCTTGAATTTCAGGTTGGCGACATCGTTCTCCTGAAGGTTTCTCCTTGGAAAGGAGTGATCCGGTTCAGGAAGAGGGGCAAGTTGGCGCCCCGGTTTATAGGTCCATTTCGTGTGATTGCAAGGGTAGGCCGGGTAGCTTATCGGTTGGAGTTGCCAGCAGAGTTGGGACAGATCCACAATACTTTTCACGTATCACAGTTGAGGAAGTGTATAGCCGATGAATCGGCAGTGGTTCCATTAGAGGATATTCAGGTGGATGCGAGCCTGAATTACGCCGAGAGACCAGTAGCCATCAGGGATCGGAAGATCAAGGTTCTAAGGAACAAGGAGGTACCTCTGGTGTTGGTTCAGTGGCAACACCGAAAAGGATCGGAGATGACTTGGGAGCCGGAGCGTGAGATGCGGGAGCAACATCCGGAGTTATTTGCAGAATGAGACTTCGAGGGCGAACTCTAGTCCTAGTGGGGGAGAGTTGTAACAGCCCGAAATTTCAGGTATTGTTATAATATTGTTTTTGGGGTGTTTTAGGAGGGGACTCGGCGAGTTGGAGCCAGACTCGCCGAGTAGGACCACAGACTGGGTCGCGGGTTCGCGACTGGACTCGACGAGTCCATTATGGACTCGGCGAGTCTGCGCTGTTCTGCGGAAACCCTAGCCGTTCGGTTTTGGAACGTATATAACGGACTTATAGGCCGTCATTGTCCGTCTTTAGCGACTGAGAAGAACCCTAAATCGGTTGTGGGCATCTAGAGCAAGGATTGAAGGCCATTGGTGATCTTGAAGAAGTTATTGTGCAAGGAAGAGAAGGGTTTGGCTAAAGGAACAGCAAGGGAATCAAGTTCTGAGGATTGGGGACACAGAGAGTGCATTATTCAGGTAATATTTCGGATTATATTCTGCTATGTTGATGTGTGCATGGATTTAGGGTTTATGGAACCCTTTTGTGACTAGATTGATTATTACCCTTGTTCCCCAAACGATTATAACCCTGTATTAGTACCTTTAGAGGTCCAGAATGTCCCATGCCTGTGTATTTCGGGAATTAAGAGAGGTTTTGGATTGGAATCCTTATGCCTTAAGTCAAAAGGTAAATTACAAGTCGTGGGGTGTAGCATGAGCACCTAAATGAAGGTCTTACGTGTTGTACCAGCTTAGGAGGACCAGACCTATGAATGGTCGGGACAATACTGATCTCAGGAAGCAGTTTGATCGACTGCATGGCATGGACTCGCCGAGTCCGATGAACAGACTCGGCGAGTAGCTTCGAGATTAACTGGGACTCGTCGAGTTGTTCTTCAGACCTGGCGAGTGGAGTCGGGGTGGCCCCGCGATTCTTCCACGAGGAACTCGTCGAGTCAAGAGGGATACTCACCGAGTAGAAAGGGAACATCAGTGTAACAGCCCGGAATTTCAGGTATTGTTTTAAAACTATTTTTGGGACATTTTAGGAAGGGACTCGGCGAGTTGGTGCCTGACTCACCGAGTAGGACCACAGGCTTGGTCGCGGATGCGCGACTGGACTCGACGAGTCCAGATATGGACTCGGCGAGTCGACGCTATTCAGCAGAAACCCTAGCCGTAGTTTGGAACGTATATAATGCCTCTTAGGCCGTCATTGTACGTTTTTTTGGCCGATTGTGAAGAACCTAAGCATCTGTGGACGACTAGAGGAGAAGGGAAGGCTACTGGGACCTTGAGGAGATTGTTAGGCAAGAAGAGGCAAGGTTTTGGTCAAAGGAACATCAAGAGGATTGACTTCTGAAGGTTGGGGACACAGAGAACACGTTTTTCAGGTAATACTCGGACCATTTCTGTTGTTTTTGTGGTGTACACGAATCTAGGGTTTATGAGACCCATTTGGGGATAGGATAGATTATTATGTTATTACCCAATCGTTTATACCCCAGTAATAGGATACTTAGAGGTTCAGAAAGTCCCATGATTGCATGTCTCGTGACCATGCGTATTTCAGGAGGCAGATGATCGACTGCATGGCATGGACTCGCCGAGTCCAATGATCAGACTCGGCGAGTAGCTTGAAGATTTACTGGGACTCGCCGAGTTGTTCTTCAGACTCGGCGAGTAGCTTGAGGATTCATTGGAACTCGTCGAGTTGTTCTTCAGACTCGGCGAGTGGAGTCGGGGTGGCCCCGCGATTCTTCCACGAGGATCTCGTCGAGTCAGGAGGGATACTCGACGAGTAGAAAGGGGAACAACATGGAAATTGGGGAGGACGTCTAGACTCGTCGAGTCGCCTTTGCACTCGACGAGTCCGGTCAAGTTGACCGTTGACCTGCATGTAATTTCGTAGGGTCAGTTGTCTTGTTTGATAAGATTATTAATAAGGGTATATGGTATTATAGGGAGACTGCAGATCGGCGGACCGAGTGCGAGTGGTTTCAAGAGTTTATAGTTTACATACTACGAGGTGAGTCTTCTCACTATACTTCACCCGGAAGGGTATGACGGTGAGACCGGAAGGTCGTATATGATATGTGTTATTTATGCTATAAATAGAAAGGTAGATGCTATGCATGATATGTATGTTTGTACGGGCCGGAAGGCGATATGTTATGTGATAGAAAGGTCAGGTATGATATATGATGTATGTGCTATGTGTATTATATTAAATGTATTATGTGTTGTAAATGTTATGGGCCGGAAGGCAATATACTATGGGCCGGAAGGCAATATGATACGGGCCGGAAGGCAATATGTTATGGGCCGGAAGGCGATTATGTTACGGGCCGGAAAGCAATGTATTGTGGACCGGAAGGTCAGGGCCTGGAAAGGCGTATGTGTGTAAGTCGTATACTGGGGAACTCACTAAGCATTTATGCTTACAAGTTGTTATGTATGTGTTTCAGGTACTAGCGAGGACCGTGGGAAGGCGCCGGCATGATGCATACACACTGCTGCTATTTGAGATCTTGGGGATTTTATATATGTATTTGATATGAAACATGAAATAAATATTATTGGTTGAATGAAACTACTTTATTTTAAATGAAAAATTTATTTGAAAATTTGAGTTGTTACAATCAGGATTTGGTGAGGACGTCTAGACTCGCCGAGTCGCCTTCGCACTCGCCGAGTCCGGTCAAGTTGACCGTTGACCGTTGACCAGAGTTGACCTACATGTGATTTCTTAGGGTCAGTGTCTTGAAAGATAAAAGTATTAATAAGGGATATATGATATTATAGGGAGTCTGTAGCTCGGCGGATCGAGTGCGAGTGATTTCAGGAGTCGCTAGCTTTCATTACCCGCGAGGTGAGTCTTCTCACTATACTGTACCCGGAAGGGTTTGACTGTGTGACCGGAAGGTCGGATATGATTTGTGTTATACGTGCTATAAATGGTAAGGTATTTGCTATGCGTGCTATGTATGTTTATACGGGCCGGAAGGCAATATGTTATGTGACTGAAAGGTCGGATATGATATATGATATATGTGCTATATGTGTTAGGATAAATGTATTAATTGTTGTGTATGTTTATGGGCCGGAAGGCAATATGTTATGGGCCGGAAGGCAATATGTTATGGGCCGGAAGGCAATATGTTATGGGCCGGAAGGTGATTATCTCAAGGGGCCGGAAGGCAATTGTGTTGTGGACCGGAAGGTCAGGGCCTGGAAAGGCGTATATGCGTAAGTAGTATACTGGGGAACTCACTAAGCATTTATGCTTAGAGTTGTTATGTATGTGTTTCAGGTACTAGCGAGGACCGTGGGAAGGATCCGGCATGACGCGTACACACTGTTGATGTTTTGAGATCTTGGGGATTTTATGATTGTATTTTGATATGAAATTTGGAATAATTATATTTGGTTGAAATAATTCACTTATTTTAAATGAAAATTTTGTTTGAAAATTTGCGTTGTTACATTTGGGTTGTTACAAAGTCAAAAGATGGGAAGAAATATAGTCTTGTTATTGTAAACGAATTTTCAAGATTCATATGGGTAGCCTTTTTAATAAAGAAAAGTCATGCCGAAGCAGTTAGTATCTCTCTCATTAAGCAATGGGAAGGTCTCTATGATCACATAGTTAGGAAATTCTGTAGTAATCAAGTAGATGAATTTAGAAACTCATCCTTAGAAGACTTTTGAGTAATCTCAGGAAGTTCTCACAACTTCTTCACCGTTAGAACTCCCCAACCAAATGGCATTGCTAAAAGAAGAAACAAAAATCTAACTGAATCTAGAAGAACTATGGTTGTTGAAGCTGGTCTTACTTTGTCATTTTGGGTTGAAGCTATCAACACAACATGTTATACCTAAAATCATTCTATTATTGTTAAGCATCATGGGAAAAATTCCTATAAGCTACTTAAGGGAAACAAACCAAACATCTCTTAATTTCATGTGCTTAGGTGTCTTTGTTACATCTTGAATCAAATATATCAGCGCTTGAAGTTTGTAGCTAAAGATGATGAAGGAGTGTTTCTAAGTTATTTTAGTGTATCCAAGGCTTTCAAGGTATTCAATCTCCCAAGGAAAACTGTTGAGGAAACAGCTCATGTCATTTTCGATGAAGACTCATTCATTCATGAACCATGTTGATCACCTCTCATCAATTCTAAATGAACTTAGTTACAGTCCATCATACCCTATTCCTGAATTCTTGCCACTAACACTAAGTCTATTGTTCCTAATGGTTATCAAATTATCATCTCACAACCTATCTCTAAAGATTAGCTAGCCATCTCTAGAGAAGTTGAATCATCAAAACAAGAGTATTATGTTCCAAACAACATGAATGAATCTCCTAATCCTATAATTCTTCTAGATTATCCTGAATCTTAAATCATTGGAGATGTAAATTCTGGGATTCTCACTCGTATTAGAGTCAACAACAATTTCTACATGTTTGTGAATTTTGACTCGATGATTGAACCAAAGAATGTTTGTGACACCCTGAAAGAAGCTGGTTGGATTAAGGCTACGCAGGATGAGCTGAATGAATTTGAACTTCATTGTGTATGGACTCTTGTCCCTAATATTCAAGGAAAAATTATCATTGGCACTTGCTGGGTTTTTAGAAGCGAGATGCATGAGGATGGGATCGTCCTAAGAACCAAAGATAGACTTGTGGCTCAGCTGGAAGGGTTTGACTACTATGAAACATTTGCTCCTATTGCTAGACTTGAAGAATTTCATCTATTTCTTTCTTTTTCTTCATTCAAGAACTTCAAAGTCTATCAAATGGACGTTAAGAATGCTTTCCTACATGGAGATCTTCAAGAATAAGTGTTTCTAAAGTAACCTCCAGGGTTTGAAAGTGAAGAGTTTCCAAATCATGTATATTGTCTTGATAAATTTGTATATGGCTTAAAGAAAGCACCTAGAACATGTTATGACATATTGGTGATCTATCATTTTACAAGTGGATACAAAAAAGGAAAGATTGACATTACCTTGTTCATCAAGCATTCAGGATCTCACATCATACTTGATCAAGTGTATGTTGATGAGATCATCTTCGGATGTACTGATGAGAAACTAAGTTCTGAATTCATTGAGATCATGGAAAGAAAGTTTGAGATGAGCATGATGGGTGAACTAAATTTCTTTTAAGGAATTCAGGTTAAACAACTAACTAGTGATATTTTTGTTTGTCAAGCTAAATACATTACATATATAATGAGGAGGTATGATTTTTCTGACTGCAAACCGACAAAGACTCCAAGGTCATCATCAACGTCTATTGGCACTGATCCAACTGACACTGTTGTGAATGCAAATATTATGAAGAAATCATAGGCTCACTGCTCTATCTTACTGCCAATCATCTTGACATTAAGTTTGCTACCATATTATGTGCTCCTTATCAAGCCAGTCCTAAGGAATCTCATCTCCATGCTGTAAAGATAACTTTTTGTTATTTAAAGCATACAACCAATATTGGATTATGTTATACTCGAGATTATGTGTTCAAGATGGTGGGATACACTGAATCCAATCATGGTGGATGTGGAATTGATCATAAAAGTACCTCATGAGGGGCTCAAATAATTGGAGATAGATTGGTAAGCTGGTCCAGCAAGAAGCAAACATTAGTTGCTTATTCTACCGCTGAAGATGAATATGTAGCCACTAGAAGCTGTTGTGCTCAGATCCTATGGATTCAAAATCAACTCTTCAATTATTGTCTAAACTTCTTAATGACTCCCATCTATAGCGACAACACCAGTGCCATTGAGATGATACATAATCCATTACACCAATCCAAAACCAAGCACATTGATATCCATCATCACTTCATCAGTGACATCATTCAAAAGGGAAAAAATGGAGTTGTTCTACATTCCATCCACCGATCATTTGTATTACATTTTCACCAAGGCATTGGACACGAAGACTCTAAACAAATTAATTATAGATCTTGGCATGATTTCAATGACTTAATTCATTTCTAACTCGCTTGAATTAACATTACTACTGTTTGCTTTCTAAAAAAAACACAAAAGATGTGTTGCTTTTATTTTAGTTAAAGATATTTACATAGTTTGGTTAATCTTTGCTTCTAATATTTATAAGTATTCTCTTTTCCTTCCTTTATCTATCTTTTAAACATATCTAAGATTTATCTGCACCTCCTTCCTTCAGAGTTTGCAAGAGCTGGAGTAATCCAGAATGTTCTGAATGCTCTTGGTGTTTAGAAAAAGAGTGGCATCATGTCCTCTCATTCTTGATAATGCCCTTTTTCTCCTCCTCTCGCTATTATGGATCCAAGGAGTAACCATCAATGCAGTGAGTCTTGTTTTCATCTGCCAACACATAATCTGATAAAATATCAAATTCCATCGTGTTGATCTTGTCAACACGATGTGCAACATCTCAAAAATCATAATAAATTTAAACATTTTTAAAACAACCCATTTATTAAAAATAAGTGTTTACATAACCATTGTTTCCAAAAACATTATCCAAAATCAGAGCTCCCAAGATCAACAAAATAAAATCAAGGATGTGTACGGTCACACATTCGCCTTGCCATGGTCCTCAGAAGTACCTAAAACAAAACTAAAACTCTAAGAAAACGGTTAGTAAGTTTCACCAAAGTACCACAACATAAACATAACAAACAACAACATGCACACAAAGCGTTCAACATAATTGGACCACCTCACCGACGTTCAGCCAATCTAGATCGCTCTCTATGCTTTTGGCCTAACTGGTCCTCCATGAAGGCCATCAGTCTATCCGGACCGCCCTAGGTCTCTTGGCCTTCGGTCCCAGCAAGTCTTCTTAAACCTAGTATGCCATCACATATCAATATACACCATACAATGAATAACTAGCATACACAAGTAGTCATACAAATCTAACAGATAACTAAAGCATAGCCAGATCCTATATATATCAGAATATAAATCTACTAGATCTCTACAACATAGCAACATCTTATATACCATGATACAAATTTAACAGATCACTACAGCATAACAACATCCTATATACCAGGATACAAATCTAAAAGATCATTACAGCATATCAACATACAGTAAACCAATCCAATGGGCCAAACTTGGTCCCTTCAAAGATGTAACTGTAATAAGGAAAACTCACCTAACAGTCTGAATGCAATCTGAATAACTCCCATCCCTGACGGCTCTACCAAAATCCTAAGTGTCAAAACATTTCCTATTCTAAACTAATAACATTTTCCCAAATACCCATGGTCAAAACTGGTCAAAATCCATAACTCAACCGAGTCAACACTGGCGAGTCAACTTAGGCTTCGAGCATGGCGTGTACTCTGGAGGTATGTGGGGAGTACTCGAGGTCTGAGGTATCAGGGCCAAATCTGCATATCCGCAATGTACCATTTGGTACGCCCAACTTACATAATAACTCTCTTCTTAACCGATTAAGTGCTTGTTATTCTGACTTATTATGTCCGAAAGTAGATCCATGACCCAAATAACATTTTTGACCATAAATTTTCCAAATTTATGGTCTTGCATGGTCAATAAGGCCTTAACAACAAAAATCTCAACCACCTAACCAATTAAGACCTCAAAACAAATGCATGGAAGGAAATATATGATCAAGACTACATTTTTATGTTTGTAAACGCCTCAAAGTGACTGAAATGACTACATAAATGGATTAGAATAGCTCATACACAAAATACCGAAACTATGGGACCAAAAGGACATAAACTCCATGGCTAACTTAGATCTATGCATAGAATTATCACATTCATAACTTTATAACTAAAAATGGATTTTGAAGGTGAGATGTTCCTCGATCTAGAAACAAACACACACTTTTGAGGTCAAATGATCATACACAACGAATTAGGGTTGCAAGGGACGAAATGAAAGTTGGAGGTGCAAGAGGGAATGAGGAATGAAGTGTTAATGATGCTTACATATGGACTAAACCCTAAAAAATTTGATTTGAGCTTTTACCATGTATGCCTGGCGTACGCGGTGTACGCCCATCATACTAGGGTCTGCCCCGGTACACTTAGCGTTACACATCTTATGCCCAACGTACTAACCTCTTGTCCAAAATTACCAAAATGCCACTTTGAGCCTTTTTGCGAGCTTTCTCACACCTAAGGGCTGAAAATCGAAAACCTTCATACTTAAGAGTGGATTTTGGGAATACCTCAAGCCAAGATGTTACAATTCTCCCCTACTTGAACTAGATTTTGTCCTCGAAGTCTGCTGCAATAATTAACTCAGGATAATACTGATGGTTTTGAGCAAAAACAAACAATCCCTATATGTGCATGCAACTCTAATTTGTAGGATCTATGTTTTCACTGTTAGACATGCAAGTATTGAACACAAAAAAAGAAACCCTAGGAGGCAACTATAATTTTGAAATTAAAAATTAACTAGGGTTAGGATAAATTCATTGATTGTTATGTTGTAATAACAATGATATCCTTGAAGATCTTGGACTTGAGAGCAACTGTCACAAGTGTAACACCTCTAATGGATCACAAACACATTAAGCAAGAGGATGAGAGGAGAGAGGAGGAGGAAGCTCAAGAACACAACTATTCTTAGAGTTTTTGAAGCATAGGTTGATATCAAGAGGGGTAGAGGCTCCTTATATAGTTGTTTTTATCTATAGCTAAAGCTAGGGTTTGTTGGAGGAAACGCTAATTTCCAGTTGAAGGCCTAACCAGCCCATGGACTCCCCATCCCTTGGACGATAATTCTAGGGCCTCCCTAGAAGTTTTCATCCGAACCTTCTAGGGTGGTCAAAGAGCCCAAAACCACAGCTATTAATTACGTGCGAAATATCCCCTGTACTTTTTATTAATTCCTTTAATCCAAAAATTAATTCCAATTTAATTTATGATTAAATATTAATTGAATAAAATGATTTCTAATTAAAATATTACTTTCATAATATATTAATAATCATTTTTCTATATTAATTTATTATTCCAAATAATAAATTCTTCCTCTTTCTCAATAGGTCATCCTTTCTAGTTGCTAGTATGAAGGCAACCCAAAAGGACGATGCTAGTATCAATTCAAGTACATGCCAACGATAGTTATGGGCTTACACACCTAATCCTACAGTCTCCCACTTAGACAAGTCTAATAACTATAATTGTAAGTGTAACTTCAAATTTTGATTAGCAAATTGTAGCTCTCATAGCCGTTGTCGAATATTGACCTAGTCAGTAACGTGTTCTAAGATAAGTGATCATATAACCCTCCGTTCTACAGGATATCATGTGGACAAATGAAATGGAACATAATCATTCTCATTGTCCAATAGTTTGTTTCCCGATTTCTAATTTGTAATGACAATGAACTACAGTTGAACACATCAATTAAGTCCTGACCGGGATCGACATATAGGTCAACACCAAATCATTGAGGATCCCAATATATCGCTTTTCCGGTTTAGGGCAAAAGGAACACATAAACTTTGCCTTATATGTTTGCACTATTTACTTATCAAATCATGCACAAAAATACATTTTATAACACCAAGTTACTGATGCATTTACACATTATCAATGCACAACCAAATGTAAACAACAACTCATATATCTCCGTTTAAAGATTATATGATATTATCATCTCAGAATTACTAGTGATAAATTCCATGAAGTAATTCACTGAGCGTGGGTTTAATCCAATAATTAAATCCCCATTTCAAAATTACTGATGAATGTTGTAGCAAACCATTGCTATGTGTAATCCCTTAGACAATCTACAACCAAATTCATGATAGTCTTAATTCATTACTTACTTCCAAAGTATGATCAACTGTCGATTTATGAATAATCTAATTATTCGGGAAGTAAAACATGCAAAAGTGAAACAGAATGCTAAACAATTGACAAAAAATAGTAAACGATACTCATAAATAAATCTCCATTATTTAATCATCAAATGTCAATTACATTTATTTGTTACAAGTTTCTAAATATCTCTCTAATCGCTAAAATTAATATCATCCTTCAGACCAATGATCCTCGCATGTTAAACATGCTTAACCCTACTTTGACCTTTTGTGAGGGGATCTCTAGGATTCTCTTCAGATGATACCCTCTTAACGATGAAGTGTCCTTCTTCTACTCTATGTCTGATAAAGTGATATTTTATGTCGATGTGTCTACATTTGCCATGATATCTTGGTTCCTTTGTTAATGAAACCGCTCCTTCATTATCGTAGAAAATCTCCATTGGCTCCTTTATGGCTGGCACAAGTCCAAGGTCTCCAATGAAGTTTTTCAACCATATAGCCTTCTTCAATGCTACACTTACAGCTATGTATTCTGATTCCCAGGTAGAATCAGCAAAGGTTTCCTGTTTGGAACTTTTCCAAGCCACTGCTCCTCCATTAAGATTAAACACCCAGCAGGAATGAGAATGAAAGTTGTATCTGTTTGTTTGAATTTTGGAGTCACTATACCCTATAATTCTTAATTCATCACTGCCACCAAGCACAAGGACCTAATCCTTAGTTCTTCGCAAATACTTAAGAATTTTCTTGACAACTATCCAATGAGCTTTACTTGGATTTCCTTGATATCGACTAACCATGCTCATAGAAAAAGCCACGCCAGGGTGAGTACATGTCATAGCACAAATGATCAATCCAATAGTGGAAGCATATGGAACTTAACTCATTTCTGGTATCACTGCATTGGTAGTCGGACTCTGGGTCTTTCTTAGTTTGATATTGCTCTGGATAGACAACTCTCCTTTCTTGGAATTTTCCATACTAAAATGCTTTAACACCTTATCCAAATACGTGCTTTGACTAAGTCCAGTTAGTCTTCTACTCCTATGTCTCAAAATCCTTATTCCCATAATATAAGAAGCATGTCCTAGATCCTTCATAGCAAAACAATTTCCAAGCCAAGACTTAACCTCTTGATAAGTTGGAATGTCGTTTCCTATGAGTAGTATGTCATTAACATACAATACTAGGAAGGTGACTATACTCCCACTACCTTTGACATATACATAAGATTCATCTTCACTTCTTGAGAATCCAAACTCTTTAGCTTTCTCGTCAAAGCAAAGATTCCGTCTGCGAGAAGCTTCTTTCAATCTATAGATTGATTTCTCAAGCTTACACACTCTATTGGGGTACTTAGCATCCATCAAAACCCTCTGGCTGACTAATGTAAACATCCTCAGCCAACTTACCATTAAGGAAATCAGTTTTGACATCCATATGCCAAATTTCATAATCATGAAAAGTAGCTATGGCTAGCATAATCCTAATAGATTTAATCTTCGCCACTAGTGAGAATATATCATCATATTCAACCCCTAGGGTTTGAGTAAATCCCTTTGCAACCAGTCTAGCCTTGAAAGTGTGTACCTTTCCATCCATGTCGCTCTTTTTCTTGAAGATCCATTTGCACCCTACTATCTTACGACTTGGTACATTATCAACCAAATTCCAAAATTGGTTGTCATACATGGGCTTGATCTTGGTGTCCATTGCCTCTTTCCACACGGCAGATTCAGGGCCCGCCATTGCTTCCTTGTAGTTAGCAGGTTCATCCAAATTTACCAGTGTTGTATCACTAATAAACGTATCACCATCTATAGTTATATGGAAACCATACAATCCATGCTGAATGCTAACTCTACTAGAACGCCTATGAGGCAATGACATGTCCACTTGTTCAACATGACTTTCTTCCTCAGGTTGAGTGCTACTGTTAGAGGTTCCTTTATCATTTAACTTTTGAAATTATTCAAGATTAGTTTTACTCCCATTGTCCTCTTTGCATATTAGCTCTCTCTTGCGAAAGACTCCCTTCATGCTACGAAGACCACATTTTCACTAGGTCTGTAGAACAAATATCCAAAGGAATTTTGTGGGTAGCCGAGATATCTCTCGTCTAACAAAAGCTTCACAACCCAAAATCTTGATATGTGTCACTAAGGGAACCTTCCCTGTCCACATCTCATGAGGTATTTTGGAAACCTTCTTTATTGGGACAACATTAAGATTGTTGGAGGTAGTCTCTAAGGCATACCCCTAGAATGAGATTGGAAGTGAAGCTCAACTCATCATGGAATGAACCATGTCCAACGAGGTTGGATTACGACTCTCAGACGCACCATTAAGTTGTGGTGTCCTAGGATGTGTTAATTGTAAAAGAATTCCACATTCCTTGAGGTAGTCATTGAACTCAATACTAAGATACTCCCCACCTCTATCAGATCTGAGCATCTTGATCTTCCTGAACAATTGATTCTCGACTTCATGCTTGAACTCTTTGAACTTTTTAAAGGTTTTTGACTTATGCTTGATTAAGTAGATATATCCATATCTGCTATAATCATGAGTGAAAGTCAAATAGAATCGATTTGCATCCCTTGTGGTGGATTTAAAGGGCCCACACAAGAACCAGTGAAAGGTGATTTAGTCATCTTTCTAAGCAAACAAAATTCGCATGTATCATCTGAACTTAAGTCAAATGATTCCAACACTCCATCCTTTTGGAGTTGGGAAATGGGTTTCTTGTTGACATCTCCAAGACAACAATGCCACAAGCATGCTCTGTCTAAACCGTTAGATGAATCAATTTTCAAAACACTATTACCTAAATTGTCTACAACCATCACAGTTTCATATATGCTGTCAAAAATTAATTCTTTAAAATAAAATACACCATTTTTGTAAGCATAAATAGAACCATTCTCATTATCAAAAGAATATCTAAAACCTTGTCTGTATAAACCATGAAACGAAATAATACTTCTTTTCATTTTTTACGAATAGCAACAATTGTTCAAATTTAAATATAATGCATTATTAAGCACTAAAGAATAAACACCAATCTTGGTAACAGGTGACGATCACCTATTGCCCATAATCAGGCTCATCTTGCCATGCTCCACATCCACACTTCCTTTTAGTCCCTATAAGTTAGAATAAATGTGAAAGCCACATCCTGTATCAAGAACCCAAGAATTTGAATGTGATGATTTTTTAGATACGATAGTGTAAATACCTGTCGAGGTTGGCTTAACCTTGTCATCCTTTATGTCTTTCAAGTACTGGGGGTAGCTTTGTTTCCAATTCCCCTTTTCATGGCAGTAAAAGCAAGTAGCCTCCTTAGGATCAGAGGCAGGAGGAGCGTCAGAACTGGATTTTCCTTTTGGTCCATTGCTTGAGGACCCTACTTGGAACATTTATTTTTTTTGGTGGAGCTTTCCTCTTCCTCCCCTTCCCTTGCCCAATGGCTAAGACGGGAGGAGCATCAACAGGAGTGGAGGCAATACTCTTTCCCTTCATTCCACTCTTAGCGTTTCTCAACAAGCTCTGAAGCTGACTCAATGTGGTTTCCTCCTTGTTCAAATGATAAGTCATGATATACTGATCATAATAGATGGGCAATGAGTGCAATACTATGTCAATAGCAAACAATCCATGTATCGTTGAATGCTTGCAAGTGGCTCGTGACAGACTCTCCATCTTTCATCCTGCTGGTAATGAAGGATTTTCCTATCTCGTATCATTATTGATGAGCTCATTGAAGGTACTTTTCCATCAAGTCCTTGTTTATCTCATACAACTAGTAATCCTCATAGAACCTTTGTAGCTCAAGAGTCATAGTAGCCACCATGATGCATGCCACTTTGGTAGCATCATTGCAATGTCTCCTATACCAACCTATTTCTTCAGGAGTAGCTTTTGTTTCATCAATCTCGTTCAGCTCTTTTTTGAGTACATATACCTTGTCCTTGAAGCACAAATCCATCTTGATGTTTCACATCCAATCATTATAATTGGTGCCATCAAAAGTGACTTTTGAGCAGATACTCAAGAGCGAGAAGTGGTTAGAGGAGTTATTCTTATTGTTAGAGGAGCCAAAAGCAAAGTTGGAAGTTGATATCTAAAAAAGGAGAAGAACAAGTTTTGATTAGATAAGAAAATCCTTAATATAACAACCAAATGAAATATTATGGCTAGGATCGAACTAAATAATTCACAAGTTAGAAAAGAGATGTCGTAATCTAATTGTAATTAATTAAAGGTAGGTAAATGATGATTTACCAATTTCACCACGAAAAGCGAAATTTGAATGAATTAGGTTTTAAATGAAATTCCTAGATCTTTTGATATTCATTGAACTATTCAATGACATGTTTAATCTTGATTATGCATTTTCCATTTGTGAATGGCACACCGAAGATCACAAATAAGGTGTGAAATACCATGCAAATTAGTTTGGTACTCTCGATGTCATTTATCACCTAATTAATGTTCCAGTTAACCACATACACTGCATTAATTAATGATAATTTTCGAGACACCCATTTCCACCCTTTATTAGTCGATATTAGTGTGTAGGTTAACCACACACGCTCCACTAATGACTTATATAAAGTGCAATGTGCAATTTCATGGATTAGCATCAAATTCACATTTTCCTAAAGTAACTAAGATTGAGAATTTAATAAAAACATGTAGTTACTTTATTTATTTCAATATACTCATTAATGAGAATTAAGTGTCTTATCAAACTTGTTTAGCTAATGACCCTCCACCAATCAAGGGAGTGGTGGGTAAGGGTAGATAACCAATGGCGGTCATTTTATAGACCGCTTCCTTAAACTCCCCTTAAAAAATGACTTTGTGAATGAGGCGTACTAGTGGTATGACTGACTTGTCTTATACATATTGTAAATATTAAACTTTTAATTTTACATATAATATAATGGTGTATTTTAAACATTTCAAAATACTAGAGTTTTTAAATCTTCTTAAGATTTCAAAAATTAAAAACAATTTTAATTTAAATTTTAAAATTCAAAAACTTTGATTTAATAATTATCTACTAATTAACGTTTAACTAATTTATTAAATCTTCTGGGGATTATCTATTAAATTAATCAAAATAATTTAACCTTATCCCAATCCCCTAAATTTTGAAACATGGGAGGGATAATTATATAATCCTCTAATTATCTAGTTAACCAAATTAAGAAGATAATTACAAAAAATAACAACCCTACCCATAACCCTAATTTTCGAAATTATCCCTTTTTTCCAATACCACTAAGGTTTGGAAACCCTAGATCTTGAAAATATGGGAGGCCAAAGGAAAGGGTTAAAACCCTTTTGCTAGTTTTCGAAAACAATGGTTGTGAAACCCTAATTTGAAAAAAAAAAAAAAAAAAAAAAAAACACAAGTCCTAAGGGTTTAATTTCCATAAACCCTAATTTTCATGTTCAACCTGTTGCATTAAAATTCAATAGAAAACAATACTAGTCTATAATACCATTGATGGGTTTTGAGCAAAAACAAACAATCCTTATGTACGTATGCAGCCCTAATTTATAGGATCTATGTTTTCACTATTGGACATGCAATTATTGAACACAAAACAAAAAACCCTAGGAGGAAACTATAATTTTCGAAATTAACAATAAAATAGGGTTAGGATACATACCTTGATTGTTATGTTGTAATAACATTGTAATCCTTGAAGATCTGGGACTTGAGAAAAGTGTCACAAGTGTAACACCTCTAATAGCTCACAAAAACACTAAGAAAGTGGATGAGAGGATGAGATGATAGAGGAGGAGGAAGCTGAAGAATTCGGCTCTTCTTAGGGTTTTTGAAGCATCGGCTGAAATCAAGATGGGTAGAGGCTCCTTATATAGTTGTTGGTTGCTTAGAGCCAAAGCTAAGGTTTGCTGGAGGAAACCCTAATTTCCAGCGTATGGCCTAAGCATCCCATGGACTCCCAATCCTAAATCCTTGGATGAAAATTCTAGGGCCTCCCTAGTAGTTTTCATCCAACCCTTTTAGTGTAGACCAAGAGCCCAGAACCACAACTGTTAATCAATTGCTAAATAGCCCCTATATTTTTAATTATTTTCTTTAATCCCAAAATTAGTTCCAAATAAAATTTTCAATTAAATATTAAATAAATAACATGATTTCTAATTAATATATTACTTTCATAATATATTAATAAATCATTTTTCTATATTAATTTATTATTCGAAATAACAAATTCTTCCTCTTTCTTAATAGGTCATCATGTCTAGTTGCTAGTATGAAGGCAACCAAAAAGGATTGTGCTACTATCAATTCAAGTACATACCAATTTTATTCATAGGCTTAGTCACGTAATCCAACAAATACTCTCGAATCTCAGACTCGGGTTCCCATGTCCATTCAGAAACCTTCCGATGTTGCAAATAAACCTTGACCAAAGATACCAGCTTGTTGCGCAAGGCCATCGTCTTCCGGTCTAAAATCGCTACTGGTCTCTTAACATAATTCAGGCAATCATCAACCTGAACATCATCCAAAGGAATAACCACATAATCATCAACCACACACTCCCTCACCTGCAAAACAGGGAAGGTGCTAAGAATCTGACTATGCTCCTCGGGCAGATCGATCCTATAAGCTACCATGCCAACCCTGGCATTCACTAGAAATGGTCCGATATATCGTGGCCCTAATTTTCCCCTCTTCCCAAAGCCTATTACAACCTTCTAAGGTCATACCTTAAGCAAAACCATCTCACCAACCGAAAATTCCAACTCAGATCGATAATTGTCGGTATAATTATTCTGCCGACTCCAAGATGTCTGCAATCTCTACCTAATTTGATGGATGAGCTCTAACGTCTGAAGGAGTACCTCAGTCCTTCCCAATACTCTATGACCAATATCTCCCTAAAAAACTAGGGTATGATAGTTTCTCCTACAAAGAAGCTTGAAAGGCAGCACACCGATACTGGAGTGACAGTTGTTGTTGTAAGACAATGCAGCTAAGAGAAGGTAGGAGTCCCATATCCCACCAAAGTCTATGACACATGGCCGAAACATGTCCTTAGATGTGTGGATGCTTCGATCACTCTGACCATCAATCTGCAAATGATATGTAGTACTAAGATGAAACCTCATACCAAGTTCCTCATGGAACTTATGATAAAAACAATACGTCAACCGAACATCTCAATATGATACAACGTAGACTAAAAATACCGTAATGAGCAAAAATACCACACACATATAGATCGACCAATTTCTCGGGCGAAGAACTCTCTCGAATGGACAAAAAGTGGGTGCTCTTGTTCAAACAGTCCATAATAACCCAAGTCGCGTCGAATCCCTTAGCAATCTGAGGCAACTTGGTGCTGAAATCCATAGTGATCTGTTACTATTTCCACATGGGAACATCCGATGGCTGCAGCTTTCCATGTGGCCTCATATGCTCAGCCTTGATCATCTGAGAGGTCAAGCACATGTCGACCTACCAGGCTTTCTCTCGATTCATACACGGCCACCAATAACTAAGCCTCAAATCTTGGTACATCTTGGTTTCTCCGTGGTGTATCGAAAACCTAGACTTGTGTGCCTCCTCCAACACAGTCTGCCAGACCCCACCAAAGTCTCACACCCAGACCCGTCCATATCGGGTCAATAATCCCCGATTATCCATGACAAAACTCTCAACCTCACCCATGAGTCTCTCCTGCTTCGAATTCTCCTTCTTGACTGCCTCGACCTGAGCCTCCCTAATTAGATCAAGAAGTGGAGAATCAACCAATATTCTCATACACAGACTCTTAATAGAGGAACTAACCGTCTTGAGGTTTCCAAGCGTCAGTGACCACATCCGCTTTCCTATAGTGATACAAAATCTCACAACGATAATCCTTGACCACATCAAGCCACCTATGTTGTCTCATGTTCAGATTCGGCTGATACATGAGATGTCTCAAACTCTTGTGATCCATGTAGATAGTACACCAGATCGCATACAAATAATGACGCCAAATATTGAGAGTAAACACTACTGCTCCCAACTCCAGATCATGAGTCGGATAGCGAAACTCATCCAAATTCAGTTGCCAAGATGCATAAGCGATAACCCTCCCATGATGCATAAGTAACACTCCTAAACCGAAGATGCATGCATCACAAAATACGACAAAGTCCTTAGCACCCTCAAAGAGGGTCAGCACAAGCACCTCAGATAACTTCTGTCTCAACGTCTCAAATGCAACATGTTACTCAGGTCCCTAATGGAAATCCATGCCCTTCCTCATCAGACAAGTGAGGGGTACTACAATCTTGGAGAAGTCTTGAATAAATCTTCGGTAATACCCTGGTAATCCAAAGAATCCCCCGGTCTACGTAGGAGACTTCGAGACCTCCCACCACATAACCGCCTTGATTTTGACCGGATGAAGAAGAATCTCATCCTGATTAATGAGGTGCCCCATGAATTGGACCCCTCATAACCAAAACTCACACTTCGAGAACTTGGCATATATTCGTTCTCGCCTCAAGACCCCAAGAAGCTCTCGAAGGTGTTCCTCGTGCTACTCCCTAGTCTTGGAATAAACCAAGATATCATCAATGAACACAATAACTAATCTATAAGCATCGGGTTGGACACCCGATTCATCGGATCCATAAATACCGCCCGCACATTGGTGAGCCCAAATAGTATCATCACAAACTCGTAATGACCATAATGAGTCTAAAATGCGGTCTTCTCCATGTCCTCTTCTCTAACCCTTACTTGATGATACCCTGACCTCAAAATTGATCTTGGAGAAACAAGACACACCCTGCAACTGATCAAATAGGTCATCAATCCACAGAAGGGGATAACGGTTCTTCACCGTCAACTTGTTTAACTCCTGGTAATCAATGCATATCTGGTGTGAACCATCATTCTTCTTGACGAACAAAATCAGGGCTCCCCACGGAGAACTGCCCGGCCTGATTAATTGTTTGCCTAATAGCTCCTAAAGCGAAGAGGAAAACTCATGCATCTCAGGAAGTGCCAATCGGTATGGTTCCTTGGCAGTTGAAGGTGCACTTTGAACCAAATCAATCTTGAACACAACATGCCTATTAAGAGGCACATTACGTAACTCCTCCGGAAACAGGTCAGTGAACCCCCTAACGACAGACACATTTGAAACTGAGGTCTACTCCCCTACCCCATTATCAATCACATATGCAAAATAACTCATACAACCATGTTGAATATATTGTCGAACCCTCGTAGTAGAGAAAAAAGTTGACCCAATCTTGGTACCCTCCACGTAGATAACCAGTTCTCCCCCACTTAGGTTTTGAAAAACTACCCAATGACCCTCGTAGTTTATGATAGCACCAAACCTGGTCAGTCAATCCGTCCCTACTATCACACGTACATCCGCATGGGTATTGGAATCAAATCGATCGGACAAGGTACCCAAAAAATCTTTAAAATACAACCCTGATAAACCCTTGATGTAGAAACCCCATGTTCGTTGGCGATAGAAACCTACAACAGACACTGTAACTTTCCAATAAGCATATCTAACCCTTTACAGAACACCTGGGATACAAAAGATCGAGTCGCACCCGAGTCAAAAAGCACAAGTTAGGAAAAGAGTTCACTTGGAAGGTACCTAACAGAATAAAAAAAAACATAAGTATATCATACATAACTAGACAAAATATAAATATAAACATACCAGTAACGACGTTTGGCGCTGCCTTGGCCTCCTTGGCATTAGGCTGAAGAGCAAGACCTTGAGGGATCAGCCCTACCCTGGTGCCCATCGATGATCCTCGGAGTGGCTAGCTTCGGGGGCTGTGCCGGCGTGACGGTGAGCAATGTATAGTTGACATTCACATTTCCAACCTAATCACAATGCCTCTCCTTGCCACATTCTTGGCATCCAATAGATGATTAGAAAGAACCCTCATGAATCAACACACTTCCCAAAAGTGTGGCCTCTCTGACTCTTAGATCTCACATCGGCGGTCTTGAACCTCTTCACTGCAGGATATGACTGCACCTAAGCCTGCCTCTACTCCCTCTTCTGGAGCTTTAACTCAATCTCCCGCCACCTAGTGGCCTCCTGTAAATCCCCCTAGTGGTATCCTGTAACTCCTAGTGAACATTTTTCTGTTCTCAGTCACCGACTCGGTCCCCTGCCTCAGGTCCAAATACTCCTTGGCTAATCTCTCTCTCTCTCTCTCTCTCTCTCTGTGTGTGTGTGTGTGTGTGTGTGTCTCTCTCTCAACCAAGGGAACGTATCTTGAGTGAAACGTATTAGAAAACTACCCCCATGATACAAAAAATCTATGCTCTGGAGTGTGTGAACCAATAACCAGAGTCCACCAATCCTTCTCTCCAGACTGAGGAAGGTCAGCTGGTAGGAACATGTAAAGAAACATCCCTTGACATCGGAAAACCACCTCATGGAAATGATCTGATCATGGAATCCATCAAACGTTGGGGTCTTCGTATTGTCAAAGTCCCAATACTAGAAGGCTATACTTGTGCCAATCCTCAGAGTAGTGATGGTAGTGCTCACTGCAGCAACAACAGTCTCAGAAAGTGTAGTCTATCAGTCATCAATGAACTCTATCATGGCAGTCTTGCTAGACCCTAATAACTATGGTATCTGACCCTGAATAATAGAAACAACCTAATCATGGATCATATACCTAAACCTATCCTCAATTAGCCCTGGCCTATCCTCGCCACTCGCTCCTGCTCTTGATCAAAAACATGAATTAAATCACCTTGTAACCACCATAATGAAAATAAACATGAAAATATCAGATGAGGCGCATGTTGTACCATATGAGCCATTCCAAAAACAAAACACTAGGGGTTGAGACTGCCTCGCTATGCGTAAGGGTCCTATGCTTCCAGTAGTATGAGTCCATATTACCTTCCACACATACACGTATTTGTCTCGGAAGATCATCACAAAAATCCTAACAACACACACTAAAATACACATACATCCCATTCTCACTTCCTAGAGAAAGGCTAACATTCCTCAACTGGTCAGCTGACCCTACATAACTCATCCATGAAACTTCCACCAACCCTGTGACACTTATGTTTGCTAATCATACACAACATTGGATCCTACAAACAGTCAAATACTTGATTCTATCCTAAGCCCTTCATCAAACAAGAACAGGAAATAAGGCTAAAGTAAACATTCTCAAGCTATAGAATCCTACTTATGTACAACTATGATGAATACACTAACTAGGTATACTAATTATGTCAATTCTATACAAAAAATAATCCTAGGCTATCGGGCAATTCTATCATGCAATTTCCTGAAGATCCTTAGCCTACCACTAGCATGTTGTCTTAACATAAACATAATATCAATAACAATGTGATAGCTTGGGGTATCTTTACTGGCTCCGGTTGATCGTACACATCACATCCTTCCTTGGTTACTTTGGATAACAATTTGAAAAAACATTTTTAAAACTTTTGCAGTTCCTTAGTTTGAGCTTGGATTCACATGGATGTTCCTCCAATGCGCTCAACCTAAGGCTTTGATACCAACTTGTAACATCACAAAAATTACAACAAATTTAAACTTTTAAAAATAACCCATTTAATAAAAAGAAGTGTTTACATAACCATTGTTTCTAAAAACATTATTGAAAATCATAGTCTCTAAAGATCAACAACATAAAACCAAGGATGTGTATGGTGATGCCTTCTCCTTGCCACAGTCCTCAGAAGTACTTGAAACAAAACTAAAATTGTAAGCCAATGCCTAGTGAATTTCCCCAAAGTACCACCACATAAACATAACAAACAACAACCCGCATAGAGAGCCTTCTGCATGGCTGAACCGCCTCACCAGCCTACAACCTATCTGGAAAACTCTCTAGGCCTTTAGCAGTTCCTTAGTTTGAGATTGGAATCATTATTTACATCAGGTATTGTATTTCAGTATTACATGCCAAAATATTCAAAGTATGATGAAAACAAAACATAATGAAATATCCATGTAGTCTTGCTGACCAACCTACTCAATGCTTTCTTGAGAATACAAGTTAATTTAAAAAGGTCAACATAAAAATGTTGGTGACTTCATAAACATGTTTAAGTAAAATGTTTTGTATTGCTTGGTAAACACCAGAAAATCCAGTATTTTCTGAAATACAGTTTGAAATACTTGAAATGTTTTCATGTCCGGTCTTGTATCAATGTATGCGTGTTAATATTTGTGAGAGTATAAAGAGAATAATCCGAGACAACCCGATGTTGTCTGCTTATGAGAATGCTGGAATCTCAACACCCGAGTTTATGTACCAGCGTGAGTATAATACTGTGTTATCCACAGAAGATGTTTTCCGAATATAAAGAGAATGATCTCCAGACATCCCGATGTTGTCTGCATAAGAGAATGCTAGAATCTCAACACCCCAAGTTGAGTACCAGCACGTAAAGGTTACCGTGTTATCCATAAAAGATGGTTTCCTGTAAATTTTATAACGTTAATTCCTCTAAGTGATCCGTTATAACCATACTTGATAATGACAATTTCGCATGTCATGACGTTTATTAGATGCCAACTTGTTTAAGGTATGGTTTGTTACCCTCGACTGGCCTAGTCTAACTGTAGCGAACAGCTCATGTGCGGGGCATCACCCCCATATAGATCTATACACAAACTCACACTCTCACTCTGGGAGACTCTGGTTACAACTACATGCTACGTTTGTACGCTCATTTGGTGCCAAATGAAACGTCTCACTAGATCCTTAATCGAATATATGAGAAAGAAAAAAACATATAAGTTGTATTCCAAGCCCAATAAACATGTAAGTGGTCACTAAGGCCCACTAAGCATCTACATTATATCTAGGGTCAATAGGAATGGGAATATAAATATGTCTCGGACCCAATATACATGAAAAGGACAACTAAGGCCCATTTAACATGTGGATTCTTTCCAGGCCCAATAGGGACTAGAACATATGTCCCGGGCCCAATATATATGAACAAGGACAACTAAGGCCTATTTAACATGTATATTATTTCCAGGCCCAATAGGCACGTGAATACCGAAATTGATCTGTGGTTTGTTACGTTGGTTGGTTAAGCTATATTGTTTACTGAAGTGACATAAAAAGTTCGCCGTTTTTGTAAAGGTCATATTTGGTCCTAAAAACCGAAAATTTACAATTATGGCACATTTTTGGTAAAAATGACAATTTAGGTCCCCTTTGTCAAAACTATTATTTTTGGGTTGGATTTTTATGAAAATGTGCATTCTTGGCCCATTTGTAAATAATTTTATCTTTTTGGCCCAAGTTATAACAAATTGACATTTTTAGTCTTTCTTATAAAAAATTTACACTTTTGGCACAACTTTGTTGAAAATGACATTTAAGCCCACAAAAGTCCAAAAATTTAAAAACTTGTCCCAAAAACTCAAAAAAGCCCAAAAGAAGCCCATTTATGAACTTTTACACTTTTAGCCCTTTTTAAGGTCACAAATTTCAAAAAGATTCATATTTATCAAAATAACTTCCTTTTGGTCCCTTAAAAACCACGAGTTACATAAAATACCCCACTTTTGGTTATTTTGTCACTTTTGGCCCTCTTATGCACTTTTCTTAGTTTTCAGTAACTTTGATGTATTTTAAAACCTTTTCTTGCATAATAAGTTGAATTGAGTGTTATGTTTTACAAATAGCATCACATTTTAGTAGATCTTCAAGTTAATGAAGTTTATAACACATAATCACAAATATATCACGAAAAACACACAAAATCATGCATATACACACAGATCTACACAAAACAACTTGTATTCTCCCCCAAAACATAGTAAAAACCAAAAATAGGGGGTATGAACTCAGTTTTTTTTTTTTTGGAGATTTCAGTTTTGGAAAAAGATTGAAGAGGTTTTCGGCTTTAACAAGCTTCCTTGAAGAGATTTTCGAGATCTATGAATTTCTAAGAGCATGGATCATGAAATCAATTGTTATGGAGTGAAGATTATCATAAAATGAAGTTAAACACTTTGATGAGAGAATAACATACCAAAATGATGATCTTTGATGAAGAGTTCTTGAAGAACACACACATTTACATGAAATTTTAGAGAGATAGAGGATGGGAGAATGGTAAAGGTTGAGAGAAAATGAGTTGGATTTGAAATAGTGAATGAGGATGGAGAGGGAGAGAGTGTCCGAGAAGTAGAGAGAGGTAGGAGGATAGAGTTTTGACTTTTGAAGTAAGTGATAAGAAGTTTGCTTTGATACATGCATATTTTACATGTATATCCACTAGGAAAATATGAGGTGTCAAGCTCTATTTCACCCTAATTTTGTTTATTTTTTATTGTGGATTGAGAATGAGAGGGAAAGAGAAGAGAAGAGGAGTTTGGGCCTTTTTATTGATTATGTTTGAAATTGTGAGGCCCATATTGAAGGTTCTCGGTCCATTAGGACCTTCTTGAGGGTTCACGACCCAAAGGTTGTAAAAGGGATGGGGTTTACGGCACAATTAAAATAAAAAGATAGGTTTACGGCCCATCATGGTCCAATAGAGTGTTTCATGGCCCATCATGGCCCATGATAACGAAGTGAGTTATTTTAGGCCCAACATGACCCAAATGTTATGTTTTGGTGAATGTGGGTCCAATTAGAGTCTAAACAGGGTTCATTAGCCCTAAATTCTCTAATGAAAGGTTTACGGGCCCATTAGGCCCAATAACAGGATCCTGGTCCATCCTGAGGTGAACCGGGTTATTAGGGTTTCAAACCCACAATTGAGTATTTGAGTCGTATTAAATTAGGTTTTCGACTTCACTCTGGAGTTTTGATTCGACTGGATGTTTTTAATCGAGCATAGAATATTACATCCACTTAGATTACAAGTCTCACAAGAGTTGATGGTTACATGAAAACAAAATTTCCTAGCTAAAAATGCTACTTGTGACAGTCTAGAAGTAAATTTAGAAGTAGGAGAGGCTTTGACACGTTTGCTACTAATAGTCGCAGACTATTGACCCAATATGGATGGGTTTGGTGCTAAATTTTGGTGGGATTAGACGACTGTATTCAAGGAGCCACATAAGTCTAGGTTTTTGATACACCTAGAGCCACCAAGATGTACTGTGATTTGAGGCTTAGCTATTGGTGGTCGTGCATGAAGAAGGAGATAACATGGTATGTTAAGAGATGCTTGACCTATCGGATGGTCATGGCCGAACACCAGAGATGCATGGCAAGTTGTGACCATTTGAGGTTACCATGTGGAAATAGGAAAATATTACTATGGATTTCATCACCAAGTTACCTCGGAAGGCTAAGGGTCTCGATGTGATATGGGTTATCGTATATCATCTGACCAAGAGTGCCCACTTCCTGGCTATCCGCGAGAGCTCATCGGCCAAAAAGTTAGCCGATATATATGTGCGTGAGATTGTTTCTCACCAGTAACCATTTTATTTGAATGAGATGTTAGTTTTACATCTTGTTTCTGGCATAACTTACATGAGGAACTGGGTACGAGGGTCTATCTCAACACTGCTTATCATCCGTAGACGGACCGTTAGAATGAGCAAACGATTCAGAAACTTGAGGACATGTTGAGAGCTTGTGTCATAGATTTTGGTGGGAATTGGGACTTTTACTTCCCTTAGATTAGTTTTCATACAACAACAGCTGCCACTCTAGTATCGTTGTGCCCCCTTTCGAGCTCATATATGGAAGGAAGTGTCGCACCCTAGTGTGTTGGGGAGAGGCTAGTTATAGAGTCATGGGAAGGACTGAGGTAGTTTTTCAGATGATAGAGTTCATCCAACATATTAGGTCGAGACTTCAAACTCATATTCGACAGAAGATTTATGCCAACAAGTGTCAATTCGAGTTGGAGATCTAGGTCCGGGACTTGTTGTTACTAAAGTTATCATCCTGGAAGGGTGTAATACGCTTGAGGAAGAGAGGCAAGTTGGAGCCCCGATATATTGGTCCATTTCAGGTGATAGCTAGGGTTGGCATGGTATCATATAGATTGGATTTACCTAAGGAGCTCAGCCAAATCCAGAACACCTTCAATGTTTTGCATCTTCAGAAATGTGTGGCCAATGGTAGAACGGTTATTCCCTTAGAGGATATTCAGGTTGATGATTTCTTGAATTATGTGGATAGACTATTGGCGATTCTGGATTGGAAGATCAAGGCCTTGTGCAACAAGTGGTGTCTCTAGTCAAAGTTTAGTGGCAACATCAGAAGGGTTCCAAATGCACATGGGAGCCTGAGTCTGAGATACGGGAGTAGTACCCTGATTTGTTCGTGGCAGTGGACTTCAACGATGAAGTCTAGTTCAAGTGGGGGAAAATTGTAACATTTCAATGATGAGGTATTTTCAATTTTAACCCTAAGTTTGAAAATTAATTGCATTTTAGCCATTGTGTATGAAAAATGTTGCAAAATGTCCAATAGTGGCATTTTCATTATATTTAGGGTATGGGCATGTACACTGGACTTACATGGTGATATCCCAAACCTAATATTTAGGGTTTGGACCCTATTTAATCGTCCTTATGGCCTCCAAAACTCTTCTCTCATCAGCATCCATCACCCTCATTCGACCTTAGCAAACCCTAGTTCCTTGGTGGGGCATCTTGACCTTTGGTGTGCATTTTAGTGGCCTTGAAGAAGAAGAAGGAAGGAAGTGAAACCACCTTAGAAGACTGAAGATGATTTGGACCTAGAGTATTCATCTATCTAGCAACCTCCAAGAGGTATAAAGTTTTGAACTTGGCTTTCATTTCTTTAGATCTTTTTAGTCTTTATTCATGAAGTATTTCGTCCCACGTCTTGACCTTTATGAGTATGGCATGCTCTAGCCCATATAAGTTGTCCTTTCAGATGTTTTGAGATGTCTTGTAGCACAGAAATATGACCATGGATCTTAGTTCTTCCCCATGCATGTGCTAGGATCTCCTAATGGATTAGCCCAAAATAAGACTATAAGTCATAATGTTGGAACCTTTATGACTTATTATGTTATTTTGGGCTTAGATCTTGTTTAGAGCGTAAGGAGTTGACGTATTAAGCTCTTAATAAGAACTGGAGCTGACCAGGTGCGCACAATGGGCATACCAAACGGTACGTTGCGCTTACATAGTCTATATCCTGATTTCTTGTTTAAGCGGAGTATGCCCCGTGTACATCCGAGTACACCTAGTGTGCTCGACTGGGTTGACTCGGCTAGCTTGTTAACCTTGACCTTTGGAACAAGGTTGAATTAAAAATATTTTGGATATTTTGGGTCTTTGGGATTATTAACTAAGCTTAGATCCCCGATTTTCTTTAGGTGATCGGTAGAGTTGGTGTTGGAGTTGTCCTCTGTGCTGTGTGCTTTTCGAATACTTGTCAGACTAAGAAGTGAGGTTTCCTCACTGTACTTGTGGGTTGAAGCACCAATGCCGACCCACTAGATTATGTATCCTGGTTGCTTTGTTCTCCATTAAACGACATAGGTTGATCTTGATCTTCGCTCCATGCTTCCAAAAATTTAACCCAAGGAGGCGTCGGGCCATGAAAAGCCGGACGAGAGTTAGCATTTGGAATGGGAGCTACCGGGGGTAGGTTCTCAACTTCGGGCTTATATTTAACATCCTCCGAAAGGTCTTAAACATGGTGATCATTTAAAGGGATTGGATGATCATTCTCGGGTTCTTCTCCAACCCATCCAACATTGCCTTCATTCCGAAGGTTCTAGTAGCCGTGGGGATGGAGTCCAGCCATGTTATCTATGCGAGAATTGGGGTAAGGAAATAATTATTAGATGAACTATCTAGATAATTATTAGAAAATATTCATTAGTTACATAACTATTTGTAAAGTGCATACCAATCATATGTAATCAAAACAGGATAGGCCTTCGAATAAGTGACCTTAACTCCGAATTCACAAGGAACCGGGGTAAAGAAAAAATTTCACAGATTCTAAGTCTATAACATCCTAGTTACATATAACCTTAGTGTATCCACTTAACAACTATCAACTTAGTAATGAAGATCCTCTATAGTTCTCAAGTAAGTAATTATAGTAACACAAAACACCCCTATGGTATTTTAGACCTAGGCTCTGTTATAATGCTCTCGTTGTAGTAGTGTTGTTAAGTTTTTAGACTTGTTCACACATTACAACCATTCTTGAGCATGTGCTAATCACTCCTCGGAACAACATAGTTGATCAGGCTATGCCACTCCCAAGACTGACCATACATCCTCGAGCTTACATGTGATATTCAACAATTGTAATACATTTGTTCTTGTCATTGTGACACAGATTTTAGTATGAATGCAGGCACGCATACTTTGTTAAATAATTTATTATTTAAAAGTATAAACTCATATGGTCTGAGTATTTTTGATCCCATTGTATTTATAGTCTGTATATCTTTTATGGGTTGATATACTTAATTAACTATAAACAATGCTCTGATACCAATCTGACACACCCCAAAACCAAGAACGATAGAAACAAGCAACAACATCATCCACTACATTAATAATATAATTTTAATACAAGTGTTCTGATTTTTCTAATAGACACTAAAGTATAAATCATAATGAAAGATGAGTCTTGAACGAGCTCCATCTTCTCTAAACCTTGCATTGGTACCTATCTATTGTTGACCTGAGGATACAAGTTATTTTGAAAGAGAGTATCTGATTTAAAGCTGGTGAGATCATAAGTATTTTAGTGTCTGTATTTGTAAAAATGTATTTGTAAGTATATGAAGTGTAATGTAAGAATGTATGTGTAAGTATGAGTATGTAAAAGTTTTGAATATCCCAGAAAACCCTATGCTTCCTACTGAAAGTAGCATTCTACCAAGGCATCTAGTATCTGACTGTGTCTCTTGTAAGAGTGTGTATTTTCCTAAATTTGACTATCATTAACCAAAAATATAGTATTTACATTACCCTGCATCGTGTAAATGTTCAATTTTTGTATTTACATTACCCTGCATCGTGTGAATGTTCACGAAGTGAATGTAACAGGGAAATAATATTGTATTGTAGTATTATAATAAGTGACTACTGCTGTACTAACTACCTTAAACCAAATCAAATTTAAAGTACCATGTGGTCGGCCTGTATCCTGCTACCGACTCAATAGTAAAACGACGATGTAAGACACCTTAAGAAATGACATTTC
The DNA here is from genome assembly GCF_052625555.1 of Lactuca saligna. Taxonomy (NCBI): domain Eukaryota; kingdom Viridiplantae; phylum Streptophyta; class Magnoliopsida; order Asterales; family Asteraceae; genus Lactuca; species Lactuca saligna. The sequence goes on along the minus strand of NC_136423.1, from coordinate 135,652,976 downwards.
TCACCCGTAGACTTGCAAGTCCCACTGTAGCGAGCTGCAAGGTGTAGGATAGCGAATCCAGTATAGATCTATATGCAAACTCATACGCTCCCCTACTAAGGAGATTCTGGATACAAAAACGGTCATGGCAGGCAGTGCCATGCCCCGCTTAGTGGCTCACATAACTTTATTAATGTATATGTATTGTAAGTGCTAGTTGTATTGTGTGTTCTTTCTCTGTCTAGCCTGTATCATAATGAACTGTGTGTAATAGCTGTATTGAGTGTTCTCTCTCTATCTAGCATGTATAGTAATGTAGTGTGTGTACTAGCTGTATTGTGTGTTCTCACTCTATCTAGCAAGTATAGTAATATATTGTGTGTACTAGCTATATTGTGTGTTCTCTCTCTATCTAGCAGGTAGTGACTCATGTATGAACTGACTCATTTTATGATTTATTGTTATAGTAATAGTATTAGTAGCTTCCTAAACTACACCTATTGTAGTTTACTAGTAATATAACTGGTAAGTATGAACATGAAAGTATACCCCTGCTACCCAAGGGTATTGAATTAGCTGACATAACTTTTATGTCTATATATGTATACATAATATACGACTAATATTTAGACGGCCTTCGGACGTATAACCGATGCCCTAAAGCCACATCCCAACGAGGAAAAGGAGGTAAAGCGAGCTAGCCTTCCTAGGTCCTTTAAACATTACTTATATAACTATAAATATATAGGCATGCAATTGACAATATAAAAGTATAGAAGAAGTTTCGTAAAACCTTTGAAAAGTTTTGCAACCAGGAAAAGGTGACTTGATGTCAGTTTGTAAAACGATTTGAAAACAGTTTGTTTGATAAGAACAATTTAAAGTATAAGGAAACCTTTGTTTGATAAACAATTGTAAAAGATTTTGAAAGGAAACATTAAGTATGTAACACAGTTTGATAAAGATTTCTAAACATGTAGAAACGTTTAAGAAACTCATTTGAATAAATCTGTTTGGTAAAACAATTAACTTATAGTAAATCCATTTGCATGCTAGTTATTAATCACTTGTGATTGATATAATAATTAGCATGATTCAACTTGTATCCACCCCCCCCCCCCCATAAAGAATTTAGAAACATTTAAAAGGTTAATTAAGGGGTATGAACTCACCCGTAGTGAGAGGATCGGATGGAAGTGTCGGGCAAGTGCTTGGTATCAAGTGAAGACTTAGACACACACAATGAGCCTAATAACCTATGAAGACATATGTATATAAACAATTAGTGATTATAACACTAATTAAACATGTATAAACATCCTAATGTGAGGAAAACACTTTGGTAAAAGTGTTAGGAGGCTATCAGGTTGCAACAAAGGAGTGCAAGGCCTCATACGGGAGTTTATGGTCCGATGACATTGTTTGTTGAAGTTTACGGCCCAGGGGAGTTTACTCCTGGCCGTAAACTCTCAATTGGTCACCAAAAAGGGGCTTAAAATTGTAAGGGCTTAAGTGGTTAAGTGCTCCAAAGCTTAAACAAGTGTTTGGGTGGGTTTAAGGTCCTAAAATGACCCTATCTTGAGTTTACGGTCTAGGGACCACTTCCCCATGAGTTTATGGCCGTAAACTCATGATAAGAAGTACTATTTCGAATTTTGAGGTTCTTAGATCTATGGTGTAAGGTTCTAGGCTACTATCCAAGGTTTGTAAGGGTGTTTAGAGCATTAAAACACACTTTGGGGAGTTTACAGTTTTGGGAGACTCCCAAACGGTATACCCATATTCAAGGGGGTTTATGGTACTTTTCATGTGCTAAAACCATCAAGGAAGGGTTCTAAACTAGATTCCAAAGCTTGTGAAGGGACTAGGGCCATGTTGGCACACTTTTTTGGATATACGGTCCAAGAACATCTTGTACCGTAAACACCTTTGATCTTCACTTTATTGGGTGTTTTCTTGATATATGGAAGCATAAGAAGCCTTAAGATACTCTAGGATAGAAGTACTTACAAGATAGAGGCTTGGAATGGTACGAAAAGGCCAAGAACACTAGTGTGTGTTCTTGGTGTTCTTGAAGATCTAACCTTTTGGAACATTTTTACGGATGGAAGTGAGTTAAAACACTAGATTAAGTGATATACCAACTGAAAAGGGTTAGAAACACTTACTAGGTTGAAGATCTAAAAGGAAAATTCGAAGCTATTTGAGAGAGAATTGATTTCTTACTTTGAAATGGTGAAAAAGTGATTTAAATGGCTATGTGCCATATATATACCACTAGGGTTTACGGCCCAAATACCATTTGGGCCGCAAACTTCAACTCTTGAAGTTTTTGGAACTCTATTGTTGCACAATAAACTCTAGGGCATCCTCTCTCCTGATATCTCCTTAAGTTTTAATCCTAAAATACTCAAATTTATTCCAAAAAGCTTGAAAATTAGCAGAAACTATTTTGACTTCTATTGAAGTAAAGGGTTGTACAGAATAGAAATTTAGGGTTGTCACATCATCCCCCCGTTAGAAGGAATTTCGTACCGAAATTAGAATTTAGGTAAAGGAAGTATGAATGAATAATCGAGCCAAAAAGTGGGGATACTTCCTGATCGCTTGATTCTCGTGCTCCTAAGAGAATCCGGGTCCTTGGTTGGCATTCCAGCGAACCTTCACCAAAGGGAAACGGCTATGAATCGTTTGCATGACCTCTCGGTCCATGCTAACTACGGTTCTTCCACGTAGGTAAGGCTCTTGCGGGACTCGATCTCATCGAGTGGGATCTCAAGATTCTCGTCGGATCGATACTTTTTACAAGTTCGAGACGTGAAGGGTAGAATGTAGATTTCTAAGCTCACAGGATAGATTGAGTTTGTGAGATACAGGGCCAATTATGGGAAGAATCTCGGAGGTCCTAACTATCTTCAATTTAGCTCTCCACGCTTTCCGAAGCGTATCAAGCCATTCCCAGAGTGAGATTTCCAAAAGGATTTGGTCTCTCACTTGGAGTTCCAAGGTTTCTTTTTCTTGCTTCTCTTCCTAGTCCAGGGTGACTCCCTGCTGAGTCAAAGTCGTAAGAGGTTCTATAATTCGCGTGGAGTTCTGAATGACCTCCCGACAGTAGGTCAGCGAGATCTAGAATTTGGAAATTTTCATAAGCGTCTTCGGTGCTGACAAATTCTCAACGGTTTTGACCTTTGGAAGGGTCCTCAAGAATTCCCACATTACTAATAATGTGTCTTACGAATTTCGACTCTTCGAATCTAAAACTCGTATTTAGAGAACTTCGCATAAAGCTTCTCTGATCGTAATATTTCCATGGTTTATTGTAGATGTTCTTCATGATTTCCTTCTTACCACGAGAGTAGATAAGTAAGTCATTTATAAGGACAATGACGAACTGATCTGAGTAAGAATGGCGTACCCTATTCATTAATTCCATGAATATTATGGGCGTATTGGTCCTATCCGAAGGATATCGATACGGACTCGTAGCGTCCGCATCAAGTCGGAAGATTTCCCTCGGGACATCCTTCACTAACACTTGTAACTGGTGATTTTCGGATCTTAGGTCCATTTCTGAATGCACTTCGTTCATTGCAGTTGACCAACCAATTCATCTATGCGAGGCAGAAGGTAATGATTTCTAATGGAAGTCCCGTCGAGGTCTGCACCACGAGGGATCCCCAAGGTTTTACCCCTCATAGTACTTTTCTCAGTTAAGCACGCTTAACTGCGGAGTTGTGATGGGATCCGGTGCATTAGTGCTGCCATGATCGCACCTGCTGAAGTCTATCTTCTGGAAGAATAAGACCAGAGCCCTCAAAGGTGAGGTGCTTGGTCTTCTCATTCCGTTGATGAGTAGTTCGCTAAGTTATCCGAAATGTTCTTGTATATCTGTAGATGTTTAGACTGTAGGGTGATCTGGTTGCAGGAGTCATACTGGGTTCTAAGTTTGTTCACGTGACGATGCGATTACTCGTAGTCTTGGGCAGTCTCCGTCCAGAAGTTCATATTAGAATTCACACATGGTTCATCGATCACAGTCTCGTGTATACGAGTTGTATATAATTAAGATTGAAGAGGTAGTCGAATAAATGCTTCCCATTTAACCTCACATCCCAACGAGGAAAAGAGTTAAAGTGAAATCCTCAAGCAGGAGTACTTTGGATTAAACTTGACATACTTTGTATACATTCTTCAGTGATAGATCAACCATATGGGTCTTTGGATTGAACTTGAAGTACTTTACGAGTGGTACTTCGGGGAGGTTTGTTGAGGTTTCTTCGGAAAGGATAAGAAACATGAGGTACTCTATGCAGGAGTACTTTCGAGTTCTGAGATGACGACTTTGTTAAAAAAAAGGATGTTTATAGAGAAAGAGATGTACGTACGAAGCTGGTATTGTGCGGATCAAATTGAATCTAGTTGTATAATAATGTCGGAATAATATGGGTACTAAAGACATTAGATTTGAACATAAGGCATTATAGACAAAACACAACAGTGCAATCTTTAACAGAGTTATAGTACTTTAGACTTACTACAAGACGATTTCTGCGAACAAGGTATACTACAAAAGACAAGTATGCGCAGCATGAGGGTCCCTTTACTGTCGGGATCTCACAAAATATAAGACTCTAGTTGCAATAGTTTTAAACAATTGATAAGTGTGTTACAACAAACGCCTTAGATGCTCTAACGAGGGTCCAACGTAGTTTCTCTTGCAGCTGTGATCCTGAGAATCTTCCCGTCTGCTGTGACATCCCCAATTTCTCGACCAGAAAAGACCGATTTTTTTATGCTTTGTTTTATAAATCAGAGTAATCGTTTAAAGAAAACGGTTGCGAAATTTGTTCCCAAAACAAGATATGATAAAAACTTATCAAAACATTTCTGAAAGAGAATGTATTTTCATTAAATAATAAAACCACGGGATGTCATGTTCCGATACAAACACATAAGCATAAAAAGAACATACATTCGTTTACTCTAGTGATTTACATCTCCTTTAATCTCTCAGTGTAAAGCAGCTTCGTATCGATACCTGTGATACAAATAAACTGAGTGGGTCAGGCTTGGGACCCTGGTAAGCATATAGGGTTTTCAACCCACAATAATATAATTATTATATTCAATCATCAAACAATCAACCCAATTACCCATCCCCATTATATTCTTTTGATCTTCCCTAAAGATATTATCCTAAGGGTCATCTCCTAAATCATATTTACCGCTCATCTCCATACATCTTATATCCTTATATGCTTGTTCCTAAGAACTTTTCCTAAGGATCATCGCCTACATTGCATAGACAATACTAATTCAGGGATCACTCCCTCAATATATGTCTAGTAAGGGTTAGGGTATCATCGCATGATTACGCAGCCACAACATCGCCTGGACTCGTAAATCATAATAAGGGTTAGACTATCATCGCATGAATACGTAGCCACAACATTGCCTGGACTCGTAATTCATACTAAGGGTTAGTCTATCATCGCATGAATACGTAGCCACAACATCGCCTGGACTCGTAATTCATAGTAAGGGTTAGAGTATCATCGCATGAATACGTAGCCACAACATCGCCTGGACTCGTAATTCATCACCTACAGGTTATGAGCCTGCTGGTGTTTCCACGGGGTCATCTAGAATAGTCCGTGGTCACCATCTATACTCTGGTAGAGGACTACATCGCCAAATTGCCACATCACCGGTCAAGGTTATGGTATCTCCTCTCATCTCACATCACATATTTATCATCACCTATCTATCATGACCTTTCTATCATCACCTATTTCTCATCACCTAATTATCATCACCTATTTCTCATCACCTAATTATCATCACCTATTTCTCATCACCTAATTATCATCACCTATTTCATCTAATTCATCTACCCATGTTCTACCCAACATATTTGTAGATATAAAATACATATACATATTAACTCATTTAACACCTATATAAAACATCCATTCCATACTCATCTCAAATAAAAAACAATATATAAACACATAACACGTATTTCATAGCAAATACTTAATATATGTATATATATATATATATATATATATATATATATATATATATAAATATATATGTTAGAAGAAAGTGATCACATACTCACATGTATAAACAACAATATATATACACATAGCACGTATTTTATAAAATACTTCATATCTATGTGTAAGATGAAAGTGACTATACACTCACATATATAAACAACAATATATATACACATAGCACGTATTCTATAAAATACTTGATATCTATGCGTAAGATGAAAGTGACTATACACTCACTTGATTAGAAGATGATCGGATAGCACTACAGCTCTTCAAGTAAATATTCTTCGTGAAACCGGGATCACTTCACACACCGGGTTTCTCGCGGGCAGAGCTTCGGCTCGGAAACTCTTTTCTTCTCGGGATCTTTGGGTTTCGGAACTTGCTTCGGGTCTCGGTGTTGATACCGGCGCTTTGGGGGGTTAAAATTGCACGTAAAACGATGTAATATGGGAGAGAGATGAGAGAATGAGCAACCAAACTCGGCCGGCGCTTCAAATCTATTTATAGGGCAAAACTGGCCTTTGCCACGTCGTGGAACCTTTTTCCACGTCGTGAGCTTGATCATCACTGCATGCGTCATCCCAACTTGCATCTGGGGGACTCCTGGAGGTGTCAGGAGACTTGCCACGTCGTGGTCTCTGACATTTTTGAGGTTTCGCGCCCCGAACTTCAGAAATTCATAACTTTTGCATACGAACTCCGTTTTCGATGTTCTTTATATCGACGCGAATGTGATACTATGCTCTACAACTCTCGTTTAGACTCCATTGGCTAATTTTGACTTTATTTTTAATATATTATAATTATATTATTTATATATAATTTTTAGTAGGCCGGGACAGGAAAACTTCGTTATAAACTCATAACTCCTTCATCTGAACTCCGTTTTTGTCTGTATTTTTATCATTGGACTACTATTTATGAGATCTTAAATTCTCATTTAGATTTTTTTGGATAAATATCGCTCTAACGTAAATTCATTATGTACGTTATGTTGTGTCGTGCCGGTTCTGTCGAGAAACTTCGACAGGTCATAACTTCTTCGTTATAACTCGGATTTCAACGTTCTCTATGTAACGCCCGCAGATCCGGGCTAGTCAATTTAGAGGTAATAGGGGTCAAAAATAAATTTTCGACAAAATATTATTTAGAATAAATAATCTTAACCAAGTTGTAGAATATGTCACGAGGTTTCCGTACATATAAAGAACGCCGAAATCCGAGTTATAACGAAGAAGTTATGGCCCATCGAAGTTTCGCGACGGAACCGGCACGGCACCGGGAAGCGTAAATAGTGAATTTACGATGGAGGACTTTTTAGCCTTAGTGATCTAAATGAAATTCGTAGAATATGTTAAACTAAGAGCGTCGATAAAAAGAACGCCCAAATCTGACTTCGTATGAGGAAGTTATGATTTTTCTAAGATTCAGCTTAGTAGTGTACAGTCCGAAACTCGAATTTTAGTTCGAGCGGTTTTTGGATTACGCGACCTAAATGAGAGTTGAAGATCTCATTCATAGGAACTCAACGGTAAAAAGACAGACGAAAATGGAGTCCGTATGAAGGAGTTATTAACTCTTCGCGGTCATTTAACAGTCTAAACGCCTCCTACTGTTAAATTTGAGACCGGTCAAGAATTAGCCAACGGAGTCTAAACGAAAATTGTAGATCTTGATTTTACCTACGCGTGGATATAAAGAACGTCAAAAATGGAGCTCGTATGCGAAAGTTATGATTTTTCTAAATTTGAGGGCTGATACGCGATAGGGGGTGACGTGGCACCACCAGAATTGGACACGTGGCACCACCAGAAGGCCACCACATGGACCAACTCGGTGAGTAGGTCCCCCCTACTCGGCGAGTAGACCAGTCAGCACCCCTATAAATAGAGGTGCCGGGTTCCATTCATTCTCACACCTTCAAACCCTTCTTTCTCTCTCTAAACTCTCTCTCTAAGCCTCCCTAACCCCCTAAAGCCTAGGGTAACTCCCTAGCACGAGGTGGAAGCCCCGGAGCACCTGACGGCTCCGAGAAAAGAGCCTTTCGGCTCAGGAAACGCTGCTCCAGCGAAGCCCGGTTTTACGAAAATCCCGCTATAAGTGAGCTACACCTACGCTAGTTTTAATATAGCTTCTAATTAATTATAGTAACATTATTAGGACATGAAAATAATTATTTGGGCTATTATTATGAGTTATATTGAGTGTTATTTAACGCTTATATAATAATAATAATAGCTAGACTATTAATTAGTCACGGTTATCGTTAGACTAAACCCTAGTGGTATTGGTACTAGGTTTTATCGAAGGAATTTGCTTTGAGAGTATCGAAGCGCTGTCCGAGTGTTGAGTCACCGCCTATGAGGTGAGTGCATAGTCCCTTTCATCTTACACATAGATATGAAGTATTTTATATAAACTACGTGCTATGTGTGCATATTATCTGAATACTTGCTGTCTATGCTGGATGAACGTGTTATACATGTTTTAATGGATTTAAACTGTATACGTATTTTATATATACGAATATGTTGGGTATGATGATGGGTAGATAAATGATGAGAGATAGAAGATGATGTGAGTATACATTGGCAGCTATAGACTTAGTGCCTATGGGACAAGCACCGGTAGCTATGGACTTAGTACCTGTTAGACGTTGGTAGCTATGGATTTAGTACCTGTTGGGAATTGGTAGCTATGGACTTAGTACCTATTAGTTAGACGCCGGTAGCTAAGGATTTAGTACCTATAGGAATTGGTAGCTATGGACTTAGTACCTGTTGAACATTGGTAGCTATGGACTTAGTACCTATTAGATAAAGACTGCTAGCTATGGATTTAGTACCCGATGAATAGACTATAGCAGCTATGGAATTAGTGCTTTATGAACGAACATCGGCAGCTATGGATTTAGTGCCAGTCCTATAACCCTGGAAGTAAGGGACTCTGGAATAAACGAATGCAGGATAGATGACTCTTAGGAGTAAAGAAGATAACGAGGATGGGTAATTGGGTTAATTGTTTGCTGATTGAACATAACAATTATATTATTGTGGGTTGAAAACCCTATGTACTCACCAGGTTTCCCAACCTGACCCACTCAGTTTATTTACATCACAGGTGGCGATATGAAGTGACATTACACTGAGAGATTTAAAGAGATGTAGATCACTAGTGTAAATAATTGTAAGTTCTGTTTATGCTTATGTTTCTGTATTAACGATGACATCTCAAACGTTTTAAGATTAATAAAAATACGTTTCTTCGAAAATGTTTTAATAACGTATTTATCGTGTTTTTCTGGGAACAAATTCCGCAACCTTTTTATAAAATGAAGTACTCTGATTTTCATAAAGCATAAACAAAATCGGTCTTTTCTGGCCGTGATTTTGGGGATGTCACAGTAGGTATCAGAGCATTAGTTTAAGCGAACTAGGAATATGGATTTATTTCTAGACTTAAACTTAGAATGCTAAGTAATGATTGTGAGGAGTGTGTCAAATAGATTTAGGTAATACACCTGAACAGACACAAGCACTAGCTTATTTAGGGAAAATTCCTAACATGCTTTTATGTGCTAAATGATTTATGATATGCATTATATGATCGGATCTATGGTCTGTTGCCAACTGGATCTGGAAATTTTATGTGCTCAGGTTTCTAAACGTTTAATTACGATATTAGAACTGGCATGTAACTTTTTGGAGTAATAAGGAGGAATACGCGTCTAATTCTTCCTCTATCTATATTCTCGTCTCGATACACCAAACGCTTGCTTTGGAGAATAGAATGTCATGATAAGGACTCATAGAGAATTAAGTAAGTGGAGGAAATGAAAAGGCTTACAATAGTGAATGACACCTATCGAAAGATATCATAAGAGCGGCATCTTGCCTTTAGAATATGTCATGCAGTACGTTTAGAGGAGTACAACACGTCTGAAGTACACCTTCGATTGGCAAGATGATGGAATAATTGGCGTAATTCATGAAGTTGACCCATTGTATGGTATTTCCACCGAGCTAAAGCAAAATTGATGATTGAAGATACGCATACAAGAAGTCCTAGTAGAGTCTATAGAAAATTTTGTGATTGTTTGGACACATTTTTATGTGTTAAAAATTGTTTGGTGATAATAACTTGGGAAAACTGCGAGACAATACTTGGGACGAGTATGAGTAGGTGTGAAAGGTAGTAGATGCATATACTACCGGAAGCACAGGACTCACGCTTAGATCATGGAAAGTCACAAGGTTACCAAGAAACTAGTAATTGATTTCGATTTATTCAAGTGTGTTGTTACCATTGTTTCGGTAATGACTAAGATGATTTTTGATATTCCGACCCTAGTGGTCATATCGAATTGAGTCCGACTACGATGAGTATGTTATGCGGTTCAGAGAACCAAGTTTGATGTAGCGTCCGACTTAAACCAAACGATTGAAATCAAAGCGATCAATAGAAGTATCGCGCTCGTTGTTAAAAGAAGATGGTTGCTAGAGATGCTACCTTTTTAGATGTGACTAGAACATGAAGGAAGGTATAGACTGTTCTGGAATTTGACTCTAAGAGACCTGAGTCTGAGCATTGCAACATACGATGAGAGGTCATTAGAATATGACACATCGGTCCATTGTATTAATAAAAGAACTTATCTTAAGTTCGTATCCAGTGAGGATCGAGATTGTGACTTGAAGGTCATAATTTGGAGTCTAACGTGAGATAGAGAGCGTATGCAAGATCGAGCACCGCCTGTAGTCAAGGAGTCTAAGAGTTAGATACACGTTCGAAGAAACATCGAAGTTATGACTTAGGATGAATAGATAACAAATGGAGTCATCATGTGAGCCCTGTTTCGTTGATGATTCCGGGATGTAATCATCCTAAGGGGTAGATAATTGTAACGCCCGCAGATCCGGGCTAGTCAATTTAGAGGCAATAGGGGTCAAAAATAAATTTTCGACAAAATATTATTTAGAATAAATAATCTTAACCAAGTTGTAGAATATGTCACGAGGTTTCCGTACATATTAAGAACGCCGAAATCCGAGTTATAACGAAGAAGTTATGGCCCGTCGAAGTTTCGCGACGGAACCGGCACGGCACCGGGAAGCGTAAATAGTGAATTTACGATGGAGGACTTTTTAGCCTTAGTGATCTAAATGAAATTCGTAGAATATGTTAAACTAAGAGCGTTGATAAAAAGAACACCCAAATCTGACTTCGTATGAGGAAGTTATGATTTTTCTAAGATTCAGCTTAGCAGTGTACAGTTCGAAACTCGAAATTTAGTTTGAGCGGTTTTTGGATTACGCGACCTAAATGAGAGTTGAAGATCTCATTCATAGGAACTCAACGGTAAAAAGACAGACGAAAACGGAGTCCGTATGAAGGAGTTATGAACTCTTCGCGGTCATTTAACAGTCTAAACGCCTCCTACTGTTAAATTTGAGATCGGTCAAGAATTAGCCGACGGAGTCTAAACGAAAGTTGTAGATCTTGAATTTACCTACGCGTGGATATAAATAACGTCGAAAATGGAGCTCGTATGCGAAAGTTATGATTTTTCTAAGTTTGAGGGTTGATACGCGATAGGGGGTGACGTGGCACCACCAGAATTGGACACGTGGCACCACCAGAAGGCCACCACATGGACCAACTCGGCGAGTAGGTCCCCCCTACTCGGCGAGTAGACCAGTCAGCACCCCTATAAATAGAGGTGCCGGGTTCCATTCATTCTCACACCTTCAAACCCTTCTTTCTCTCTCTAAACTCTCTCTCTAAGCCTCCCTAACCCCCTAAAGCCTAGGGTAACTCCCTAGCACGAGGTGGAAGCCCCGGAGCACCTGACGGCTCCGAGAAAAGAGCCTTTCGGCTCAGGAAACGCTGCTCCAGCGAAGCCCGGTTTTACGAAAATCCCGCTGTAAGTGAGCTACACCTACGCTAGTTTTAATATAGCTTCTAATTAATTATAGTAACATTATTAGGACATGAAAATAATTATTTGGGCTATTATTATGAGTTATATTGAGTGTTATTTAACGCTTATATAATAATAATAATAGCTAGACTATTAATTAGTCACGGTTATCGTTAGACTAAACCCTAGTGGTATTGGTACTAGGTTTTATCGAAGGAATTTGCTTTGAGAGTATCGAAGCGCTGTCCGAGTGTTGAGTCACCGCCTATGAGGTGAGTGCATAGTCCCTTTCATCTTACACATAGATATGAAGTATTTTATATAAACTACGTGCTATGTGTGCATATTATCTGAATACTTGTTGTCTATGCTGGATGAACGTTTTATACATGTTTTAAAGGATTTAAACTGTATACGTATTTTATATATACAAATATGTTGGGTAGATAAATGATGAGAGATAGAAGATGACGTGAGTATACATTGGCAGCTATAGACTTAGTGCCTATGGGACAAGCACCGGTAGCTATGGACTTAGTACCTGTTAGATGTTGGTAGCTATGGATTTGGTACCTGTTGGGAATTGGTAGCTATGGACTTAGTACCTATTAGTTAGACGCTGGTAGCTAAGGATTTAGTACCTGTAGGAATTGGTAGCTATGGACTTAGTACCTGTTGAACATTGGTAGCTATGGACTTAGTACCAATTAGATAAAGACTGGTAGCTATGGATTTAGTACCCGATGAATAGACTATAGCAGCTATGGAATTAGTGCTTTATGAACGAACATCGGCAGCTATGGATTTAGTGCCAGTCCTATAACCCTGGATGTAAGGGACTCTGGAATAAACGAATGCAGGATAGATGACTCTTAAGAGTAAAGAAGATAACGGGGATGGGTAATTGGGTTAATTGTTTGCTGATTGAACATAACAATTATATTATTGTGGGTTGAAAACCCTATGTACTCACCAGGTTTCCCAACCCGACCCACTCAGTTTATTTACATCACAGGTGACGATATGAAGTGACATTAAACTGAGAGATTTAAAGAGATGTAGATCACTAGTGTAAATAATTGTAAGTTCTGTTTATGCTTATGTTTCTGTATTAACAATGATATCCCAAACGTTTTAAGATTAATAAAAATACGTTTCTTCGAAAATGTTTTAATAACGTATTTATCGTGTTTTTCTGGGAACAAATTCCGCAACCTTTTTATAAAATGAAGTACTCTGATTTTCATAAAGCATAAACAAAATCGGTCTTTTCTAGCCGTGATTTTGGGGATGTCACACTCTATATATTCAGAAATCTCATAACATATACTATAACTTAGTTAAGATTAATCCTTCTAAATAATCTTCCATCAAAAAGTCATTTTTGATGCTTATCGTCTCTAAATTGACTAGCCCTAATCTACGGGCGTTACATTTGCGCCCGAGTTCTTTGCTATTGGACAGTCCTTCTTGAGATGTCCCATCTCCCAACATAAATGACATATCTGGCTGGCGCCAGCATCGGTGGTGGAAGTGAAGTGCCGAGTAGGAGTTATAGGGTCACGGTTGCTTTCGTTGATCTTCTCTTTTGGACAATTTCTATAATAGTGCCCTGCCTCACAACAACTATAGCAAACTAGGCTAGCTCCAGTGTGGAGGTAGTCGTACATAAACGAGCAATGTGCCCCATCTTGTTGAAATTGTTGCATTGCCATACTTGGAAAATTCCCTTATGGTGATAATTGCACCGGTCACACTTCGGGAGTGTTCCCTCATATCGTTTGACCAGTGTTGTGATGGCAGGGGTTGCCACTGGTTGCTGTTGCATGGCAATCCTTTGAAATTACCTACGTTCCACTTGGGCTTGACGTTTTTGTTTCTTGAACTCTAAGTTGTTGTTTTGGGTGTTGGCGACTGTTACTATTTGTTGATTTCTCGGATCGTTACCACGATCGGAATTGTCATCTCCTTTATCAGTCTTGTTTGCGTTGATAGCGCTGCGGTTTGCAAGGACAGCTGTCACGGCAGCTGTAACTGCAGCTTGGAAAGTAGCGGCGTCCATAGGAAAGGCAGGGGTTTCGTTGTTCTTCTGACTACTTCCGGATGACGACATGATTCTGTTACACGAAAAGAAAAGGAGTTCGTGAGCTAGTATGGTTGAACTTAGATGTAGTCCGATCGTTCATGAAAAGAGTAAGAGTATGTTCTCGAAGGTTTGACCTACATCCCTATGATGCAGTCTTAGTAAAGAGTAGAAGTAAGTTCGTAGAATGGTCTCAAGAAGTTTTTTCGTTCAAGTCGAGGTATTAATGGTTGGTGGATAATATGATCCAACCTTTGAAAGAGGCTTGAAGATGATCCCGGAGTTAAATTACTATAGTCCAAAGACTTGACTAAAGCAAGTTTTAGATAGACTCCAATGAAGGTACGGCGAAAGTATTTGAACAAAGAGTGACACAGAAGTTAGTCGACTATCAATATCATCGATGTTTAAGATGTAATAAGTTTGGGAAAAATTGACCTGGTAGTAGGTCTTACATCACATCTAGAGTGGACAAGTCTTTGACAGCATAAAGACCTAATTAAAGTACTTACAGTACAAGTTAATCACATAGATAAGTGCTACACAGAACATAGATAGGAACATGGTTCTTAAAAACAAAGAAGGGAAGTAAAGTATCTCCTACTATCGACGGTCACCCCAATGGTGAACCCTTAGTTCAGCTAGTTGACGTTCCATATCAAGTAGGTAACTTTCGTACACCCTCTGACGTACTCGGAGCTCTATGACTTCGGCTCAGGTTTCAGCTAGTGCTTGCAGCAGGGTTTCGTGGTCTCTCTCAGATCTGTCACGAGCATGTTCAAGGTGGTTGGTGCGAAGGATATGCATTCCTCCATTAGTGTCAACTTCCGCGATACGACGTAGAGCTGTCCTGCCCTGAATTTCGTTTTGGGGAACTCTACGGATCAGGATTTGTAGAACTTTGTCTGCTGAGCTCCCTTCATGTATGTTGTAGAAGCTTCGGTCTCCATTAAACAGCGTAGGCTGATATTGATCTTTTCTCCATGCTTCCAAACATTCTACCCAAGGAGGCGTCGAGCCATGAAAAGCCGGACAGGGTTCGGATTTGGAATGGGAGCTACCGGGGGTAGGTTCTCTACCTCGGGTTAGGAGTTAACATCCTCCGAAAGGTCTTAAGCATGGTGATCATTCAAAGGTATTGGATGATCATTCTCGGGTTCTTCTACAACCCATTCAGCATTACCTTCATTTCGAAGGAACTGGTAGCCGTAGGGATGGAGTGCAACCATGTTCTCTACGCGACAATTATGGTAAGGAAATATTTATTAGACGAACTATCTAGATAATTATTAGAAAATCTTCATTAGTTACATCACTATTTGTGAAGTGCATACCAGTCCTATGTAATCAAAACAGGATGGGCCTTCGAATAAGTAACCTTAACTCCGAATGCACAAGGAATCAGGGTAAAGAAATTTTGTCATAGATTCCAAGTTTATAACATCCTAGTTACATATAACCTTAGTGTATCCACTTAGCAACTATCAAGTTAGTAATGAAGATGCTTTTTAGTTCTCAAGTAAGTAATTATAGTAACACAAAACACCCCTATGGTATTTTAGACCTAGGCTCTATTATAATGTTCTCATTGTAGTAGTGTTGGTAAGTTTTTAGACTTGTTGACACATTACAACCATTCTTGGGCATGTGCTAATCACTCCTCGGAACAACATAGTTGATCAGGCTATGCCACTCTCAAGATTGACCATGAACGCCGGAACGGCAGAACAACATAGTTGATCAGGCTATGCCGCACATTACGACCATTCACTATAAACAATGCTCTGATACCAATCTGTCACACCCCAAGACCAGGAACGACGGAAACAAGCAACAACATCATCCATTGCATTAATAATATAATTTTAATACAAGTGTTCTGATATGTCTATTAGACACAAAAGTATAAATCAAAATGAAAGATGAGTCTTGAACGACCTCCATCTTCTCTAAACCTTGCATCAGTACCTGTGTATTGTTGACCTGAGGATACAAGTTATTTTGAAAGAGAGTATCAGCTTTAAAGCTTGTGAGATCATAAGTATTTTAGTGTCTGTATTTGTAAGAATGTATTTGTAAGTATATCAAGTGTAAGTATGTATTAGTAAGAACGTATTTGTAAGTATGAGTATGTAAAAGTTTTGAATATCCTAGAAAACCATATGCTTCCAACTGAAAGTAGCCTTCTACCAAGGTATCTAGTATCTGACTGTGTCCCTTGTAAGAGTGTGCATTTTCCCAAATCTGACTATCATTAACCAAAAATATAGTATTTACATTACCGTGCATCGTGTGAATGTTCACGAAGTGAATGTAATGGGGAAATAATATAGTACTGTAGTATTATAATAAGTGACTACTGATGTACTAACTACCTTAAACCAAATGAAATTTAAAGTACCATGTGATCGGCATGTATCATGCTACCGACTTAATAGTAAAACGATGATGTAAGACGTCGTAAGAAATGACATTTGGCACCCGTAGACTTGCAAGTCCTACTGTAGCGAGTAGCAAGGTGTAGCATAGTCAATCCAGTATAGATCTATATGCAAACTCATACGCTCCCCAATTAAGGAGATTCTGGATAAAAAACGGTCATGGCAGGTAGTGCCATGCCCCGCTTAGTGGCTCACATAACTCTATTAATGTATATGTATTGTAAGCGCTAGCTGTATTGTGTGTTCTTTCTCTGTCTAGCATGTATTGTAATGAATTGTGTGTACTAGCTGTATTGAGTGTTCTCTTTCTATCTATCATGTATAGTAATGTACTCTGTGTACTAGCTGTATTGTGTGTTTTCTCTATCTAGCAAGTATAGTAATATACTGCGTGTACTAGTTGTAATGTGTATTCTCTCTCTATCTAGCAAGTAGTGACTCATGTATCAACTGACTCATTGTATGATTTATTGTTCTATTAATAGTATTAGTAACTTCCTAAACTACGCCTATTGTAGTTCACTAGTAATATAACTGGTACGTATGAACATGAAAGTATACCCTTCTACCCAAGGGTATTGAATTAATTGACATAACTTTTATGTCTATATATGTATACATAATATACAACTAATATTTAGATGACCTTCATACGGATAACCGATGCCCTAAAGCCACATCCCAACGAGGAAAAGGAGGTAAAGCGAGCTAGCCCTCCTAAGTCCTTTAAACATTACTTATATAACTATAAATATATAGCCATGCAATTGAGAATATAAAATTATAGAAGAAGTTTGGTAAAACCTTTGAAAAGTTTTGCAGCTAGGAAAAGGTGACTTGATGTTAGTTTGTAAAACGATTTGAAAACAGTTTGTTTGATAAGAACAATTTAAAGTATAAGGAAACCTTTGTTTGATACATAATTGTAAAAGATTTTGAAAAGAAAAATTCAGAATGTAAGACAGTTTGATAAAGAGTTTTAAACTTGTAAAAACGTTTAAGAAAGTCATTTGAAGAAATCTGTTTGGTAAAACAATTAAGTTATAGTAAATCCATTTGCATGCTAGTTATTAATCACATGTGATTGATATAATAATTAGCATGATTCAACTTGTATCCACCCCCCCATAAAGCATTTAGAAACATTTAAAAAGTTAATTAAGGGGTATGAACTCACCTGTAGTGAGAGGATCGGATGGAAGTGTCGGGCAAGTGCTTGGTATCAAGTGAAGACTTAGACACACACAATGAGCCTAATAACATATGAAGACATATGTATATAAACAATTAGTGATTATAACACTAATTAAACATGTATAAACATCCTAATGTGAGGAAAACACTTTGGTAAAAGTGTTAGGAGGCTATCGGGTTGCAATAAAGGAGTGCAAGGCCTCATACGAGAGTTTATGGTCTAATGACCATGTTTGTTGGAGTTTACTACCCAGGGGAGTTTACTCTTGTCCGTAAACTCTCAATTGGTCACCAAAAAGGGGCTTAAAACTCTAAGGGCTTAAGTGGTTAAGTGCTCCAAAGCTTAAACAAGTGTTTGGGTGGGTTTAAGGTCCTAAAATGACCCTATCTTGAGTTTACAGTCTAGGGACCACTTCCCCATGAGTTTACAGCCATAAACTCATGGTAAGAAGTACCATTTCGAATTTTGAGGTCCTTAGATAAATGGTGTAAGGTTCTAGGCTACTATCCAAGGCTTATTAGGGTGTTTAGGGCATTAAAACACACTTTAGGGGAGTTTACAATTTTGGGAGATTCCCAAACCGTAAACCCATATTCAAGGGGGTTTTATGGTGCTTTTCATGTGCTAAAACCATCAAGGAAGGGTTCTAAACTAGACTCCAAAGCTTGTGAAGGGACTAGGGCCACATTGGCACACTTTTTAGGTTTTACGATCCAAGAACATCTTGGACCGTAAACACCTTTGATCTTCACTTTCTTGGGTGTTTTCTTGACATATGGAAGCATAAGAAGCCTTAATATACTCTAGGATAGAAGTACTTACAATATAGAGGCTTGGAATGGTACCAAAAGGCCAAGAACACTAGTGTGTGTTCTTGGTGTTCTTGAAGATCTAACCTTTTGGAACATTTTTACGGATGGAAGTGTGTTAAAACACTAGATTAAGTGATATACCAACTTAAAAGGGTTAGAAACACTTTCTAGGTTGAAGATCTAGAAGGAAAATTCGAAGCTATTTGAGAGAGAATTGAGTTCTAACTTTGAAATGGTGAAAAAGTGATTTAAATGCTTAAGTGTCATATATATACCACTAGGTTTTACGGTCCAAATACCATTTGGGTCGTAAACTCCAACTCTTGAAGTTTTTGGAACTCTATTGTTGCATAATAAACTCTAGGGCATCCTCTCTCCTGATATCTCCTTAAGTGTTAATCCTAAATACTCAAACTTATTCCAAAAAGCTTGAAAATTAGCAGAAACTATTTTGACTTCTATTGAAGTAAAGGGTTGTACATAATAGAAATTTAGGGTTGTCACAACATCTTTATGTTTTCATGATATTGGTTTTTGGGGCTCTCTGATATGATTTTACTTTTGAAACAATGGTTCTTTTTGTAAACAATCATGTATAATGGTTCTTTTTGAAAATTTTAAAATTTTATGATTTTTTTAGTGTTACACACAATACTCTTTCTTTCTTTCTTTCTCTCTCTCTCTCAATCTCTCTCTCTCTCTCTCTCTCTCTCTCACACACACACATATAAATGCACAAATCCTTCTTCTAGACATCGTCTTCTCTAAACATCAGCTTTTCTTCTTCTTCAACTGGGTTACAAAACTAAAGATTATAACCCTCTTAACCTAAGAAAAAATGCTTTAAATATACCTAATAAAGAGATTCTAGAGAAAGAGAAGTCGCCTACTGATGGTTGATGATCAAAACACAACCATCACCCACTCTGATTCTGTCAACAACCTATTTGTTTTCCAAATCAAGACGAGGTTTTCCTGCAACAAGGTTCTTCATTAGGATCATTAACTCAGAGAAAGCTTTAATTTAAAAATTGGTCTAGAGAAACTCATTGATTTAAGAATCGAAAGACTCCCTAAATGATCGATTTGTTGAAATGGTTTTGACTTTGCCTCTGGCCAGTACACACCTAAATTGAAGACTTTTTGTCTTCTTTCTCACCTGTATATATGATTTGCATGTGCTTGACAGCTCTGATTATGATTTTTCTTGGTTTTGTGTTTTCCAGGTTTTGAGGTTCTTAAAAGCTTCAATTAACACACTCTAAGATTAGATCTAGTTCAAAGTTGGGTTTAATTTTTTTTTTTTTTAAGTTTTCTATTATTTCTTTGAACTTCCATTAACTGATTAGATTAATTGAATGTAACAAGCTCACAAGTTCAAAGTTGGGTTTTTGAGTTTAGCTCAAAGTTTTGTTTCATAGTTTCTATTTTCAGTTGTGTGTGTTTATCGTTGTGTGTATGTAGGTTGAAGAAGATGACCACGAGAAACTAAAAACGAAAAGCAAAAGTTTTAAGATGAGGATGTGGGGTTCTATAGATTTGTTCAAGCTTCATTTTGTGTTCATGGTTATCCTCAACCTCCATCCGTGTCGATATCTAGATTTCCATCTTTAATATTTCCTTCAAAGATTTCGATTTTTTCCATCTTCGATTACGACTACATCACTATTTCGTTTGGATTTTTGATATGTATTCTTCTCCTCATCGTTTAGAGTTTGCTCATGATATATATATATATATATATATATATATATATATATATATATATATATATATATATATATATTGGGGGGGGGGGGGGGGGAGAGAGAGAGAGAGAGAGAGAGAGAGGGTCTACTTTTATTTCTAATCGATGAAAACATTTTAAACTGTTCAAAATAAATTGAAAAAAAGAAAAAAAATGAAATAAAATGGTAAAACAGTATTTTTCATGTTTAATAGGGAACGTAACCACAAAAAAGATATGATTCTAGACCAATTGTATTAGTTCAAATCTTTCGAAGTCTATCCACGTTTTTGTATAACATACATTTCATGGATGACTACACGCACCAAATTTGCAGTTTACTCTTTAAATGAATGTATAACATACAAATGTGAATTAGAACTTTGATACTATATATTTTTGTAAAATACAAGGTGAACAAAGAAATATCACGAGTTGCAATGATCATTTTTGATGCCTATGGTTCTTTTTTATCCACCATAACATTTCATGGTTGGCTAAACACAATAGTTAATAACAACGAGTTGAAGGTTGATCACAAAAGATTCTTTGCTTCAGGAATATGTATTATTTTCTCCTAAAGTATTTGTTTTATAACCTTTAATCGTTTTTTTTACGTATATTTATGCTATTTTATATTTTCTAACTAGTTTATTAGTTAATTTTTATCAAACAGGCATTTTTATCGGTTTGTAGCTAGTATATATTCTACACATAACCATAGATTATTTTATTTTTGAACTTGCAAATATTATTTAAAAAAAAAAAAGGACCACCGCCTAGCAATTTACTAGATGGAACCAGGAAAACAATAGATTACAATTGCAGTTACACCAAAAATCAATTATCTCAAATACAATTTAAAGAACAATAGATTCCAATTGCAGTTACACCAAAAATCAATTATCTCAAATATAATTTAGAGAACATGCAGATCATTCTACCTACTTGAAATTACACATCAGTGATTTCACTCCATCTGTAATCTTAATGGGGGAAGTACGTACCTTTTTAAACATCCAGTTATATCTCGATTTCCATATCAGCCATATAATACCAAAACATACGATAGATGGTCGAAGGGGTTAGCCCCGGTGGCAAATCCAATATGATTTTTTCTAGGACGCAACAAACTAATACTGCAATTATATAAAGAGGACTATATAAAAAAAGCTTTAGAGTATTGACTGAGTTAAACAAGCCAAGATCATATTCTTTTAGTATATTTTTTTTATTGCAGTATATCTGTAAATCAATACGACTTATATTTTACAACACCTAAAAAGGTAAAATTACCATGCAGGTTCCGAACTTTGATGTCCACGTACCGCAACTTTGACTGAGATTATAAACCTTTTTTTTTACTATTCCAATTGTTCATCTTAATTTGATATTTGATTGACTATCTTTGTCAAATTAATACAAGTTGAGAACGTTTTGATGTTTCTATGTTTTGTCAATTTCGAATAAATCAGTTAATGTATTTTGATAAATTAAATGGAAAAGAAACCCCACCTCCCGATTAGATCCAATGCACATTTACTTTCCAGGACTGTTTCATGGGCCCCAAATTAATTATAAAGCTTGTCAAAATTTCAGCCAAGTATGATTTATCTTTTTATAAAATAACAGGTAAAATTCAATATATTATTTTATTTAAAAATATTAAACTGCATATTTGGTACATGTAGTTAACTAAAAAAATATGTATTAAGGTCCCAAATCTTTTCAACTTCCATGTATGGTTCAAAATCCGATCTTTTCTGTGGTTATGATCTCTAATTTTTTGGTTTTTATTTCTATTTTTTTTTTTTTTTTACTTAAGTACTTTAATGTTTTTACTTAAGTATATATAAAAAGGGGGCCCACTCCATGCCCACTTACCCTCTCTCCTTACCATGGTGGAGATACTCGAAAGTAAAAATGAAGTTTTCATATGAACCATGTTATATAGAACTATAAGTTTTAGACAAGTTCTTGTTCATATTATTTTTCTAGTCGACAACAGATATAAGAATCATTGTTTTGGGTATTGTTAATGATTAAAAGAAAGATGTTTTTTTGGACGGTCATTGTCATCTTCACACCATTTTTTCAAGTGAAGAGCTTTGCAATGAATTTTGTTTTATAACAGGTACAATATCAACATACACATGAAGCATAGATTTCCATGGCCAAAACCTAAAGGTTAAAATCAAATACAGAAACCTCATATTCAAATAGCTCTCCCACATTATACCCTGTCTCTATAATTCCCCTTCCTTTTGATAAATCAAAGTTTCTAAAAAATAGAAGCTAAAGGAGGCAGATGAAGGTCATTTGTGATTTTCAATGAAGCCAGATGTAGTATGTTGAAAAATCAAAGTGGCGACCGGAGAAGGTCACCAAACGGAGACACATTGACGATGACTATAAGTGGTAGCGACATGGATTAGATATCAAAAAAAAAAAACCCCCCACCTTGGAAACATCCATGAAGATGATTTTTAGAAACCCACCTCACATTATTTTTTTTTTCAAAATTCTTTCCTTTCTTATCCCACCATTACAAGGTTTTTGTTGAAGAATCTACATTTTAATCCAGATTCAGATATATGTGTTTGTTATTGTATATTCTTCACCACAAATTTCTAGGTTTTTTTATCATCAATTTCTACATCTGGATCGATTTCTACATTTGGGTAGGTTTTTGAATATGCGTCTAGATCGATTTCCTGGGTTTCCATCATATATTTTTTTTAGTTGTTTGTGTATTTATGTTCATCCTTGTGTGTTGTCGTTAGAGAAGATGAAGTTAAAGAACCCAAATCTTCATATTGTTAATGCCCAATATTATGGAGAGAGAGAGAGAGAGAGAGAGAGAGAGAGAGAGAGAGAGAGAGAGAGAGAGAGAGAGAGAGAGAGAGAGAGAGAGAGAGAGAGAGAGAGAGAGAGAGAGAGAGATGGAATACTTTTGTTTTTATTTTTTGATTATAAAAATATTAAAGTAAATATTTAAATATGTAGAAAAGAAATTATATAGTGTTTTCAAATCATTTTAAATTTCTAAGGCACCCAAACTACACAATAATCTAATTTTGAACCAGTGATGCAAGTCGGAAACTTTTTGGATCTCATCCACATTTTTTTTGCATACCATAGGAAGCAAATTTACAATTTAGTCGTTTAAAAATGTTAAATTAATAGAGTTCAAAATAATTAATAGTTGGATCAGTAATTTTTCTTAGGCCTTCGATATATATATATATATATATATATATATATATATATATATATATATATATATATATATATATATATATATATATATATATATATATATATATATATATATATATACACTAAAGTTCCAATGAGATCATTATCTATTTTAAGATCATATTATCAAAATTTCACCCCTTCAATTAAATAGGTGTATAAATAAACAAAGAGCCGTATAACACATTGTTAAAGCTAAAAATGAACTAGTTTCCCCAAATTAGATCATTGCCCCAAGTTGGGAATACCCACTTCCTATTCACTCCTCCGTCATCGTGCTCGATCACAAATCAACTTATTTTTCTAGTTTTCCCTTCCTCTCCTCTAATCAATCGCTTCTCTTGAAGAAAATCACAAAGTGACTATATACATGCAGATCGATGCTAATCTTGTACTATAATAACTTCGATCTAGCTAATACTACAACTTCGGAGTTTGCTCTTGCTTCCTCAACTATGGTTAGGTATTCTTTGGAACTCTTCCATCCTCATCATCATCAAGGTTTTTGTCAATAAATCCTAGGTACAATAGTACTCTAATCACCATCTCCACACCTCCAAAGCTTCACATACCTAAAGTCATTGTTGAAGCTGCATTGGAGCCCAATTAAAACATCCCAAAATACGACCCAAAAATTTTTGGTTAATAATTACTAAAAACACCATGATAATATCATAAGGTAAAACTCGTACGTCAATATCTCAAAAACAATAGCAAGTGTTATGAGTAAACTGTATCAATACTGTATCAAATCTCATCTATGAATAACTAAAAACAACTCCCAGGACAACTGAAGCTGTGGTGTGTGTGATGCATCAACCCGAGCTCTTTCCTTTGCTTGCGGAAGTGCCTGAAACCAAAACTGAAACTGTAAGCACGAAGCTTAGTGAGCTCCCCCAAACTACCACATACCATACAAAACATATAAACAAATACTGGGCCTTGCCCACTGCATCAGACCGAAGTCCGGAAACTGCATCGGACCAAAGTCCGGAACTAACCAGGGCCTTGCCCTCTGCATCGAATCGAAATCCGGAACTACTGAGGCCTTGCTTCCTGCATCGGACCAAGGTCCGGAACTAACTGCATCGGACCGAAGTCCGGAACTGACTGCATCGGACAGAAGTTCGGAACTACTGAACATAGCATAACATATGCATATCAACTAACATGAGCACATAAATAGCATACTACATCGGGCTGTAACCCGGAACACATAACACAAAAATTTTGTCTGAACCACGAAGGCATCAAACATACTAAAATCTGCATCGGACCGAAGTCCGGAAACTAATACTATCTAAACGGGCCGACATTATGGCCTTAGACCCGTTCCTACTGAAAGGAAACTCACCTCGTGAGCTGGCTGTCGAGTGTGTGGCTCTGGAAACTATCTACTGCTGCTCCAGTATCTCCCCGGCTACAATTCCACAAATATACTCAATCAAATACTAATAACTGCATTGGGGTAAAATGACTATTTTACCCCTGGCTAAAGTCAACTCTCCTGGTCAAAGTCAACTCGCAGTTGACCTGACTCGCCGAGTTGGGCTGCCAACTCGCCGAGTCTTTACTCTCACTTATCAACCCTGCTCACTGCTACTCGTCGAGTATGACATATACTCGACGAGTTCCCATTCTATTCCAACACTCAGGTCATCTGCATCCGACTCGCCGAGTTGTATGAACAACTCGATGAGTTGTTCTTGAATCATAAGAAGATTGCCTTAGACTCGCCGAGTTGTATGAACAACTCGTCGAGTCCCTCCATTACTGAGTCTAACCTCTAACTCACTGAGTCCATTCCAATACTCACTGGTCCCCACTCGGAATCACTCAAAGGGGAAGAATCGGGGACTTGCGACTCGACTCGCCGAGTCAGAAGAATGACTCGCCGAGTGTCATGCATACAGCTTCTAAAAACTCAATTCTGCTTAAAACCACTGCATTCAATATTTAGATCTGACTTCCTAAGGCTGGTTTACCACGTAAAGTTCCCAACTTTATGTGTACATAAGCATACAAAAGGATGTAAAGGCTAGAAAGGCACTTGGAAGAGAAGATTTAGGGTTAATATGCAAAATGGCTCCATAAAGTTGATAGATCTACGTTTTTGGAACTGAAACATGGCTAGATTCGAAAGCTAATCCATCAAATATGATTTCTCCACTAAGAACAAGCTAAAGAATGTGCTAAACATGCTTATAAAGGAGAATCAATCATCAACACAGGAAGAAACCGATTATTACCTCAAAATACTCTGAAATGGGTGCAAAGACTTGGATATTCTTCTTCTTCTTCTTTGGATCTAGCCTTCTCCTTCTCTTCAAAACTTCAAGATTACACAAAGAATGCTCAAATACTCAATGGAATGATTAGGGTTTGCTAAATGGTGCTTTTAGGGTGAAGGAGACGAGTTTGGGGGCTCATAAGATGGTTTAAATAGGGTGCAAACCCTGAGATTTAGGGTTTCTACCTGGCAGGCCGACTCGCCGAGTCCCGAATATAGACTCGCCGAGTCGCCAACCCATAAGCTGATCACGATCACGACCCTAATCGATGAGTCGGGACATAGACTCATCGAGTCCCCCTACAAACTTCTAAAAATAAATACTATAAAGCAACATACCAGAGGCGGGTCATTACAATTCTCCCCTACTTGACTCAGACTTCGTCCTTGAAGTTTGCTACTGCTGAATCTACAAATAACTTGGGGTAGTGCTCTCTCATCTCATCTTCAGCCTCCCACGTCCACTCAGACCGTTTCCGGTGCTCCCACTGCACCTTCACTAGCTGAATTACCTTGTTCCTCAAGGTCTTTGCCTTCCGATCCAGAATCGCGACCGGCCTCTCAATATAATTCAAGCTGCTATCAACCTGAATATCCTCTAAAGGAACAACTGCTGACTCATCCACCAAACACTTCCTCAACTGAGACACATGGAAAGTGTTGTGGATCTGGCTAAGCTCTGCCGGAAGATCCAACCGATAAGCAACCCGACCCACCCGGGCCAAAACCCTGAAAGGACCAATGAACCTGGGGCCCAACTTGCCCCTCTTCCGAAACCTGATGACACCCTTCCAAGGTGAGACCTTCAGAAGGACCATGTTGCTTACCCGGAACTCTAAATCTGAACGCCTCCTATCGGCGTAGCTCTTCTGCCGACTCTGCGCAGTCTGCAGTCTACTACGAACCTGCTGAATCAACTCAGTTGTCTTGAGCACCACCTCCGTGCTCCCAATGACCTGCTGACCGACCTCGCCCCAAAAAATCGGGGTCCTACACTTCCTCCCATATAGCATCTCAAAGGGAGGTCGATCAATGCTCGCATGATAACTATTGTTATACGAAAATTCTACTAACGGAAGATACGTATCCCAACTGCCCCCGAAATCTAGAACACATGCTCGGAGCATGTCCTCGAGAGTCTGAATCGTCCTCTCACTCTGCCCGTCCGTCTGGGGGTGGAAAGCGGTGCTGAAAAGGAGACGAGTACCCATCTCGTCATGAAACCGCTTGCAGAATCTGGATGTAAAACAGACGTCTCGGTCTGACACCACTGATACCGACACTCCATGACGTGCAACTATCTCCCGCACATAGATATCGGCTAACTTTTCCGCTGATATGCTCTCCTGGATCGGTATGAAATGAGCACTCTTCGTCAAACGATCCACTACCACCCAAATCGAATCCACCCCACGTGCAGTCCTGGGAAGCTTAGTGATAAAATCCATGGTGATGTCCTCCCATTTCCACACAGGAATGTCTAACGGCTGCATCTTGCCGTGAGGCCTCTGGTGTTCTGCCTTGACCTTCCTGCAGGTTAGGCACCTCTCTACATACGAAGCAACATCCCGCTTCATGTAGGACCACCAATAATTGGGTCGAAGATCCCTATACATCTTCGTTGCCCCTGGATGGATAGAAAATCAAGACTTATAAGCCTCGTCCATCAACACCTGCCATACTCCGCCCCCGTACGGTACCCACACTCTCCCATGAAGGGTTAACAACCCCCGACTATCATAATCAAACGAAGCTATTCGGCCCACTCTCCTCTCACACTTCCGCCTCTCCTCCTTGAGGCCCTCAACCTGAGCCTCCCTGATTCGTTCCAACAACGAAGTAATCACTGTCATCCTCAAACATAAGTCTCTGATAGGGGTTGCTGTCACCTTTCGGCTCAAGGCGTCGGCCACTACGTTAGCCTTCCCTGGATGGTAAAGGATTTCACAATCATAATCCTTCAACACATTCAACCATCTCCTCTGCCTCATGTTTAGGCTCGGCTGATCCATAAGGTATCTCAAACTCTTGTGATCCGTGTAAATAGTACAATGGACCCCATAAAGATAATGTCTCCAAATGTTGAGGACAAACACCACTGCCCCCAGCTCTAAATCATGTGTAGGATAGTTAGCCTCGTGAGGATTCAACTGTCTCGAGGCGTAAGCTATCACATGTCCTTGCTGCATCAACACTGCTCCCATACCTGTGATTGAGGCATCACAGTAGACTACAAAATCCTCTATTCCCTCAGGCAGGGAAAGAATCGGAGCCTTGCATAGCCTTTGCCTGAGCGTCTCAAATGCCACCTGCTGCTCAGGCCCCCAACGAAACACCATCGACTTCTTAGTCAGTCGGGTGAGCGGTACTTCTATCTTGGAGAAATCCTGAATGAATCTCCTGTAATACCCTGCCAAACCTAGGAAGCTCCGAATCTCGGATGGAGACTTCGGGACCTCCCACTGCATCACGGCCTCTATCTTGGCCGGATCTACCAAGATACCCTTTTGGTTGATGAGGTGACCAAGGAACTGCACTTCACACAACCAGAACTCGCACTTGGAGAACTTTGCGAAAAGTCTCTCCCTTCTCAAAACTTCTAGCACCTCCCTTAGGTGCTCCTCATGCTGCTCCTGAGTCTTGGAATACACCAAGATATCATCTATGAATACTATCACAGACCGATCCATCATCGGTCTGCATACACGATTCATGAGATCCATGAATGCGGCTGGAGCATTAGTGAGCCCAAAAGGCATCACTACAAACTCATAATGACCATATCGGGTCCTGAAAGCAGTCTTCTGCACATCTTCGCCACTAACTCGCATCTGGTGATATCCGGAGCGTAAATCGATCTTGGAGAACCAAGACGCCCCCTGAAGCTGATCAAACAAATCATCTATCCTCGGGAGGGGGTAACGGTTCTTCACCGTTACCTTATTCAGCTCCTGGTAGTCAATGCACATAGGGTGCGACCCATCCTTCTTCTTCACAAAAAGTATCGGCGCTCCCCAAGGTGAACTACTCGGCCGAATAAAACCCTTGTCTAACAACTCCTGCATCTCAGGGGGAGCTAACCGGTACGGTGCCTTGGCTATCAGAGTCGCACCAGGAATTAGGTCGATCCCAAACTCGACTTGTCTCTCGGGAGGTGTTCCCGGTAAATCCTCCGGGAATACATCCGGAAAGTCTCGCACTACTGGAACGTCGTCAACTGTCGTCTTGCCCTTCTCCCAGGCATCCATAACATAAGCTACATAACCGGCACAACCCTGCTGAAAATAGCACCTCGCCCTCGCGGCTGAACAAAGAACTGGTCCACGCTGTGGCCTCTCGCCCTGAATCACTAACTCTCCCCCACTGGGAGTGCGAACCCTCACTAGCTGTAACTCGCAATCAATCACTGCCCCATTGGGACTCAACCAATCCATGCCCACTATAACCTTATTTCCTCGCAGGGGAATAGGGACCAAATCCACCGAAAACTGCTCGTCGAACAACTGAAGAGAACACCCTCTATGTACCCTGGCGACCCTCACAGTCCTGTCATCTGCTATCTCAACCTCTAGTGGACAATCCAGCTCCCTTGGAGCTCTACCAAATCTCTTGCTAAGCACTACCGATACAAACGATCGGGTAGCCCCCGAATCAAATAATACTATAGCAGAGATGTCGTTCACAGAGAACGACCCTATACAAAACATATAACCATAAGCAATATTCAATAATAATAAAGAGATGAAGGGAAAAAATACATACCCGTCACCACATCAGGAGTTGCTCGCGCCTCCTCTGCTGTCATATGAAAAGCTCGACTCCTTGCCACTGGTGCCTCTGCTCGGCCCTGCTGGCCATCTCTAATCCTCAAAGTAGTAGGGGCAGGTGCAACCACCTTCCCTGCTGCAGCTAAACTCGGACACTGGGACTTTTTATGTCCCCTCTGATTGCACTGAAAGCAAATCAGATCTGATGCTGCAATAGCGGTAGCAGGAGCCGTACAATCCCTACACAAATGCCCAGTCCGACCGCACTTGTAGCAGCCAGAACTCCCTGCCTTGCACACCCCGTCGTGCAATCTCCCACACTTGCCACATCGGCCGTGGCTTTGCTGACTCCTAGATCTGGGATCTGAAACCTTGGGCCTTTTTCCCGAACTGCATGTACCCGAAACCGCCTCCGGTTACCTCTTCTTCTCCATCTCAAGGTCAATCTCCCTCTCCCGAGCCCTAGCAATCATGTCATCTAGCGTTTTACAGCTGGACCGACTCACAAACTGGCGGATATCGCTCCGCAGCTTCTCATGATAACGGGCCTTGTTCATTTCCTCATCAGCTGCATACTGAGGAATGAGAAGAGCCCTCTCCCTGAACTTGGTGGTGATCTCCGCCACTGTCTCTGTAGTCTGGGTGAGGTCCTGAAACTCCCTGGCTAACTGCTGCACCTCGATAACCGGTGCAAACTCCGCCTTGAACCTGGTGGAAAAATCAGTCCAGGTCATGGCATCTAACGCTGCATCATCTCCAATAGTATGTCCGACCTCCTCCCACCAATCCCGTACCCTGTCCTTCAGAAGACAGGACGCCAATCTAACCTTGTCCCCCTCGGGACACCTGCTCGTGCGGAAAGCATTGGCCACATCCGCCAACCATCTGGTACTCGCTATGGGGTCCCACGCCCTGTGGTAATCTGGAGCTCCACATGCCCTGAACTCCCTGAACGTAAGCGTGCGCGACCCCATCATGGCTGCCATCTCGTCACGGAAGGTGCCCAATCTCTCATCCATCAGCTCTAGAATACCCTCTTTGATCGAACCGAAGATCACAGGAGTCTGCTCCAGTATGATGCGGGTAACCTCAGAAGAAAGAAACTCTCTAGTCTGCTCATCCAACTGCCCGGCCTCCGGGCCTGATCCTGATCCTGATCCCCCTCCGGCACCTGAACTGCCGACTGCTGGCCTCGAACGCAAAACCACCATTCTGAAACAAATCATAGCAACATCAGAAAACTGAAATATCTCAAGGGATCACTGATACCAATACTAGTTTCCCGGCCTTGTCTCGGCCTTCCTTGATTCGAGTACGGATCTTCTGCTTTCAGTAGTACGGGCCTATACTACCTTCCACATCTAACCGTACTTTCCTCAAGAACTGCCTTGACTCCACCAAGTCACTTCTACGACTACTGATCCTTACTACTCTCATCTTAGGCTTGCCCTAAGGAAATCTTTGACTCTATTCAAAACGGTCCTCAGCTGCTGAAGGCCTCCTTGTAACAATAGTTAGTCATCACCTGAATACCATCACATGTGATGAGGCTTAGATAATCCTTCGAGTAAAGGACTCATCCCTACAACGATTAGACTCAAACAAGAGTTGCGCAATAGAGCCAAATCGAACACTCTGAGATTATTCAACCCTGGTCACATGTGATGTGACGTATTCACCTAATGACTAACTCCCGTCACTCAGAGTCCCATAAAGCATGAAGCAAGCAACATTCGGATACAGGAAATTACTCAAACAAATCTATTCTCATAATTAATTACTGTCCTAGCATACAATGCTAAGCTCATAGTATCAGGCATAACCTAAACAGGCTATCCTACTATTGTCTACTCAATACTAGCATGCAAATCTTGTAAAGCTGAAAAACATAAAGCAGGCACATAAGGCATCTTCCTAGATCCTTAGTCCTATTCTAGCATGTTGTTCTACTAAAACTAAAACTGATAAACATAAAGTAACATGTAGGGGTAATTTGGGAGTACTTACTTTAGCTCGGTTGATCGCATACGCCACACCATTTTCCATTTTATCAAATCTCTTATTTTCCTAAGTTCTTTTTCAAAATCATTTTCAAAAACATTTTTCCTTTGAAAATCTTTACCGTTTCCTTAGTTTGAGTTCAGACACACCCAAAAGTATATCCGAATCCCTCAAACCAAGGATCTGATACCAACTTGAAACATCCCAAAATACGACCCAAAAATTTTTGTTTAATAATTACTAAAAACATCATGATAATATCATAAGGTAAAACTCATACGTCAATATCTCAAAAACCATAACAAGTGTTATGAGTAAATTGTATCAATACTGTATCAAATCTCATCTATGAATAACTAAAAACAACTCCCAGGACAACTGAAGCTGTGGTGTGTGTGATGCCATCAACCCGAGCTCTTCCCTTTGCTTGCGGAAGTACCTGAAACCAAAACTGAAACTGTAAGCACGAAACTTAGTGAGCTCCCCCAAACTACCACATACCATACAATACATATAAACACATACTGGGCCTTGCCCACTGCATCGGACCGAAATCCGGAAACTGCATCGGACCAAAGTCCGGAACTAACCATGGCCTTGCCCTCTGCATCAGATCGAAATCCGGAACTACTGAGGCCTTGCCTCCTGCATCGGACCAAGGTCCGAAACTAACTGCATCGGACCGAAGTCCGGAACTGACTGCATCGGACAGAAGTCCGGAACTACTGAACATAGCATAACATAAGCATATCAACTAACATGAGCACATAAATAGCATACTACATTGGGCTATAACCCGGAACACGTAACACAGAAATTCTTTCTGAGCCACGAAGGCATCAAACATACTGAAATCTACATCGGACCGAAGTCCGGAAACTAATACTAGCTGAACGGCCCGGCATTGTGGCCTTAGACCCGTTCCTACTGAAAGGAAACTCACCTCGTGATCTGGCTGCCGAGTGTGTGGCTCTGGAAACTATCTGCTGCTGCTCCGGTATCTCCCCGCCTACAATTCCACAAATATACTTAATCAAATACTAATAACTGCATTGGGGTAAAATGACTCTTTTACTCCTGGCTAAAGTCAACTCTCCTTGTCAAAGTCAACTTGCAGTTGACCTGACTCGCCGAATATGACATATACTCGACGAGTATGACATATACTCGACGAGTTCCCATTCTATTCCAACACTCAGGTCATCTGCATCCGACTCGCCGAGTTGTATGAACAACTCGACGAGTTGTTCTTGAATCATAAGAAGATTGCCTTAGACTCGCCGAGTTGTATGAACAACTCGTCGAGTCCCTCCATTACTGAGTCTAACCTCTAACTCACTGAGTCCATTCCACTACTCACTTGTCCCCACTCGGAATCACTCAAAGGGGAAGAATCGGGGACTTGCGACTCGACTCGCCGAGTCTGAAGAACGACTCGCCGAGTCTCATGCATGCAGCTTCTAAACACACAATTCTGCTCAAAACCACTGCATTCAATATTTAGATCTCTGACAACCCGATATTTCAACTCTTTGTAATGGCCTAATAGGTCAAGTATTGTAACCACTTTTGAGTTAATACAATTAACTTTGATATTTAAATGTCCAAAAGGTTTCTATTTAACTACCTACTATGTTTTATATCATTAAAACGGGATCAAACGTAAAAAGAATGCCCAAATCCGGCTTCGGATATTGAAGTTAAGATTTTTCCAAATTCGGCTTAGCATCAGACAACTAAAAACTCGAATCACTGAGTCTAACCTCTAACTCACTGAGTCCATTCCACTACTCACTTGTCCCCACTCGGAATCACTCAAAGGGGAAGAATCGGGGACTTGCGACTCGACTCGCCGAGTCCGAAGAACGACTCGCCGAGTCTCATGCATGCAGCTTCTAAACACTCAATTCTACTTAAAACCACTGCATTCAATATTTAGATCTCTGACAACCCGATATTTCAACTCTTTGTAATCGCCTAATAGGTCAAGTATTGTAACCACTTTTGAGTTAATAAAATTAACGTTGATATTTAAATGTCCAAAAAGTTTCTATTTAACTACCTACTATGTTTTATATCATTAAAACGGGATCATACGTAAAAAGAATGCCCAAATCCTGCTTCATATATTGAAGTTAAGATTTTTCCAAATTCGCCTTAGCATCAGACAACTAAAAACTCGAATCGGAGATCGAGCGACTTTTGGCCGGAATGACCTAAACGAGAATCGAAGGTCTCGACAATGGTATATCAGCGATAAAAAGTCTGGCAAAAACCGACGTCAGATAAAGAAGTTATGATTTGTTTAAAGAAACTTCTTAATCACGACATTTTATAAATAAATAATAAAAATAATTTCGGAATTTTTCGACGTAATCTAGACGAACGTTGTAGAGTACGGTCTCACCTTCGAAGGGATATAAAGAACGTTGAAAACGGAGTTCGTATGAAGAAGATATGAATTTTTGAAGTTTATTAAATAAATTATATATTTATTTTAATCAAAATCCGGTATTATCCGAAGGGGGACTTAGCGTACTCATCCGAGTTACGCGCCGAGTAACCCCGTACGCCCCGCGTACGCGAAGGCCTTGGCCTCGGATCATCCACGTCGCGCCTGTGCGAACCACCGACCCATCCCACCCGAGCTCTGAGGCAGTCGAGGACTCGGTCACGCATGACGTACGCGTACGCCCAGCGTACGTGCGTACGCCCCGCGTAACGAGGCCTCTCAGCCTCCTATAAATAGAGATGCGAGGGTTCCGGGAAATCCACCCCATCTCTCTCATTTCTCTCACGATATTGCCTCGATTTCCATGCCCGCACTCCCCCGAAGCCCTGGTCATTTTGCTCAAGTCCCAAAGGTTGATTTTACTCCCGAGATTCCCGAGAATCCCGAGATAAAATCCGTTTCCCGAGAAGAAACTCTGCCCGGTTTTTTTCCATCTCGCTATCTTCAAACTTTCAAGTGAGTTCATACCCCTTAATTAACCCTTTTTAAATATTCTAAACGCTTTTATATGCTTTCTAGGGGGGGGGGGGGGGAAATACAAGTAAAACACACGACTACTATCGGGTGTTATATATAAAGATTATTATACACTTTTATTAAGTAGAATCATATGTGATTTATAAACTTTATAGGGAACTCCCGTATACAAAATACATTACAATAACATTCTATCTTTAAAGCTATAAATTTTTGTGATGCATGTATAAACTAAACATTTTTCCTAGATTTAATGTATATGTGTCTATCATACGCTCTACAAAAATCTATGCTTTCATAACAAGTGATTCCTTTTCTAGATATTCTAAAACAAACGAGGCACACTTTTAGAAAACTATAATAGGTATAGTTTTATGAGGATATTGCTAACTTTTACATACTAGAAACACGATTTTCAAGAAATCACTTTCATATACAAGAGCAAACGAACATTTTAACACGTAAATCTGTTTTTATACTACGGTTCTGTGAGACATTAACTTCACGTACGTTCGAGTACACATTTCAAGTCCTATATTATATACCAGAATCCCTTGGAGGGGGAGCATGGTGTTTGTGTATAGATCTATATGGGCTTGACAACCCGCGCCTTGACAGTTAGCTACAGTCCACCATTTGGGGTGACAAACGTCATAACATTCCAACGCCTGAAGAACGTTGTGTATAGGCATTCCGAGTCAATAGTATGGTTATAAAACTCACATGAGGTATTAAAAATACATTGATTTACGAGGTTTTCAAACATATTGGTTATTTTACACTTACATACATTTTTGGAAAGAAACTGTGGTCTTGAAGGAAGACTACTTTTATACTAGTAGAAAATATAGGATATTCTAAACACAAACAAACAAGGACAAGACATTTCATTTCATAAAAATATTGTCATTAAATACTTATGAAACTCACCAGCTTAAATGCTGATCTACTCTTTCAAAATTACTTGTATGTCCCAAGGATTCAGTGATTACAGGTATCATTATGCTTTTGATGAAGGGATGCTGCGGTGCCAGTTTAATCTCATATTTTGACATCATATTGTAATTGGTTTTGAACATGTATCTTTTGATAAATGTAAACTTTCAATTATATATATGATGGTTGTATTGCTTTCTTTACTCTGTATTCATTTGTTACGTTACCACATGAAGTCATCCGCCCCCGAACGTTTCCGCCGTTCAGGTTTGGGGGTGTGACAGATTGGTATCAGAACAATGTTTATAGTGAAGTAAGTATATCGAACCTCATAAGATATACAAACTATAAATGCTTAGGGACTCAAATTCATTGACAAAAGTTTTTGTACCTAAAATCCTTATTTCAGATAAATAGATTATTTTAGGTTATAAAAATCCGAAATACATGCATACAACGACACATTTTTATGGTAAGAACTATACAAAAAGTATTAGGAAAAGTTGAACACTACGACTAATTCTCGAGATATGTAATCAAATTTGGGACGAATATAGCCTGATCAACTATGTTTATCCGAAATTTGACTAACTTATGTCAAGGAATGATCGTAGTGAGCAACAAGTCAAAACTTAACAAAATAGACACTGGTATCTAACGTACAAATTAAATACTATAGGAGTATTTGGTGCATACACTAGATTAATTAGTATTACATGTCTCAAGTTTTATTCAGATCTTATAACCCTATTCTCGTATAGACAAATGGCTGGATTTCACCCGCATGGAGACCCCTACTACCCACAACAAGGCAACGGAGGATGGATTGAAGAGGATCCGGAGGAGGACGAAGAGACCATTGAGTTGGATGGCGGGGACGACTCTGGGACGGACTCGGAACTGGATATAGTCAACCCTCCACCCATTAGGAGGAACTTTCTAGGACCGACTCCCGTTTGGGGAAGTAACCTCGTCCATTGGAGCCAACAACAAGGGATACACTCTCCTTACGGAATGTGTCGAGACTTCTACAACATCAGGGACGGAGGTTCAGCCGACCGAGCACTTCCAGTAATGATTAGTAAAGTGGCCAACCAGTCCTACCAATCGGGGGTTCAAGCAAACCGAATCTGAGAGCTCAACGTGGAAGTACAAGTCCACACGGCCGATATCAACCGCCTGGAGATGTTGCAGAACGACATCCACCTCCGCGCCGAAGCATTCCAAGCACAAGCGAATGCAGCCTTCGCAGAATTGAGGGAACAACAAGCCGCCTTAGATAGGCGTCTTATGGAGTCGAAGCAATCACATGCAGAATCGAGCTCCAAGCGCAAAACACGTCACAAGTAGTACTTGTGAAAACCTCAAATTTTGTTATAACTTAGGACCTTGGCTAAAAGTCTTTAAATTTCTCGAACTTTGTAATCGGAGACCCTTATAGGGGTCAAATTTTCATGATCGTTGCATCAACTTTTATATTAATATAAGTGACACTATTATTACTACGTTGAGCATTTCGTTCAAACCTTGAAAAGTCGTCGAGAGACCAAATACTTGTTTCATACTTTCAGTATTACAAATAACTTTCATTCTTCTATTTTAAGATTCATGCTATCATCTGTTGTTGAACTATAGCAATTTGGATCACGAGACACATTCATTGTTCACTTATTCTTATCCATATCACCATCTTTTAAACGTATAGTTAAAGATTCCGCCACGCAGGAATACCAGCCGTAACCTTATCAATGAAACACCAATACCACCACCACCTCCACCTCCTCAATTTGATGCTGTCATGTTCCAAGCAGCAGTCACCGCAGCGGTAGCAGCTGCCATGTCACAACTCAATAACTCGAGTACTAATGGCTCGAGAACTGGCACACACCTATCCAACCATGGCGAGAGTCATGGGCAACCCCGAGAATGCACTTATAAGGACTTTACTAATGCCAAACCCTGTATGTTTTATGGAATTGGTGGTGTGATGGCTCTGAGACAGTGGATTGAAAGGACAAAATCAGTCTTGAAATCTGCTCCTGCCCCGAACACAGCAAAGTCAAGTTTGCAACCTTCACACTCATTGATAGAGCTTTAGCTTGGTGGAACGGCCACGTTAAAGTACTTACCCTAATAGTGGCAAACTCCATAAGCTGGGAGAGCCTCAAAGCCATGATGATGAGAGAATACTGCCCACGGGGAGAGATTCAAAAGCTCGAACAACAACTCTGGACACTCGAAATAGTTGGTACCGACATCGCAACTTATACCAACAGATTCTGTGATCTGGCAATCCTTTACCCAGATATGATTGCTCCTGAGAGAAAGAAAATAGAGAGGTACATATGGGGACTGACGCTCCAAATACGGTCAAGCGTGTTAGCTTCCAAACCTGACACCTTTGAAAGTGCTAAGGAACTGGCACAATCTCTGATTAACTATGGAGGTCATCAGAACTCAACCATTTCTGCACCAGAACCACAGAAAGAAAACAACAACAACAACAACAACAACAACAGGAAGAGAGTATGGAATAAAGGGAAGGGTGGGTCTTCCCAAGAATCTGCAAAGAAACAACTGGTTTCAGTGAATGCTGCCACGGTACCTACTACAGCTCCTACAAATACCTACCCAACAAAGCCTTATGTAGGTAACCTTCCAAAGTGCACCAAATGCACTTACCACCACCATGGACCTTGTCGGGAAATGCAGTGCACCAACTGCAACAGAAAGGGACACACAACCCGTTTCTGCAAGGATCCCGCAAAGCCGATCACTCAAGTTCCCAGTGTGGGTATAGGACAGACTTGCTATGGTTTTGGCGAGGTGGGCCACTACAAGAGAAACTGCCCTAAGGCAGCAGGCACTGGCGGTCTAGGACGAGTTTTGACTATAGGCCACGACGAAGCTGTAGCTGACCCAACTATAGTTGCTAGTACGTTCCTCCTCGATAATTCATATGCATGCATATTATTCGATAGTGGAGCGGAGAGAAGCTTCGTGAGTCAAAACTTTATTCACTTACATAAACCTAAACCTAGCAAGCCAGAAAAATCATTTAATGTATAGATGGCCAACAGAAAAACCGAAAAAACTAACTACATATACAAGGACTATACGTTAACTTTAGACGGTCATTCTTTCCCAATCAATCTCATGCCGGTCCCTATTAAAAGTCTCGACGTCATAGTCGGCATAGATTGGTTAAGTCTTCTTCGCGCTGACATCATGTGTTTTGAAAAAGCAGTTCGTCTTAATCTCCCTAAAAACGAAACATTAGTGATTTACAGCGACAAATCAAGTACAAACCTTCGTATCATTTCGTGCATCCAAGCTCGAAAGTGTTTACGGAAGGCTTGTCGAGCATTCCTAGCGCACATCATCGATACAAGTCAGGAACTGAAGGACATCAAGAAGATTCCAGAAGTACGCGACTTTCCCGATATCTTTCCAGAAGAACTACCAGGATTACCACCACAACGCCGAGTCGAATTCAGAATCGACTTAATTCCAGGGGCTACCCCAGTAGCGAAATCGCCTTATCGTCTAGCACTAGCAGAGATGCAAGAACTTTCCAGTCAAATTAGTGAAATCCTTCAAAAAGTATTCATAAGACCAAGTTTCTCACCTTGGGGAGCACCGGTTTTGTTCGTAAAGAAGAAAGACGGATCGTTCCGTATGTGCATCGACTACAGAAAGCTGAACAAACTTACTGTCAAGAACCGTTACCCTCTACCCCGTATTGACGACCTATTCGATCAAATTCAAGGAGCAAACTACTTCTCAAACATAGATCTATGATCCGGATATCACCAATTACGAGTACTTGAGGGGGATATTCCCAAGACAACTTTTCCGAACTCGTTATGGGCACTACGAATTTGTAGTAATGCCATTTGGATTAACCAACGCACCAGCAGTATTTATGGACCTAATGAATAGGGTATGCCGTCCCTACTTAGATCAGTTCGTCATAGTCTTTATCGATGATATACTTATCTACTCCCGAAGTAAGGAAGAGCATAGTCAACACCTACGAAAAGTCTTAGAAACACTGCGATCGGAGAAACTCTATGTGAAGTTCTCTAAATATGAATTTTGGATTCGAAGAGTCGAGTTTTTGGGCCACGTTGTTAGCGATAAAGGGATACACGTGGACCTCTCCAAAATCAAGGCCATCGAGAACTGGTCGGCACCAAAGACACCTACAGAAATTCATCAATTTCTAGGTCTCGCTGGCTACTATCGTAGATTCATAAAGAACTTCTCTAGCATTGCGAAACCTCTTACTGCATTAACCCAGAAAGGCGTAGCCTTTAACTGGGAAGCGAAACAAGAAAAGGCGTTCCAAACTCTAAAACAGGCCTTGGGCACCGCACCGATACTATGCCTCCCCGAAGGGATAGAAGACTTCGTAGTGTATTGTGATGCGTCAAATCAAGGACTTGGTTGTGTTCTTATGCAAAGAGGGAAAGTTATTGCTTATGCCTCCCGACAGCTTAAGACACACGAAGTGAACTATACGACACACGATCTTGAGTTAGGAGCAGTGGTATTTGCTCTAAAGATCTGGCAACACTACTTATACGAAACAAAGAGTACTATTTTCACCGATCACAAGAGCCTTCAACACATTTTCGATCAGAAGGAACTCAACATGCGACACCGACGATGGGTTGAGTTACTAAATGACTACGAATGCAAAATTCGTTATCATCCTGGCAAGGCCAATGTGGTAGCTGACGCCCTCAGTCGAAAGGAATACACTGGTCGGAGGGTCAAATCTCTGACTATGACTATCCATTCCCACTTATCCACACAAATTAAGGAGGCACAAGTGGAAGCTTTGCGACCTGAAAATGTCGCGGGTGAATCACTACGAGGAATGGAAAAGAATCTAGAAGTCAAGGGTGGCGGAGCATATTATCTTATGGACTGAATCTGGACACCGAAACATGGCAGGTTCAGAGACGTAGTAATGACTGAAGCACACAACACGAGGTATTCTGTTCACCCGGGTTCAGATAAGATGTATCTGGATCTTAAGAAATGTACTGGTGGCCTAACATGAAAGCATAAATTGCTACCTTCGTAAGTAAAAGCCTTACTTGTGCTAAGGTTAAGGTCGAGTATCAAAAACCGTCAGGATTACTACAACAAACAGAGATACCATAATGGAAATGGGAACGGATTACTATGGACTTCATAACCATGTTACCCAAGACGACGGGTGGACTCGATACCATATGGGTCATCGTCAACAGATTGACCAAATCCGCGTATTTCCTACCCATCAAGGAGACTGACAAAAAGGAAAAGCTTACAAGAACTTACTTAAGGAAAGTAGTGCGGCTGCATGGTGTTCCGATATCCATTATCTCCGACCGAGATAGTAGATTCACTTCAAGATTCTGGCAGTCACTACCTGGTTCCCTGGGGACTAGGCTAAACATGAGTACAGCCTACCACCGACAAACAGACGGGCAAAGTGAGAGAACGATACAAACTTTAGAAGATATGCTAAGAGCCTGTGTAATTGACTTTTGAAAGGCATGGGATATCCATTTACCCCTTGTTGAATTTTCATACAACAATAGTTATCATACAAGCATAAAGGATGCTCAGTTTGAATCCCCCTATGGTTGAAAGTGCAGATCCCCTCTGTGCTGGACTGAAGTTGGCGATACCCAGATAGCTAAAGGAACAGTTCCTGAAAGCACTCTAACCGGTCTGAAAATCATACGAGAAACTACAAAGAAGATCGTTCAGATTCGTGAACGATTGAAAGCCTCTAGAGACCGAAAAAAAACCTACGCTGACCAAAGGAGGAAACCTTTGGAATTCTAGGTAGGAGACCACGTTTTATTAAAGGTCTCACCGTGGAAGGGTTTAATACGCTTTGTAAAGCGTGGGAAACTAAATCCAAGATACATAGGGCCTTTCGAGATTCTTGCCAGAATCGGCCCTGTGGCTTACAAGCTTAACCTACCACGTGAACTTAGTAACATACATCCAACCTTCCACGTCTCAAACTTGAAAAAGTTTCTATCCGATGAGACTCTTGTTATTGCACTCGACGAAATCGAGATCAACGAGTGCCTCAACTTTGTGGAAGAACCAGTAGAAATCATGGACCGAGAGGTCAAACAAACAAAACAAAGTCGCATACCCATCGTGAAGGTTCGCTGGAACGCCAAGCTTGGACCTGAATTCACATGGGAACGCGAAGACCAGATGAAACAAAAGTACCCTCATCTCTTTCATGTTCACTAGTGTCTTTACTACTTTAAATTTCGGGACGAAATTCCCTCTAACGGGGGGATGATGTGACAACCCGATATTTCAACTCTTTGTAATGGCCTAATAAGTCAAGTATTGTAACCACTTTTGAGTTAATAAAATTAACGTTGATATTAAAATGTCCAAAAAGTTTATATTTAACTACCTACTATGTTTTATATCATTAAAACGGGATCGTACGTAAAACGAATGCCCAAATCCGGCTTCGTATATTGAAGTTAAGATTTTTCCAAATTCGCCTTAGCAACAGACAACTAAAAACTCGAATCGGAGATCGAGCGACTTTTGGCCGGAATGACCTAAACGAGAATCGAAGGTCTCGTCAATGGTATTTCAGCGGTAAAAAGTCTGGCAAAAACCGACGTCAGATCAAGAAGTTATGATTTGTTCAAAGAAATTTCTTAATCACGACATTTTATTAATAAATAATAAAAATAATTTCGGAATTTGCCGACGGAATCTAAACGAAAGTTGTAGAGTATGGTCTCACCTTCGTAGGGATATAAAGAACGTCAAAAACGGAGTTCGTATGAAGAAGATATGAATTTTTGAAGTTTATTAAATAAATTATATATTTATTTTAATCAAAATCCGGTATTATCCGAAGGGGGAGTCAGCGTACTCATCCGAGTTACGTGCCACGTAACCCCGTACGCCCCACATACGTGAAGGCCTTGGCCTCGGATCATCCACGTCACGCCTGTGCGAACCACCGACTTGTCCCATTCGAGCTCGAGGACTCGGTAATGCATGACGTACGCGTACGCCCAGCGTACGTGCGTACGCCCCGCGTAATGAGGGCTTTCAGCCTCCTATAAATAGAGATGCGAGGGTTCCGGGAAATCCACCCCATCTCTCTCATTTCTCTAACGATATTGCCTCGATTTCCATGCCCGCACTACCCCGAAGCCCTGGTCATTTTGCTCAAGTCCCGAAGGTCGATTTTACTCCCGAGATTCCCGAGAATCCCGAGAGAAATCCGTTTCCTGAGAAGAAACTCTGCCCGGTTTTTTTCCATCTCGCTATCTTCAAACTTTCAAGTGAGTTCATACCCCTTAATTAACCATTTTTAAATATTCTAAACACTTTTATATGCTTTCTAGGGGGGGGGGGGGGGGGGGGGAATACAAGTAAAACACACGACTACTATCGGGTGTTATATATAAAGATTATTATACACTTTTTATTAAGTAGAATCATACGTGATTTATAAACTTTATAGGGAACTCCTGTCTACAAAATATATTACAATAGCATT
Organism: Lactuca saligna; assembly: GCF_052625555.1. NCBI lineage: Eukaryota > Viridiplantae > Streptophyta > Magnoliopsida > Asterales > Asteraceae > Lactuca > Lactuca saligna. The sequence goes on along the minus strand of NC_136423.1, from coordinate 135,609,953 downwards.
CTATCTGTAAAACTATAAATTGTTGTAATGCATGCATAAACTAAACATTTTTCCTAGATTTAATGTATATGTGTCTATCTTACGCTCTACAAAAATCTATGCTTTCATAACAAGTGATTCCTTTTCTAGATATTCTAAAACAAACGAGGCACACTTTTAGAAAACTATAATAGGTATAGTTTTATGAGGATATTGCTAACTTTTACATACTAGAAACACGATTTTCAAGAAATCACTTTCATATACAAGAGCAAACGAACATTTTAACACGTAAATCTGTTATTATACTACGGTTCTGTGAGACATTAACTTCACGTACGTTCGAGTACACATTTCAAGTCCTGTATTATATACCAGAATCCCTTGGAGGGGGAGCATGGTGTTTGTGTATAGATCTATACGGGCTTGACAACCCGCGCCTTGACTGTTAGCTACAGTCCACCATTTAGGGTGACAAACGTCATAACATTCCAACGCCTGAAGAACGTTGTGTATAGGCATTCCGAGTCAATACTATGGTTATAAAACTCACATGAGGTATTAAAAATACATTGATTTACGAGGTTTTCAAACATATTGGTTATTTTACACTTACATACATTTTTGGAAACAAACTGTGGTCTTGAAGGAAGACTACTTTTATACTAGTAAAAAATATAGGATTTTCTAAAAACAAACGAACAAGGACAAGACATTTCATTTCATACAAATATTGTCATTAAATACTTATGAAACTCACCAGCTTAAATGCTGATCTACTCTTTCAAAATTACTTGTATGTCCCAGGGATTCAGTGACTACAGGTATCATTATGCTTTTGATGAAGGGATGCTACGGCGCCAGTTTAATCTCATATTTTGACATCATATTGTAATTGGTTTTGAACATGTATCTTTTGATAAATGTAAACATTCATTTATATATATGATGGTTGTATTGCTTTCTTTACTCTGTATTCATTTGTTATGTTACCACATGAAGTCATCCGCCCCCGAACGTTTCCGCCGTTCAGGTTTTGGGGGTGTGACAAGATCTGAGTTCCTAAGTCTGGTTTACCACGTAAAGTTCCCAACTTTATGTGTATATAAGCATAGAAAAGGATATAAAGGCTAGAAAGGCACTTGGAAGAGTAGATCTAGGGTTAATATGCAAAATGGCTCCATAAAGTTGATAGATATACGTTTTTGGAACTGAAACATGGCTAGATTCGAAAGCTAATCCATCAAATATGATTTCTCCACTATGAGCAAGGTAAAGAATGTGCTAAACATGCTTATAAAGGAGAATCAATCATCAACACAGGAAGAAACCGATTATTACCTCAAAATACTCTGAAATGGTTGCAAAGACTTGGATATTCTTCTTCTTCTTTGGATCTAGCCTTCTCTTTCTCTTCAAAACTTCAAGATTACATAAAGAATGCTCAAATACTCAATGAGATGATTAGGGTTTGCTAAATGGTGCTTTTAGGGTGAAGGAGACGAGTTTGGGGGCTCATAAGATGGTTTAAATAGGGTGCAAAGCCGGGGATTTAGGGTTTCTACCTGGCAGGCCGACTCGCCGAGTCCCGAATATGGACTCACCGAGTCGCCAACCCATAAGTTGATCACGATCACGACCCTACTCGACGAGTCGGGACATAGACTCGTCGAGTCCCCCTATAAAATTCTAAAAATAAATACTATAAAGCAACATACCAGACGCGGGTCGTTACACCAATCTACCTATTTGTACTCCTATTGTAAGAGCTAGGATATATTTACCAAATATCGTTGCTTCGTGTGCAATGTTGGCACTTTCTGGTAATGTTTTACATTCTATTTTTTTTTTGAATTTTCACTCCTTTCTATTTGTTTGTCTAATCTCAGATTTATAATCAGATCATTTCATTTACTTTTCCAACCATAAATAGATGAAATGTTCGGTTGTTTAGATGATTGTGAGTTATAAATGTTGTTTTACCTGCTGAGTTGTATTCAATATCACATTAAACTGTTTTTTTTTATGTTCATTTGATATGTTTTATGAAATTGAGTTAAGTTTTCTAATGATTACAAGTAAAAACACAATTATCACATGTCTCTATAATTGTTAGAAAAAAATGGGCATGCTTTTGTCAAAAATCTCTATAACCAGAACTATGTATGAATGAATAAGTGCATATTTGCACAAAAGTGTATATGAATATATTTGAATAAATGTGTATGTGTATATATGTGTATACATGTGCATAAATACATACATACATACACACACATGCATACATGCATACATAAATGTGTATGCGTATATATGTGTGTATGTGCATATAAGTGTGTACATGTGCATATAAGTGTGTACATGTGCATAAATGTGTATATATGTGTGTACATGTCCATATATGTAGTCATGTGTGCATATGAGTCGTACTGACGCCAAAGTGAGCAAGCTGGATAGATTTCTGGTCTGCCCAGATTGTCTATCCTCTTTTCCCCTCAGTATAGTAACGGCTCACCCACGTAAGCTATCTGACCATAATCCCGTTACCTTAATCTCAGTGGTGGCAAATTTTGGTCCCCTTCCGTTCAAATTGTTTAAGTCTTGGCTTCTCAAAGAGGGATTCGATCAAGTTGTTACTGATTCATGGAACAATTTTATGGGGTACGGTTCTCCTGACGCGTACCTAGCGGCCAAACTCAGGTTCTTGAAAAAGTCAATTAAGAAGTGGAGAAGAGATGTTGAACAGAAAGAAAAAGAAGGTGTATAGTGATACCATGGTCTTGATTAAAGACTTTGAGAAACTTGCGTTGTCCAGGCTCCTCTCTCCTGCTGAAGTGGAAGGATGGAACTATGGGATCAAAAGGATAATGGAGTGGGAACAGTTTAAGGTCCTTGATTTGAAATAGGAAGCTAGAATAAAATGGACCGTTGATGGTGATGAAAACAACAAATTTTTTCATGGATACATTAACTGCAAAAATAGAAGGAACCTTCTTCATGGTCTCAAGATTAATGGTCGTTGGACAACAGAGGTTAATGAGATTAAAGGGGAAGTTTTTAGATTTTTTCGTGACAAATGTACGGAGGTTCATGTATCAATACCCAAACTTATCAATTCGCGGTTTAAGTCGATTTCCATGATGGGCGCCATTACAATTGAATCCTCTTTCTGTATTGAGGAGGTTGAGGCTGCAATTTGGGATTGTGGAACTGAAAAATCCCCTGGTCCGAATGGTTATACCTTTAAATTTATTAAAAAAATTTGGGACATCATTAAATGTGACGTGATGAAGTTTGTTAATCGTTTTGAAGAGTTCGGATCGCTTGCTAGGGGATGTAACTCGTCATTCATCACTCTAGCTCCTAACATCAAAGACCCATTATCATTGTACGACTACCGACCTATTAGCTTAATGGGATGTATGAGTAAGATTATAAGTAAACTTCTTTCCAATAGAATGAAATCAGCTATTGGGAAGGTAATTGGAGATGAACAATCGACATATGTAGAGGGGTGTTGTATACTTGAAGGTCCGCTCATGATTAATGAGGTCTGGTCATAGGCGAAGAGGGATAAGAAAAAAATCCAGCATTTAAAGGTTGACTTTGAAAAAGCCTTCGACTCGGTGAATTGGGAATATTTGGATTCGGTCCTTGAACAAATGGGTTTTGGTAATAAATGGCAGATGTGGATTCGGGGTTGTCTGTGTTCGTCTAGGGCTTCAGTTATTATTAATGGATCCCCGATGAAAGAATTTCCCATATCTAGAGGGGTTCGTCAAGGAGATCCTCTATCCCCGTATCTTTTCATTGTAGCTATGGAAGGCTTAAGTGTTGCTCTTAAAACAACTTGTGACAAAGGCCTGTTCATCGGTGTACAAATCCCCAGAAATGGTCCGTATATCTCCCACCTATTCTACGCTGACTATGCGTTGTTCATAGGTGGTCTCGGACTAACCTAATGAACCTTGCTCATAAATCAAAGGTATTTGGTATCGGAACCTCCACATCTCATCAGGCCTTAAAGTTAATTTTCATAAATCAAAGGTATTTGGTATCGGAACCTCCACGATGGAAACTGTGAACTGGGCTAACTTAATGGGTTGTACTGCAGGTGCTCTTCAGTTCAATTATCTTGGTGTCCCAGTTGGTGTTAATATGAATTTAATTAAAAATTGGAAGCCAATTATCAATAAATTCCACTCCAAACTATCCTTATGGAAGGCTAAAACCTTATCATTCAGTGGTAGATTAACTTTAATTAAGTCAGTTCTTCCAATGGGTGTGTTAGAAGAATTGGAGAAGATTCGACGTTCATTCTTATGTGGTGGGTCTGAAAAAAAGAAAAAAAAACATTGGGTAAGTTGGGATAAGGTGCTGACAACTGAATGTAATGGGGGTTTGGGAGTAGGTTTCATAAAAGCCTTAAATATTGGGTTACTTGTAAAATGGTGGTGGCGACTAAAGAATGATAGACATTCCCTCTGGGCCCGGGTGATTTATGGGATCCACAACTTAGCGGATAAGCCCTTTGAATATCTTTCTAGAAAGACACCTTGTGGTGTTTGGAATAATATCGGTAGAATTAAAAAGTCACTACTCGAGCATAGTATAGACATCCAATACATATTTAGATTGGTGATCAAATCTGGAAGTAAATCTATGTTTTGGTATGATTCTTGGCTTGGGTCAGGGAGTCTAAAGGTAAAGTATCCCTCCTTGTTTGAATCGGAATCCAGGAAACGCTGCACTTTAGCTGACAGAATTGGTGATTCGAATTATGGCTGGAATTGGAAATCTAGACCTGCTGACCTGGGATTAGACCCTGTTATTAGCTTCCTTTATAGTGATGTATCTGGCATTTGTTTAAGCATGGGCTCACATTATTGGAGCTGTAGGCTAAATGCGGATGGCATGTACTCAGTCTGTTCTCTTCAGGAAGATTGTCGATTCTATGTATGGGAACGTTCCTGATACGTCGGATATGGTATGGAGTAACGTCATTCAAGCTAAGGTGTCATGCTTCATATGGAGGGCTGTCCAAGATAGAATTCCTACAGCTCTGGCTTTGGAGAAAAGGGGTATTATGGTAAACTCATCATTATGCAGTGCCTGTATTGGGTCGCCCGAAAATACAAATCATGTTTTGATGGAGTGTCCGTATGCTACTGTGATAAGGAATAACATCTTAATTTGGTGTGGTGTACCAGGTGACCTGCCCTTATTCAATAATGTAGGCGTTTTTCTTCATCTAGCAGCCACCTGGTGTATCAGCCAAAAGATAAAGGAAAGGTTCGTTGTCATATGCTATTGGTTGATTTGGAATCTATGGAGGTTTAGGAATGAATGATTATTTCATACTGAAGATATCTTGCCTCTTCATAGATCTGAAAGTACTAAGCTAGTGGCCTTCTATTGGTTGAAGCATAGGAGCAAAAATGGAATATGTAGTTAGGAGGAATGGTTAGTCTCTTCTTTTTGTAGTATGTAATTCTTAATGTATATGTACTGTATCTTTTGGTTCCATTTCCTAGTTTCTTGCTAGATTTGGATACCTTATTTAATCTCTTTTCCATTTCCAAAAAAAATGTGTGCATATGTATATGTACATATGTGCATAAATGCGTAGTATATATATATATATATATATATATATATATATATATATGTATATATATATGATAATTTTTTTATATACATGTTTGTTATATGTGATTGCGTATGTGTTTAAATATATGTGCATATTTGTATAAAAGTGTATATCAATATATTTGCATAAATGTGTATGTGTATATATGTGTGTACATGTGCATAAATGATATATATATATATATATATATATATATATATATATATATATATATATATATATTCATGTGTGCATATGTATATGTATATATGTGAATAAATTGATAAGTGCACATGTATATATGACAATTTTTTTATATACAAGTTTGTAATATGTACTTGCGTATGTGTTTAAATATATGTGCGTATTTGTATGTGAACATATGTATTTTTTTTAATGTTCTTGAATACCTAGTTTTATTAATTTTTATGAATGTTTTTTTTTTGTAGATTTGGTGAATTTATCGAGGTAAACAAAGGGAATAGTGGAAAAATGAGTAAAATATGACAATCAACGATAAAAAAAATGACACATTGAATTGTTGGATTAACCTGTTTTTTTTTAATACTTTATGGTTGTATGATATTTGGTGTTATGAAATACAAACATTTTATATGCATTCTAAAAGGGAATGAAATTTTTGATATTTTGACTGATGTTGAATCTAAACATATGCATGTTTGGATACATGATAGTAAAAAGTGAAATATACAAACATCTTAATACAATAAAATGTTGCTATAAAATGTCACTCATTGAAAAAAAACAAGAAAAATTGTTTCTCGAGTAATTTGTATATGTACACAACACTAATATAGACGTGTAGAAAACCTAAAAATTTATATATAAATATGGATGTTTAATTATAGAGAACAAAAAATTATGAATTTGGGGTACCGGAAGTTTGAGGGACAACTCCATCTTCTGAAAGCTTAGAATCCGAGGCAGGGGCCCTAGATTATGCATTTGTAGAAGGAACAGGGATGTGTGAAGAGACACACGGGTTTGTTCCAGGGAGCCTCAACGAAAAACACAGTGAAGGGCTGGTTTGTTCATATTCGAGGGCTGTTGTTCATCCCAGACCAGGGTTGTGTTGGGACAAACACAATTAGGGTCTTCAAATGATGTTTGAGAAAACGTGAATGAGGTGGAAGTGTTGCCAACATGTGTTGAGGTAACCTACAAATAGGTCCGAAAGAAATCCGGTTCGGAAGTTTATAAGTTTTAATTGCTTTGAAGGAAAGGAATACCTCTTTTGGTTTGGTTTTGATGGGAATTGGCTCTCTTATTTCCTTGTAGAGTTGTTAGAGTGTCAGAGCCCGGAATCTCGGACTCGATATCTTGTTTGGCTTTCTTTTGACATCAAACTTTTGATAGTTTTTCCATAAGACTTCAGTCAAGTCAATAGTGTTGCTCTTTCTTGAATAGATGCTATAGACCATATACAACCAGTCATTGCTCATGGTGTTAGTTCCACCATGTTTCCTTAATAAACCTCTAAGAATGAGGTGCATCAACACAGTCTAAAGTCCAAGAATCGCCGATTTCTTGAACTTCTTCACTTTGAACTAGCTATTGTACCTAATTTCATTCCAAAATGTCTGGAACTCTTCAGATGAGGGTTCTTGAACTTGTAAACCCTTAGGGTTTTTGAAGAATGCAAATAGATTTGAGAAACATCTACTTGGTTATAGGTATGATCCTATCCCCTGTGATTTTGGTCTTAAGAACACCATATTGCCTTTTGATTCTTTCAAAAGATGTTTGAAGGATGCGTAATGGAATTTGAGGGTTTGGGCTTTTGGTAAGTGGAACAGCAATGGTATTGTTGGAGATGAACTCGATCATGACTCTGATGGACTCATCGTAATCCATAGGATCAAGTGAAAACAGTTTGGTAGTTTCCCTTAGGATTAGTTTAGTGGATGAAGAGGAGGTTGAACCCTTCGATGATTTCTTCTTTGATGCAGGCTTTGAGATTTCAGGAATGTTGTAAGAGGAAGACAATGTTTAGGGTTTGAAGGTTTGAAAGCTTGAAGAACCATTGCAGAGAGAAAGTTGTAGAAGAAGATGAATGGGGCGTAAAAGATGAACAATTAGCATTTGAATCCTTTTTATAGGTTGGATTTTCAGGTCGGGTTAAAAAAATTAATGACGACACCCGATAGAGAAATGGGTTTCATTTAATATGTTGCCAAAATTAGTATATTTAAAAACTGCAAGAGCAAAAGAGAGGATGGTCGCACGTGCGAAAATCGTTTCAATTTGAGTTAATGTGCACTTTATCCAGATGTGTGCAAAAGCTTGTTTATTGAGGAGTTAAGGATAATTATTAAGAAAATTTACCGTTGATTCATCTGAGAAAAACGTTTCCGAAAAAAACTTTAATGAAAACCTTTGAACTTCTTTTTACAACTAGGGATTTCAGAATAAGAAAATTCTAAGATGAGATGTCATAAGATACTTCGAAGGGAATATGAACACATCATTAAAACATGATGTAGAGTTCACGATGGCACAATCTTAGACTGAATATTAGAGGTAAAATGCATGAAGATCTTAGAGGACAATTTTAAACAGATTGAGATTCGAAGACATGAAGGTTAGAGATGGGACAATGGTAAGAGTCGAACGCACATTATAATTTCAGATTTGTATTATGATGTGATCTATATAACACATCATGTTGAGATAGATTCCGAGGAGAGATCAACACAAAAACACCAATGTAACAATATTGGTCACAATCTTCAAGAGATAAGGAAAGTTGTACAAATTAAAACTAGAAGAAGAGGTTAGACAAAAATACACGTAAAATGATCCTATATTTTATGAGATTAAATGATTCCAAGATGAAAATATTTATTTCACTTTGTAATGTTTCCATCAGAGAGTATAAGCCTTTTTGAAGAATGGTGGATCAGGATTCATCATACTTGTTTTGTGCAGAAACCCATTAAATTTCGTTTTTTCTAATGCCTTAGTAATGACATCAACAACTTCATCATCAGATAGAACAAAAATAAGTTCGATGTTTCCTTTTAAAACATGATCTTTAATGAAAGGGTACTTAATATCGATGTGCTTCATCAAGGAGTGGTAAATTGGACTGTGAGAAATCACAATAGCACTTTGAGAATCAAAATAGATTGGAATTTGTGGAAATCAATAACCATAATCTAAAAGCTGTGATTTTATCCAAAGAACTTGTGAAGTGCAACTAGGTGCAACAATGTATTCCACTTTGGTTGTCAAGAGAGGAATACAGTTCTTCTTCTTAGATGACCAACTAACTAATCTTCCACCCAAAAATTGACAACCTCTTGAGGTGCTTTTTCTATCCAATTAAAGACCTCCATAGTTTGAATCAGAGTATGCCTAAAGAAGGAAACTTTCATTTATCGAATACTATATTCCAACCAATACAGTTCTGCTTCTTAGATGACCAACTAACTAATCTTCCGAGGTTCGTTTAAGATATCATAATATTTGCTCGACAGCCAAAAAATGCTACATCTTTAGATTGACCTAAAATATGGCACATAGGCAGGTCAAGAACATGATGTTCGAACAACTTGCTATAAGATAAAGTAGCGATCCAATCATTCCCCTATACGTATTTTGATCGACAGCATCACCTGATGGGTCCAAGAAAATCTTGTGTCCAAAACCCATAGGAATCTTTGCGAAGGCACATGTGTCCCTTGAATACTTTTTCAAATGTTTGAAAATGTACATTTCGTGGTGAATAAAGATTCCTCTGTTGGTTTGCTTAAGTTGGAGTCCGAGAAAGGAACTTAATTCTTGATTCATACTCATTTGGAACTGACTTGGCAAAGTCGGCAACCGTTGTTGAATCCGAGGATCCAAAAATGATATCGTTATCATAGATTTGGACTAACATGAGATCATTTCCATTTGATATTTGGAGTAGGGTAGGAACAAGAATTACTCTTTGAAATAGGAATGTTTAAGAAAATCAGTGAGACTCTTGTACTAGGCATGTGGAGGTTACTTAATCCATAAACAACTTTTCAGAGTTCGTAGCAATAGTTCAAATAAGAAAGATTGACAAAGCCAGGGGCTATTTAAGTTACACTTCAGTACCTAGTTTACCATTGAGAAAAACACTTTTAACGTTAATTTGGTAAACCATAAAGCCTTTGTGAGCTGCATAAGCATGAAAGATTATGATTTCTTCAAAACAAGCAACAAGAGTGAAGGTCTCATCGTAATCAAGTCCTTCAATCTGAGTGAATCAGTTGGCCAACAATCTTTCTTTGTTTCTGATAATGACCCAACATCATCTAGCTTATTTCAGATGACCGATCTTGTACTAACAATAGGGTGATGCTGAGGATGAGAGTCCACACATCATTTCTATCAGCTTCTTCCAATTCTTCTTACATGGTTGTAATCTAGTTAGCATGTTCTAATGCTTCCTTAATAGATTTTGGTTCAACCAATAAGATAAATGCCGAGAAGTGACATTATTTTTGGATGTTTATAGTAGACCGAGTTTGAATACCAACATTGAGATTTTTGATAATATGATATGGAGGATGATCCTTTGTCCAAATGTCTAATCTCGAAAGCTCTTGTGTAGCGGATGATTTGACATCAACAATGGGGTTGTGTTGCTCCAACTAAAAAATTTGAATTTGAGGATGATGCTCCCACTGAACTTCTAAATTGGATACGTTTATGTCATCTTCATTCGAAAAGTCAAAGAAGTTAGCATCACCTTTGTTGTTGTTCAGAATAGGATCAAATTCAGCGAATTGATCTGTTGCATCTTGAAATACATCCATATTTGAGTCAAGGGAAGGATTACCATTATCCACCTTAACCTGAGAAGGTTGAAACGGTTCAGAATCAAATTGAAGAAAATAGGCAGCGGACCATAAACATTTTGAGAGATTAGATTTGTAGTTGTTCAGTACGGTCTTGATCGAGATTCAGAGTCAAGAGCAATTTCTAATGTTCTAAACAGGCTTTCGAAGTGAACTTCATTGATGATTTGGGAATTCGGAGACCCTGTAGATGGAGCATCAGACTCCATGATACGGGTTGTGACATGAGTTCGACAACTCAAAACTCTATAGGCTTTTGGATTTTGCTAAGTATCCAATGGAGATTACTTCATCGGGTTTGGGGTGAAACTTGGTAAGTTCGTCATAGTTGTTTTTGATAAAGCATCTATGACCATTCATGGCTTCATATGGTGTCATGTTGAAAAGTCAATTAATGATGCTTCAGTTTTGAGTGAAGCAAGCAGTCAACACATCTTCAGCCCGACGATAGAGATATAGATTAGCAAATTTAAGCATTGATTGAGCGGCTTCAATCAGAGTTTGGATTTTTCTTTCAAATAAAACATTTTTTGAGGAGTATAGGGAGCAGAGAAATTATGGTCGATGCCTCTGTCAGAGAGGAATTTCTCATTGGCGACACTGGTGAATTCCGAGCCATTGTCACTTCGAATTCTTCTTACTGGAAGTTTTATAAGAACTTCAATAACTTTCATGAAATTAATAAGTTCTGAGGCTGTTTTATATTTTATCCTAAGGAAGAAGATCTAGGTTAACCTGGTGTAGTCATCAACAATGACAAGAATGTACTTTTTATGATGCATAATTTCTACGGTGGAGGGTACACAAAGAACAATATGCAGAAGTTCTAATGGTTCTGGAATTTATTTTTTAATGATAATGAGATGACCTTTCTTAGATTGCATCCCACATTCACATGTAGCGCATAGATGATCGTTTTCAAACTTGAGGAGTGGCAGACCTCAGACCATTTCACCAGAAACATGATCATTCATATATCGGAAGTTTAGATGAGAAGGCATTCGATGCCATAACCAACTAATGTCAGGAACGGCCTTTGAGAGATAACATAGTTGAGGCTTGCCAATGATCATGTTGATTTCTAATGGATACATTTTTTTTGTTGCGATTGGATTTGATTAGACATTTTTTCCGATCATCTATCATGACGTAGCAATGCTTTTTGTAAACTAAACTCTTCAGTTTGTATTACTGAGTTGAGCCACACTAATTGGGTTGTATTTCAGGTCAGCTACATATTCCACATTGGAGACAGAGAAGTTGTCATTGGTGAGGATGTCATAACGTCGGGTCTGAAAAATGGATTCGTTGCCATACGTCACGTAGCCAGCGTTGGGAGTGAGTTTGAGATCACATAGAAAGCCTTTCTTCCCCATCATGTGCATGAAACAAGTGTTGGAAAATATTTTGATGTGATTGTCAATTAAAATAAGTTGAGTATTGATTTAAATTTTATAACAAACATTATCAGAATGTTTCAGGTTGGAACGATCTTGAGGATTCAACAAGTGTTTGAAGAATCAAATTTTGGAGCACTTGAAGCTTACATGGAGCACCTACTGTTGACATGGATCACTTTCTGAAAGCTAGTTGGGTCATTATGATCTCAGATGGCACATCTAGATCATATGTGGAGCATCAAGACACTAATGGATCATTTGGAATAATGATGGCTCGTCAGAAACATTGTTGACTCATTTACGACTCTATAGCTCAACAAGAGTTGATGGCTCAACAAGAATACTTGGTGGCTCAACTGAAGTCAATAGATCAACATGATCACATTGATGGCTCAACAAGACTGCACATGGCACATCATATATGATGAAGGCACATCCAAATTCTCAAAGGAACATGAACTCGTCCATGTTCCATCATGAACATGTGGTGGTACGTCTTCAAGTTCAAGACACAGTCCAACATTCAAGAAACTACTCAACATGATCAACAACACTTCTGGAAGTTGATGACATCTAAGAAGACAATTGAGCAACATTATGCTCATGTTTCTCATCACTTTTTCAATGTTGATCAAGAAAGTTCCAGAATTATGAAGACTCATAACTTGGATGGAACCCTAACAGAATACTAACGAAATTGGAATATTCCATCCATTCTACATTAAGTAGGGCAAAGGTGTCAACTGATGACTAAGTCTTAATGACGTGTCAACACCTGATTGATCAACCCATGTCATGGGCTTTTCCAAAGCCTATGAATAGGCCCCTTGAGATCCATTATAAAGTTGCTCTTTTCTGATTATTCTTGCTCATTTTGCAAAAATTGTTGCCTAGACTAGTCTTCAGACAACCATTTGAGAGTTTTAGTGTGTTCTACATTCAAACAATTGTAATTGAATCTTCATGAATATCAGAAACATTAGAATCATTGATCTTGAACATTCAAAACGTTATTCTATTAATTTAATTGATTCACAACTCTTTATTTTCTGCACTACTTGCCACTTGACGATTCTGAAACTCTGTTTCAGTATTTTCAACACTTGGACTATTCTAGTCTAGGTTTACCGAATTTTTCTCATTTCTTTATTTGGTATTAGAGCTCGAGTGATCGACTTTGAGACATAAAACTTTTCACAACTTTTTTTGAAATTTCAAACTAGTATCACCTATTCTCAATGGAAAGTGTGAATCAAAACCAAAATGTTCTCTATTTAGTTTTCGTTGCAAACAGTCTTGGAGCAGGAAATTGTGCACCTATAATTGTGCCTAGTGAATACACTTCTTGGGCAGATCGCATCAAGTACAACCTGGAAGGTCATGACTCTAAAATCTGGACCTTCATCTCCACTGGGAAACATACTCCCGAATTTTTGAAGGACATGAGAGTTCCTGAAACTGATGTCTCTCCTGAACCCTCCAAAGTTATCTTTGGATCTGTTTCCTATGATGCTCAAGTTCGTGACAGGAAAATCAAGAAGTTTGAGGCTAAGGCAATGCAAGAGCTGTTATCTGGAATTCCTCTTGACATCTTTGAGAAACTTCCCGATGAAGACAAGACTTCACCCTTCAATTTTTGGAATGCACTCAAGAAACAATTTGAGGGAACTGATAAGATTCTTGCAAATAGGAAGAAAGCTGCATTGATAGGCATGGACAACTTCAAGATGTTACCCCATGAAACTCTCTTTGATGCATATTCTAGGTATAACATTGTTGTCAACAGGGTGAAGAAACTCAAAGGAGAAAGGTCGCAAGAGGATTTCAATCTGACATTCTTGAGCAGTTTATCTCCAAAATGCGATACAGTGCATATGATCCTACTACAAACTACAATCAATCTAGACACCATGTCTCTGTTTGATCTGTATGTTGAACTGCAACAACATGAACCAAAGGTCAACAAGCTAGATCAAGCAACTCCTTTTGATAATCAAGGACTTGCCCTGGGAAATTCATCACCCATGGAAAATCATTCTCAAAACTTGATTGCACATCACAATACAATCCTAAACCACTTTGCTGATCAGTTTGCCAACCACGGATATGGAGCATATCCTTATCAAAGTTCGAGTATGGCTCAACAGTACAAACATAATCCGTACATGTCAACTCAACAACCTCTTCAGATCGCAAATGGGTACATGGATAATCATCAAGCATTCATTGGAACCACAATGGAATCTCCTTAAATCAATGAGGAAAAGGAGTATAAAGAATGCTTGGCACTCCTAACCAAGTTCAATCCAAACTTCAAGAAATTTGTGAACAAGACAATTGGGAACTTTAGAGCACAAAGTTATCAGCAACCCAACACTATCATCAGAACTTTGGAAACTTACAAGGAGGAAGCAACAGTAAAAAAACCTTCAACTCTCAGAATTCAAATTCTAAAAGTTAGAATTCTCAAAGGATGAACATAAGGGTTCAAGATAACAAGTTGAAGTCCCATGAAGATAATGAAGTAATCAAGTGCTAAAACTGTCAAGGTGAAAATCATTTTGCCAAGGATTCCAAAATGAAAACCAAGAAGGTCAAAGACGAAGCATACTACCTTCAAAAAGCGGAGCAGATCAGTAAGCAATAAAAAGACAAAGCCTTCATGGTCATGGAAACTCCAAGTGTGGAAGTCTGGGAAACATATGATGAAGTAGATCAACCTGAAGAAACTGAGGCCTACAATAACTACTTCTGCTTCATGGCTGATGATGACAAAGAGCCTTTTCCTCTCCATCAACGATTTGCTAAAAAGGTACGCTTTATTCTTCTCGATGATCATTTAACTATTGACCCTTTTGATGATGACATTAACCATATTTCTGAAATGATCAAAGAATATGTCACCAATACTGAATATTGTGTTAGTTACTACAAAGATGAATTGACCGACACTCAGTTCAAACTTGGAGAACTGAGATGCCGTATGGCTAAGTTAGAAAATCACCTTGCAATCAAAACTAAGGCACATCTTAAATCACTTGAACAATATGAAATTGTATTGAATCAACATGACATTATTGTAAAAGACAATCGTGAGGTGTACGCCCAAATCAATACAAAAATCAATAGTTATAAGGCATCCAAAACCCTTATCGAATAGAACTCACATTCTATTCCTATGGGACCAAAAACATCATCGATCAAATATGGTATTGGTTATGATGAAATGAACAAGGAAATCATGGGTCTCAATACTCAACTAGAGTTGTTAGTATGTGATCCAATTCTCTTCACTGGAGATAATGAGAATCATGAAGAGGTGGTAACTTGCATTCCTGATGTAATTGCTACTTCATCCTCAAGCATCCTATTGGAAGTTACATCATCCCATGATCTTCCAGACTCGGACACTGGTTCTGACTCTCTAGTAGAATTTTATCTTGAATGTCTCACCATGGAAAGTTTCAATTCAGAAGATGTCACTTCTGAAAAAAAAAATATCCCTGACTCTAAATTTAGTGATAAAAAGCCCAAATCAAATGAGCCAATAGGATATTCCAGGACTGAACCCGTTGAATTCCTCAGTCAAGAAAGATTTCCATCACTTAACACTTCTATCTCTGGGACAAAGGACTAAGGATGTAAATATTCTAAGAAACAACAGACTGGGAAGTCTCTAATTCCAGTCAACAAGACTGAAACCTTGATGAGTGTGCGTAGTGAGAAAAATGTTGTTGAAATACTCAAGAGACCTTCTGTTCTAATCAAAATCTCTTCACCCAGTCCTAAACAACAAGAGACAATTGTAAAGCAAACAATAGGAGAAAACTGTAAAGCCAACTAATGTCTCTAAACATAAGGGAAAAGAGAAAATTAATGTCTCTAAAGAACAAGGTCCAACTATAGTCCATCCTTCAAAACCCAACGTGGTTAAGACTCCAAATAATGATGATGATAGGAAAACCAAGAGAATACCTAAGGCTAAGCCAAGCCAAGGGAAGATTAGACAAACCGGTCCTCTAAAAACTTCAAGGACTCAAAGAACCTCTCCTTCCAATCATGGTTTCTCAAATTCTGGATTTCAAAACTAAACTGGAATTCACTATCAGAATAATTTTAGACCTAACAATCTTCCTGATTTGTCTAAAATGATGAGACCAAGGCTTGTTCAAACCAACTTCTTCATGTATCAGAATAGAAATTACCCTATGAACTATATTCTTGGTCCATATTGTGGTTTTTCTTCATCCATAGGAGGGAATCACATGTTTGAGGGAAACTCTGGGTATCTAATGATCAATCAATTTAGTGGAAATACCCAGTTTCCCATGTTTGATTAATTTGGAATTCCTCTGAACTATGGATTTCTCCCTCTAGGAATTCCTACTCAATTCACCAACTCTCTATTCTTCCCACAAACCAAACCTCAAAAGAAGACCCTTAGGAAATAAAAAACCAAGGTCACAAAAAACCAAGCAAAATCCAAAGAGTTTGATGCAAAACAAGAAAAGACTGTCACAACTCCCACAAGTCCGAAGGAAGCTAACACTCTAGGACCCAAATCTACATGGGTACCTAAACCATCTCTCTAATTGCACGCTTTTTGTTTCGGGGAACCACACAATGATACATGGTACATTAACAGTGGTTGCTCCGGGCACATGACCGGGCACAAAGGATATCTAAGAGATTTCAAGATCACAATGCCAGGTTAGTATGTTACTTTTGGAAACAACATGAAGGGAGAAGTTATGGGACAAGAAAACATATGAAACGGGAAATTTACCGTTAAGCGTGTACCGTATGTAGACAATCTTAAACATAACCTTATCAGTGTTGAACAACTGCATGATAATGATCATGAGGTTTTGTTCACCAAAACCAAGAGTTTGAATATGTATACCAATAAGCACATTCTTGTTGATTTCCCATGAAATGGGAATATGTATACTCTTGATATTGAACTAATTGAGGGAACCCCATATATTTGTCTTTTTCCAAAGCTGCCTCTGACATCAGTTGGTTGTGGCATAGAAGACTCTCCCACCTCAACTTTGGTTATATTAACAAACTCATTGGAATGGATCTTGTGAAAGGACTACCATTGTTAATACTTGACAATGATATACTTTGTGCTGCCTGTGAACAAGGCAAAATTTCCAAATCCCCGCAAAAAAGTATAACAGAACACATTGTATATGAACCTCTTCAGCTTACACATATTGATCTGTGTGGTCCTAGTACAGTTCCTATCTTAAGTGGTAAGAGATACATTCTTGTGATTGTGGACGACCACACCAAATTCACTTGGGTGTACTTTCTGCGAAACAAATCAGAAACCACCAATGAGCTAATTAACTTCATTCCCTACATAGAAGTTAGGGTAGGCAAGCCACTTAGAAGTATGAGAAGTGACAATGGTGGCGAATTCAAGAACAACGCCTTAGATAGCTTTCTTGTATCCAAAGGCATCGAGCACAATTTTTTTGCACCCTACACTCCACAGTAGAATGGTGTAGTTGAAAGGAAGAATCGGACACTATGTGAAGCTGCTCGATCTATGTTGATCTTCGCAATCCTACCACAATACTTCTGGGTTGAAGCCACATCCGCTGCCTGTTTCACTCAAAATAGATCACTAACGAACAACAGGCTTGAAGTCACTCCCTATGAATCAATGAACAAGACGAAGCCCAACATCAAATTCTTTCACATCTTTGGCTGTCGTTGCTACATCAAGAATAATAGGGATCAACTAGGGAAATTTGCTCCCAAGGCTGATGAAGGTATCTTTCTTGGATATTGCCTTCATGCTGCAGCCTATAAAGTTGTGAACAAAAGAACCAGGGTGACAGAGGAAAGTAGTGATGTTAGTTTTGATGAAAGTTATGTAAGGGTTCTGGATCCAAACCACTTTGGTCCTCAAATGGTAGTACCATTTGATAAAATGAACCAGTCATCACCTGCTAATGTTTCTACTCCATTCCATGCTATTGAAGTAGATTTTTATTTCCTCTTTCCAACTCAACGTTCTTCCCTTGAATCAGAAAAGCTCACAAAAACAACTTCTCCTGATATCTCTCAACAATTAACCATCAAAAGTCTCTGCTTCCACCAAAAATTTGATTGAGGGGAAACCATCTTCGAATGTTTCTATCCCTAAAAGTCCTTTAACATCTTCAGAACCTTATACTCCAATCTCCCATCATCAATCTGGACCAGTCATAACACCAGTCACTGCATCTTTCGAGGGGGAACCACTGTTGCATGGTTCCATTTTTAAAGGTACTTTACAA
The DNA here is from genome assembly GCF_052625555.1 of Lactuca saligna. NCBI lineage: Eukaryota > Viridiplantae > Streptophyta > Magnoliopsida > Asterales > Asteraceae > Lactuca > Lactuca saligna. The sequence continues at coordinate 135,591,796 of NC_136423.1, read as the reverse complement.
TCCTCCCAACCATCTAGTGCATGGGTTCAGGGGGAACCCCACTCGACTGGTTCTAGTTCCTCAAGTTCCTTCACATCTACTTCATTTATTGAATTCAAGAATGCAACAGTTGAGGGGGAACTACCTGTTTCAGGTAGTTCTGGACTTTTCCAAGATGATATTTTTGTAGGAACATTCACTTCTGACTACCCTTCTCGTCCAAGAGAACAATATGAGGTAGCTTGTACTCCTCAAATCTATAAGGAAGCTCGCATTACAAAATGGACAAAGGATCATCCAGTCGATCAAATCATAAGTGATCTAGACTATGGAGTAGTGACTCGTTCAGCAACCAAGAATGAATGTCTATATGCAAGCTTTCTATCCATGATAGAGCCTAAAAGAATCAAAGAGGCGCTACAAGATGCAGATTGGATAAAAGCAATGCAAGAAGAGTTAGCTGAATTTGAACGCAAAAACGTGTAGGACTTAGTGCCAACACCAGAAGGAGTATCAGTTGTTGGTTCATGATGGGTCTACAGAAACAAAGTGTTGAAGATGGAGTCATCATCAGGAACAAAGCCAGACTGGTTGTCAACGACTACTCGCAACAAGAAGGCATAGACTATGATGAAACCTTTTCACCTGTTGCAAGGATAGAAGCTATTAGGATTTTCTTGGCATTTGCTGCACACAAGAAATTTAAGGTCTACCAAATCGACGTGCAATGTGCATTCTTGAATGGAGAAATCGATAGAGATGTCTATGTTCAACAACCCCCTGGATTTGAAGATCCAAAGTTCCCCAACCATTTCTATAAGCTTCAAAAGGCTGTCTATGGATTGAAGCAAGCCCCAAGAGCATGGTATGGAACATTGTCGAAGTTCTTATAAGATTCCATGTTTTAAAGAGGTTCTATCGATTGTTGTTCAAATCTACATTGATGACATTGTATTCAGTTCAACCAGCAAGGACCTTAGTGATGAGTCTGCTGAGTTGATGAAAAGCAAATTTAGAATGAGTATGATGGGTGAGCTCAACTACTTCCTTGGTCTACAAGTTCGTCAATCTCCTAAAGGAATCTTCATTGTTCAAGAGAAGTACATCAATAATCTGTTAAAGAGATACTCCATGGAGAATGCATTAACTACAAAGACACCAATGTCTACTTCCTACAAGCTTGATTCAGACCTTGATGGAAAATATGTACATCAACAGCACTACAGAGGAATGATTGGCTCATTAGTGTACCTTACAACTAGTCGACTAGACATCATGTTTTCTACATGTCTCTATGCACGCTTTCAAGCCAATCCAAAGGAATCACACCTCATAGTAGTCAAAATAATTTTCAAATATCTAAAAGGAACTACCTCTCTGGGTCTATTCTATCCTACTAAAGGCAACTTTTATCTCCAAGTGTTTACTGACTCATATTATGGAGGATGCAAGCTCGACAGGAAGAGCACTTTTGGTAGCTGTCAATTCTTAGGAGGCAGGTTGGTCAGTTGGACCTCAAAGAAGCAAACATGTATTTCCACGTCTACTGCTGAAACTAAGTATGTTGCTGCCGCCAGTTGTTGTTCTTAAGTACTCTAGATGCAAACACAACTGAGAGATTATGGATTCAGAATGCAACAGATCTCAATCTATTGTGACTCTAAGAGTGCAATTGCAATCTCTCACAGTCCAGTCAACCACTCAATGACCAAGCACATTGATATCAGGTATCACTTCCTTAAAGATAATATTCAAAAAGGTCATATTGAGCTTCATTTTGTTCCTATAGAAGAAGAGACTGCAGATGTGTTCATAAAAGCTCAGGATGAATCCAAGTTCTTACACTTTCTAGGACGACTTGGCATGCTTAATCCAGATTCTCAAGGCATTTGAATTTTTTATCATATTTTTTAAAAGAAAATTCCAAAAATATTTTATTTTCTAACTTATTTTATTTTTGCTTTGCTTTTCCACAAACAAAAAAAGATTTTATAGTTTTACTTTACATCAGATAAAACTTGAAAAAGATTTTATTTTCTGTATTGTGTCTTTACTTTAAACAAAAGAAAATACCAAAAAGATTTTATCCTTATTTTTGTCAGGAAATGCAAGTTGTCATCACAGCTATGCAAATGAAGAAGGTTAGTTGCTCCACGCTTTAATGATTTTTCAAAATACACAATTATGTGGTTCTTTAGTTTGCTCCAGTACACAACTAATATTGGTACTTCAGTGACCATTAATAAGCTTCATGTTTATACTCTACTTAGAGTTATAACATACATCAAGTACTAATGTTATGTGGGATGATTTAAGGCGAACTCTAAGGTTTAGTTAAGCCAGTGTGTTACAATATATTTGTGGCTTCCCTATCCTAGTGAACTCATGAGACAAAAACGTGAACTTGTGTAGTTTGAGGGACATAAAAAGTTTTGCTTTGTGAATATCTATACCCAATAAAGAGCTTCTTAGTTAAAACAAAGCCAATCAAGTTCCAAGTATATCTTTTTAATTTCTACACTTTCAGTCTAGTTATATATTCAATAAGTTATAGTTCAAGAGTGGAGTCAATTTGTGACCTATGAGAACTCGGTCAGTAAACCCCGTGGGATACTGAAAATCTATCCACCTACTGTACATTAACGCCGATCGGAGCGAGAAGAAGTCCGCTACATGGGTTTTCATAGAATGTCATGGACTCCATTAATGACCTAAGAGATTCCGAGCACTCCAATGAATTTGTTAGAAAGTCATGAACTAAAGTACAAATAGAAGTAAAGCTTAGAATTATTTTCTTGTGTACTTTGTCGAAGTTAGAGTTATAAGAAAAGATTCAAAAATAAATAAATAAATAAATAAAAATAATTTTTTTACTATATATATGTATATGTATATATATATATATATATATATATATATGTGTGTGTGTGTGTGTGTGTATATATAGTTATATTCTTAGGTCAACTATTATAAATATTTTTTTTAAAGTCGTGTCACTTGGATTTGGTGATAACTTTTGAAACAAAAAGGAGTCAATAAAAAGGTATATGTGGTAGGAATGGCAAAAATGAATGTTGCTCAAAATAAGTGGGGAACATTTATGAGGATTGTTAGTATTTAGGGCCTGAGAAGTAACTAGTCCGTAGATACAAATATACGCATTGCGGTCAGACATAATTGGTGAGTACAAATCGGATTATTCTATGTAATGTTAAGGAATTCAAAACATAATAATCCTCTAAGGAATTCTTTACAATGCGAAGTGAAGAATTAAACAAAAAATTTAGTTGCTTGATAAATTTGTAAGTAACAACAGATAATCCTCAATGTCTCTAATTCAGTGAATAAGTGTTTCCTTAAAGTTCTTGTTTCCACGTATGCACACGTCATTGCATTTTACTATTCCCTTTCTCATATTCTCTATCTATATGCACGGACATCATTTTCAAAGTCAGATTATTTAGTGTTTTCACTTTTATACTTTCTGTTTAACTCATGCCTTAGAATCTAGGTAAAGCATCTAAGTTAGATAGAGAATATCACTTACTTGATCATGGAACATCCTTAGCCAAGTGCAGGATCTTATGTGAAGGAATTGTCCTCTTCTAGAAAACCATATGTGTTTGTCTTGGTTTATGGAGCATTCTTGTATATTGTGAAGAAGGTCAAGATCAAAATCCTTAAAGAACCATCTTGAAGCAACTTCGTGCTCTTGGACCAACATGGAACAACTTCAGGAACATGGACCAAATTTGGCGCAACAACATCAAATTAATCATCTTGATCATCTTGACCATCTTGAGGCATGTTGGACCATCTTCATCAAATTGATCATCTTGATCATCTTGAGCATCTTAAGGTATCTTGGCACTTCTTCATCATCTCGATTAAATGGAAGTACCTTGGAGCAATTTCACCGACTTGAAGGATCTTGATCACTTGAACCAGCTTGGAGCATCGTCAGTCATTTGGAGGATGTTCAAAAACATTTGACCATGCTCAACAACATTGGAGCATGATCAAGAACATTGGCTCATGATCAACAGCTTGAAGCATCTTAAACCACTTGATGCACCACGCCCATGTGGCTCATTAAATCCACATAAAGCATAATAAATGTGTAACGCACGTTTTGAATAGGTAGCATACAAGTTTCAAGTAGGCCATGTACAAGTAGATCTTTCCTTAGGTGTCATGCACGCCTCAAAGATATCATCCATGTGTGTACCACCTTTTCATTCTAGATTCCCATGCATCATTATCAGGCTCGCGACTCAAGTTGAAATTCTCCTAGTTATACTTGAGTACCATCCAAGCCTTATGGGCCCATATGTTGTCCCATGCAACCCATATTTCAACCTATTGAGAGACCCTAGAACCCTTCAACTATAAATCCGTCACTTCTACTTCTCATTCTTGGTTTTTCACTCTTTCACAAATTCTTACCTTCATACTCACTCGGAACAACAACGCATCGTGAGCAACAGTTGTGTATGCAACAAGCAACTTAATTTGGTGAGAAGCAAGAAGCAACCTTCACATAACAGCAAGTTTGGCTCAACAAGAAACCCATTTTCAAAAAACCTCTCTTGAGTCATAAGTTTGTTCTTGCAAAATCCTTAGTTGGCTCAAGAACCTCCTGATTTTCGAAAATCCCATCTTGAGCCACATGTTTATCTCAAAACCCTAGTTTGGCTCACCAACAACCTTATTTTCGAAAATCCCTTCTTGAGCCACAAATTTCTCTCGAAACACTAGTTTGGTTCAACAACCTAATTTGGCTCAACAACGACCTTATTTTCAAAAATCCTTTGTTGAGCCACAAGTTTCTCTCTAAACACTAGATTGGCTCAACAACCCTAGTTTGGCTGAACAAACACTAATTATGATCAACAAGGATTTTGGATGTCCTCTTGAGTCATTACTTATTTCGAAATCCTTCTTGATCCTCGACAACACTCTCTTGAGTAATCACTAATTTCGAAATTCCTCTTGAGCCATTGATGATCAACAAGGTTTTTGTGTTCTCTTGAGCCATTCATGATCAACAATATTTTTTTTGACCTCTTGAGTCATTCATTATCAACAAGGTTTTTATGCCCTCTTGAGCCATCAAGTAATTTCGAAATCCCTTCTTGACTCAAACCCTAATTTCGAAATTCTTCTTGATCCTTTACAACCCTCTCTTGATCATCATGTAATTCGAAATTCCCTCTTGAGCATCAATAATTTCGATACCTTCTTGAGCCATACATGATCAACAATGATTTTGTATGCCCTCTTGATTCATTCGTGATCAACATGGTTTTTGTTGCCTCTTGAGTCATTCATGATCAACAAGGTTTTTATGCCCTCTAGAGTCATTCGTGATCAACAAGCTTTTTGTGCCCTCTTGAGCCATTCATGATCAACAATGTTTTTGTGCCCTCTCTTTCCATTCATGATCAACAAGGTTTTTGTGCCCTCTTGAGCCATTCATGATCAACAACGTTTTTATGCCCTCTTGAGCCGTCAATCAATTTCGAAAACCTTCTTGACCCAAGCTAAATTTTTGAAATTCACTCTTGATCCTCAACAACCTTATCTTGATCATCAAGCACTTTCAAAAACCTTCTTCACCCAAGCCAAAATTTTGAAATTCACTCTTGATCATAAACAACCTTATCTTGATCATCAAGCAATTTCGAAAACATTCTTGACCCAAGCCAAAATTTCGAAATTCCCTTTTGATTATCAATAACCTTATCCTGATCATCAAGCAATTTCGAAAACCTTCTTGACCCATGCCAAAATTTCGAAATTCCCTCTTGATCATCAACAACCTTATCATGATCATCAAGCAATTTCGAAAACATTCTTGACCCAAGCCAAAATTTCGAAATTCCCTCTTGATCATCAACAACCCTATCTTGATCATCAAGTAATTTCAAATTCCTTCTTGACCCTAACCCTAATTTCGAAATTCACTCTTGATCATCAACAAACTTATCTTGATCATTAAGTAAATCCAAAATTCCTTCTTGAGCAAACCCTATTTTCAAAATTCTCTCTTGATAATCAACAACCTTATCTTGATCATCAAGTAAATTCAAAACCCTTATCATGTCCTATATATACTAATTGCTCCGTCCTCTTGCTCATTCACTCGATCTTGTGATCATCAACAAGAGTATTCACCACTCTTGAGCCAAAAACCCTCTTGATCATCAACAAGACTTCGTGATCACCTACTTAAGCCACCCTCAAATTTCAAAACCCTACTTGATCAAGACTCAAATTTGGAAACCCTACTTGATCAAGACTCAAATTTTGACACCCTACTTGAGCCACACTCAAATTTCGAAACCCTACTTGAGCCACCCTCAAATTTCGAAACCCTACTTGAGCTACCTTCAAGTTTTGAAACCCTAGTGAACATCAAAGTCTTTGAGCAACATCAATTGATCTCATCATCATCTCTTGAGCCAATCACAACCATAGGTGATCATTTAAAAAAAAAAACCTAATTCACGTTTTTTTCCTTTTACAATAGATCATTTTTTTTCTTTTTTTCTTTGTCTTGTACAAACCCTACTTTTCTTTTCTTTTGGATCATCATGAACTACTTGTTGGAGAATCATCATTCAACCTCTCTTGAGTGGATCATCTTCAAAATCTGGTGTTTATCATCACATGGTCTTTCATCATTTTTTGTTGAGCACCACATTCCTTGATCACTCTAGGTATGTGTTCATTCCTTTTCCTTACACTCTATGATGATCATGATGTACACCTTTTAAAGTTTTGTTTCTTCTTGACATAACATATGTTTTCATATCTCATGTTTCATTTCTTCTTGACATAACATGTGTTTGCATATCTCATGTTTCATTTCTCTCTGTCACTCACTGATTCAATAAGACATTAACTGGTAAGTAACTTCTCTCTCACATGTGCTCATATCCTCATATAATAAAGTTACCTCCCCCCCCTGTTGGTTGATGATTCATGTGTATGCATATGCTACTATTGTCAGGTTTCCCTAGTATTGGCATTTTCACTTCTTCTAAGTGAACATCTCTTCTTATTGCAATCATATTAAGTAAGTTTTTTTTTCCATTTTTTTATTTTTATTTATTTATTTATTTATTTATTTTTTCTTCCTTTTTTCCTTCTTGATCAATAATTCATCTTCCCATACCATGCTTAGGTTATTTAGTGTTGAGTCTTTGATCAAATCTTTCCTGTGAGCATTATACTTATTGGTGCATATCTTGCTTTTCATACTCACAAGTCCATCACCTACACCCATCTTCTTTAAGTTAATTTCTCTTCTCTTACTCTTTTGTGATCTTCAGTTTCGTTTCATTATATGTTATTTTTGGATCAACATATATTTTTTTATTTGTCAACTGTTGTCTCTACGAAATCTAATTTTATGTTAGTTTCTAAATACATTTTCATTTGATATGCCATAGTCATCATAGGCCATGACTTAGCAGTTTTACTTGATCTTTGCACTTTTGCTCTGATTTGGTAACATCAATTTTTTTTATTGTATATGGCATCAATTTCTTTCTTTCCTATTCCAACTTGTCATGTAATTTGCTTTCTGGTCTATACTCAGTAAAATGAATTTGCAGATTTTCCTATCCATAGTTGAATCAAAAATACTACTCAAGTCACAACTTTGTTTAGTAAATACAATTCACACATTTCAACCCCCTTCCCCTCTTTTAGTTAAGATTATAAGCTATTTTCTTTAACTAATAATTCCTTTTATTTTTTTTCCTTTTTCTATTCTTTTTCAAGACATGGCTGCCATAGAAGATGGTCCGAATTCTAAAGCAAAGTCTTCTCATAAGGCTTCACACTCTCATGCCACTGGACCTTCAACTGCGACACACTCATCATCACCTAAAGTTGAAATGGATGCATCCAACTATACTGCATTTCTCAACACTCAGGAACAACCCAAAGAAGTCAGTGTCATAGTTGAATATCTGCATAAATGTCCATTGGCATATGAACTTCTTTCTACTTCTCCAACTCCACAATCTCTTATCACTGAAGTCTTTCCGTCAGCAGTCGTCTCCACAAGAGCAAGGTCCACACAACTTAATGTTGAATTTAATCTTTTTCAAGATACTTTGTTCTTCACTAAAGAAGAGTTCATAATCAGTTTAGGTCTAAGCGATATTTCTCCTACACCTCAAACATTTGTCACACCAACTTCTGCTAAATTATTTACAATGTTAAAGGAAATGGGGTATAAATTTGAAGACGAACAAGAACCATGTCTTTCAAGAATTCAGAAATCATTTCTTCCCACACCATGGCACTTTCTCAGTTTCGTTCTCACTAGATGTCTATTCGGATCAGTTGGTGGATGCAGCAAAGGTAAAACAGACCTTTGGATTCTTATGTACGGGCTCTTCTACGACATCAATGTTGACTACGCGTCAATTCTTTGGGAAGATTTCCTTAATTTTCTCCCTACATCAGAGAGTAAGTTTTTGATTCGTCATCCTTGTTGGTGGTCAATCATTATTTATGATGCCATCCATAATAGTAATCTTGCACCCGGATGGATTCCAGAAGGCCCACATCAACATTTCTTGTGTATGATGCCATATCGGATTCGTACGGAAGCTGAATCTGGTTCTTCACAACCAGTCATCATTTCGGATTCTATTCTTACAAAGTTGGATGAAAACAGTGCTTCTCTATGCTCATATTAGAAATACATCCAGGGAATTATTTTGCCTCCAAAAAAGAAGAGGAAGCATTTTGATCATGCATCCAAGAAGTCTGCAAAGAAGAAGAAGAAGAAGAAATCCAAATCAAGTCAACCACCCCCTATCTCATCTGCAGCCGTCTCTGATGATAATCATGGAGCAAATTTAGAGGAACCCACATCTCTCCCTAAATCTGGTACAACCTCTAAGTCATTCTCTTTCATAGATTCCTTATTTCATGCTCTATCTGATTATGATAAACCATCCTCTTCATCTCTAGTTTCACCAACACAAGTTCAGTCAGTTCTAGAAAGTCAAAACCATTATGTCTCCTTCGATTATGACTCACTTGAGAATGATAACCAAGATGATGATAAGCAATCCGAACCAGAAAATTTTCCTCAACATTCTCCAATACAAGATAATCTTGATGACGATACTCCAATGCGGACGGTTGATATCCCTTCCAGTGAAGGATTGATAGCCCATGATGAGACCAATGACATATCTATTGTTATTTACTCCATTGTATCTTCCAGGACTTTCACCATTGATCTTGATGATTACACTCCTCCAACGCCTAAGGCAATATGTGCTCGACATGGTTATTGATTTCAGTGTTGACTTGGGTTTAACACCCATAAAATTCAAGCCAATTTAAAAAATTTTAATACATTTAAAAACCGTTAAGTTATTAAAGTTTAGTTTCAAAATAGTTTAAACATCAGAGTATCCCTAGAATCAAATCATAAAATCCATGAAAATCAGGAGCTGTATGATCACACCTTTCCCTTCATGTGGTCATCCGCTGCACCTGAAACAATAATCAATAAATGTAAGCTCAAAGGCTTAGTGAGTTACCCCGGAAATATTGATACACATATAGTCCAATAACACATGAATAAATAACATATCATAACAACTGAATAACATGCAATGGGTCCACAACTTTACAAGCTGGATTACCCCCTAGGCCCTCAGTACGAGTCTGGAATACGTACCTGGCCCTCAGCTCGTATCTAGAATGCCATCGAGCCCTTAGTACAAGTCTAGAATGCCTCATATCTGGAATGCTCCTAAGTCCTCAATATGAGTCTGGAATGCCTATCGGGCCCTCAGCTCATATCTGGAATACTCTAGGGTTTGTTGGCTACCGCACGGAGCAGTACAACCTCGACCCATCCCACATAACATGTCGACATGTAATAGATAAATACACATACAGGAAATCAGAAAATATCACAAGTAGTCCTACAGACCTACCAAACTAGCATATCAACTGGCATACATCACTAGCATGCAATACTAAATCATGATCAACATCTAACACTGCTAGGATAATTCATCCAATGGGCCGGCCTTGGTGCCTTAGACCCCTTAGTATAGTGAGGATAACTTACTTGGCACTACTAAAGTCCTGCAGATACAACACCAGCTGCTGGTTGATAGATTTCCGCATTGTCAACATCAAACAATACCCAATTAATAATTGGGTTACAAGCCCAAGGTTCAACTCACATGATAAAAGCCCAATAGCCAAATGATGGGCCAAAGCTGAACATATGGCCCAACTTTCCAAATTGGGCCTAAATCTCTACATGGTCTTTCCTTAAGGCCCATCCAATTATTCTAATCCAATTCCCAGTACCCAATATCTCATAATCACAAAGGCCCAAACTATGACACATCTATGGCCTAATTTTCAAAATTGGGCCCCAGTCCTTATATGGGCCTTATCCTAAGGCCTATCTAATTACTTTAGTCCATTAACTTGTTCTTGGATGACCCACCGATAGTCCAGTCGCCAAAGCCCAATAATAACGCCCAATTCAAGGCCCGAGTGAGATTAAGGCCTTCACATGAAATGATGATTAGGATTAAGTGTTTCTTACTTAATCTATTAAGGACTTAATCCATTAAGTCCATTATTTCCTTAAGTTAGTTTGCCAATAATTATTAATTATTATTTAGGTTTAATAATAATTTCTTGTGTGTGTCCTAAACGATTCCAACAATTAGGTTTTTATTGGCATTATGGTTTTTCCAACCCAAATACTAGCCTATCTATCAATTTGTTGGGGCTTTAGGTCAATTAGGGTCCATTAGACCTATTAGGGTTTTCACTAAGCTCATTAGGATTCATTGGGCCCATTAGGGATTACAAGGCCCATTAGGGTTTCAGCCCCTTGTCCAAATGTCCCAAACTAGTCACGATCCAACAAGGTACACCGCCATCCAACACGGTGGCCAATGTCGGTAGGAGGCGGCAGCCAGTACCCCACGGTGGTGGTGATGGATTTTAACTACTATTATGTTTGGTTACAACTTACAATACAATCCAAATAACACACACACACACACACCTAAAGTACACAAAATCATACACACATACAACCACCTTCCATGGTGGTTGGTGGCGACGCAACACGGCGGCCATGGTGGGCCTTTTCTTCAATCTCCGGCAGCAGCAATTCGCACAACACCCAATCAAGAGCAACACAACTCGCATACCCATCCTATTTGCTCAGAAAAATGAATCCAACACCCAAGCGCGGTGGATGGAAGTAGCCTAAGAAAACGACAACAGTAGTGGCCATTGGCGGCAGACGAGACTGAAGCTAAGATGTGACCACTGCAGCGACTATTGGTGGTAGTAGCTCAACCCTCTTCGCTCTCGACGTCCCATCGTCGGTCACCCTTTCAGCCACAATAGAACAACGATGGCTGGGGGCAGCGGATGCATTCACGTTGTCGGCAGTATGGGATACGGCCGAGAATAACCTTTCCGTTCTCATCGGCTTGGCGATAGCAACTTCGGTGGTCGATAGCAGCGGCTGAAAGGGCGAGTGGAGTGAGTGTGGTGGCCGGTGAGGGAAACATAAGGGGAAGGTGACGGCTGGGAATAAGGTTAGTCTTTGATGGGGAATAATAGGTTATAAACCCCGACTCATGGAAGCATCTTCCAATATTGACACCAATGGTCCCTCACTCTCTTCTTTTCTTTCAAATCAAATCCCTTAATTTACCCTTTAAACCTGTGATCCATAATTGTTTTTCATAAGAATTCCAATAGTTACAAAACAACCCCTCCTTCACAACTTATTCTCAAATTGAGCCCCTATGTTACCATTCAGTCCCTAACACTCTAAAATCTTTTCAAGTGAGGCCCCAAAAGTTCACATTTTGTCCCTACCTTCATAAATACTTACAAAATGAATCCAACACACCCGTTACTTATAAACTATGCCATTTGGCTTCCCGAAACCAACACCCCACTAATTATTGTTTAATTTCTGAGCTCTAACAATATAAAATAATAATTATGATTTCCCGGGGTTCCTGATTTATTATATAACTTATCTCTTTAAAATGGGATGTTATAACTCTCCCCCACTTAAATTTGATTTCGTCCTCAAAATCGTTTCTTATCAACCTTTAAACGCCTACAACTTGAACTACTTAGCTACAATCCCAGGCATAACCCTAACCTTTCCAAGGCAAATGCAACCAACCCTCGTAGGGTTGTAAAACCTGGAAATAAACGAATCCCTTGCACTATGATCACATGTACTCAATCCGAATCTGTAGTCTCCAATTGATCCGTCTCCTTGACAGACTGCCCACGCTGAATTATTGTCAATTTTTTTTGCATTTAACTCCTAACTGGCTACTCAACTTCTGATAACCTGAGGTTCTTACCAGAAAGCATAACAAGAAATCACACACTGCTACCTATAACTCTTTTCTTGACAAGAGATTTGGTACTCGTTCAAGAGAAACCCGCTTTGATAACCAATACCCAGGGATATAATGAACAACGGGATGTAAACTGGGAGATGGATCCTTTTGGATCAATAGGACAATGTTTCCTTTGGTTTCTGAACCGCATACATATAATAACCTGCTCATAAGCCCAACACTCATACCTGGCCCCAATCAGCCTCGTACTGGAATACTAGGCATGCTTACGACGGGCCCAGTCATCCTCATGATGGAATACACTCGTACCCTACACATGTTTGGCTTAATCGACCCTCGGGTTGGAATACCAAACATGCTAAGTCCAATCAATCATAGGGTCCAGTCATCCTCATGATGGAATATCCTAGATCATAATACCACTATATATGAAACTCGGGTCTAAACTCATAAGGACCTACCCTTGTATTTTGCACAAATCTTGTGATTCCTCGCAGCCGATTACGGCTCGCCCGAACCTCAACAATGTTTCCATTCCAAAAGCACTCCAACAGAAGAAATAACTACTAGGATCACTAGGCCCATAGCCTATGATTGGAATACCCCTACAAGGCCTTTAGCATAGGTCTGGATTGCCTCTGAGCCCACAACATGAGTCTGGTATGCCCCACCTGACCCTCAGCTCATGACTGGAATGCTCCTGATAAACTATCAACCTTATTGACACCTTGCATAGCCACCGTTACACATGAAGGATCACTACCATGTACATAATTGGTAATACCTAACTTCACATTCACTCGCTACAAGGTGTATACTGGATCGAGACTGATCCGATTCTACTAATACCAAATCTAGTCCAAGAAAACTTCCACAATTATTCCCAAGGTTGCCGAAAATCTGAGTCTGATAAGAATCAAAAGTGTATTCCACTACTGCGGGGAAACATACCCCAAAGACTTAGGAAATGTAAGCACATTGCACAAGTAAATTATTGACGCGTTACTAGCTCCTCAACTGTCGCCTCTTGAGTTTCCTTCGGAGAATTTCCCGCTTTCTGGGAGGTTTACCGATTAACGCCTGTCCGACCCTTCTTGAAACCGCAATCTGAACAGTAACAAAGAAAACCCTCAATGGTTGATGCTAAATCCTAAAAGTTCCTAATTCTGCTATCAAGCATCGACATGAGACGATTCACATGCTGGGGAGTTTTACCGAATTCCCAACTTACGCAAACCTCAAATCAATCAGCCACTTCGATTGTCTTCCTTTCTGAAAACGATGCGAAACTTAACCCACTTTCAAGACTAGTCCGGCTTCTTCATTCCGGGACAATTCTACCCCACTTAGATTCGACTAAGTCCTCGGCATACATGTAAGTTAGAGAATTTCCAATCCTTCTCACTTTCTAACGAACGATCTAATGACAACCAACTCTTTCCAACTGGTGCTCCATTACCATCCAATCCCAAATGCTCACATGCTTTTGATTACTCTATAAACACTTCCTGAATTCCCGAGAAAGCAACAGTCCCTAAATATCAAATGACCCCACAGACAAATCTTGATGTCCAAAAAAAAAGTAGATGCTCCAACTAATGTCTCAACAATGAGCTACTTCCCTTGGCGATTTCCTTCGCCAATCAATAATGCTTACTAAAACCACTGAATCCCTGATATTATTGAATAACCATCCTGCGGGACCCTGTCCGCAGACCTCCCATATAATACACATCTTCCCAATGTGCTCCAACAAATCTCCCACTCTCGACTCTATAAATCATATCATTCAGGGTCTCGTACCCTGACTTACTCACCGGCTCAATCATGCACAGTTGAAACAACTCCTGCCCTAAATCGGCCACAAACTACTCCCCAGACATAGTCTCTAATCCCCAGAAGTGCAATAGATCGCACAATAAATCCCTACCGTCAGATGGAAGAGACCCAAGATGAATAAGATCTTAGCTCCTATGGGTCAGAACGGTAATCGCACACAACTCACAAGATACTCATGCCACATCGACCCACCTACACTCACCAGCACTGAAATGTTGTCACCAACCCCTACGACTAACTGACCTAAGTTGGAACACAACCTTATCCTGGGGTCGCAAGCCTGCTCAATCCTTCGAGCTTCTAAACTGAAAGGGCATAATACTTTCCTTAGAAAAAGACATCCTAATCTTATCAATTAACAATTTATTTGCAGCTGCATAACTCCAGCTAAATATAATCATTACTCCTTTCTAGAGTCCCCGCGACTCACATTCCGGCCTCGAGCAAAACCCTGAAGCCTCGATCTGGAAACGCATGTGCTAGACTCTCCCACTTAACCCGCGGAATGTAACAAGTACAGAACATCTCCCTGGTCCCAAATAATTGCAGCCCTTTGCTGATCAGAATATGTACAAATAACAAGTCCCCATCAATCTTTCTCCCCGGACCTTAGCAGGTTCAGAGCGCACTTGACCTTCTAGTCAGTAGAACATGAACATGTGAAGCAACATCCCTCCACGTTATATGGCCACCTCATGGCTATAAACGGGTCCTGAACCCTATCAAAAGTCGGGGCTTCGCATCATCGAAGTCCCAATATTGAAAGCCCAACAGGCTTCTCTCCCATGTCGTTGTTACAATTGCTATAGCTATCACGTTAATCGTCTATGCACTAGCTATATAGCGTTTGTCGAAATAATCGACCATAACGGTCTTGATAGACCCAAACATCTTCGACAACTATCCCCAAACAATCTCGATCACCTCCTCCCAGATGATCTCACTGACATGATCCTGTGACAACACTGGCCTATCCTGGCTACCAACTCTCGATCCTGATTTGGATCCATCTCAAGATGTATCGTAACCACCATTCTATTAATTCACCATAAAGATCTCTGATAATCCATATAATGATAGGGGACCAATTCCCTACCCAGCCCCAGGGGTTGTGACTTCCTTGATACTCGTATGGGTCATGTGCTTTCAGTACTACGGGCCCATACTACCTTCCACACCTACCTATATTTGTCTCAAGTATCACCACAACACCATAACTGTATACATAACCTAGTGAGCGCTCAATCCTCACTCCTAGAGGAGGCTAACTGTCTCACAACTAGCCTACCATTCTCACACAGTCCATCCATCCATGAAACTTCAACCAACCCTACAGCACTAGTGTATGCTAGCCATACATAATGTTGGACCCTATAGACTTTCGAATATAGAATCCTACCCTAAGCTCCCAATCAAACAAGAACAGAACATAAGGCCAAATCAAACATTCTCAGGCTATAAGATCTTAATTATGTATAACCATGATGCATACACTAAGAAACTACAGTAATGATGTCTGACTTAAGGAAATGGTTAATGATTATTTTGGTGAGGAGGTTGGAAGTAGTTTTGATACAGTTTGTGACTAGTATTCCATGGGCTCTTGTATTTTGTGGACAATAGTGCAAAATTCTATTGGAAGAGAAGTTTAGACTCAGCTGCATCGAGATCAAATTTTTTTGGATGGTTCGTAAAAGGTGGAGTCGGTGGAGTAAGGAAGGTTGGTTGAATGGACGAAACTGGTAGTTCTATTAATGGTTGTGAAGGGACCTGACATAGATTGGGGGGAATAAGTGGGTTAACATGACGAACTAAGGCAATAGGACCTCCTTATAGTTCTATTAATGTTTGTGCAAGATTAGATTCGTGGCCTTGCAATTCTTCAAAGATTTGAGAAAGCTTTAGCTTCTTCAAAGATCCATTACTCTAAATACATGATTTGAAATTCTCGCAACCCTTTCCAAGGCTATTGATAAACTTTAGGTTGCACTCAAGAGGAGTTCTAGTTTTTCCGTCAGCAGTCATGTCGTTTACAACAATCTGAAACCTATTTGAAGTTGAGGCTACAGATTCACCTAGAATAATGGTAAGGGTATCAAAATCGTTCATAATAGAAGTCAAACATTTATCATTCATATTTTGGACTCTTCAAACATATCCTGAAGAGTGTCCCGAATCTCCTTTGTAGATTTGCACAACTTAATATGCTCAAAGAAAGATGGAGGAACACCAAACACCATCTCGAAAAATGTAATCTGCTCTGTATGCAATTTCTTGATGTCTACAGTAGTGAGAGGTGATGGGCATTGATCTTCATGGCCCATGAGAGTTGCAGCGACATCTTACACCATTTATCTAACCAGAACATGTGGACCTTCTTTTACAGATCTCCAATTTCATCACCTGTTTATTTCCCAAGTAAAAATCTTTCCATCCTAACTTTCCAGTGATCATACTCTTCAACAACTAGCAATGGGGCACGAGAAGGAAAACCCAGAATATTTGCTATTTGCATTGAATACAATTGTTTAGATGAACTAAGATCATCCATTGAAGTTTAGATATTAGAGAATAATCAGTATATAGAAGAACTTTTATCCTGAACACAATAATGATTGAGATACCAAAGGTAACCGCAACTCAACTATAATCGGTTCTTATGGATTCAAAGGATAACCACTCAAGCTCTGATACCGATTGTGAGAACAAGAATCAATGTGCGAACAAGGTTTGAAAACTCAAACCTTGAGCTAATCTTAAAGATTACTGTCTGCTTCTAATTAGATTGTCCAGTCGAGTCAAGTAAACCATTCAAGACTTGAAGATAAATAATCAACAAAGTATTCAAGTAATAAATGAAGTGAGATTGAGTATAGTAAATGCAAAGACAATTTAGAATAAGTAGAATGTAAGTGAAAGAATTTTGACTTGCAAGAGGTATTGATGTGAAGAGAATAGATTAGTTGCCTACTTTTCTTATCCACATGTCTACCCATGACCTAAAAAACTATATCCTCGTTTTTACAAGAAGATGCTCACATCAAGGGGGTGGAAGTGCAATGCTCTAACATGTCCAACATATTCTCTATCCTGAATTCATGATTATTTTTTATCATTATTGCATGGTCGATCAAAAATATGGGGAGAATCATGAGAATCCATTTTGACTTTATTATTAGAGTTTTGACGTTAGAGACATATGAAGACAGAGATTTAGTACTGTGATGTGGCGCTGATTTTTTATCATTACAGGTCGAATTTCGTTGCATTACTAGATGTTCTTTGGATTATGATTATTTATCTTAAGACTCTACATTTTGGGATGTCTTATTTGTTTTAGCATCCAGATCAGATGTTATGATTTCTTGAGTTTGGATTTGCAATACTTTGAAGACAAATATTATTTTGAGGATGTGACATGACACTTATTTTTGACCTGTTGAACAATTGGCATTACTAGACCATGTATTCCGACTCACATTATTTATTATTCAAACTTCACTTTTGGATGCTTCACACTTTTAGTAGGTTATTCTTTAGTTATTATTTGGTGCATTATCACTCGACTTCGAAATATTGAAGACATTGTATGATTCAACATTATGCTTTTCGGTTCAGTAGTCGAGGGGGAGACTTTGAACATGATTGGTTTTTGGGGACCGATCACTTTTGAAGACTAGGATTTCATATTTTATTAAGATTTGGTTCCTCTGTATGTTCTTTGATGCTAGAGATTCCATTTCCAGATTCCGAGATCACGGTAGCTTCGGTCTTTATGAGACACTTCAGCACCAGACCTACCAGACGTGCTTATTGGATGTTTTGGCTTTAATCATAGTTTTACCCTCATCATTTCCGATCATTTATGGGAGATTTTTGGAGCATTAAAATGCTCTATAATGATGAGTGTTTATTTGGTTAGAATATTCCCTTGAATGAGAGTATATTCCCTCCACTAGTATATAAAGTGGAGGTGACTGGTCTTTTAGTTTAGCTAGTTCAATATGTAGACATAGATTAGAGAGAGTTTTTGGGTGGGGATTCTCCCCATCCATGAGTGTTGTTAATGTATTGTTTTTTTTCTATCTATCTATTTATCTATGTACTCACATACTTTTTTCACCATGTTCATACGATTAAATTCTTGGTAATATTATTTTGCACCAATTTAATCGCTAAAATGGGTTCCTACAACCTTCCACACCTAATCATAACTTTCCCAAAATTTGTATTCTAGTCCCCAAGTTCTTATCCATATATACCATACAACAATTTAACACACACGAATGTGTCTAAATAATCATAAAATTTCTCCTAGACTATAGTAGGACTTCATCCACACATATCTTTAGTAGTAATTCTGCTCCAACTCAGTTGGTTGTGGGTATGCCAGACGGCGGGACGATTTCGTGAAACACACCAAAAGTTATATCATCCTGCCAATCAAATGTGTACTTCTGATGTATCATAATGTTACGTATCCTAATGGAAAATACCATTTTAAAGACCATTTTGACACATTATCTTCCTTATCTCTCCGAAAAGTTATATGCTACTTATAATACTGTAACACATAAAATCTCCTAGGTTTCATGTCGAGAATACACCTTAAATCTAATCAAGTAATAGCAACTTAAGTTGGCAACCTATGCATGCTATAAATCATTTATAACATAATATCAATTAACGCATATTCTCGAAAATATTCTAGTGGTTGTGTCAATTTAGTCATACTACCTAAACTAAATTAGACACACTCCTCACAATCATAGCTTAACATTCTAGGTTTAAGTCTAGAAATTCCCTAAAATTCCTCATTCGCATAAACTAATGCTATGAAACCAATTGTGAAATCCCCATTTTTACGAAAAAAAAACCGATTTATTTATGATTATTTAAAATCAGAATGTCCCTATTATAGAATAATATTGTGAAATTTGTTCCCAAAAACATGATAATGTTATTATTAAAACATTTTCAAAAAAATGTACTTCATTTATATTAAAAACGTTGGGATGTTATCGTCAATACAAGAAACATAAGCATAAACGAAGACTTACAACATCTCTTTATACTAATAGTCTATATCTCCTTTGAATCTCACAACGGACACCTATAACATCATATATATATATATATATATATATATATATATATATATATATATACACACACACACAAACACACACACAATAAACTAAGTGGGTAAGGTTAAGAAACCTGGTGAGTACATAGGGTTTTCAACCCACAATAATTTAATTTATATCTTTATATAATTTACACCAAACAGTTAACTCGATTAGCTATTCCTACTACTCTCTCTCCCTCTCTCTCTCTCTCTCTCTCTCTCTTTCTCTCTCTCTCTCTCTCTCAGATTCTACCATAAGCATTACATGTTGATAAGGTAATCAAAAAATAGAGTACTCAAACGAATACACAATCCATACTCTTAATTTGTTTGATTTCATTAACATCTATAGATTTCAAGTCTGTTAGTCTTCCACTGGATTGTCTAGAGTAGTCCATGGTCGCCATCAATACTCTGCTTGACGATTGACCTCTTTTGGGCATGGTCTCTTTTCCCTATCTTTGCCATGGTCTCTCACTACTAATCTATCTCTGGTATGGTTTCTCATAGCTACCCTTTTAACGTATGTACTCTCACCATTATCTCTACTCTTATGGTCCCTAAATTTTATCTCATTTTTATTATCCCTTTCTACCTGTCCTACCCAATACATTATGAGTACGATAAAATACATATATGATATTTTAGAAAAACCATTGACTCATGTAATCATAGATATCAGAAACTTGGATAATAATAACATAAGCATTTAGGAAAATTAAATATTTTATATCTAAATGTAAGTTAAACGTAACTATGCACTCACTTGACTTAGATGAATGACTCGAGAGTTCAACACTACTTTGCTAAACTCCTTGACTTTTCTTCTGACGTTACCTAGTTACGAATGTCACTAAGTCTTAACCGAATATTCCAAGAGACTGATGATAGTTTAGATTAATTACCAATCCCAATTTCTACATTAACATCTATCAATTAATGAACAACTAGGTAGGATCATATCGGAGGTAAGGTCTATTGGGTATATAGAGTATACTATTTGGAAAACCCACTTTAAATACCTTACTAAATCCAACATTGAAATCATCCCTGTAACTAGATCAATCAATATAATGTATTGGAATTACTAATTAATCTTAATTATAGATTCATAATAACAACTACGACTATAATTAAAAGTTACACTTAAATAAAAAAAAATTAGCCTAACTTACTATGCATACTGATGAAAATTAGGAATTAAGCATATAGAAATAAGACTCAATAGCTCCTAATTACTAGCTATTAGATACCGTAAGGGTTCACCAACTAAAGTCTTATGGCGGAAATGTCTTAAAATTGAGAGAAATTGAGAGAAAAAAAATAGGAATGGTGTGGAATTGAACTGAATTTTGACTGCTATTTATTGGGGTATTTCATTTCCACGGCATACATACTGGTCGGAAGAGAGTGGCATGTCATTTTTGCGTGGTGTACGTGTCGCATTCTAGGTGGAGTGTCAAGCGCGATACACTTTGTCGCTGTGCGGGTACGCACGAAGAATCTATGTTCCCAAGAAAGTTTATATCTTCTTGATATGAGCTTTGTTTGACAACTTTAATATCCATGCCTAGCTATGAACGAGATTTACAATTTTCATTTAGACTCCAATTGCTAGTTTTGATTATATTTTGAAAATTATTATTATTAACATCCCTAGTCTGTTAAAGTCCATTAAAAATTGGTAACTCTATCATATGATATCTGTTCTTGAATATCTTTTTATCGATGGATAGGTATTGACAAGATCTTCAACTATTTTTTAGATTTTTTTTTCCTAACAATTGACCGATTCCAATTTCGGTTTCTGAGTTGTATACTCCTACGCAGAAATATTAGAGAAATCATAATTTCCTCACACGAAGTCAAATTTGGGTGTTCTTTAGAGGTACTAAATCATTGTCACATATACTATAACTTGGGTGAAGATTATTTATCCTAAATATTTTTTGTCAAAATATTATTTTATCACTTATAACAATAAAGTTCACTAGCCATAATTTAAGGGTGTTCTATAGCAGAGGTGTTAGATGAGATTGTTAGTGAAGGAAGAGAAACAATGATAGAACCCAAGGTTTGGGAGAAGGCGAAGGAGAAAAATTATATGTGAGCTGAGTGTCGATCTGGTAGTGATTTAATGATAGGAATTAGTATCCAGATGCACGTTTGAAAGTTATAAAATGACAAGGTTTACACGACATGCTTTTATGTTGGGTTCCCTCCGTGTTTGTAAGTTTTTTTATTGTATACTATTTTTAGCACACATAAAAATGCTCAAAAGAGGAAATTATTTTGAGGAAACGCACTAAATATGTATCGTAAAGCAGTGTGTTTCATTGTTCGTACACCATTAGAGGGCTATTTTCTAGCAGTGATATAAAGGTTTCACTGAGATTACAAAAAAATAGAGATCTTGAGATTCAACTTCATCCATATATTTCTCATTTCTACACTAACCTTCCGTAGTACCCACACTTCAGGAGAGTTTATAATCATAAATGTTAAATGTGACTTGAGCATTTGGCACATTCTACTTGAGCAATTAAGTTCAATTGAGCATTTAGAACACGATGGAGCACTTACGGTTCACGGAGCATGTTACAAAGGAACGTATCATATGATAAGCAAATGGATCAAGTCCCAAAGGAAAGGATAATCTTAAAGATGGTTTGGAGCAACATAGAGAACTTGGAGGAACATAGAGAAACATGGAGCAACATGTTGTTCCGCGAGGATAAAAGTTCCACCATCATGAAGTATATTGCTCAATGAAGTTGAATCTTGCTCCATCTATGAAGATGTTGTGTAACACCCTACTTCAAACCATTTCTTAATTTATGGAAGTGACCCGAAGATCAGTTTGGATGTGGGTATTGTAGATTAGGAGATCTGAGAATTCGATTAGTGCTTTGGAGCCCAAAGGTATAACCTTAAGGTGATAGTTTGATCCTTTTATGAATTTTGGATTTACATTTGGTATGTTTAAGGAAAAGGAGAGTTAAAACGGTTGTAGAGGTTATTTACATCATTCCCTGGATATAAAGATCATCGAAATCGAATTTGAAATGACAAAGTTATGACCTTTTGCAGTTAGGGTGATAGTTGGTTGAGTTGCCTTCATTAGAAGTACGCAACGTTTACGTTGGGCAAACTAGGGCATCCCGAGTACGCTAGGTGTAAACTGAGTACGTTGGGCATATGCGATTAGTGCTCAAACCCTATTTTCATGTTTTGATCCCTATTTTAGTTTATTAAGTCCCCTAAACCCATTCCATTCTCAGCTTCTACCTCTCCAACACCCTATATTGTAACTGTAACCCAAGATGGAGCCTTGTGAGCAAAAAGAAGGTGTTCTTAAGTTCTTTGGAATATTCTTAGTGCACCTTAGAGAAGAAGGAACTCACTGAAGAAGTGTTGGTTGCATTGGAGCTTGTAGATCCAAACTTTGTTCACCTTGGTCTTTCTTCTAGAGGTATAAAGTTTGAATCTTGATGATGAAATTGTTAGATCTGGCTAGTTTTGTGTGTTATGAGCTTTGGGTCACTTTAAGTTCATAAAGTTTAGATCTTGAAAGTTTGTGACCTTGTTAAGGATAAAGTTGGAAACTTTATCCATCTAAAAATTAGTTTGATTCATACTTGAAGGTTGGGGACTTGTACTTTATGGATTAAGTTGAAAAGATGCACTTATGGGTCCCTTTGAGACTTAAAGACCAGATCTTGTTTGCTGGGACCATTCTAATGGATAAATTTGGAAACTTTATGCTTTATGGAGCTATTATGAACAATCAAAATGTGATCTTGGCCCTTGTATCCCTTGCATACAAGAGGTATGATGTCTTATTGGGTTAAGAACATAGATTTTTGGACATTAAACACCTTATAGCCATGCAAAGTCATAAGTTTGGAAACTTTATGACTTAGGACATCATTTTGGACATGGATCTGAGTTTGGCACGTAAGGGGTTAATGGAATGAGCTCTTATTGGAGTATTGGGATTGGCCTGTGTACGATGGGCATACATGGTGGTACGTTGCACGTACGGAGTCAATGCCCTGCTTTTGGTCAATATCCAAGTACACAGGGAATACTCTCTTGGTACACATGGCATAATCTGTGGGGAAGATATATTGACTTTTGGACCTTGACCGTTGACTATGACTTTGACCTAATCATTATGGGTAATATGATTTACAGTTTGAGATTTAGGTTCCTGTTAATTATATAGGTGACCGGTAGAGATAGCTTTTAGACCAGTGATCAATGCAACTATTCTTTCAGACATAAAGGTGAGTTTCCTTCAAGGTATATGTGGGTCGCAGGAACCAATGCCGACCGACTAGTTTATGTTGTAGTATGATGGTTGACTTCGTGAAAACTGTCAGTTATGCTTGTGTTTTCTTGATGAATCTATGATTCTATGATATGATATTATATGGTAGTGGTAGGGGTGAAATAGACTCGATATCTTATTGAAATAAACCGAAGGGGATTGCAAACACCCAGATATGGTTGATAATATCTAGTTAAATTGACCAAAGTGGATTGCAAGCAACCATATATGCTTGACAGAATCTGCTTGAAATAAACCGAAGGAGATTGCAACTACCCATATATGTTTGATAGTATACAGTTTAAATATATTAAAGCGGATTGTGAGCACGCATATATGCTTGGCTGTATGTTTGTATCGAATGTAGTATTTTGGGGAACTCATTATGCTTTGTACTTACGGTTTTTGGTTTATGTTTTAAGTAAATCTGGTTTGAAGGTGAAAAGCCTAAGATGATTGCAGTGTAGCCACCACATCCCTTTGCATTTTATAATACTCTGCTATATTTTGATGATGTTGATACACTTTGATTCATAATGGTTTTGATAATGTTGTCTTGTATAATGGTTTTATTAATTTAAAAATTGATATTTTTAGTCTTAAAGTTTGGGATGTTACAAGTTGGTACCAGAGCCTTATATTGAGGGATTCGATCATACTCTCGGGTATGTCTGAACTCAAATAAATGGTTTGGTAGTTTTTTAAAAAGTAAATATTTAAAAAAATTGTTTTCTAATAGAAGAAAAAGGTTCTGGTGCATGAAATCGACCAAGCTAAAGTAAGTGTTCCCAAAATGCCCCTGCATGTTTTATGATATGATTTGATTTGTGAATCTATGAATCGAATGCAAGTTAGGGCTAAGGATCTACTCAGGATTTGCCTGATAGAATACTAAGAGATATGGCTTTATATGCCTAGTGTATGAGATTATTTACTTTCATGGTAGTACTGATCAATCAGTGATAGGATTACCTTTTTAAGTTATGCTTGTTCTAATTACTCGATGCTCAAATATATAGGACGGATGCATACAAGAGTGGTTACTTAGAGGACCCGTGATGATTTTCAAGGAAAGTATGGATAGGGGTGGAAGGTAGTAATTAGTCTAAACTATTGGAAGTACAAGATTCATACTCAACTCGAGGAAAAATTGGGGGATTGTAACGAACCTATTAAGGAAGGTCAGACAGTTTGGCACCATGATCCATTGCAATGTATTTATGCTATTATTGGTTTATCAGGTATGATCGTCTAGGTTAAGGATGGGTCAGATGATTGTCCAAGCCTCAGTGCCTATCTCTGATGGGTTTCAATGGTGAAGCAACAAGGAAGGTGGTTGATTCCAAGGTTTGTAGGGTAGTGCTCAAGTAGTGATAGTTGAGTCGCAAGACTCAAGAAGGAAATAAGTGTGATGAATGGATCGAGGATTGAAGTTGGAGATTAAATGATTGGAAGATGGATTAGGAAGTCACTATCATTGACAGTCGTTATGTACATCCAGATTTCCATGATCAGAGCAAAGAGAGATGTTGGGCTTATAGTGTTGTGTCATGGGTTCGGTCCTTAACCCAATTTTGGTTTTCGATTTGGGCCTGTCCAATCATGCATGTTTTTTTCTAGGGTTTAGTATTTAAGTTGCACGCATGCAGTCATTGTGGGTAATGATCTTACTTTATTTTCTCAGTAAGTTTTGTAAACACTAGCTCGCCTTTATAGTGGAAGTTCTTGATCGAGCTCTGATGAGGCGTGACTATATTGGAACCATAAGCATAACGTTGATTCAATTATGTGTTCATACTATTATTTTGTTTGTTTTGTTTGATCTTCATCTTTTACCTATGAAAGATCTAATCGATCTAATATTAATTCACAACAATTGGTATCAGAGCAGGAGACTTTGTAATTCATACACATCTCTTCTGTCGAAGAAGTTATTAGGGTTTTATTCCGCAATTATTGATATTAATTGAGCCATCATTCCATATTGACGTATCTCATTAATCATCGATCTTACTCTAGTTGATAAAATTACAAGTCTGGTCTCAAAACAGGTAATCAATCAAATGCTATCACAATGTCCATTGATGATTCTCAAACCAATCCAATCAACATATCCAACAGCATTGGTTCAACAACTAGGATTCCAATCTTGTATCCTCAAGATCATGAAGTGTGGATGCATCACTTTGAAGATTATGTGATTGGATCAGAAAAGAATGGGTACTTGATCAGGGAAGATATCACTGTTGGCCCATTCGCTCACTCAAGAACATCAAAGATTATCATAACTCAGAAGGAGTACAATTAGCTTGTGAATGATGTAAAAGATATTCTTCAAGATGAGAAGGAAAAGTTTCAATGAAACATCAAGGCCTTAAGGATGATTAGGTTTGCTTTGCAGTCAGATACGTTATGTTTGGTGAGTTCTTGCACTACTGCTAAAGAGATATGGGACATGCTAAAAGAATTATATTCTAATAATGAAGATCTGGAACATTCGATTCAAACTCTTTGCTTTCTGAATTTGGTGATTTCAAACAGAAGCCCGAAGAGAAACTGATTTAGGCTTTTGATCGTTTTAATAATCTCTTAAGTAAGATGATAAAGCATTGGATCGAAAGGAAGATTATTTAACAGAAGGTTACATTCATGAATGGTCTAAGACCTGAATGGATAGCTGTCGTATCCACAGTTAAAGCACATGAATAGTTTAAATTGTATTCTCTGGCAAAACTGGTAGAAATTTTGAAATCACATGAAAGTGCACTCTCTAAGGAAACGAATGTGGTTTCTAGTTTTGGTTCGTTAGACCTTGTTTCTAAAGGGAAAAGTTTTGTTGAAGAAGAAGAGGAGTTGGATCTTGCTGACTACGGTCTAACTAGTGAAGAGTATGCCCTGATGGTGTCCAATCCTAGAAACTTCATTAAAAGAAAGTTCCCAGCCAACAACAACCGAAACTGGCAGGGAAGTTATAGCGCAGAAAAGGTTAAGGAGGAACCGAAGATATGGTCGAAGTTAGAAGAGTCCAAGAAAGAAGTGAAAATTGGTGGAGACTCAGGATTTGATTGCCATTACTGTGGGGGAAAGAATCAATTTGCCAAAGACTATATGCTAAAAAAGAAAGAAGAAAAGATAGATGACGATAATAAGAAGCAAGCCTCCTGAGACAACTGGAGGAAATCAAGAAAAGAAAGTCAGTTGCTAACAATAAAACTATGAATGCTTTAATTGTTCAGGATACAGGCAACCATGATGAATTCGGTGGCGTGGAAATATGGACCTCGGTTTTAGAGGATGAAGAAGTAAGAAAACCCACTCATGGGAAAGCGATGTTGGTGAAAGAAGAACTTGCTGCAGGAAGGTGTTTAATGGTGACCGAAGGTGTATCTTAGATGAGAGGATATACAACTGATGGTGGGATAGAAGGCGAAAAGGAGCAAGAGGACAAATGTTTTGCCGTGAAACTTGTTAGTGTACAGATCAACGAATGTGATGAGTTAATCAAGAAGGTACAAAATATTCTTGCTTCTCTAAATATAGCTATTACTAACTATGAAAAAGAATTGAATAGCTTAAAATCTAAATTTTCAGGTATAAGTAGCAGTCTTATCCAAACCTGTGTCACAAACTCTAACCTAACTGATCAAATTAGCAGGATATCGTCGAAGAATGAGGAAAGGAGGATGTGGATTGAGAAGAAGGAGAAAGAGTTGATTAGGTCTAAGGATGAATCGATTTATTTGCAACTAGACAATCTTAAAATTTTGAAACAATGAATTTTTTTTTGTTTAATTGCTAAAACACTTTATTTTAATATCACTGAGTTGCATCTCGATTGTGAAACAGGCAAGAAGATACCTCGCATGATTTTCCCCTTCCTTGAGTTAAAGGAGGATGAAAGTGATGTTAAAGCTTACAACTGTGAAAGCGTTGTATCTTGTGATGAGGTCTCACCGACATACAAAATTGGTCTCGACAAAATTGAGTCCTACATAAAGTCCAAAGACCATAAGGACATGCTCAAAAATTTGTTAGATGAGAATGATAGATTATAGATAAGAACCGAAACTGTACAAAAATTTGACTCATTGAATGCCAAATTAAGTTTAGAAAATAAAATTGATGTTGAAAATGTATCTGAACTTAATGAGGATGATGATCTGAGTGAAATCTCTATAGAGGATTTGGTGGACTGTTCAGAATTTGTCAAGAGCGAACCTGAATCACACAAAAATCTGATTTCTTAAAATTCTGGTGAGTTCGCTCGCTCTTCAACAGAGAAGACCAAAATTCTCAAAGCAAAAGCTGTTGTGTATCAAAAAGTACAAACTAATCCAAATCAAGTCTAGAGAGTTCCAGTAATCACTCCACAACAAACCGCAGAGCTAATAGCTATGGTAGAAGAAGATAATGCAGCTGGATGTGATTTGATCTTCTGGTCTGCACCAATAGACAACGCTGATGAAACGAAAGGCCTATCTTAGAAAACCTTATGGAGGGTGAAAGGTAGATACATACAAGAACCACTAAACGAGCCTACAAAATATGATGTTCCAAACACAAGTGGAACCAAAACATCATTAGGCGAATCGGTACAAACTGTCAGTGAAACATCTTCAACAAAGAGTGAAAACCATGCTCGTGCTTCAAAGAAAAAGGCTAACATCCACAAAAATCCAAAAAGGTGGCAGATTGAAAAGACCAACGAAATCTGAGATACAAGAAGAATCTCTTATAAAGAAAACAGGTTTGGAGATCACAAAATCCTCACTATGTCAGGAACGAGATGAAGCATAAGGAACAAGGGGAATCAAGGAACCGAAATGGTAGTTTCGGTCCTACGACTGAAAGGAACCGAAAGGAGAGTTTCGGTCCTCAGAACAACATCAACCAAAAGAGCAGTTTAGGTCCTCAACCCAGTATCAACCAAAAGAACGGTTTCGATCCTCAATCCAATATCAACCGAAAGAGCAGTTTCGGTCCTCAACCCAATATCAACTGAAAGAACGATTTCGGTCCTCAACCATACAAGTTCAATCAGACAAACAAAGATCCAATGTCACTTCTAAACCAAAATCTTCTCATTCTAATTCTTATCCTTCTAAATATTTAAAGGGGAAGGAAATCTCTATCCAGAAGATGACAGACATCCAAAAGAATATTGACGTCAAACTCTCAAAACCTACGTCTAATGAATCGAAGCCAACCAAAATTAAAGTTTTTACAATAAAAAGAAAAGATGAAACAACTTTGATTAAACGTACTTATTTGGTTGATATCTCTCTTACTATTCCCTATCCTATAAAAGGCTCACAAGGACCCAAGAAACTTTGGGTTCCTAAATCTGCTTAGTAATTTGCAGGTTATCCGGGACGAGGAGTTTGACAAAGAATGGTATATTGATAGTGGCGGCTCGCGTCACATGACATGAAGGAAGGAAGAACTGAGGGAATTTCGGTCTATCAAGGATGGTGGTATTATGCAATATGGCAACAACTCATATCGAACTATCAAAGGCTATGGAATGATTACAAATGATGATTTCTCGATAAGAAAGCTTGCATATGTTGAAGGGATCCAACACAACCTTATCAGCTTATCACATCAGGTAGTTGGAACTGGATTGAAGGTATCGTTTAATGATGAAGGCTCAGAAATAATCGAGAAGAAGTCCAATAACATTCTGCTAAAATTGAAGCGAAAGGGGGATATTCACCCTTTAAACCTCAACCAAATTCGAGGTAAACCAATAATTTGATTACTTACAATAGGCTCACTCACACGAAAGATGGTTATGGCATCGAAGACTCTCTTATCTTAATTTCAAGAATATCAAGAAGCTGGTTTTAGGAGATCACGTTCGAGGTCTTCCAGGTCTTAAATTTGACAACGAACATTTATGTGCAGCATGTGAAATGGGAAAGCAAAGTAGACAAAGTCATCCCTCAATTATCAATACAAAGGTGATAGAACCATTGGACCTATTGCACATCGATCTGTGTGGTCCCTCTTCCATTGAAAGCATTGGTGGAAACAAGTACATTCTGGTCATAATGGATGATATCTCTCGATTCACATGGGTGTTCTTCTTAAAGCAAGAATCTGAGGCTACTCCAAAGCTCAAGCTCTTCATAAAGCAGATAGAAATTCAACTGAGGAAACTTGTTCGTAACATAAGAAGCGACAACGGCTTGGAATTCAAAAACAAAGATTTTGAAGATTTTCTTGCTGTGAAGGGAACGACTCACAATTTCTCCGCCCCTTATACTCCACAGCAGAATGGCATCATTGAAAGGCGAAATCGATCTCTATGTGAAGCAGCTCGAATGATGCTATTCTTCGCATCTTTACCTTTATATTTCTGGGCTGATGCAATTGCTGCTGCTTGTTATACTCATAACAGATCATATCTAAATAAGCGATTCTCTATCGCTCCTTACGAGATCTTGAATAATCGCAAACCGAATGTGAAATTCTTTCATGTGTTCAGTTCAAGAAGCTTCATCTTCCATTCTAAAGAGAATCGAAACAAGTTTGATGTTAAGGCTGAGGAAGGAATATTCTTAGGTTACTCACTGAATTCTAAGGCATATAGAGTTCTAAACAAGCGATCTAAAAAGATTTAAGAAACATACTATGTCACTTTCGATGGTAGCTATGTTAAGAAAATGAAGACAGCCGAAGATGCAATGCAGGAAATTTTTCCAAAGACAAGTCACGTTACAGCCTCAATTTCAAATCTTTTCGAGCAATATATGCTTCTTTTTGATGAACCTCAAACGGCAATTGATTCTGAATTAACGGCGAAAGACAACAATGTTGATAGTCTAAAGCAAATCATCGATGATGCTGCTCAAAAGATGGTCGCTGATCAACCTGAAGCAACCTAGAGGCCAAAAGTAAGCGAACCTTTAAATGACTGTCCTAATGTCCAGGGGGAGCGTCCGGTTGTACAATCAAGACTCTTCATTCCAGGGGGGAGAACTTAACGTCACAATCATCAAGCTCTACTGAAAGTCCAAACGAAGGAGAAAATAGTCATCCAGACTCTGAACAGGCGTCATCCTTCGAGGGGGAGAAGACCAATGTCAATGACGGCGACACTCTATCAGAATTAGGAGAAGAAATCAATGCCAAATTGGATCCCTCTTGTGATCCAAATTAACCACCGCTTGTTAAATGGACCAAAGATCATCCACATATTCAAATTATTGGGGAATCTTCAAAAAAGGTGTTAACTCGATCCCATATGAAAGAGAAACAAGTTGCACTCTTTTCTCAACTAGAGTTTTACATGTTCAACTCCTTTGTTTCCAAAGTTGAACCAAAGACTGTTAATTCAGCACTTTCTCATTCTGATTGGGTCCAAGCCATGCAAGATGAGTTGAATGAGTTTTAAAGAAACAAAGTATAACGTCTTATTCCAACTCCAAAAGATGCTTCGGTTGTCGGCCTCAAATGGGTATTCAGAAACAAGATGGATAAGGAGGGGAACATGATCCGTAACAAAGCTTGGTTGGTGGTGAAAGGCTACTATCAGGAAGAAGGCATCGACTATGAAGAGACCTTCGCTCCTGTTGCAAGATTAGAGTTGGTTCGCATCTTTCTTGCCTATGCTGCACACAAAAATTTTGAGGTCTATCAGATGGACATCAAGTGTGACTTTCTCAATGGTGAACTTGAAGAAACTGTGTACGTTAAGCAACCGCCAAGCTTCGTGAATGAGAAGTATCCATATCACTGCTACATAGTTGACAAAGCGGTATATCGCCTAAAGCAGGCTCCCAAAGCATGGTATGAGACTCTAACTTGATTCTTAAAAATGTCTAAATTCAAACAAGGTTCGTTTGACCCAACCTTCTTTCGAAAGAGAGAAGGTAACCACCTTATGATAGTCCAAATTAATGTTGATGATATCATCTTCAGCTCCATGAATCCCAGCTTAACAGTTGAATTCAAGAAGTTGATGGAAACTAAATTTGCAATGAGCTCAATGGGTCCAATTAACTTTTTCCTTGGCTTAAACATTAGACAGGGATCCAAAGGCATTTTCATTAATCAGGAGTCATACACCAAGACACTATTAGCTAAGTTTAGTATGATTGGAGACTCCAAACTTAAGGTTCCAATGGATTTTGGGACGAAGCTTACACCCTCACTGGCGAAGCCAGCCGCTGACATGACGCTCTATCGTCAAATGATTGGGTCTCTAATGTATCTCACAGCTAGTACACCTGACATCATGTTTTCAGTCTGTTATTATGCTAGATTTCAAGCTAACCCACGTGAACCTCATTTGCAAGTTGTGAAAAATATCTTTTGCTATTTGAAGCTAACCTCCTCTCTTGGTCTATGGTATCCAGCCAACTCAGAATTCTTTGTCCAACCATTCTCAGATGCTGACTTAGGTGGTCGTGGATTAGATCGTAAAAGCATCACTGGAGGATGCCAATTCCTCGATGGTAAATTGGTTAGCTGGAAATCAAAGAAACAAACTTGTGTTTCTCTCTCCACTGTAGAAGCTGAATACATCGCTGTAGCATCATTCACATCTCAAGTTGTATGGATACAAAGTCAGCTCAGAGACTGCGGGATGAATATGAAGAAAATCCCACTATATGGTGACTTTGAAAGTGCAATTAGGATTTTTCACAACCCTGTGCAACATTCAAATACTAAACATATCTCACTGAGGTATCACTTTTCCAAGGATCATGTGGAAGATGGCAATGTGGAAATTCATTTCGTTAGGACGACTGATCAACTTGCAGACATATTCACTAAGGCATTACTTGAAGCAAGCTTCAACAAAATTTTGCAAGGCCTAGGAATGATGGAAGCAGAATTAGTACCAAAATCGTCTTCGCTTCAATAAGGGTAAAAAGCAAAAAAGAGCGAAAAGAAATGAACCGAATGTTCGGTCTATTTTGGGTTCGGCTCGACTAAGAACCGAAATGAACCGAACGTTCGGTCTATTTCGGGTTCGGTCCTTCTGAACTTGTTCGCTTCTTTTTATTCTCAAGGCATTTTGATCGTATGTACACTCTTTTAAACATTTCCTTTTACTTTCATAAAACCCAAAAAGATTTTTCTTTTTCGTTCAAATAAATAATTTTCACAAAATACAAAAATATTTTTTTTCTCCGTTTTCATTTAACGATTTCTTTTGCATAAGTGTTACTCTTGATGATGAAAATATCGAAGGTATAATCTCTTTTCCACACACTTTCTATGTGTCCCTAGAATCATGTTGCAACATGTTGACTAAGGCCTCGACAGATTTTGAGTGAAGCCTTAATAACATGATACATACAAATCATGTTTTCCCAAGCTAGACTACTATATTCACTCTAATCATGAGCTACCTTACTCTACTCCTATTGAGCTTAGAGCTTTCTGCTTTGTATTTCTTTTATAGTAGAGGTACATTTTTTTCATATACCACCTCCATCATTTTTCTCGATTATACTTCATCTCACCAATATAACCCGTGAGACTCTCAGCATTTACCACTGAGGTTTATGGTTATACAAAATCTTTGTTAATGATCTTAGTTTTGTGTCACTATGTACTAAGTGAAACCCACCATTCAATACCATTAATGAACTGACGGTACATGAATCATATGAAATCTCTTTTTGTTTTGAGTGACTCTTCTGAAAATTTCTATTACCAAGAATTTTTCTTCCCCAAGGATCCAGTTAATTTTTTTTAGGATTTCTCACCTATCCAAAAGTCAATACAAATCTACCCTACCTACTTGTTCGATAGATCACATTGATCTCACAAGTACTTCGTTCAGTTTCGGTCTTATATCAAGTATTGAAATCATGAATTGCAACAATAGCCACCCTTTATAAGCTTTACTTAAAAAGATGCCTTTTAATACTTCTTCGCAAGTACTTGATCGTTATTTAATGGCAAGCGACACAAGCACTTTAAAGTCTCTCTTGACTTTGAAGGAAGAGATTAGTGCCCAAAATCAGTTGCTTTATGTCTTTTAAGACATCACTAATTATCACAAAAAAGTTTGCTATATTTCTTAATCTTTTACACTATTTGCACGGAAATTTTTGATTTTCCAAAATCTGATTCTATTAATGATGCTCTAATTGTTCTAGCTTCGTTTCTTCAAGAATTACAATGCTCACTAAAGTTAAAAGGCAATGACAGTTCATGTGTATTCTAAGGTGACGATTCCGATAACAAGGCTGACTCAGTTGTGATCCATTTGTTTCGACGATTTGAAAAAGCACTTTTTATGGAATGGCGTGTAAAAAGTGATGGGGTTTATACAAACAATCCTATGTGTGCATGCAACCCTAGATTTGGATCTATGTTTTCTCTATTAGATAAACAACTTTATGAACATAATAAGAACCCTAGTCAGCAGGTATATATTTTGAAATTTATATAGAAGAGTAGATCACATACCACTTGTTGTTATATTGCAATAAAAACACTAATCTTCAATCTCTGAGTCTTTAAAGTAAGTACCACAAGTGTAGTACCTCTAATGGCTCAGAAACACCACAAACAATTAGAGAGGCAAGAGAGATAGAGGAGAGAGGGTAGAAATCGGCTCTAGGAACCCTAGAGAACAAGTAGCCGATTTCCTTAGCCTTAGGAGTCTTTATATAGGGTATAGATTAGGGTTTCAGTACTTATCATTATCTAGTTGCTTGCCCACCAAGTAACCATATGATAAGCCTTGAAAGCCTTATCCTTGGACGATTTCAAGGACCCTTATCCCTTGAATTCATCCAACCTATCTCTAGGGTAACCATTGCCCTACTTTGCTACTATCACATAATTATAATTCAGCCCTTGCAGTTAATTAATTACATTTGATCACAAAATTAATTCTTAATTTCTTATTGACTAATATTAATTAAACAAATATGATTTCTCCTATTAATATATTATTCCTATGATATATTAATAAATCATAATAACCTCTTTCTCTATCATTTCTCCAATCAAGTTGCTTTGGTGAAGGCAACCCAAAAGAACCATGCACAACCGGGTCAAGTACTTACCAAATATGGTTATGGGCTTAGACACTAATCTAACAGTCTCCTACTTGGATAAGTCTAGTAACCATAAATGTAAGTATAACTCAATTAGCAATCGTAGCTCTCAAAGATGTTGTCGAACTGTTATCTTATCAGTAACCTGCCCTTTAGATAAGGGATCATACAGTCCTCTGTTTTAGATATCGTGCGGACAATCTCATGGAACATAGTGGAAAGATAATGTTTAGTGGAGAGGCTAGTGGAAAGATAATGTTTTTGAAGCTTGTGTTAAAGGAAAGCATCGTCAGGTGATGTTCGGTATCGGTGAACACACAAGCAAGGAATTCATGGAATATGTTCACTCATATCTTTGGGGTTTTATACTAGTCAAGTCTCAAGTAGGATGCTTATACTTTTTGACATCCATTAGTGATTATTCAGGGAAGGTTTGGCTGTGCTCTCTAATGACCATAAATGAGGTGTTTGGGAATTTCAAGGAGTGGAAGACCATCATTTAGAAAAGGATTGGAAAGCATGTCAATACTCTAAGGACTAACAATGGGTTGGAGTTTTGTAATAGTCCATTTGATATTTTTTGCAACACAGAAAGTATAGTGAGGCACCACATTGTATGAAACACAACACAACAAAATAGAGTGGTAGAACAGATAAACCAAACACTCATGCAGCATGCAAGGTGCATGAAAATGTTTGCTAACTTATCCAAGAAATTTTGGGTTAAAGCAGTTAACATTGCTTGCTATCTTGTGAACAAATCACCATGAATTGCTATAAACTTTAAGACTCCTCAAGAGTTAAGGTCCAGGAAACCATCTGATTATCCTGGTCTACATATATTTTGATGCCTTGCATATGCTCATGTGAATGACGGTAAACTTGAGCCAAGGGAAATGAATTGCATATTTCTAGGATATGCGATTGGAGTAAAAGTTTATAAACTATGGTGTCAATTCTAGTGATCTTGAATTCTAGTGATCTTGAATTCTAGTTAGGATCATATATAACCAATATATATTGTGTAAATGTATGACCAATTTCGGTCCAATCAATAGTCTACGGTAATTATGGAATCTTATAATTAGTTTATTTATTTTTCATTAATTACTACGCAATATATATGGAATTAATAAAATTACCGTTTGAACAATTGTTTCCAAATATTCATCGCATTCATTCTTATATAACAATCTCACCATAAAAATTTAAAAAAAAAAAAAAAAGGAGATAATCAACTATATAATGGGAAAAGAAATTTTAAACCTCCATGAATTTTGACGTTGATTGTTTCAAAAATTAGAGGAATCAAAGATTTTTTTTTTTTTATGTTTACAATTAATGTTGATTATTTAAAGAATGAATGTTGATTTAATAAAAAAAATTCATTATGATATGAATTAACATTTCGATTTGGGAGGTTAATCGTACACGACTAAGGTTCCGATGTTGAAGGTTAATTGTAGTGGATTAGATGATTCTTAAAGAATTTATTTATTATCACTACTTATCAGTAGCTTCAATTGATTTTGTGTCTAACAAAACACATTCTTTAAGAATATATTTGTTTTTACTATACAGTGTATGTTTAATTAATTTTCTGTGAAACTGAACACATTTTTAAGAATATATTTTGTTTTACCACGATTAATTTTGTGTGTATCCAAGTTATTTTATATTTCTCAAGAATTCCCATTTGATGTTATTACATTGGTTGGGTAAAGGAATATTGTATTTTCTTCAAGAATATGATATACAATATACATGAATCATTCTTAAAGAATGAAATCTATTCCATGTATGAAAATAGTTTTATGAACTTATGTTTTTTTTTTAATAATGTTTAATTATCCATGTTTACTTTTGTAAAATAATATAACTAACTATTTAATAAAAAAACTCATTATATTATGCAATTAATTAGTAATCTTTCCTTTTTAAATATATGCTATCCTATGTTAATCATATTTAACCTCAAATCACACTCATATGTTCTTTTAAATCAAATGGACAAGAAATGATCATACATTTACACAACAACTGTAATTCATATTTAATCGTAACCCTCTATATATATATATACCCACAAGAAATTTGGGGACACTTTTTTGCGGCGATATTTAATTAATGCGTTTAAGTGTTGCGACTAAAGCCTTTTAACCAAGATTCGTTTATCGGTGATGCACGAAACCTTGCTGTTGATAAAACCTCTCTATCCAATAAACAACAGTGACAAGGTTAGTGGTGCTGGCTAGTGTCTTTAGCGGCAATAATCAATACAATTAGCGACGACAATCGCTACTATTGCTCTCTTTTTTGTAGTATGTTTAAAGTGTTATATGGACTAATGTCACCAAATAATAATTACTTTCTATCTGTTGTGTCTATGTCATCTAGATTCCTTATGAATCTATTTTAGTGATGTGAAAATTTTGAAGATTTTGTTAGCCTATACCGATTAAATGTCAAGTCAATTTAAATAAATAGTGACAAACTTTCATAATATTTCCATCTAGATCACTCAAATAATTCTAAATGTTTAATCAATAATTTTCTTTTAATTTTTTCATTTTCAAACATTGTGAATCTTTAAATTTATAATATATATATATATATATATATATATATATATATATATATATATATATATATATATACTAGCCGTCTACCCGCGCAAAGCGGCGGGGCATGTGAGTTCTTTCGGTGATATGTTTCCATTATAAAATTGTTATGTTAAAAAAAAGTACATGTTGAAAACAATATAATCAAACTATGGTGTTATTTGTTACATCATGCATCAAATAACCAATAAAAAGCAACCAGTCAAGACGACACAAAATATTAATCGTGCAATACTTCTTTATACACCACATTTGCTGTATAAACCCCATCACCTTTTGAATTTTCGTTAAGCTTTACTAATACTTTTGTATTGCAACGTGAAACCCCTCTGGACAATGCAACATAAAGTTGTCCATGCGAGAATACTGGTTCTGGAAGATAGATACCTACATATGGAATTGTTTGTCCCTGAGCTTTATTGATTGTCATTGCAAAGCACAATCGAATAGGAAACTGTTTCCTCATTAGAGGATCGATGGTTGCTACTAATTGCTTGTAACTGGTATTGGTTTCATATCGATGGATGTGGATTCGCATATGAAATCAATTGTGTTCGCATCTATGAAATCAGTTCGCATATGACATCAATTGAGTTCGCATTTGGTTTTGTGGGTCAAAACAGTTCGCATAAGAAGTTCACGATTTGTTTGAGGTTAATTGATTTTGATTTCGCAAGCTTGGAGTCGGAGATCTGGATTGTGTTCGCATCTATAGAATGCGAGGAGAATTTAATGGTGATATTCAGTTCGCATTTGGTGACACAAGTACGTGGTTGATGATTTTTGGTTGGTTCGCATTTGAAATTAGTGGGTTTCGCATTTGGCTTCGTATCTGGGTTTCTCAAACAACTGAAATGCGAATATGAGACAATTGATTAATTTCTCAGTTAATGCGATGAAATGCGAATGAACTCAAAGACGGATGGATGCAAGATGCGAAGAATTTGAATGAAAATGCGAAGTTTTTAATGTATAAATGCGAATTGGGGAAGAAAGCTTAGAGTTTCGCATTTGGCACCTGATCTTTTCAAGAAATAATATAAGTGGTCCAACTTCGCAAAATGGGGTCATTTAATCAGAAAATCGATCATTCTTCAAATATGACATTTAATCAGAAAATCGATCTAAAAATGAGACATTTGGTGTTTATCGATTTTTCAGGGTCGACGGGTTGTATGAAAAGCGAAGGCTGAGTAATTGAAAATTAGAGGATCGATGGTTGTTGCTACTAATTGCTTGTAACTGGTATTGGTTTCATATCGATGGATGTGGATTCGCATATGAAATCAATTGTGTTCGCATCTATGAAATCAGTTCGCATATGACATCAATTGAGTTCGCATTTGGTTTTGTGGGTCAAAACAGTTCGCATAAGAAGTTCACGATTTGTTTGAGGTTAATTGATTTTGATTTCGCAAGCTTGGAGTCGGAGATCTGGATTGTGTTCGCATCTATGGAATGCGAGGAGAATTTAATGGTGATATTCAGTTCGCATTTGGTGACACAAGTACGTGGTTGATGATTTTTGGTTGGTTCGCATTTGAAATCAGTGGGTTTCGCATTTGGGTTCGTATCTGGGTTTCTCAAACAACTGAAATGCGAATATGAGACAACTGATTAATTTCTCAGTTAATGCGATGAAATGCGAATGAACTCAAAGACGGATGGATGCAAGATGCGAAGAATTTGAATGAAAATGCGAAGTTTTTAATGTATAAATGCGAATTGGGGAAGAAAGCTTAGAGTTTCGCATTTGGCACCTGATCTTTTCAAGAAATAATATAAGTGGTCCAACTTCGCAAAATGGGGTCATAAAAAGACAAAAGTGCAGAATTTTCATTTCGCATCCCTGTAGTCTTCGCAAAATGGAAAATTTTACCCAGTTTCGCATTTGGGGTAAATTTTTTTGAGAAATTGGAATATTTTCAAACTTTTTTTCTTAAAAAAAACACATTGTCTTCGTCTAAGAGAGGGAGAAAAACGATTAGGGTTTATAAGGGAAATACTTCATGGCAGTGGGATTTATAGCAGGGTTTATAAGGTGGAGAGAACAAACACACGTCTGCTATGAGATATTTTAATCAGCTGCAAATGCAACATTTAAAGGATATTTATTGAAGCGTATTAGGATGAAAAGGTTTTAAATTTTGAATGACCATGAAATTAGGATTTTGCTGAGAAATATAAGGAATCAAAACAAATTTAAAATTTAATATTATTTTATTAATGGTTGTTTGTAATATTAGCTTAATCGTTTGTACGTCTTAAAAAAATAATATTATTATATTCAATCTATTTATAGAAATAGTTAGATTTCTTTTATAAGTAGTATATATATATATATATATATATATATATATATATATATATATATATATATATATATATATATATATATATATATATATATATATATATATATATATATATATATATATATATATATATCATGCTCATGATTTATAATGATTACTACAAGTGTATCGTGGTGACTGTGGAAGTGATAAGTCCAGACATTGTCTTATAAATATGTGTAAGTAACCAAAAGTTTTAGACTTTGAGTGGTTAAACATATTAAAAGAATTCAAAATTTTAACAATAATGGATTAAAAGTACAAATTGATAAATTTAAGTGTTTGATCGTTTATTGTAGCGCCGCAGTTATAAATGAAACTAAAAGAAAACTTGATAATTATACAAAGTACGTAAACATGTTTGAGCAAACGATATATATATATATATATATATATATATATATATATATATATATATATATATATATATATATATATATATATATATATATGGAACAACAGTTGAATATAGTTATTATCCACTGACTGTGGCCGTTTTGGTTAATCTAATAGTAATAACCATAATATGGTTTCATTAAAAATAAAAAGACATGAGTTGTTATAATATAGGCAATACGATTGCATTTGCTACACAAGACCCCACTGGACTATATATAGATGTACATGTTAAAGTGTGTAAAGTGTTGGAAGCTGCAAGAGTTAACTTTTTTGTGGGGATGGGATATTATGATAAAAAGATTAGGTGGGTGAAGTGGAAAGCTGTGGAAAACTATCATGGTTTCGAAAGAAAGACGGTGATGTTGATATTGGGAGTCTTGAAGCGTTCAATAATGCTTTGTTGTTGAAATGGAGACAAAGGTTTGTAACTGATCCTAATGTTTTATGGGCGAAATTTATAAAATCTATCCATGGTGAAGGTGGTGTTTCATGTTGGATGTGAGTTGATTGGTTATCAAGGGTACTTGGGTTTTATTGTAGGTTTATTTAATAACCTTCATGATAGACAAAATTTCTTTTTAAACATGTTGAAAAAGGAAGTTGGAGATGATAAAGCCACTCATTTTTGGAATGATACGTGGATTGATAATGTTCCTCTAAATGAGCCTTAATAACAATTGACTACTCATGAAAGAAGGGAAAACACCATGAGGAAATTGTTTGAATAAAGAACCGAGAGGTGGAGCTCTGAAGCTCAACTCTCATCCTTGGAAAATGTGGTGGGTACAATTTCGTTTCCCAATCATTCGAATAGTTGAGGTTGGGACATTGCAAATGGTATGGAGTTCTTGGTCTGGCGAACGCGGAAACTTATTGATAAGCGTTTGTTCACTATTGAAAACTACCCTACAAAGTAGAAGAATCTAATCCCAATGAAAGTTAATATCTTTATATGGAGAGTAGGGTTAGATGGAATTCTAACAAAATATAATCTTTTAGGGTCGTGCGTTGATCTTCCTTCCTCTTTGTGTCGGATTTGTAATTATCATATAGAGAAGGCGGATCATATTCTTTTGGAGTATCAGGTGGCTAAGGCTAAGGACTTAGGTGATAAGATTTCCGGATGATGTGATATTGACATTGTCTTCATTGTCAAAGGTTCGAGATTTACATGCGTGGGTGGATTTGTCTCCTTATCACGGACTAGGAAGTTGGTAGAGCATTTGGAAATTTTGAATCGAAATTGTATTTCATACTAATAACTAATAAGAGATAGAAAAATAAGAAATTGAATTGATTACTACTTTTTATACCTACAAATGTTCCTACCTAATAAAATTAGGACAAGTATCATCTTTCCATATTTTTTAAACTAAATCATTAAGACTATATTACGAATATATCAAATACAATTAAATTGAATGATGATTTGTCATAATTTTAATGGGTAGGAATAATTGTAGGAATAAAAGGTAGGAGACAATTTAATTTCTCTAGAAAAATATGTTATTTGATTATATTGTTGGGTGTTCTTATAACTAGGATGTGCATAGAAAGCATAAACTCAATATTTGATGGGATTTATGACTCTAAAACCTAATTTCTTTTTTTCCAATTAATGTAATGTTTTACTTTACTAGCTCCTTGCAAGTGGTTTTTATAACTTAATATATGAAAATAAGCTCATATGGTCATATTGCGAATGAGTAAATTGGAATGGTAGAATATATTGAAATATTAGATATAAATATGAAAACTTTAGATCTGATCAAAATATGCAAAATTAAATATAAAAGCCCATCATAATAGAATTTTATAAAAATAATAATACTTCCTCTAAAACCCAAACACAGTATTATAATCATCTTTTGAAGTCAGTTACATATAGATGATAAAACATTAAAAATATAAAGAAATTTAAACATTTATATGAATTATCTCAAAATTTACAATGATAAACAAAATAAATGTACTAGTTAATACAAATTAATGATATCCAATGTATTATATATCGTTTTTATTAAATCAAATATTTATATATCTAAAATCATGATGTAAGCTGAATCTTTTGTGCGCCAATGATAACTTACATTTAGAATGATATAATTCGATGATTGTTAAATGTGCTGATAAGAAAATGGTTTTGACGGATAGGATTCTTCCAAGTTATATTTAAGTATTGTCTTCAAACTTTTAATTTGTTTTAATTTCATTATCTTCCTTCTTGCTAGTTTAGTCTAAAGAAACATGCACCTTCAAAACAAAATATCTATGTTTCATTTATTTTTCTTAATAAACTCTAACATCCCCATTTTGTTATGTTATATATATATATATATATATATATATATATATATATACAGAGAGAAAGAGAGCTAGGTTTGAATGTGGATTGACATCTATTCTGCGGACATGTTGACAATATTATTCTGGGAGAATAACAAATAAAGTATATTGTTTGATAATGTAAATACGTTCAATATTACATAACTATTGTTATTATCACACATTCTCACAAATTAAATCGTATATAAAGTTATTATAGACTTCTTTTTTTTATTATTCACATTCTATCAAAATATTGTCAGGATGTTTATTGTGTCGTATTTTACAAGAAAGAAAATGAGTGAAAAACGACGTGTGAGAACAAAAATAAATAAGAATTAGTGAGAATGAAGGGAAATGACAATAATTATGTGAGGTTGAATATATTCATATTACTAAACTTATTTTTTCAGTAATTTTTATAGAATAACACTCTCCACACATGCATAATAGTTGTACGTCCACATTATAACTTACCATTACCATATATATATATATATATATATATATATATATATATATATATATATATAATTGTTATATCTAATTGTTATATATATAGATTTTTATAATATCTAATTGTTATATATATATATATATATATATATATATATATATATATATAACAATTAGATATTATAAAAATCATAAAAAGAATTTATAAATTGTATCGGTTAATTAGATGTAAGTTGAAGAAATTGCCAAATTAGAAGTTTCAAATTAATGTTGGTTTAAAATGAAAGATCGATCATGAATCATATTGACTTGAATATGTTATAAAAATAATTTACTATATCTTTTGTAAATATTCAACGCTTCAAAAGAAAATATATTTTAATGTTAAAAACCATCACGTTTGAATGTTATGTGCACAAGGCTAAGGGTAGTGGTGTCGAGACCATCGAGATCCACCTCAGCCAAGCACCCTTTTTTCTTTTCGTAGTTCAACATCCCATTGATAAAGAGAGAAGTTTGTTTGCTTAGCCGAGATAGAGTGACAGTGTTTACCAAGTACACCTCATTCTTCGCGTCCTCTTTATCCAACTCCTCATTCATCCACTCAGTACAGCCTAAAAACATTATGCGTGAATCCTTCACATGTTATTTCACTTCTTTATTTTATAAAATAAATAATTAAATGCGTAGAAGTCTCCATACAACATCGAAATATGAGTAAATATGTGTTTTTTTTATCTTTGAGTAAATTATAGAAATGGTCCATGTGGTTCGATCGAATTCTAAGTTTTGATTTCTAAGTTTAAAATTTGATAGGTTACATTTCTATGATTTGTGAAAATTCAATTGTTGTTCCTTGACCCATATAAAAATATCAAATTAATTAGTCTTTCCTTTTTTTTCTTTTTCTTTTAACAATTGTGTATATATATATATATATAATTTTTTTTTATTTTTATTTTAATAAAATTGATATAGATTATTTATAAAATTATTTTATTTTTAAAATCAATCATCTAAATTATATAAAATCATATTATTATTATTATTATTATTATTATTATTATTATTATTATTATTATTATTATTATTATTATTATTATTTACTTTTTTCTTTATTTATTTATCTTGTTCTTGTGGTTTAAAAATATTTTAATATATTTGGCATTTTATTTAATTATATTTTTTAATGTTGTTTTTTTTTTAATGTTTTATCCGTCCAATATAATTATATAATGTTGGTTTTTATGTGTTTTTTCTATGTAGGGTTTTAAACTAACTAAACGCTCAGTGAACTGTTCGCAAACATTTCGGCGGGAAGTTTGTTTATATTTGTTTATTTAATAAATGAACGAACGTGTATGTCCCAAAACAGTTTCATCAATACAATATGAATCATACTATCTAAAGAATGCAGAATATAAATCAGATAATGATTGAAAAACACATAAATAACTCTCAATG
Source organism: Lactuca saligna (assembly GCF_052625555.1). Lineage (NCBI taxonomy): Eukaryota > Viridiplantae > Streptophyta > Magnoliopsida > Asterales > Asteraceae > Lactuca > Lactuca saligna. Next base: position 135,547,452 of record NC_136423.1, on the reverse strand, counting down.
TACATGATTTATTAGTTGAAATCATCTGCTACCCCAAGATCTTCTTAACATCCAAAAACAATAATGATCAACAACTAGAACTCCTAAACGGCTGAAAAACTATTTATACAAACCTAGTACAAAGCCTTAACTAGCCCAAGCCCAAGCTGAACAAAATCACTATGTGATTTCGGTCCCCATAACCGAAAACACCATGAGCCCACTACCAATAAACATAACAAAGCCTAAGTACAATAATAAACAAGAAGCCTAGCATAAACCATTTAAATATGACCCAACAATCTCCGCTTTGGTTTATTGTTGGCTAGTTTTACGGGTTCTCCACAAGATGACCATCAGAATTCGCCAATGCTCCTGCCCACAGCCTCTTATCAATGATTGTCGCTATCATGCTGGTGAAATCCTTTGCAGCAGCTTCAAACATTTCATTTTCCTCCACAAGTTGATGCTTGAATAATGTATGAATTTCATGCTCGCCAAATTTCAACAAAGCCTTAGAATCAACAAGATGAATCTGATCCTTTTTCATCTTGATTACGACAATCGATGTAGCCTCATCATATACCCAATATAGTAAGTCATTCAAAGAGCCATTAGGTACACACTGAGTGATAGGGATCCTTTTTGCTTTATTTGTAGGTGGCCACATAACATTCACCATAGTCTTATTAGTGCGTGGATGAGTAACACCCTTGACCTTTTTAACGAACAATGACGTTGTTTTCAATCCTTCAAATTTCTGCTTCGCTTTGTCTTCTTGGAACTTCTTAAATGCCCATGCCTTGGGGTCATTTGTTGGATTGTGGAACAGTTCATGGACCAGCTCTACAAGATCGACTTTTATCCAAGACACAAAGCCAATCTTCTTCGCATAGTACTCAATGTTTCCAACCTTTCACTTTACAATCCACATCTTCTTATCAGCTTCATATCCCCCACATAAGAATTCCAGAACGATCACCAGATCTATCAGCAATTTCCTCTTTCTAATTTCTTTAATAAACATTTTTGGGTGATCACTAGGTGCATTCTGATCAGAGTTTTTCATCAGAAGCATTTTGTCTTTCCTCAGCTTATCAATTTTTCTCTGATTCCCCCTTCTTTCTTCATCTGTGATAGGGCCAGAAGACAAAAATTGGTCAACGTTAGAATCTGGGGCAGGACTAACCATGGCCCTTTCAGATGTCTCTGATGCTTTTCCATCATTAGAACCTGAATTCTTGAAATCGTCACCAAATTTTCCAATTAATTTCTCTTTGAGATCTAAATAAAGAGTTGTCAACCTACCAAGATTGGCTTGATGGTTTGAGATCTGCTTACTCTTTTGAGAATTTTCTTTTTTAAGCTAAGAAACTCTAGCATCCTAGTTGCCAATCAACAAGTCCTTCTCAATGGACTCATGCTTCAAAATTACGATCTCTTGTTTGATATCAGAAATGGTTTGTTGAGAATCTTCATCACCTCCTTGTCCTGAGCCAATATGTATTCCCTTTCCTCTTCACTGAGGAATAGAGTCTTGAAAAGAAAGTAGCTTGGCTAGCTTGACAGATGCATATCGTGCTTTGGAGATGGTGGGGCAGAAGAGCTTCCCGAGGCAAAAGTTTCCTCATTAGCTAAGAAGTCTTTATCAAAAGTTGGGCTTTGATCTTCATAATTAACCTAGGCTGGTTCAACAACTGGACTTTGATCATCTTGATTAACCTGGGCTGGTTCAACATTTGTTGTTGGTCGTTGTATTGGCTCAGTAATAAGCATTCACGGCCTTGGATCTCTACATCTTCGCTTTCTTAGCATCACGAAGGCATTTGAATCGTCTTTATCACTCCCAGATGGAGATTCAGTAGTAACATGAACTGCTTGCAAGGCTTCCTCACAGTTAACTGTAATTTTTCGATAAGGGCTTCCATCTGTTCGGACATTGGATTGTTCGGTTTCTTGAAAATGTTGATTTCTTTTTCTGTATCAGTTGGGGAAGTCACATCTTCGTTAACTAGCTCCTTTGATGATTCAAACATACGAACATCCTCCTCCTCCTCCTCCTCCTCATCATCATCATCATCATCATCATCAGAAACCTCAAATGAAAAACTAATATTTGATATTGATGGCGCCACATGTTCCTCGACCACCATAATAATAGGAGTACTAGCAGTGTGAACACCTTCTGTCTCTACGGATTTTCCAAATTTCACCAGTGCTTCTGTTCCTTTGAAAACAACCTTTGACGCTTTGCGTACTTGTTTCATGAGTCCAAAGGTGTTTGGACCTAGGGATTTGACATCAAGATCATCAGGGTTCCTTTCCAACTCGGGACGCAAGGCATCAAAGAGAATTTGTAAAAACCGACAATACATCAAGAAAAGATCCTCCTTTTCCCAGAATGGTTGCTCCTCATTTTGTCAAAAATAATTTTTTAGAAATTATACTCCCAGTTAGGGGTTGAATTGGTACGGTACCGAGTTTTTTTTTCTTCAAATCGTGTACCGTAACAACTATAGTTGGTATAAGATTTTAGTTACCAATACCGTACCAAGTGTACTTGGTACCAATTAATTTAGCTACCAACAAATTTTGTTAGTATATATTGGTATTTGGTATATACCAAAATTTTTTACTAATATATACTATACATGAATATAAGTTTAATTTGTGGACATTTGACTGTTGCTTCACTCGCTTCTGGTAGTATTTATTTTTGGAAACCACTAAAAGGATTAAAAGAAGTCCACCCATAGCAAGTTGCTAGGGGACACAAATGGTAACAGTACAAGTACAAGGAATGAGAAGTTAATATTCATTTTTAAGTTTTAGTATATGTATTACCAATCTCGTGCACATCAACCAATAAGTATGAAGAAGTTTGTCGGTCAATGTGTTAGTTTAGTAATTCTAAGATTTGTTAGTTGTTATTCTAATTAAAACATGAAGATATGAGAACTTATATTTCTTTGTATTTATATATATATATATATATATATATATATATATATATATATATATATATATATATATATATATATATATATCGGTTGGTACGGTACAACGATGGTATTTAAAATTTCATATCATTGCCCTACCAATACTACTTAATTGGCATGGTATTACCAGCCAAACATATTGGCTACCAAACAACTTGGCTACCGATTTAATTGGTTCAGTTGGTAAAATGTTGGTTGGTTCTCTAACACACATATTTCCCATCCCTACTCCCAATCCATTGTCAATGTTATAAAGGCTGATGTTGTTATTTGACTTATTTCGTCCTACCCGCCCTTTCTTCTAGAGATGCGGCTAACAAAAGTATGAGCCAAAAATCTCTAGTAAGGGGGAAGTAGCTGCTTGACTGTTGGAGGAAAAATTCCTTCATAATTCATCTTGTTTAATTGTAACGACCGAAAAATACAACCAATTTAAATTTTTCAAAAACCACCCGATTTCATTAAATTGTTTACAAAAAGGTTTTCAATACAAATCGTTTAGAGTATTCCCAGAATCACATTGCTTCAAAATCATCAGGAGCGGTACGATCACGCCTTTGCCTTGCTACAGTTTCCTGAAGAACCTGAAAAACATTAAACCACAACTGTAAGCCCGAAAGCTTAGTGAGATACCCCCAAAACACCAACCACATATACGCCCTTCCAGGCTACGACCTTCCGGTCCAAAACATATTTCCTTCCGGCCCATAACATATAAAACATACATAACATAACAGAACATAGAACAACCATGCATATCGGGTCTACTGTGTGACTGGTCCGCCGTTTCGGGCCTTCAGTCCACCGGATCCATCCTCCAAGTCTAGTCATGTCCTTCGAGTCTACAGTGTGGTTGGTCCGCCCGCACTGGGCCTTCAACAAACCTGGTCCACTCTCTGAGTCTACAGTATGACTGGTCCGCCCGCATCGAGCCTTCAGTCGGCCTGGTCCACTCTCCGAGCCTCGGCACGTCTGGTCCGCCCGCGTGGGGCCTACATCATATCCAGACCGCTCGCTGGGCCTTCGGAATAACCGGTCCGCCCTGAGTATCTTGGCCTACAGCACAAAGCAGGACCGCCTCAACCCATCTCCAGTCCAACCAACCATGTACACATAAACATATAATCATATAACAATTCACATTCAAATAAGCCGATCTAGCAGATCACATAGCATAATATACTCTAAGCAGGATACCGACCTAACAAGTCATTAGCATAGCATCTCCCTATTTCTCAGGATACCGATCGCAATCAGGTCTCTAACATATACCGTCCTAACTCTCAGGATGCAGGCATATCACAACAACAAAATAATAACGACTACCCGGATCTCAATCCGATAAGGGCCGGCCTTGGTGCCTTAGACCCTGTTGATATAGTGAGGATAACTCACCTCGAAACTGCCGGCTGAAAGGATAAGATCCCGCTGCTCCAACCCTGACATGAACTCCTCCACTGAACACCGAAACATTCAATTCAATAAATACCCTTAATTACCAAAATACCCTTGGAAGACAACTGGTCAACCTTGGACAAAGTCAAAGTCAACCCATGACTGACCCTACTCGCCGAGTCAACTCGATGACTCGCCGAGTCCCTATGCTCAGAACTTCCCTCAATCAGCGACCCAACTCGCCGAGTCACCCCAAGACTCGTCGAGTCCAACAAATCTGAGTCCACTCGCACTCAACTCACCGAGTCATCCCTTGACTCACCAATTCTCGACTCAAGCAGGAAATATTTGGACTCTTCGACAATACTCACCGAGTCCAAGAACAAACTCTCCGAGTCTAAGGCTATCTTCAACCTACTCACCGAGTTGTTCTTCCAACTCGCCGAGTTCCAGGCCATCTTCAAGCAACTCGTCGAGTCCACCCATGTGACTCGCCGAGTCAACCTGATCTGAATCAATTCAGAAGCACTCCAAGCCATGCAATTGATCCAAAACATAGATCCAACCTCCTACAATCCATCCATCACGTAAAGTGGCAAACTTTACATGAATCTAAAGAGATCTAGGCCTTATTCACCTTAGAACTAAGGATTGGGACATGATAGCTCCATTAACAACACAAGAACAGGGGCTTTAATGCTCTTAAGATCTTCTCCACTTCAGATCTGAGGTAGCAACCTCAGATCCATCGTTCAAACTCAAGATGTCACACAACTAAGCTCCCCACACAACCCCAAAATGAGAATCTAGGAAAATACAGCCCAAGAGCGAAAGTATTACCTCCAAAGAATGCCTCAACAGCGATGAAACTCGAATCCAAGCAAAGCCCTTTGATCCAAGCCTCTTCTCCTTCAAGATTTCTTCATCCCACACCTCTCCAAGCTCCAATTTGCTCAACAATGGGATTCCTCCACGGAATTAGGGTTTCTGGGACTCAAGGGGGGATCAAGGAGGCTGTGGAGGAACATAATGATCTTTATATAGGGCTCATTCCCCGGATTTAGGGTTTTTCTTCGCCCAGCGCCTACTCGCCGAGTCCATCTTCGGACTCGCCGAGTAGCCCAATTGACACGCGACCAAAGTCGCGACCTGACTCGCCGAGTCCATCCATATGACTCGCCGAGTCGCCCTCCATAACTTACTCTTTTAACCCTTCAACTCTACTCTTGCGATTCCGGGATGTAACAATTCTCCCCCACTTAAATTAGGCTTCATCCTCGAAGCCTACGACATCTCAACTTCAAAATACTTCCCACGACGCGCCACCTGACCTTGACCGGACCAAGTCCCTCAAGGCACAACCATAGAAACTAGAAGCTCACTTTTTCCTTTCATAGGGTGTCCTAACCACCTACTCAACCCGGGCACCAGCTGTACCCTCCGATAGCCGCACTCAACAACCGAGAATTACCCATGATACCTTACTGCTCCAATTCCCATCTTTCACTTGACTCATATGGCTAGAAAACCATGAACCATCGGATCCCCGATCAGAATCCCACTCTATCCATTCCATGACGACAGAAAGACCCATTCTTCAATTCTGGAGCAACTCCCCCGAGTTCTCCTCTCGCAATCACACACACATGCTGATCTAGCTCTAGCACCCTCAGGTTTGGAAAAACCCGATACACTGATGATATCCTCAAACATCCTTCCAGGATGAACCGCTAATACATACCCAAAACCCTGATCAGAATCTCACTGAGAGTCCAAGTCTCTCTCCCTGCATCCCTTCCGAACCCCTCTCCCTGGCTCTACGCCTGCGGAATTCCCTCCGCGCCCTGAGCAGACATCTCAAGTCGAATGAGCTTTTATTCTACTACCGCAAACACGCTACTCAAAACCATCGACGGACCACTCCAATCATAACTCTACACTACCGCTTTCACTTCCGTGAATTCGCACTCCCTTTCGGAATTTCATTCATCCCTCTCTCCTTACCAAGGAAACCACTCGTCCGCCCTGTCCCCATGACAGGGACTATGGTGCTCACCCCACGCTACACTACCTCTTTAAAGCGTACCCGACATCCATACATCACCACTACTCTGGCTCTCATCGTAGGGACTCTCAAGCCCATGCACTACCTTCACTGCTCAAGATCGCTACCCGGGGCCAGACCTCCCAATGTAATCACACTGCAACATACGCGATACATGTCCTCGAACCGATCCAACAATACTCCCAGAGTCTTCAGCATGACTGGACCACCTCCCCAGGCCTTCAGCCAATCTGGACCGCTCTCAGAACCTTCAGCCAATCTGACTGGGCCATCCTCCGAGCCTTCGGCTTGACTGGTACGCCTACCGGCCTTCAGTCTATCCGGACCGCTGAACAAGCATTCATCATTCCGAGCTATCTATTCGGGAAATATTCCCATGCATATCGTTCTAGCCCCCTAGGGGTTCCGAACTCTATCTCCATCTTACATGCTCGATCCCGGCCTGCTCCCAGGCCTTCCACAATCAAATGCCCTAGGTCTGTATTCCGCCCCGCATGCCTGTTACTCACTCATACGAGCCTGCTCTCGGCTGAAAGAAATACCGCTGAAATCCCAAAGCAGCTAAGCAACCTCAAGCCTAACGACCATCCGGAGAATTTCCAATTCTCCCCCACTTAAGGCACTGACAATTAATCACCGATCGCCATCACCGATCTCCCAAGGCAACCTTGCAGAAGATCAACACTTACACGCAAAATGTTTCCCCCCGGCTCTAACAACTTCCATAAAAATCATGTTTCCACACTGAGCAACCCGCTCGAATGGAACCCAATCTTCAAATATCCACCCCTCAGACTGCAGAGGCCACCTGACATTCAAACCAACGCCGCATCCACCACTAATTGTCGCAGAGATAATCTACAATAGCTCGAAGTACTAATCCATAACCATATCGATCCTTCGGGGAACAAAGGATACCAAAACAATAACCCGAAATGCAATTTCCATAATCATCCAACGGGACTAGCAGATAACGCTACTCCACAATAATCATAAATAATCAAAGCAACAGAAAGAAACATACCCGCATCAGCAAGCTGAAAAGCACGACCCTAAGCCCTTGGGGGCTCCGCTCCACCCTGACCTCCACCTGTGATCCTCAACATAGCCGGTGCTGGAGCTGCACCGGTCCTACAGCAAGCCGTGGACAGTTGACCCTCAAATGTCCAACCTGATGACAACGATAGCATATCCTCAAATCCTAAACCGGCACTGACTGCCGACAATCCCTCGCATAGTGTCCCTCCTTTCCGCACTTGCGGCATGCTCCACCAGACCGACAAACTCCGGCATGACCCCTTCCACACTTTCCACAGACGTGGCTACCCTGATCTCCCATCCTGGAATCAACGGTCTTAGACCGTTTCGTTGCTGACTGCGAATGAACCGGAGCTTGCCTCAGCTCACGCATCTGCAACTCAATCTCTAACTCACGCCGCCTGGCGGCCTCCTGCAACACCAGCAAGGTCTCGCAACTCTGCGCAGACACAAACTGCCTGATGTCTCTCTTTAGCATACTCAGATATCGGGACATCTGAGCCTGCTCCGAAGCGAACTCAGGGAAAAACATCGCCCTCTCAGTAAACATCCTGGTGATTTCCGTCACCGACTCCAAATCCTGTTTCAGCTACAAAAACTCCTGAGCCAACCTCTCCCTCTCGACCTGCGGAACATAACGAGTGCTGAACATCTCTCTGAACTGATCCCATGAAATCGTAGCCCTCTGCGCATCTGAGTACGACCCCGTGGTCAATCTCCACCAATCCTTTGCCCTGAGCCTTAACAGGTTCAAAGCACACCTCACCCTCTGATCAGCAGAGCATGAACACGTGAACAAACATCCCTCCACATCAGATAACCATCTCATAGCAACGATCGGATCCTGAACTCCATCAAAAGTGGGAGGCTTTGTATTATCGAAGTCCCGATACTGAAAACCTCTACTAGCTCCTCCCCCTGCCGCTGCTACAGCTGTTGTAGCCGTCGCGGCATCAGTCTCCATGAGAGCCGCATAACGCTCATCAAAATAATCCACCATGGCAGTCTTGATCGACCCAAACAACTCCGGCAGCTCAGCCCGAAACAATGCCGCAAACTCATCATGCAGGATCTCACGAATCCTCACATCCAACTCGTGCGTACTCATTTGACTGACAACCTCGGGCTGTACAGACCCACTCGGAACTCCCTCTCCTGCTCCTGATCCTAACCCGGATCCACTCCCAGCGTGCCCTGAAATCTCCATACTGAAAATAAAACACCAAAATCTCAGACATTTCACACTATCCCGGGAACCAGCTCTCATCCCAACCCTAGAGGTCATGGTTTCCCTGATACGCGTATGGGTCCGTGCTTTCAGTAGTACGGGCCCATACTACCTTCCGCACCTACCCATATTTGTATGAAGTACTTCCACAACACCCTAGCGACATACATAACAACGCTCTATCCTCACAACTAGAGGAACACTAGAAATCTCTCACAAGAAAATACTAGGCTAGCAGGCATCATAAATCAGGCAACACATCAAGAAATCCTGAAGATCGCTAGCCTAACTCTAGCATGCTGTTCTATCAAAGCTCAATAAAACAAATATCATGTATGGTATTTTGGGGTTACTTACTCGCTCCAGCTGATCGTATTTTGAAAACCATTTTAAATTCCCTTTTGAAAACGTTCCTCGATTTGAGACTCGAGTCACACAAGTGTTCCTCTAATTCAATCAAACCAAGGCTCTGATACCAACTTGTAACGACCGAAAAATACAACAAATTTAAATTTTTCAAAAACAACTCGATTTCATTAAATTGTTTACAAAAAGGTTTTCAATACAAATCGTTTAGAGTATTCCCATAATCACATTGCTTCAAAATCATGAGGAGCGGTACGATCACGCCTTCGCCTTGCTACAGTTTCTTGAAGAACCTGAAAAACATTAAACCACAACTGTAAGCCCGAAAGCTTAGTGAGATACCCCCAAAACACCAACCACATATACGCCCTTCCAGGCTACGACCTTACGGTCCAAAACATATTGCCTTCCGACCATAACATATAAAACATACATAACATAATAGAACATAGAACAGCCATGCATATCGGGTCTACTGTGTGACTGGTCTGCTGTTTCGGGCCTTCAGTCCACCGGATCCATCCTCTAGGTCTAGTTATGCCCTTCGAGTCTACAGTGTGGTTGGTCCGCCCGCACTGGGCCTTCAACTCACCTGGTCCACTCTCTGAGTCTACAGTATGACTGGTCCGCCCGCATCAGGCCTTCAGTCGGCCTGGTCCACTCTCCGAGCCTCGGCACATCGGGTCCGCCCGCGTGGGGCCTACATCATATCCAGACCGCTCGCTGGGCCTTCAGAACAACCGGTCCGCCCTGAGTATCTTGGCCTACAGCACAAAGCAGGACCGCCTCAACCCATCTCCAGTCCAAACAACCATGTACACATAAACATATAACCATATAACAATTCACATTCAAATAAGCCGATCTAGCAGATCACATAGCATAATATACTCTAAGCAGGATACCGACCTAACAAGTTATTAGCATAGCATCTCCCTATTTCTCAGGATACCGATCTCAATCAGGTCTCTAACATATACCGTCCTAACTCTGAGGACGCAGGCATATCACAACAACAAAATAATAACGACTACCCGGATCTCAATCCGATAAGGGCCGGCCTTGGTGCCTTAGACCCTGTTGATATAGTGAGGATAACTCACCTCGAAACTGCCGGCTGAAAGGATAAGATCCCGCTGCTCCAACCCTGACACGAACTCCTCCACTGAACACCGAAACATTCAATTCAATAAATACCCTTAATTACCAAAATACCCCTGGAAGACAACTGGTCAAACTTGGACAAAGTCAAAGTCAACCCCTGACTGACCCTACTCGCCGAGTCAACCCGATGACTCGCCGAGTCCCTATGCTCAGAACTTCCCTCAATCAGCGACCCAACTCGCCGAGTCACCCCAAGACTCGTCGAGTCCAACAACTCTGAGTCCACTCGCACTCAACTCACCGAGTCATCCCTTGACTCACCGATTCTCAACTCAACCAGGAAATATTGGGACTCTTCGAGAAGACTCGCCGAGTCCAAGAACAGACTCGCCGAGCCTAATGCTATCTTCAACCTACTCGCCGAGTTGTTCTTCCAACTCGCCGAGTTCCAGGCCATCTTCAAGCAACTCGTCGAGTCCACCCATGTGACACGCCGAGTCAAGCCGATCTGAATCAATTCAGAAGCACTCCAAGCCATGCAATTGATCCAAAACATAGATCCAACCTCCTACAATCCATCCATCACGTAAAGTGGCAAACTTTACGTGAATCTAAAGAGATCTAGGCCTTATTCACCTTAGAACTAAGGTTTGGGACATGATAGCTCCATTAACAACACAAGAAGAGGGGCTTTAATGCTCTTAAGATCTTCTCCACTCCAGATCTGAGGTAGCAACCTCAGATCCATCCTTCAAACTCAAGATGTCACACAACTAAGCTCCCCACACAACCCCAAAATGAGAATCTAGGAAAACACAGCCCAAGAACGAAAGTGTTACCTCCAAAGAATGCCTCAACAGTAATGAAACTCGAATCCAAGCAAAGCCCTTTGATCCAAGCCTCCTCTCCTTCAAGATTTCTTCAACCCACACCTCTCCAAGCTCCAATTTTCTCAACAATAGGATTCCTTCATGGAATTAGGGTTTCTGGGACTCAAGGGGGGATCAAGGAGGCTGTAGAGGAACATAATGATCTTTATATAGGGCTCATTCCCCGGATTTAGGGTTTTTCTTCGCCCAGCGCCTACTCGCTGAGTCCATCTTTGGACTCGCCGTGTAGGCCATTTGACACGCGACCAAAGTCTCGACCTGACTCGCTGAGTCCATCCATATGACTCGCTGAGTTGCCCTCCATAACTTACACTTTTAACCCTTCAACTCTACTCTTGCGATTCCGGGATGTTACATTAATACTTCTGTGATCTTGATAGCAGGGAGTTTTATTGGGAAAGCAGGCTTATCTACAAGCTAAAGCAATTCCCGAATGACTTGCTCTATAATAATAATCTGCTTGCCTTTCATAGAGGATTCAATAGCACCCACACCATCTTCTCTTGCACAGTTGCACGATGCATTCCGACATAAATCATTTATTAGGTCCTTGTGTATGACTGGATTGACACGTCTAGCGATATTGTGAGAATCAAAAACTTCAACTAATCTACCATTTATTTGCACCAAACGAGCCAAGTGAAAACAATAAAAATTATGATTAAAATTGTGCTTTCTCAAAAATTCAAAGTTTGGTCAATAATGTCGATTTCAGTCAAAAGTAACTGATTTCGGTTAAAATTGAGATTTCAGTCAAAAAAGGGCGATTTCGGTCAGATTAAGTTGTTTTCAGTCGGATTAGACTTTTTTTGCGGCGGATCAAGCTGTTTTCAGCCAGATCCGGGTTAAACCGAAAACCCGACGTTTTGAATTTTGAAACCCTCAAAAAAAATTGCTAGAAAACCACCGTTCTTTTGCCGGAAAACCTTTAAGCACCTGCAACAACTCAATGAAAGGAGATAAAAGTTAAAGCATGCTACTCAAAATCCACATACCTAATGAAGATTGCAAAGAATCAAGAAAAGTCTGATGATTTTGGACCAAGAATGAAGATGAACAGATGAACAGTGAACGAGGGGGGTTTCGATTAGGTTTAGAGAGAAGGAAGATGATTTCGACGGTGGAAATGAGAATGAAACAAAAACCCTATTAAACCTTAGAATGGATTCTCGGCCCTTGGGCCACTGAATTTGGTGGGCCCCAAAATGAAATCCATTTATCAATTTGTTTCTTAGATTTAAAATAAAAAAAAATAAAACTGAGATTTAAAATTTGAAATGAATGCAAAATAAAAATAAAATAAAATAAAAAGTTTTAGAAACAAAAATAAAATAAAATAAAACAAACACATTTTAATAACTAAATTTAAAACTTTTAGGATCAAAAGTTGCCAAGAAGTTTATTATTGTTTATTAGCACTTGCATGAATTACTCTGGTCAATTACTAATATTGTGATCCACTTAAAAACAAAGGATATTTGCAAGTTGGACAGATTATAAGTGACAAGCCATTACGATTATGTTCCTACATAGACCATTTTTCTAACGACGACCAATGATATTGTTGTCCACTTAAATTCATCACGGAGATCTATAGTCAACCTTTAGTAATGAACCAATTCAATTTTAAGTGCACTAGAACATGTTCCCCACTTCACGACATACCTAAGTAATCAAGGAATTACAAAGAGCTCTTTATGAAACATAGATATCATTGCCATACTGTAAAACCGTAAAACATGTATCTCGAAAAATCATAAAATCTGATAAACATATAGCAGTCTCATAACAAATATCAGAGTAAACTCCCAGGCTAATCAATTGTGGTGTGTGCCATGCCATAAGCCTAAGCCCTTCCATTTTCTAGCTAAAGTACCTGAAACCAAAACTAAAAATATAAGCACGAAGCTTAGTAAGCTCCCCCAAACTACCACATACCATACAAAACACATATAACAAATAACATAACTCTGGGACTCTTCCCAACTGCATCGGGACAAATCTCGACATCGGACTCCTCTCGGGCATCAGGCTCACCCCAGCATCCGACTGCATCGGGCATCAGGCTCACCCCGACATCGGGCTTGCCCCAGCATCGGGCTTACCCCGATACATAGACAACATAACATATATCATAAACACATAAAACAATCACGTAAACTACATCGGGCTTTCCCCGACATCGGATTGAAACCCGGATCACATAACACATAACACATAAACATGCATGAATCACAAACACATCAAGCATACATAACTACTTCTCGGAATCGCCCCGACATCGGACCAAAGTCCGAAAACATATAAACTGCATCGGGCTTACTCCGGCATACTACAAATACTTAAACGAGCTGATATTGTGGGCTTAGACCCGTTCCTACTGGAAGAGGACTCATCTCTCAAACTGGATGTTGAACTCGCGTATAAGTAATCTCTGCTTGCTGCTCGCACGACTCCCGGGTCGACTCTATTTAATAAAACGTAGTGAGAACACTGGGAATGCCACAAAGGGTAAATTGACCAAATTACCCTGTCTCAGACTTTGGACTACCTCTAAGGGCCAACTTCATCTAATCTTTCTAAGTTCACCATTGGCCCACTCAAGGCCCACTAATGGCCTAATTTTCTAAATTGGGCCTAACTCCTCATATGGGCCCACATAAGCCAAAAATGCCCTTGGTCCAAAATCTAAGTTTTGATGGCCTTACTAGGGCCCAATGGCTGATAAGTCCAACAATTGGCCCAAACCGAGGCCCAAAATGCAAAAGCCCAAATCAGTTGATTACGTAGGGCGTACTCATATGTACGCAGCAGTGCATACCTGCTTCATGGTTTGTACGTTGCGTGTAATAGCTGGTACGCCCAGCGTACTACCCTGCTAAGCTCTTTCCACATTAAGAACCTAATACTCACACCCAGAAGCTACAACTACAGATCCAAGTCCCTTCCATCGTTCTAATCCATAAGGTTGGTCACTTGGTGACTTGCAACTCACCAAATGTTCCCAAATATGGAATCATTTCATCTAACTCCATAAACATAGCTAGATATCATGCATGGTCTCCTAATGGCCTCAAAGCTTGCAACTTTACAGCTAAAGGGACTCATTGAATCTTAAGGGTGGCAACCCTAAGCTCAAATTCGAAGTTGTATGAACAAGATCTAATATTTGGACTAAAAGAGGTCTACATCTCCCAAAACTCTAGATCTAAACTTTGAGGAAGAAAGTTAAGAGCTTTATACCTCTTTTAGATGCCAAATGATGAGCTTAGTCCGAATCCTTGAGCTCAAGGTACTCAAAGGATTCTTCTCAAACTTTTCATTTTTCTTGTTCCAAGCTTTCCTTTAGCAAAACAAACTCACAAGTTCAAACACACACAATAATGGAGTATGGGGGTGATTTAGGGTTTCTATGAGGGTGGAGGCTGGTAAGGAGGCCGGTGGTGTGGCCTATAATGATATATTTATATGTCTTAAACCCTAAACATTAGGGTTTTGGATTTTGCCCTCATACGTTGCGCATTAACCTGGTAAATTGTGCGTACATGTGCGCACCTCCCGAATCCAACTCGTGCCTTTAAGCCCCACATACACTAAGACTACGCTCAGCGTACGTCTTATGGGCAGCCCAACATCCGACCCAAAAGCTTAATTCCATACCAAAATTCCTTTATCCCAAATAGCCCAAAGATAAACAATGAATTAAATAAATACAATTAATACCTCAATTGACAGTTGTTACACTTTACTTTAGGTGAGTGTTCAATTATTTATGAGAGAAGACGGATATAGAGAGGCATATGTTGTATCCTAGGTCAGATCTCTTCCAATCACACGGAGGGACAACGTATGACTAACATAGATAGAGGGATTGAGAGATAGAAAGTTGCATATGGTGTGTCCCAGGCGGAATCTCTTCAAATCACATAGAGGAGACAACATATGACTGACATAGTGATACTCTCCAAAAATACAGTCCAAAAATTTCGTTTTTAATTCAGTTAAGAAAACCATAATTCAACCATCATCATATACAAAAATCATAAATTGTGCATCCCAAGACATCAAAACAAATATGGTATCAAAGTCATGTAAACTAGCAGAGTCTGAAACATCCCAGGCTAATCTATGGTGTGTGTCATGTGATCATCCGTAGCCCTTCCCCTTGCTAGCGGAAGCACTTCAAACCAAAACTGAAAACCGTAAGCAGGAAGCTTAGTGAGCTCCCCGAAACTACCACATACCATACAAATACATATAATCATATCTTGGTCACACCCCAGCTACATCGAATCTAGCTTGGCATCGGCTTTTCCGTCATCGGGCCCCCTCGACATCAAACCCTATTCGGCATCTGGCCCTGCCCGACATCTAGCCCCGCCTGGCATCTAGCATATCTTGGCATACATATGAATATATCAACTAACATATAACATAAACGTAAATACTAACGTGTAACCCCATCTTGGTCCACTCCCGCCATCAGATCGAGATCCGGAAGCATACTAACATTCATCGGGAACTGCCCCGGCATCGGACCAGAGTCTGGTAACATACTAACATGACATATTAACTAGACATTCCTCGGACTTTCCCCGACATCGGACATATGTCTGGGACACCTTACACATAGAAATCACATGCAGGAATCAAAAAGAAATCAAGCATACAAGCATACAAGCATTCCTCGGGACCACCCCAACATCGGATCGAGATCTGGAAATGCATATAAATCTACATCGGGACTTACCCGACATGAAACCATACTCCGGAACTTATACTATCTACGCGTTCCGGCCTTGGTGCCTTAAACCCATTTCTATAGGAGAAAACTCACCTCCTAAAAACTGTATGAAAAAACTCGTGGTGAGGAATATCTGGTAGCTGCATCAACGACTCCATAGCTATAAAATACCAATAATACTTAGTCAATATTTGATAATCCTTCACAGGATAAATAACCATTTTTGCCTTGGTTAAAGTCAATGTCCTGGTCAAAGTCAAAGCTAAGGTCAACTCCCAGTCTACCCAACTCCTCGAGTTATCTCCTAGCTCGGTGAGTTTAAAGCCATCCAGTTTAGTGATAACTGAGTTAACTCGTCCAGTTTTATCTTGTATAGAATTGGAACAAAACGAGTCAACTCGTTGATTCCATTCACACACTCGCCGAGTTCTTCAGTTTCCTAGTCTTAATCACGTCGATCTTGCTGAGTCACCTCCTAAACTTAACGGTTTCACTCAAAATCAGAAAAGGTTTGGGAACCATAACTTGACTCATCATGTCGAATGAATAACTTGCCGAGTCCCCCATATGACAAATCCATACAGTCAACTCTAATCAATTCCAACACTTCCAACTCATAGATCTAGAATCCTTAGGCCAACATTACACATAAAGTTGTTAACATTACGTGCATGCATGGTTTTATGAAGCGAAAACACCAATCCTAAGAAAAAATGGAGGTCTACATCATGGAATAGGGCCATTGCTGAATAAAGGAGGCAACTTTGAGCTTCTAGAGCTCAAGAGTGCCCAGATGGGAAGTCCATACACCACCAAGAGTTCAAATCTCGGAAATAATCTTGGAAATGGTCCAAAAGTGACAACATGCAAGCCTAGGAGAAGATCTAAGTGAAAAGAAGCCAAGGTATAAGCTTCATACCTCCAAAGTGTCTGAAATACAACACAAGTTCCGGATCTTCAGTCTTTTCTTGAATCACCAAGGATTTCCTTCCTTCTTCTAGCTTCAAATCACACAAATGGCAAGATAGAGTTCAAGAACACTCAAGGGTTGGTTAGGGTTTCAAGAGTAGTATGTGAAGGTGATGAAGGTTGGGGTGGAGGCCAGATATGAAGCTTAAATAGGGTACAAACCCTAAAGATTAGGATTTCCACCTAACCTCCCTTCTCGTCGATTCCAGGCTCTTAACTCATCGAGTAGTTCACTTAAACCCCGCGTCCAAATGACATCTACTTGACGATTTAGGGCTACCAACTCATCTAGTAGTGCTTAAAAAATGAATACTTAAATGAATTAAATGCATACTAGGAATGGGACGTTACAATTCTCCCACACTTGTCTTAGACTTCCTCCTCGAAATTTGCTGCATCTGGAAACAACTCTGGGTAGTGCTCTCTCATCTCCTCCTCAGGCTCCCAAGTCCACTCGGAGCACTTGTGATGTTGCCACTACACCTTTACTAACTCGACCCTATTGTTTCTCAACTCCTTTGTCTTGCGATCCAGAATCGCCATCGATCTCTCAATGTAATCTAGGTTGTCATCAACTAAGCACTTTCGTAGCTGCGGAACATGGAAAGTGTTGTGGATCTAGTTAAGCTCAGTGGGAAGATCTAGTATGTATGCTACGTTGCCCACCAGGGATGTGACTCTAAAGGGGCCGATATACCTGGTGCCCAGCTTGCCCCGTTTCTGGTACCGAATGACACCCTTCTAGGGTGACACCTTCAGGAGTACCATGGCTCCCTCTGGAAACTCCAAGTTTGAACACCGCTTGTCGGCATAACTCTTCTGCCAACTCTGAGCAGTCTGGAGTCTGCTCCTTACCTACTGGATCCGCTCTGCGGTCTTGAATACTACTTCCATACTCCCCATGATCCTCTGATCGAACTCACCCTAATAGATTGGTGTCCTACACTTCCTCCCGTAGAGCATCTCGAAGGGAGGTCAGTCTATACTATCGTGGTAATTATTGTTATAAGAAAATTCCGGTAACGGAAGATACGTATCCCAACTACCACCGAAATCCAAAACACATGCAAGAAGCATACCCTTGAGAGTCTGAATCGTCCTCTCGCTTTGTCCGTCTATCTGGGGGTATAAAGCAATTCTAAAAAGGGGACGAGTACCCATCTCATTGTGAAACTGCTTCCACAATCTGGAAGTAAAGCGGACATCTTGATATGACACCACTGAGACAGGCACTCCATGACATGATACTACCTCTCACACATAACTCTCAGCCAGCTTCTCTGCTGATATGCTCTACTGGATCGGGATAAAGTAAGCGCTCTTGGTTAGCCGATCCATGATGACCCATATCGAATCGACCCCATGTGCCATCCTGGGAAGATTGGTGACAAGTCCATAGTAATGTCCTCTTATTTCCACATGAGGATGTCTAACAGCTACATCTTTCCGTGAGGCCTCGGGTGCTCTGCATTGACCTTCCTGCAGGTAAGGAATCTCTCCACGTACCAAGCTACACCTCGATTCATTCAGGGCCACCAATAATCTGGTTGAAGATCTCTGTACATCTTCGTAGCCCCAGGATGGATCGAGAACCTGGACTTGTGGGCCTCATCCATCAGTATTTTCAACACTCCGTCCCATTACGGCACCCAAACCCTTCCATGCAGGGTCAACAATCCACGGGTTTCATAATCAAAGGAGGCTACATGGCCTATGATCTGCTCGCACTTACGATGCTCCTACTTCAGGTCCTCGACCTACGCCTGTTGGATCTGCTCTAGCAATGGAGTAATCATAGTTATCCTTAGACATATATCTCAGATCGGGGCTGCTACTGCCATGCAGCTCAAGGCGTTGGCCATGATGTTGGCCTTGCCTGGGTGGTAAATGATCTCACAATCATAATCCTTCATGTTCATATTCGACTAATCCATGAGGTACCTCAAACTCTTGTGATTCGTGTAAATGGTACAACGGACCCCGTAGAGGTAATGCCAACAAATCTTCAGGGTGAACACCACAACCCTCAAGTCTAAATTATGTGTCGGATAGTTAGCCTCATGAGGCTTTAGATGTATCGAAGCATAAGCTATCACATGACCCTACTGCATCAAAACTGCTCCCATGCATGTGATCGAAGAACCACAATAAACTACGTAGTCATCTACACCCTCTGGTAGATAGAGATTCGGTGCCTCACACAACCGCTGCCTGAGCATCTCAAAGGCTGCTTACTGCTCAGGTCCCCATCGAAAAACTACTGACTTCATAGTCAGTTCGGTCAACGGAACTGCAATCTTGGATAACTCCTGAATAAATCTCTTGTAATAACTTTCCAGGCCCATTAAACTCTGAATCTCAATTGGAGACCTCAGAATCTCCCACTACATCACGGCCTCTATCTTACCGGATCGACCAGAATACCCTTCTAGTTGACAAGATTCCCAAGGAACTGCACCTCGCGCAATCAGAACTCACACTTAGAGAACTTCGCAAAAATTATCTCCCTCCACAGTGCCTCCAGAACCTCCCTCAGGTGCTCCTCATGCTGCTCCTGAGTCTTGGAGTAAACCAAGATGTCATCGGTGAAGACTATTATAGACTGATCCAGCATCGGTCTGCACACACAGTTCATAAGGTCCTTGAATGCGGATGGAGCATTGGTAAGCCCAAATACATCACCACAAACTCATAATGACCATAGCGAGTCCTAAAAGTTGTCTTCTGCACATCATTATCACTGACTCGCATCTGGTGATATCATGGCCATAAATCAATCTTGCAGAACCAAGATGCTCCCTGAAGCTGGTCAAACAAATCATCTATCCTCGTAAGTGGGTAACGGTTCTTCACCGTTACCTTATTCAGCACCCGGTAGTCTATGCACATGCGATGTGACATGTCCTTCTTCTTCACAAATAGGATCGGGGTCCCCATAGTGAACTGCTTGGCCTGATGAAACCCTTGTCTAGCAGCTCTTGCTGGTGCATAGATAACTCCTGTATCTTGGGAGGAGCCAACCGATATGTTGCTTTGGCTATCAGAGCCGCACCAGGGACCAGGTCAATCCTAAACTCAACCTATCTCTCTGGAGGTATCACAGGTAAATCCTCCGGGAATACGTCTGAGTACTCTCGCACTACCGGTACATCATCAACTATCGCCTTACCCTTCTCCCAGGTATCCATGACATAGGCGATGTATCCTGCACAACCCTGCTGAAGGTGGCGCCTCACTCTCGTTGCTGAACAAAAAACTGGTCTACATTGTGGCCTCTCGCCCTGGATCACTAACTCTCCCCCACTAGAAGTGTGAACCCTCACTAACTACTGCTCATAGTCAATCACTGCCCCATTAAGGCTCAACCATTCCATACCCACTATAACGTTATTCCCACGCAGGGGAATAGGAACCAGGTCTACTGAAAACTATTGATCGAATAACTATAGAGTACATCCTCTGTGAACCCTTGTGACCCTGACGGTCCTATCATCTGCTATCTCAACATCCACTGGGCAACCGAGCTCCCATAGAGCTCCTACAAATCTCTTGTTGAGTGCGAGCAACACAAAAGATCGGGTGGCACCTGAATCAAATAGTATCAAAGCTGATATACCGTTCACTAGGAATGATCCTATAATAAAACACATAAAACATGAGTGACAATCAAGATAAATAAAAAGATATGGAGAGAATACATACGAGTCACAACATCAGGAGCCGCACGTGCCTCCTCTACAGTCAGTTGAAAAGCCTTGCTCCTCGTTGTGGGTGCCTCAACCCAGCCCTAACGGCCATATGTAATCCTCAGTTTGGCCGGAGCAGGTGCCGCCACCTATACTGTTGCAGCTAAACTTGGGTACTAGCACCACTTGTGTCCCTTATGATTGCACTGAAAGCAAATCAGATATGATACTGTCATTGTGGTAGAAGTAGTACAATCCTTGCTCATATGACCAGTTCGACCGCACTTGAAGAAGCCCAAAATCCCTGCCTTGCATGCCCCCTCGTGCATCATTCCGCATTGGCCACCCCGATGCTGCCCTGCTGTCTCCTCGATCTGTGATATGACACTATGGGCTTCTTACCTGCACTCACTACCTATACCCCGTGGGGTTTCCTCTTCCTTTCCATCTCCAAATCTAGCTCCTTTTCCCAACCTCTTGCAATCATGTCTTCGAGCGTCTTGCAACTTGAACGGCTCACAAACCGCCGTAGGTCTCTCCTCAACATCTCATTATATGAGCCTTCTTCATCTCCTTGTCTGACATGTACTGCGGAACAAGAAGGGCCCTCTCCTTAAACTTGGTGGTGATCTCAATCACCGTCACAGTGGTCTGATGTAATTCCTGAAACTCTCTTGCTAGCTGTTGCACCTCAATCACAAGTGGAAACTCGGATCTGAACCTGGCTGAAAAGTCACTCCAGGTCATCGCATCTAAAGATGTGACATCACCAATGGCATGTTCAACCTCTTCCTACCAATGGCGTGTTTTGTCCTTCATCAGATAGGAAGCAAGTCGGACCTTGTCGCCCTCGAGTTATCTGCTCGTACCAAAAGTGTTGGCGACAGCAGCTAACCATCTGCTACTAGGAATTGGGTCCTTAGCCCCATGGTAATCTGGAGCTCGATAATCTCTAAACTCCCTGACAGTCATCGTATAGGCTCCTAGCATGGCCGCATCTCAGTGCGGAAAGAACTCAACCTCTCATCGATAATCTCCAAGATACCCTCCTTGACCGTACCAAAGATCATAAGAGTTTGGTCTAGTATGTTACGCGTGATCTCTGAGGAGATGAACTCCCTACTCTACTCGTCTAGCTGCTCAGCACCAGACCCTAAGTCGGGTCCCCACCAGCACCTGAACTGCTAACTAGTGGTGTACCGCGTAAAACCACCATTCTGAAAAAGACATCATAACAAACATCAGAATACTAATATATTCTCGAGGGAGCACATACACTACAAGTTCCTTGGATTCATCTCAATCTTCCTTGACTCGAGTAAAGATCCTTTGCTTTTAGTAGTACGGGCCCATACTACCTTCCAAATCTATGCGTACTTTCCTTATGAACTGTCTTGACTTCACCAAGTCCCTTCTAGTAATACTACTGCTTCACGCGCTACACTCATCCTAGGATTTCCCGAGGGTAATCACCATCCTACTCTTCGCCATCAGCTACATTGGAGTCCCTTCTTTCTTTCCATAACTAGATCGCGAATAGTATTATATATCACTCAGACTAGATAATTCTTCAATGAGAGATCCTACCCTACAACGGTTGGAGTCAAACAAGAGCTGAGAAATAGAGCTCGACCTAACCTTCTGAAATTATTTAGTCCTTGCAATATGTAACTTAACATATTCATTTACTAGTTAGTAAAATATAGCTAGAACTCCTAAAAGTACAAAGCAAGCAGCATTCGAGCATTGAGTACACATACTCAAGCATATACTAATCAGGTTATCATACTCACTAATTTGTACTAGAATGCAGTTCATAAAGCTGCTACACATATAATAGGCACATGAGACATCCTTCCTAGATCCTTAGTCCGAATCTAACAAGTTGTTCTCATAAAGCTGATAATCATATCAGAACATAAACTTGTATGGGTAATTTGGGAGTACTTACTTGAGCTTAGCTGATTGCATGCACCAAACCCTTTTCTCATGTTCAAAACACTTTTCTTTTTTACTTTTTCTAAAATTCTTTTCTTTTCTCAAAAATCCTTTTATAAAAATGGTTGTTCTTTTGAAAATTCTATCCCAAATCCTTAGTTTGAGTTAAGACACACCTGAAAGTGTGCCCGAATCCCTCAAACCAAGACTCTGATACCAACTTGAAACACTCCAAAAATAGAATCCAAAACTTTTGTTTTTAATTCAGTTAAGAAAACCATAATTCAACCATCATCATATAGAAAAATCATAAATTATGCATCTCAAGACATCAAAACAAATACTGTATCCAAATCATGTAAAATATTAGAGTCTGAAACATCCTAGGCTACTTTGTGGTGTGTGTGATGCGATCATCCTGAGCCCTTCACCTTGCTAGTGGAAGTACCAAAAACCAAAACTAAAAACTGTAAGCACAATGCTTAGTGAGCTCCCCCAAACTACCACATACCATACACATAACATATAACCAAATCATGGGCCCCGCCCCTGCTACATCGAGTCTAGCTCGACATCGGCTTTTCCGGCATCGGGTCACACCTGGCATCGAACCTAATTTGGCATTGGGGCCGCGCCCAGCATCGAGCAGATATCGGCATACCTAATTTGATGTTTAACACTAAAATTCATATCAGTTCCGAAGAACACTTACGAAAGAAGAGATATATTTGGAATTTTTTTGATTTTATAATATTTATTTATTTATTTATTTATTTTATTTCTCCCCTTAAATTTGTGCATAGGAAAGAAAGGAAATAAAAAATAAATGCGCAAATTTAAACAAACAAAAAAAAGTAGTCTTTGAGACGAATCATTTTCAGAAAACCCATAAGAACATCGATATGAGCCTTACTGAAGGGTTTGGTGAACAAATCTGTCACATTGTTATCAGTGTGTATTTGTTCTAAACGAATGAGCCTGCGCTCATAATAGTCTCGAACAAAATCAACTTTAATGTCGATGTGCTTGATTTTTGAATGTTGAACATGATTTTTGGCAATTTGAATGGCCACATCATTATGGTAGAAGATGGAGGTGTCAAGAAAATTCAAAACATAATCCAATAATTGTTGTTGAATCTGGATAAACTAGGAGCAGCAGGCTGAGGCGGCAACATATTCAGCCCCAGCCGTCAAGTTCGGCACTGTTAGTTGTTTCATGCTTTGCCATGACACCAATTGGTCTCCCAAGAACTGACATCCACCCGATGTAGATTTCCTGTCAAAATCACAACCTCCATAGTTGCTATCAACAAAAGAGTATAAATCAAATCGAAATTTTTAGGATACCAAAGACTGAATTTAGGGATACCTTTAAAGTACCTAAAAATCCTTTTAACAACATTTAAATGGGATACTTTAGTATTAGCCTGATAACAAGCGCATTGACAGTAAGTAAACATGATGTCAGGTCTGGTGGCAGTTAGATACATCAGAGATCCGATTATCGATTGATACTCAGTTTAATCTACAGATTTGCCTTATGTATCTAGGGTCAACAGTGGTCTTTCTGCCATTGGAGTGGAAGCAATTTTTGAATCTTTAAACCCTAACTTTTCTAGCATGTCTTCCACATATTTTCCTTGATGTAGTAAAATTTTGGCCAAATCCTGTCGAACTTGTAACCCTAGAAACATTGTCATTTCACCCAGCGAGCTCATCTCAAATGTTTTCTTCATTACTTCATCGAACTCTTTGCATAGCTCTATGCTGGTCAACCTAAAAATAATTTCGTCTACATAGATTTGGACGACAATCAAACCTGCATCCACTTTCTTGATGAATAACGTCTGATCGATCCTTCCTTCGAGTACCCATGCTCCAAAAAAGTGATCAATTAAGGTAGCATAATCAGCTCTAGGATCCTGATGCAAAACATATAGAGCCTTGTCTATTTTGTGGACATAATTTGGAAACTTTGGACTGACAAACCCTGGTGGTTGATCAACATAAATCTCCTCATTCATTACTCCATACAAAAAGGCTGTCTTAACGTCCATCTGATAAATCGTAAATCCCATGTGGCAAGCGTATGCTAAGAATATACGAATGGCTTCCAACACGCCACAGGAGCATTCACTTTGGTGTAGTCAAGACCCGCCATTTTCCTGAATCCACGAACGACCAAACGAGATTTGTTGCTTACAATCACCCCACTATCATCTTGCTTATTCCTAAATACCCAACGTGTATCCAAAGACTTCTTGCCCTTTGGTAGCTCTACCAACTACCATATTTTCAGCATCTCGAACTAATTTAGCTCTTCATGCATTGCATCCACTTAGCTCAGTTTATTTAGAGCCATGTCCACATTCTTTGGTTTAATTTAGGATATGAAGCACGAGTAAAGACACTCAATGACATATCCACTTTAACTTCTAGTTTAAACCCTACGGTTTAGTGGACCACTAATGTTTAGGAATCGCCATAGATGATTTAAATGAGCCAATGATAACCTCTTCCTCATCATCTTCAACAGCTGCGCTCGAACCTGAGTAAGAACTTGAAACATCATTTGAAAACACATTATGTGATCTAAACAAAGTAGTGTAATCAAATAACCAGTCTGGTCCAACTCGAGCGTCTATTACGTTCTCTTCCAGCAAGTGCACTTTGAATGAATCCATGATCTGTTTGGTGGATTTGTTATAAAATCGATAAGCAGTGCATCCAACATATCCCACAAAATAGTAGTCATCATCTTTTGAATTGAACTTAGGAGTTGACTCCAGGTGAAGTAGCGTGCAAGGGCATCTAAAGATCCTCAAGTGAGAAACCGTTGGCTTGTGACCATATAGAATTTCATATGAGGTCATCATCTGCTGTTTGTTGATCAAAACACTGTTCTGAACATAGATCACTGTGTCAATGTCTTCAGCCTAGAAAAGGACCAATAATTTAGAGCTACAAAGCTTGGTCCTTGCTTTATCAATTAAAGTACGATTACCCCGCTTTGCTACACCATTTTGTTGAGGTGTTCGAGCAGCAATGTACTAATGTAGTATACCTTTTCTAGCACAAAAGTGATCCAGGACAGTGTTCCTGAACATTGTGCCATTATTACTTTGAATACCTTTCGCCTTCTCGTTGGTCTGATTTTTAATGAGTACAACAAATCTCTTGATAAGTACAGTAGTTTCACTCTTATTGGATAAGAAGAAAACCCAGGTGAACCGTGAGTAATCATTGATTATTACCAAGCAATAAGATTTCTTATTGATTCCCAAAACATTCACGGGACCAAATAAATCCATATGTATCAGCTGAAGGGTTGTCTTGACTGTGTTAACCACTTTGGGCTAGTGTGGCTTGCAATGATGTTTGCCTTGAGCACAGGGCACCCATTCCTCAAAAGTGATGAAGTCCTTTATTGGAAGACCACATACAATGTCATTGTGTTCTGAAACCTTTGAAAATGGACATCTGACTTTCACAGGAATGTTGTGATTCATGTCGATGATGTAAGCATTCCCTTCGGGTTCAGATCTCACCAAAATCCAACCCTTTGGTATGATGATACCAGGCTTCAAAATTAGACACTTCTTGTTTGTGAAATGAGTTGAAATACCTTTATCATAGATCTAAGAGGCGCCTAGCAAACTATGTTTCAACTCTTGAGAAAAATTAACATTCATAAAGCTCAAAACGTCGTTAGTAACTATACCCTTCTGAGTGAGTTTTCCTCCTGTCCTCCCGCAAAGGAAACATACCCTCCATTAAAGTTCTAAGTATCATGCAATTGAGAGATGTCTCATGTCGTGTGCCTAGAACAACCACTATCAACATACCAAGGTATGTTGATATTCCTCCATAGCTGTTCCTGCACAATGTGTAAGATTAGTTAGATTTGGGAACCCAGTCCATAGAGACACTGGGTTGAACATTTCCATTTACAGGTGAAACTTCTTGTCATACCATATCCTTTGAATCAAATAAAGTACATGATGGATTTAAAGGACGGCGAGGTGATTGGGACGTAGGACTTTTGCGCACCCTTCTATAATCATGTTTATGATTTTATTACTGACACAAACGGGGGCTTTGACATTTGATTTTGAATAATTTTTTCCTTTGTGTTTGATCTTTTGGGTATCCATCTATGGTTAGATGATGACCTATAAGATGAATTTGGTTACACCGATCTTGGTTTAACCAATTTTGGTTTCGCTAAATTATCTCTTGAATTTTTTTAAAAAATCTTTTTGTCCTTATATTCTTTGACAGCCTGATTTCTATCATTTTTTGTATTCCAATCACCATCACTGGAACGTGACCTTGAGGAATTTCTTTTGAAAGATGTTCCTCGTGATACGTTCTACCTACCTAGTGCATAGTATGGAACATATGCATGATTTAGGCAGTTTTTGGCAATGTGTCCATGTGCTCAACAGTGGAAACATGTTTGTTTCTTCATATAAAGGTTGTTACCGCTTGTCCCTGGTTGCGTGTCCAGATTGTGTACACAAACACACTTATAGTTACCAGTTTGTTTGGCTTGTTTTGGTGGCTTATATTTACTTACAGCAGGTCCATTAATATTGGAATTCACAACCACATCATCACAAATATTAGAAGCATAAGAAGTATCAGTTTTCAAAGAGACATTGTTTGAACAATCAACAAAATTAATGAAAACAGCAGTATCGGTTTTCAAAACATTATTTTTCAAAGCATTATGATTTTTCAAAACATAAACACTTTCTCCATCCTCTTTCCTGTCCCGAACAAGGGATTTATCTACATATGAGGTAGAAACATGTTAGGACATAGTTTGTTGGTTTGTGCTAGGCATATATGTTTTAAAGGCATTTCTTGTTTTTTTAAGGCTTGATTTGAGTTGTCGGTGGGGTGGACCGAAAATTTTACGTTTGCGGTCATATGGTGTTCTTAGTTGGAAACTAGGTTGCTATTTGTGTTCCCTATAAATAAGAGACTTAGATGAACATTTTTCGGTTAGCTGTTTTCCATCATTGTTGTGTGTAATATCCTTTGCGCCTAACAATCAATTTAATTGAAAATTGTGTGCATTTGGATTGATCTCGCCACTTCTCTTTCTTGATTTATCATTTAGCTTGTTCATATTTTTTATCTCTAGTTGGTTCATTGGTTTGGTACTTACAATTGGTATCCGAACCAATCTAGTGTCAACTGTGATCATGCTTGTTTCTGGCTGATTTTGATTGATTCAAGCTTTGATCGGAAAATGTTTTGAGTTTTTTATTACAAATTATTTGCTGTTGTTGCTGCATTTTTGCTAATTCATCGAGGATTCAGGGAAAATTTGTTTGAAATCTTCTTTTTCTACAAGAATCTGGGCATTTTCGGTGGAGTGTTATTGTCAGTTTCAACCAAAAACCATTTTTGGCTATAATCAGTTTTCAACCAAAAAAAATTTTCGGATGTAATCAGTTTTCAACCAAAACCAATTTTTGGCTGTAATCAATTTTCGGCCGAAAACTATTTTCGGCTGTAATCTGTTTTCGTTGTAACTATTAAACATGTTTTATTTTTAATCAAATTTAAAAATTTTAAAAAATGGAATTAACCTCAACACAGTGCGATGCATCAAAAATTGGATTCAATCATGGGAACCACTACGAGAATTCCGCATCTCTTATTATTAGAAGGATTTCCACAATCGAAATACAAAATTGAGAAGTACATAAAAATGAAAGACTTTAAGATATGGAGAAGAGGGGTCCTGTTAGAATTACTGCTACCCTAGAAAATTGAACTATAATTGATAAAGAGGTGGAAAACTACACTAATGAGGATTTTCTGAAAAATTAAGGAATAGGAAAAGGCACTAGCAACTCTGACTATGGCTTTATTCCCCAACATTTCTCAAGTATTTAGGGACTATGATTTAGCAAAAGCTCTTTGGGAAGCATTGATGGAGTTTTACGAAGGAAATGATGATATGAAACAAAGCAGAAAGGACATGCTCCATCAAGAATTCAACATATTCAACCATGTTATGGGCGAGACTTTTGAAGCCGAATTGCAGGGATTCATCACTCTTACCATTGAGATGAGCAGTGCTGGAATTTCTGTACCAGGCTCGGAGATAAACAAGAAAATATTGAACTATCTTCCCAAATCATGGGAAATAAATGTGTCTGTGATTAAAAAGACCAAGGATCTTCACCGACTTACTTTTTTCGAAACCATAGTTATCATCAAAGCTTGTGATTTGGATGATAAGCAGCGCATGATCTACCATGTAAATTCCTACTCCACTGCAAATCTGGGAGTTTCATCAAACAATGCTTTATCATCTTTCAATGTTCCATAAAATCAAGCTTTCACTGTTCCACAAACTCATGCTATTCCACCATCTATGCCTTATCAACATTCAAATTCCTCCTCAAAAGCTTCGGCCATAGTCTCAACTCCAAAGGACACTGAAGAAAATATGGATCTAACTTCCGGCCTCATAAATTGTTACAATACTTTCTTAGCTAGAGATTTTCCTCCTCAAAATCTCATTTTCTTATCTTGACCAAATTCATCCAGAAGATATGGACTAGATGGATATCACCTGGAAGATTGCAATGGCAGTATTAAGGGCTAAGCAGTTTGCCAAGAAGACAGGGAGGAACAACTGGGGTATGAAGGGAGAAAAGAAGGTTGGGTTCAACATGAGCAAGCTTAGGTGTTGCAATTGTCATGAGCTAGGTTATTTTGCTTGTGAGTGCCTGAAACCAGACAGAAGAGAGAACCATGAGAGCACAATGGTGCCAGTCGTGAACAACAGAGAAACTGCTTCCAACAGTGAAACAACTAATTTGGTAGTGGTGGGTCTGTTGTTCAATTGGGAAGACTAGATTCATGGTTTGAACATTTCAGGGCCTGAGACTGCACATCTAGCACAGATAAATGACTTCCAAATCTATATGCAAAAGAAGATGTTAAAGCAGAAATGATGCAACTATAGTTCGCTTTCATGGTTTCTACCACTCCAGAGAAAAAAGAGGTCAGTGAAGTTTACTTCTCTCAAAAATGCATAGATACGGTTAAATTTCTTCGTGAACAAGTTGATTTATTATGTAGAGAAAATGAGGACCTTAAGTACGAAGGCTATACTTTTAAGAAAGGACAAAACCAATTAAAGAACAACTAGAAGCCAAAACCAAGGACTTTAGGAAGCTTCGGGAAGAATATAGTAAAAAATGTGAGAATTATAATTATGACAAGAAACAACTTGCTAGCTTAACTGACGAGCTTGACACATTGAAAAATAAGTTTGAACATACATGTTTTAATTGTGGAATTCTTGATTATATCGCGAGAAATTATCGAAACTATGCATATGTTCCTTATTATACATAAGGTAGAAAGAATGAGTCATGAGGAAGATCTCTTAAGAGAAATTCCTCGAGATCTCGTTCAGTTGATAGTGATTGCAACACTAATAAAGATAGAAATCGGGAGGAACTTAAAAAGAACAAACAAGTATTAAACAAAAATTCAACAGGTACTTTAACGAGGCCGAGATTGGTTAAACCAAGGTCGGTATCGTCAGAGTCATCGTTTGCGTCTTCATCTAGTATTAGATGGATACCCAAACAATCAAAAGCAAAGAAAAACATTTCAAAATCACCTGTTAATATTTCTAAACCTAATTACAAATGGGTGCCTAAAAACTCATATGTCCAATCACCTCAGAGTTTGTTGCATGCATTTGGTAATCAATCTAATCTTAAAAATGAAAAACTTAATTTTGTTAATAGAACAGGTAAATCTAGTGTTTCTAAGACATAAGTTCCAAAAACTAAGTAATCTCGCGCATAGTGCAGGAACAACTATGGAGCAATATCGTTAGACCTTGGTATGCTGATAGTGGCTGCTCCAGGCACATGCATGATAGGAGACATTTGCCAATTGCACAACATTTCAAGCTTTAATGGAGGTTATGTTTCCTTTACGGGCGGAGAAGGTGGAAAGACCACTTAGAAGCGTACTGTGATGAATGGTGTTCTTTGCTTTGAGAATATATACTATGCACCCGAGCTGAAACACAGTCTGTTTAGTGTATCTCAGATGTGTGATAACGAAAATTGGAACTTGAGCCTTAAGTTGATTTTGAAAGCAATCCTAATACCAAAAAGAACATGAAAACTGAAATCTAAATCAATGGCAATTTGAAGCTTCAAATCGAACTGAAAATGAAATCAAACTCAAAACTCGAAATCAATTATGAATTCAAACCTAAAACCGAAATCAAACATGAAAACTAAAATCAAAATTGATGGCAATGTGAAGCTTGAAATTGAACCGAAACTGAAATCAAACTCAATACTTGAAAGCAAATATGAAATCGAACCTATGTTGTAGGAAGAACACGATGGAAATCGAACCTGTCTCGTCTGTTTCAAGTGTCTGCTTCATCTCCTCCTTCTTTGGCGATCTTCACCAATATGCTCTGAGATTTTTGTGGTTCAGTCGGTGGGCTTTGAAGGAAGAACACGTTGGAAGGACAACCATCATCGAAAGCCGGTGACAGGGGGCAATAGTTGTTGGTGGTCGGCGATGGTAGATGGGGTTAGAGGCGATGGAGGAAGAAGATGCGAGGTGGGAGAAAACATGAACGAGGGATTTGGGAAGTGGGGTTAGATTAGGTTTAGGATTGTTTTTAACTTTTTTAATATTTAATTTATATATTAGTAAAAATAAAATAAATCATTAATATAAAATTATATAAGATGAGGGCAAAGTAGTCTTTTTACATCTGATAAGGACCAAGCGTGCAACAAAAATATAAAATAGGGACAGTCCAAGTTAAAAAAAAAAAAGCTGTTATGGACCAAACACGGAGATTACCCTAAACCATAGCGACCATCCGTGTAATTTACCCTTAAAGAAACATATTTTTTTTTTTGAACAAAACGTTAAAAAAATATTAGCGAAAAAAATATAAAAGAAAAACATTAAACAATATATTCAAACAAAACATTTAAAATATCTAAATCCTAAAATATATAAATAAATTAAGTAAAAAAAATAATAAATAATAGAGAAAATTACATAAATGGTCACTGACAGGAACAAATTACAAAAATGGTCCCTATTCTGGAAGGATAAATATGTCATTTTATATGGAACCTAACTGAAAAAGTTAACGTCGTTAGCCCAAAAGACCGTTTCTCTAAGATTTAGAAACCAGAGGGACCATCTATGTAAAGAATTCATCAATCATAATTGGTTGATTTTGTCAACCATGACTATTTGTGTAATTTTGTCTTTTTCAAATAATAAAATTTAAATTAGAAAATCTCAACAATTTAAATAGGCTCAATCAAACAAAGAATTTTTAACAGTGTCAATCGAAACTGATAAAAAATAAAAGTATGAATGGGTGAAATAGCAATGCCTGGAAGGGCTCCACATATATCAACTGAATTGAAGAAGACAATGATACGAAGGACAGCAAACATTCATTGCTAGCACTAACAAGTTGTTGAACTTTTTTGAAAAAACATCCTGTACTTCTTCAAGTACTCTTCTTCCGAAATAGATATACTAACTCTTTTTATATGGAATCATGTAAAAGTTTTTTTATGACATTCTATATTAAACACTTTACCTGTAAAAGTTTAAATTTTGTACGAATTCATCACGTGATTTACGACTATTGGCAAATGAATAAATTATGTTTTCTAGCAATGTTATAAAACGTGGGTCTAACACTGCTAGTTGAACAGGTTCCACCATGACCCAGTGAAAAGAATGGGTCAATCATCAATGGGTTTTTGTTTATTTCTTACTCGGATTAAACCGCCCAGTTGAACTAGTGACCCGGAAACGCTAAAAATCCTTGCTGAAACAAAAAATTGGTAAAATCTTAATTTAGGGACATAGTTCATTTCGTTACTTCAACTGTAAATAAAATATCAATTTAGTGCACTCCTTGTTGAAAAAGTTTTGTTTTTTGTGTAGTTTTATGTATAAATCTCGAAGCGTACAAAACAATTTGATTTGACTTGGACCAAAATTCTAGTCAAAGCTCAAGTACAGTAAGTCAAACAATTCATGAAGCAGTACTACTCCTTATGGTTTTGTATTTCCTAAAATTCTACTGATAGAGCCGACTCTTAAGATCCCATAAGTTAGAAAATTGTTTTGTATTTCCTTATTTTATTGTATTGTTGTATTGTAAATTGATATCAATATACTTGTCACCAAGATACAATGACTTTTACAAAATCTTATTGTGGTATCAGCCTAATTTCTTCGTGGCCTCCTCTTTCTTTTTCATCTTCCTTGATCTCCATAGCCGTTGGAACTGTATCTGTCAACTCCCTTCTTCCTCTTGCTACAATTCTTCACATGCTTACCATTAAGCTTTTGTCTTCCAACTATCTACTACAGCGATGACAGATGTTGCAGCTTCTTGGATATCAAAATCTTGTTGGTTATATTGATGGGTCTATCCTTGCTCCACCAGCCACCATTGTTACCAACAATGTCTCTTCTCTAAACGCTGCATATGTGTAATGCCATACCTTATGATCTAATGATGTAAACACTCTACACGCTATCTATCAGTGCCAGCGTCTACACGCTGACATTTTCAGTGTATCACGACTATCACCGTTAAATTAATAGATTCTATCACTACAAAAAATATGCCAATTAGTCACCAAAACAAAATGGTCACTAACAATAGAATGAGTCGTCACTAAATGATTTAGTGACCAAAATTTCGGTCGTCACTTTTCGTCACTATAGGTCCGTCACAAAACCGATTTAGTGACCGAATATAAATATGGTCATCAAACAGTGACTAAAATATAGTCGTCACTAAATCTATGAGGACCTGCTTCGTCACTAAATGTTGTCACTAATCAATGAAAGTCATCACTATTTTATCTACTTATTAACCAATAAAAATCGTCCTATTAGTCACCATAGAAAGTGGTAACTAATTTATCTAATTAGTGACTATAACATGTCGTCACTGATTTAGCCTTTTAGACAAAAAAAAAAAGGTCAATAACTAAAAAATTATTGAAATATTAAATTTCATTTTCAAAATGAAATATAATAATATCCAATTAGACAAAAGAAAAGGCAAATGCTATAAATGTTTATAATACAACAACAATAACCAAATATATCTTCATATAAGAACGGATGATTTCCCACCTAAATTATACATGAAATTATAGTGCTGCTAACACAACAAAAGCAAAATAGAAGTAATCAAATGAAAAGTTCCATTTGTTGGGCATCTTTATGGAATACTTTTCAGACTCCTGCAAAATGCAATGATAAAATGGTTATTTACCAAATACAATGGTTAAATGGTCATTCATTAAATAGAGGGGTAAAATAGTCATGTACTCAAAGGAGAGTAGGATATTGTTTCTTTTGTTGGTAAGCATTGTTTTTAAATAGAATGATAAAATGATCATTTTCTCAAACAAAAGTAAGATACTATTTCTTTTGTGAGTAAGCATTGTTTCTAAATAGAAGGGTTAAAGTGTCATTTAATCTAACAAAAGTAAGATATTGTTTCCTTG
The DNA here is from genome assembly GCF_052625555.1 of Lactuca saligna. Lineage (NCBI taxonomy): Eukaryota > Viridiplantae > Streptophyta > Magnoliopsida > Asterales > Asteraceae > Lactuca > Lactuca saligna. The sequence goes on along the minus strand of NC_136423.1, from coordinate 135,513,467 downwards.
TTAGCAAGAATCATTTTTAAATAGAAAGGTAAAACGATCATTAATCAAAGAGAAGGATAAAATGACCATTTACTCAAGCAAGAGTTAGATACTACTTCTTTGTTAACAAGCATCATTTCTAAATAGATGGGTAAAATGGTCATATTATATGGTAAGCTTATTTATGTAGGGTCTCTTTTTTACTTTATACAAAAAGTCAAGGAAAAGAAAAAGGTAAAATGGTCATATTATATGGTAGTAGGAATGGATGGCTGTTACTTTCATATAAGGCAAGATATTATAGATCATAACAATTTTACTTGAGATGCCAGTTGGATATAACACAAGTAAGGTGCTATACCTACACTCACACAACCAAAAGTTATAATTTTTATAAAAGAGAGTAGAAAAATAATGACAACTAAATTCTTGAACCAAATTGACCAAAGAATTAAGGTCAAACCTGAGCTATAAAAGCCAGTATGGAGTAGAACCAAATGCCTCTTTTGTCCCAAAGAAAGAGTATCTAATAATCTAATTATCAACACCATAAATAATATATGGTTACAAAATAATGAAATCATTTTTTTTTCCATTTCTTCAAGCTCAAATAATTTTTTACCTCAGTGATACTCCAACTAACAACCAAAGAGCTAACAATAAGATGTGTTTGAACTTGTCACAATCAAGTTTTTTTATCTCAGTAAAACTGTAATAAAACTGAAAATTATTAACTAAAAGGAAGAAAGCTCTAACCTCAGGAAAACTATATACAATCTTGAACTTGTTTGAGGCAATGTTGCTGAAATTGGGCATCTTACCAAGCCTTTTTCATGCCAAAAACAACATAAAAATAATAAATTTATACTTTCTTGAAATTTAAATGGTGGAAATGAAATATGAAGTCATAGCTTATCAATGAGATAGAACTGTAGAACTTACCTATGACACAATGTAGTATCTGTTTCAAAAGGTAAGCAAAAAAGAAAAGAAAGAAAGTCAAGTTAATATATATCAAAAAGATGAAAGCAAAAGAAAATGTGAATATTTTTAACAAGAAAAGAAAGAGAGGCACCTCAGATAATGGAACACCTCCAACTATAAAAAATTCATCCTTGAATTGGCGCTAAATTAATTTAAATACTTAATTGGATTACAAAAACAAATACTATGACAAAAATATTAACTTATTGAATTGAAAAAAATAAAAACCAAAATTGACCAAGTTTGACTTATATGGTACCTTTCCTTTCACTAAAAAAGAGCATTGTTTTAATAGAATAACAATTGACATCAATAAGTTATTTGAAATCGAAGCCCATAATATATCTTCATCAATACCCTACACACAAAAATTTATAAGAATTTCTCGTAATATAATTCGCATTTTTCGAATTAAAATAATCATACAAACCTCACGATTCAACAAATATTTCCAAAATCACTTCTTGTAATACCCTACTTTTTGTTTCTGTAAAATGTATACCAACATAAAATATGACACCAAATTTTTAAAAAAAAATTGTTGACTTTACTTTAAAGATTTATAAATAAAAAAGACAGGAAATTGTTTTTTGGGTTGAGATAGCAATGCCTTTATATCTTCGTTTGAAAGACCAGAAGAAAAGTCAACAAGAAGTGTTCATGAATTGATATGTAAGTAAAGTTATAGAATTAAAATAAATAAATAAATAAATAATAAAGAATTTGGTTTCTTGCCTTTATAAATAGAATCAAAAAGATCATAGACCCCCCAAGTAGATAAGAGAAGAATTACAGGCCCACTAAGTCCCCAATGTGTAACTTACATTGTCCCAACCTAAATTAAATAAATAGCAATATACTTTTATTTATTTTTATATTTATAAATTTATAAGTTTTTTATAAAATTCATGAGAAAAACTTACTTGGGTGAGCTATGGAATGTTCTTCTTGAAAGATTCAAACTTTAAACTTGGCTTCACTTTCAGGAATGTAATCTGAAAAAAAAAATGTTTCGAATCCTCATCATCTTTTGAGAAAAAAACAATGATAATTACTTTTAATATAATCATAATAAACTATAATAAATACCCCAGATAACTCTGTCAACTGGATATCATCAATCTTGAATGTAAATAAACTTGGAACCGGTTTAATTATAGAATGTCCAAGTAGATTTGCAAGATTATAACCCTGTAAGAAAACAATCATGTCTTAGATTATTTAAATAGCTGGATCAACATATTAAAATTAAAAAATGCAGTAAGCAATATTATTGAAATGGTAAAAGGACAAATATATCCAACCCACCGGGAAAATGGCAGCAGCCCTTGAGAGGAGGGGCAAATATTCAGGATATCGACTTTTCCCACTTAACATCCGCCATCTAATCTCATTTGTGACTCCTCCTTCGTCTACATGTTGATGTTTCCTGTTTATTATACTCAAAACTGGAGCCAAAATTACAGTTGCGCCATTCACAACCACATCTTGAATAGCACCTTCAGATCACAACAAAACCATTTATCCGATGGGAGTGCCTTCAGATCACATCTCCCACTCTCTCTTAAACAACCAACATGGTACTCTTTGTCACACTGTAAATATATTCAAACACACAAATAAATACATACACACATACATATATATATATACACATATATACATATATATATATATATATATATATATATATATATATATATTAGTATTACAGTTTACCTACCTGATCACATTTCCAACGATCTTCAAATACTAATTTTTCATCAGGATCGAACCTAATTTAGAGTTTCTTTCAATCCTCCATCGTTTGAAGCGGTTACACCTAATCTCCTTCAAATCAAGGATGGTTCAATGCGATTGTGGGCGTGCTGCTGTAATTCGGACTTCAACTACTAACAATAATCCAGGAAGACCCTTTTACGCATGTCCAATTAAGGTATGTTGTAGTTGAGAATTTTGTAATCGTAACCCTAGATGGGGATATCACTGTATGCGATTATAGGTATTGTAACCGTGGCTTTTGAAATTGACAGGAACCACGTAAAGGATTTATTTCTTGGGTAGATGATGATGAAAAGGATCATGGTGACAGATTGACAATCTCCTGGCTTGTGAGGTTGAACAAGAAGCTGAAAAATGAAAATCTTTTCTTGAAAATATGTTTATTTATTAGTTGGGTATTGTTCTTGGTGATACTTGTTTACAAGTTGTAAGGTGGGGATGAGTTGTTATTGTAATGGTAAAGTCTTTTGTAATGGTTAGGTTGTAGCAATGTATGTGATGGTATCATTATCTGTAATGGTTAGGTTGTAGCAGTGAATGTGACGGTATCCTTTTCTGTAATGGTTAAGTTGTCTATGTATTGTAATGCAGATGGTTAAGATTTTTAAGATCAATGAAAATGGTGTTTATGTATTGGTTAGGTTGTCTATGTATTGTAATGCAAATGTACTGTAATGGTTGTAGCAGTGTTGTATTGATTATGTTTTAAAGTGATGTATAAGCAGCATATTGACCATTAATTAGTACCAAACTATAACAGGGCAATGAGGGTGACATCATAAGAAGAATATAACAATCTAATTTAGTACCAAACTATTATGGAAAATATAAATGTAAAAATCAGTATAAACCAAATTATTATCTACCCAATGGTGTATCGTAAGAAGAAAACATTCCATTAATTAGTACCAAACTATTACAGGGCAATGAGGGTGACAAACTAGTTCATCCAAAAGTGCCAACATATTGGCTAAAACAAGTATCAAAATACTGCCCCTATTACAAACTATTCATAAATAATGTACCAAAATATTAGCCCTATTACAAGCAGCAACATAACACAATCCATTCATATTTAAAGTAACAAAAGACTAGCCTTATTACAAATCATCAAGTGGTTGCCTTTCCTTTCCCTTTTCCTTTAACTTGTGATTGTCCACCACCCCCACCAACAATTGGTCTTTGCCCTTTTCAGGTTCTTGCATTGTGACCAACATTGTTACACTTCGTACATGTTACTGATCTATGGGCCCTCAATGTTGTGTTTCCTCTAACAAAGTCCTCCTTTTCCACAATTGATATTGTTCTCTTCTTCTTTGGTCTTCCTATGGGAACATGATGTTTTGGAGGCAACAGAGTTGTTGGTATAGCTGAATTCTCCCACATGGACCTTCCATTGATTAGACTAACCTTAAAAGAATACATCTCTTTCCAGCTTGATAACCAGTAACATGGATGCACAAATGATTCTGGTATTCCCACATCTTTGTCATTCCTCCCCATGTCCCAAATAGCAGCCACACCATGTTTGCACGGAATTCCTATTAATTCCCACCTTTTTCATGTGCAACTTTGTTGACCTACATCCATAATACACTGATCTTGCCATGGTCTAGCAACTTGATATTTTCCAGCACCACAAAATGTTGCAACATACTATTTTGCCTTACTCTTTATCTTATCCAATATTATTGTAGCTGTAGGAGTCAAAGGACCTACAACTTTCTGATGAACTCAATGCAGTTAATAATTGGTGCATCACGACCATCTTCTATCTTGCTGTTGAATGCTTCACACAGGTTATTAGTTAGAGCATCACAATGTTCTCTCCCTGAACATAAACAAATTCTATGTCAGTATTCAATTTACCTTCTTTTAAAATTATTAAGTAGAGATCGAAAGTCATTATACCAGTAAAGTGGGAGCGAGCCCAACTTTGAGGAGGTATTTGTTTCAGCCACTCATAAGCATCATTGTTAAGCTTCTTTAGTTTTTCCATTGCTTGATGAAAGTGTTGTACATTAGAGGTCGTGGCACATTCCCAAAGAAGATCCTTGAACACCTTTCCCCTCCAGTTCTTTTTCATGTTGTCGTGTATGTGACGAAGACAATAGCAATGCTCTACACATGGAAATAGTGTTGCAATCGCAGGCAACAAACCCTAGCAATAGTAACATGTTTGTATGTTAGTATAACTGCATCAATAGTATAAAACTATAAAACCTAGTTTGGATAGGTTCCAATACCTTTTTCCTATCACTCATAAACGTGAAATTGGAATTTGTTCCCAAACCTAAGTCATCACCCAAATTACTTAAAAACCAAGTCCAAGAATTCAATGTTTCTGATTCAACCACAGCATAGGCTAAGGGATATATCCCATTATTACCATCCAATGCCTTTGATAAGAAACATAAATTACCAGAAAACATTGGTCAGTTAACACTACTTAAAATAAAGAACATACAATACAAAAAGAAATAAGAAGATCTTACCACAACAGATAAAACTTGGTCTGGATTTGGACCTTTCACGAAGGCTCCATCAAGTCCAAGAAAGTCCCTTCTTCCCGCTGCAAAACCTCGCTTCAAAGCTCCAATGCAAACATAGATACGCCTGAATGTTCTTGTCTCAACAGTTGGATTCGCTTCACTTTCAACATCAATTTTAGCCGTAGTATCTGGGTTACGTGCTTGTACCTCTAAAACATAATCCCTTAACAACCTGTATTGGCTGGCATAATCTCCTTGAACATGCTTTAAAGCTTGATGCTTTGCCCTAAAAGTTTTCATATGCAAAATGTCCATCTGGTACTCACGTTGGAGTTGCTCTCGTAAAGCCCTAATAGGAATCTTTGGGTTTGTCTCAATAACTTGTACTATATGCTCTGAAAGGAACTTATAGTCACATGCTTTGACTTTCCTTGTTTGTAGACATCGATGCTCCTTCGTGTATGTCTTAACCATCCAATCTATGTCACTCTTCCACTTACTATAATATATAACCCATGGGCATTTATCTTCTTCATTAGTAGCAAGATTTGGTATAGTGCCCTTACACACAAACCTAACCCTATTCTTATCATTTTTCTCTAATTGTATTTCCCTTCTTGTTCTTATGGAATGTAGTTTCACTTGTGTCTTAAAGTCCTTAGATGAACTGAAAGTTTGAAAAATGTAGAAGGGCTCACTAACCAAAGCTACATCATTTTCATAAGCCCTCTGTATGGACCTAATAGTTTTCCTTCGCTTACCATCATTTGCCTCATCTGATGAAGACCCAGACAACAAAACCTCTGTGTTGATCACTTCTAAGTCACCTTGTTGTGTATCTTCAGGTACATTACTTTCAGAAGAACCTCCAACCCATTCTACATCCTTGTCAATGTTCAGATGGAAATCTTTCATATCCACATCAACATCGTGTATGAGATTGTCCTCATCAATAAAAAAAATCACTATCTTCACTCTCACTATCATCATTAAACTCATCATTTCCACTGCCATTGTTGTGTCCACTACCATCATAATCATCCTCATTCTCTACATTCATTTCAAATTCAATATGGTCGACCAAAGATGGTTCTTTGTCCAAATGACTATCATTCTCAACTTCTGTTAGGTCTGGAACACTCTCATGCTCAATTGGAGAGTCATTCCACTCCAAGAACAACTGTTTGGAGCAATCTGGTGGCTCTTTAATTTCAACAATTTTAACCTTACTAGGGTTCAGGGACATAGAATAAGTATGTAAATTTGTTTTCCCATGCTCAATATATACATCTATTAACTTATGGTTAGCAACATACGTACCCAGATAATGAACATCTTGATCTGAACCCAAAGCAAATAACCCAAAATCCAAATCGCCAAATGGTCTCAGGAAATGATAATAGAGTAGTGTTTCGTCTGAATCAATATGCCCAAGTTCCTCCATCATCTCGTCAATGTCGTGAATGGAAAAGGTGTCAATGTCTAGTAAATCAACATAATTTTGCTTGCCTTTGATGTACTTTCTTCCAGGGAACTTTGTAAACTGTCCACCATGGTGTAATCGGACAGAGAATATCATCGGATGTCCGGCTGTATATTCACGGAAAGATTGGTTAGTCACATTTTTCTTTTTAAGTTACTAAGTGATTGAGGGAGTAAACACTTACCATATCTACAAGCAACGTCAATCTCGTCCATGGTAGCACGTATCCTCCAAGGCGCCATCGTCGTTTTCAAATGTAGGGTTCTTTCGATCAAGGGTTTTCAAGGGTTTTCAAAGGTTTTGTCTGTGAAGCTTGTGTCTGATCACATTGATCAACGATACGTCCTTTTTTTTCTTGGCGGTATAACATTGGATATGTGAAAAGACTTTTATACCCCCGACGTGCAAGGCACGTGGGGTGTCTAACGGAAACAATTGACGGAATGTGAGAATAGGGACGTGGCGGGTTACATAATTAAAAGTTGAGGACAGTCTGAGTTAGAAAAATAAGTTAGGGACCAAGAGTGTAGTTTACACTAAACCACAGGGACCATTCACGTAATTTACTCTTTTTGTTAATTGAAAATTATAATATATATATATATATATAAATATATATATATATATATATATATATATATATATATATATATACACACATGTATATAGTTAGTGACCACTATTGGGTGGTCACTAATTGTTTTTCCCCATTTAAAGAGTAGACATGTAATTTTACGTAAGAGTAGTTAGTGACCACTCTATTTGGTCACTAAACCTCCAATTCAGTGACCAATTTTTTTTGTCAGTAAGCTTCTAACATACTGACCATTATTCTTAGTCACTGTGTAGTTAACATAGTGACAATTATTTTTAGTCACTAAATAGTTGTTATGATGTCAAAGAAACGTAGTTTAATTTTTTCACATTTTAGTGACCGAGTTAGTGACCACCACATATAATTCGTCATTAAATTTGTAGGATTACCAAAATTTAGTGACCACTTAATTTCTAGTGACTAAAATATGCTTTCACTGACCAAATTTTAGGTCGTCACTAATAATGATTTTTCTTGTAATTATATGTAATCCTTCGTATATGAGGTAATGATATATATATATATATATATATATATATATATATATATATATATATATATATATATATATATATATAGTAGATCTAATATCCATCTGATGAAGATCGGTTCTTATTATTGATAAGATACAATCCTCTTAATCATAGGATATACTTGTATATATTAGTATATAATCAACATTACGCTAAACCATGATGTAGAGATTTTGTCTTTCTAACAAACCATCTTCTTGGTGAAGACAAATCCTTTATTGGTGAAAGACAATTTGGAGAACTCTCTGTGTTATTTACTTTCTATTATTTGTTTGTCTTAGATTAGTTTACTTTTGTTCTTTATACTGGAAGTGTATCTCATCGATACAAACCTTCAATTGGTATCAAATCAGGTTTTTGATACACTCAAGTAATCATGTCAACCTCTTTCAATCCAAAATCAATTGTCTGCAACAAGATTTCTTCATTGTGGAAATGGGAACATATTGCAATGGATTTCATCACCGAGTTACCTCGGTCAGCCATGGGATTCGATGTGATATGGGTTATGGTTGACTGTTTGAACAATAGTGCCCGCTTTCTATCCTTTCGAGAGAGCCCGCGACCAAGAAATTATCCAATTTATATTTGTGTGAGATCGTTTCTGAACATGGTATTCCAGTTGCCATTGAATCCAATCAACATTTTTCGTTCACATCTCGTTTTTGGTAGAATTTTCATGCGGAAATGGATACGGGATTGCATATTAGCATTGCTTATCATCCGCATACAGACGGTCAGAATGAGCTGAGAAGTCAGATAAGTGAGGACATGTTGAGAGCTTGTGTCATACATTTTGGTGGGAGTTAGGAGTCCTACCCTCCCTTCGTTGACTTTTCTTGCAACAACAACTATCACTCTAGTATTGGTGTGCCGCCTATCAACCTTCTCAATAGGAGGAACTTTTGTTCCCGAGCTTGTTGGGGAGAGGTTGGTCATAGAGTCATGGGAAGGATTGAGGTAGTTCTTCGGATGGCATAGCTAATTTAGCATATTAGGAATAGACTTCAAATAGCTCAGATTTGGCTGAAGAGTTATGAGAACAAGCTTCGATCCAAGTTAGAGTTCCAGGTCAGGCAATATGGTCTTTCTAAATGTATCACCGTAGAACGGTTGAAGAGGGGCAAGTTGGGACCGGAATATATTAGGCCATTTCAGGTGATAGCTAGGGTTGGAAAGAAATTTAGAGGTTGCCTGAGGAGCTCAACTAGATCCATAACACCTTCTAGCAGTTGTTCCTCTGTAGGATGTTTAGGTTTACGATCGTCTGAATCATATGGTGTGACATCCCCAAAATCACGGCCAGAAAAGACCGGTTTTGTTTATACTTTATTTCAAAATAAGAGTAACCTTTTAATAAAAGAGTTGTGGAATTTGTCCCAAAACAATAATATGATAAAGATTTATCAAAAGCATTTCCTTAGACATGTATTTCATTAAAAGACTTGGGATGTCATGTTCGTTACAGTACATAAGTATAAACAATACAATATAAGCCTTACTACATTATATCATATCTACAGGCCTATATCCATAATTCCTCATCCCAACACATCACAACTATGCTCGAGCGCCACTACCTTTAATACATAAAACTGAGTGGTTCAGGCTTGAGAGCCTGGTGAGCACATAGGGTTCTCAACCCACAATGAATAAGGTTATTAATTTCATCAATCATCAATAACCCGATTACATGTTCCCATTATCCTCACATTACGTCCCTAAACACCTATCATAAGGGACCTATCGTAAGGATCATCATCGGGATGGACACTACTGCTAAGGGTGTTCCTTAGCAATAAATGTCCTAAAGGCAACCACGTTGGGGATGGAGTACACCGGTGAACACATCGTTCACAACACCTACAGGTTGCGAGTCTGCCAGCGTTCCACTGGATTGTCTAGAAGAGTCCGTGGTCGTCATCTATACTTCGCTAGATGACTGGATCAACAACAACAACATCGAGGTCTCTCATCATTTTATCACACATTGTCTTGTTACATCCACCCATGTTTTACCCCAACATTATTGTAGATATAAAATACATATACGGTTTAAATCATTTAAAAATTTTATAAAACAATTCATCCAACATTAAGTATACAGATAATATGCACACATAACACGTAATATATAAAATACTTCATATCTATGTGTAAGATGAAAGTAACTATGCACTCACATGAGTAGGTGGTGACTCAGCACTCGGACAGCGCTTCGATACTCTCAAAACACTTTTCCTTCGATAAAACCTAGTATCAATTCCATTAGGGTTTAGTCTAACGTCAACCGTGACTAATTAATAGTCTAGCTATTATTATTATTATTATTATTATTATTATTATTATTATTATTATTTATTATTATTATTATTATTATTATTATTATTATTATTATTATTATTATTATTATTTTATTATTATTATTATTATATAAGCGTTAAATAACACTCAATATAACTCATAATAATAGCCCAAATAATTATTTTAAGTACCCAATAACATTACTATAATTATTTGAAAGCTATATTAAAAATTGCATAAGCGTAGCTCACTTACAGCAGATTTAAAGAAAATCGGGCTTTATTTGGAGCAACGTTTCGAAACCGAAAGACTCTTTTTCTCGGGACTCCGGGAGCCTCAGGGCTTCCTTAGGGTGCTAGGGGATCACCTAGGCTTAGGGGAGGGTTAAAACATTTAGAGAGAGAAAGAAATCTAGAGAGAGAAAGAAAATGGTGTGAAAAACTCAGAGACCCTCGCATGTATTTATAGGCGCGTAGCCTCTCGAATTACGTTGGGCGTACCGAAGGTACGTGGGGCGTAGTCTTCGGATAAGATCGCCCGCTCGGACGAGCTGTCTCGCAACATCGGAGGAGAGAAGCGCGAGGGTACGCGAGGCGTACTGACTTCAGACGTGGGGCGTATGTGAGGGTGACGCGTCAAGATCCGAAGCAAGGTCTGATCAGCGATGGACGCTGCGATTGCTGCCACGTCACCTCATTTTTGCAATTTTCGTTCTTGACTTCTAAAAATCATAACTTTTGCATACAAGCTCCGTTTTCAACGTTCTTTATATCCACGCAAAGTTGAGAACGTACTCTAAAACTTTCGTTTAGACTCCGTCGGCTAATTTTCAATTTATTTTAAAAGTTATATCATTAACAGGCCGGGACAGGATTGGTCCGTTAAAAATTCATAATTTCTTCATCCGACGTCCGTTTTTGCTCATCTTTTTCTCGTTATGCTAATTTTAATGAGATCTTCGATTCTCGTTTAGGTCGTGTCAGCTAAAAACCGCTCGTTCTATTATTCGGATTTCGGGTTGTCCAATGCTAAGCCGAAACTTCGAAAAATCATAACATCCTCATACGAAGTCAGATTTGGGCATTCTTTTTATGGACACTCTCGGTTTAATGCATTCTACGAATTTCATTTAGATTGATAAGGCTAAATCTTGCTCTATTGTAAATTCAGTATTTACACTTGCCGGTATCGTGCCGGTTCCGTTTCGAAACTTCAACGGGTCATAACTTCTTCGTTATAACTCGGATTTCGGCGTTCTTTATTTCCCTCGAATCCTTGCTTCGACTACTACAACTTTATATAAAGATATCGGGCTTATTTCATACTTTAATTTTGATGCTTATTTTTATTCTTTATTAATTATACATTTATAATTAAATAATAAGCACATAGATACACATAATTCACATAATACTCAAATATTTCATCTTTATTACTTCAAAAAGAGTTACAATAGTTGACCTAGACTATTACATTGTCAAAAATGCTTAGCCCCGAAACCCGGGCGTTACATATGGAGAGACCTGTGGTGATCTTACATCAGAAGACAATGGCCTTTCACAACAAGGTGACATCTTTGTTCAAGGTGTTGTGGAAGCACCATAATGGTTCCGAATGGACGTGGGAACCCGCATCTAAGAAGAGGGAACATTACATTGATGTGTTCACAGTAGATGACAACGAGAATGTAGTCTCGTACAAGTAGGGGAGAATTGTAACATCCTAATGTTTAGGAAATTCCAAAATTTTACCATTAGTATGAAGATTCTTGCATTTTAGTCCTTGTGTGTGAAAAATGTTGCAAGATGGCCCATAATGGCATTTTTGTAAACAATGTGGGTAGGACACGTACGTTAGGTGTATTTTAACATCCTTTTGTCCTTCAAGTCTCTTCTCTCATTAGCCTCTATCACTTCACTCGACTTTAGTAAACCCTAGTCCCTTGTTTGAGCATTTTTAACCTTTAGTATGAATTTTGGTGACCTTAAAGGAAAAGGAAGGAAGTAGAATCACCTTGGAAGCTTGAAGAAGCTTTGCATTTGGACTCCTCATCTACCTAGGAACCTCCAGGAGGTATAAATTTCTGAACTTGGATTGCATTTCTTTAGTTCTTATTAGCTCTTTATTCTTGAAGCATTTTGGTTCCAAGTATAGACCATTGTGAGTATGTCATAATCCACCCCGTATAAGTTGTGCTTTCAAACATTTTGAGATGTCTAGAAGCATAAAAGTATGATCTTCGTTCATAGTTCTTCCGCATGCATCTGCTAGGATGCCCTAAGGGATAAGAAAGTTAGGGCTTGTTGGTATTAAGCACTTCCAGCTATGCAAATTCATAAAGTTAGAAACTTTATGACTTATAATGATAATTTGGCCATAGTTCATGATTTGGACATCAAGATTTGATGTATTAAGTTCTTAATAAGAAGTTGAGGTGACAAGGTGTGTACGATGGTCATACCAAATGGTACGTTGCGTGTACACGGTCAAATCCATGAATTCTTGGTGAAGAGGAGTATGCCTTGCGGACAACTCAGTATACCCAATTTACTTAGCTGGGTTGACAAGACTGGGTTTACTCGGATGCTTTGTTGACCATTAAATTTTGACCAAGTTTGACCTAAGAGTAGTTTATCTATTTTAGGCCTTTTGGGATTATTAACTAAGCCTAGGTCATCGGTTTCATATGTGATTAGTAGAGATGATGTTGCAGTTGTACCCGATGCAGTGTACGTTTCTGCTACTTATCGGACTAAGAGGTGAGTTTTCCTTACTGTACTCATGGGTCGAACGGCCCACTAAATTATGTATCCTGGTTATAGGATAGTGTTATGCTAGTATATGGCTGATTAGTACACCTATATGATTATTTATATTTTTTGGATCTGTGTTGATGTTTATTTGATACATATGTTAACATATTATGGTTAGGTTGAGGTGGTCCTACTTTGTGATAAAGTTAAAGACAACCATGGTGGTCCGAATACGCTGCAGGCCCTATGAGGCAGTCTGATCGTGCTGATGGCCCGTAATGCAGTTCAAATAGGTTGTAGGCCCTGAGAGGTGGTCCAGTCGGGCTGGAGACTCATATGTGTATGCATTTGTTTGTTATAATGTGTGATATTACTTAGGGGAACTTAGTAAGCTTTGGATTGTAGTTTTAGTTCATTTTTTAGGTACTTCAGAGGATCGTGGTAATGCGATGGCATGATAATGCACATCTCCCGATTTTTATCTACTTGGATTATGGGATACTCTGATTTTGAATAATAGTTTAGAAATAATGGTTTTGTAAACACTTTATGTATGAAATGGGTTGCTTTTGAAAATTTTAAATTGTTTAACTTTTAAGATGTTACACCTTCCATGTGAATATATCATTTTCAATCTACGATCATAAGACAAGGTTTAGAATGAAATCAAATTTAAATTTAGCTTTTAGATCATGTACTAAACTTTGATATTCTAAATTCCTTGCCCTCATGTAGCTGAAGGGCCTACCGGTGTTTCGATGTAGTTTGGTAGCCAGCCATATTTATCAATGCAATTTCACTGGCAACACACATTGCTTTTGAAGTTTAATGAAAAATATAGAACTCATAAGCATTACCATTTGAACAAGAAATGCAAAGAAAGAAGAATGTGTCAACCAAACTCAATAGGTTATCAGCCTTAGGTTGCATGCTAGTCATAACTAAAAGGTATATTATCTGTTCACTCTTGAAACTCTCTAGTTCAATACGAATATCACTAACTTCTTGACATATGAGTTTTCTATAAAGGAGCATTCTTTCACGAGCTAAAACATATTGAAAAGTTTATGTGGATTCTCGATAAGAAAATAATTCATATAATAGGTCTTAGTTTATCAATTGTTTCTTGATTAACAAAAACGAAATAACTCTAATTTTATATGTGTTAGAGTAAGAAAGCATTTTTACTCCACATATTTCAAGGGTTTTCAACCTTCTTAGTTTGAAATGAATTTCAAGATATGATTCATATTTACCAGAGAATGGCTCTACAGCTTGACTGGAATGAAGTATGATTCATTTCTTGATCTACCTATTTCCAACAATGCCCGATTCCTCTTCTTAGTCATACAATTACATTAAGATGTTCTTCAAGAATCAATTGTGATATGAATCCACAATCACTAAGATGATAATAAAAAAGAAACTAAAGTTATCTCATTTCCTTTTAGATTGGAGAAACTTTTAACTTTATTCGTAATAGATTCTTCTTATTCGTTCTGATACTCTCTAAATCATTTCAAAATATTAGAATTATGATTAATCTTATATTCACGATCATATTTACTGAAACATCAGAAAATCATGACCAATATAGTTATCATCCATTGTGGTCTATCTAAAAAGTCCATATCCACATGTACTAGATCCATTAGTCCATCACATGGCACACATAAACCTGTGAACCATGAATTATTCATAATTTTCCAATGAACAAGATTCTTATACATCATGCAATTAACATTGTATGACTCCAAGTTCTGCCTAATTGAAACTGGTGATAATGTTTCTTTTTGACTTAGTCAACTATAACATTACCACAATTGATATCAGAAGAATCAAATTCACTATTAATATTACTATTAATAAAATATAACCAACAATTTCACAAATTCGATTTCAAGGAAATATAAAATATGATCAGATAAACCAAAATTTCACTTTTATTTAAAATAAAGAGAAAATTCGAACATGTCCTTAGAATGCATAAAATGAAAACTATGTTTCTAGACATCTCCAAAGAGTAATAGCAATCTATTAACCATGTGATGAATGGAATATGTCCTAACTTCTTAGTAGTTGCTCTAAATTCTGATCATTGAACCATGTGATGATTGGACAACACAAAATTATCAGGCCTGAGAAGTGGTTGACTTTATTGTTGGGTGATGTCAGATCAAAAACTGAACCATTAGATAATCTACAAATTGTAGAGAGTTTCAATTATGAAGACAAATAGCCACGAAAGTGTTTAACCTAAAACAGTAGGTCAGGAGACTTCATGGTGATACTAGAAGAATATATATAGGTGTGAAAGTTATGGAACCAATACTATAATATGCAAATGATTATATATTTGTGACTCGGGGGAACAACAAAGAAACCCGAGGACCTAGTGGATGGTAATCAAAGTTGGAATACTTGTATGTATGGTAGACCTTTGTTATCATTCCTTTCTATGCTTGTTTTTTATTAGTCAAAGACATAGCGGTAGGGAATTTTGTTCACTTTTGGGAAAAGTTCGAAGTGTGTTCGACTATAATTCGATGGCATACTTTTCTTTTGACTTGAATACAACCAGGGTCAAGTTATCAGTCTTCTCATTGGTATGCATTGTAATTTCGCTATTTTCCCTAAAATTCTCTATGGTAAACAAGTATGGATTCCTTATATTTAGGGACGGTATGCATACGTTCATAGGAAGAAAACTCTAGAGCCTACTTCTATCATTTCTCTGTTGAAACTAAGCAAGTGTTTAGAGAACATGTGTTAAGTCTTCTTGGCTCATTTAGTGGAGAACTGAGGGAAGACAACGGGTCACTATAATGTGCCATTTACTAGGGAATACAACAATGTTTTCCCTAATAAGTTGTCTTGTTTATCACCACCACATTAGGTAGAGTTCCAATTTGACCTTAATCGTGGTGCTACTCATATAGATTAATAACTTTTTAGGTTGGATCCTTTAGAAGTGGAGGAGAACATCATGAGGCACGGGGTACCATTTTCTATCATCTTTGATCGTCATAGTGGTATTTCTTCGAGATTTTGATAGAAACATTAGGATGAGTTAGGCACAAGGGTGCATTTGTGTATAACCTACCATCCTTAGACTGATGGATAGATTGTGAGGATTGTCCAGACTATCAAGGATATGACGTGTGCAAGCGTTATTAAGTATGGTGGCTATTGGGATACTCACTTACCTATGGCTGATTTTCCTACAACAATAGCGATAATGCTAGTATTGATATGGATATGCATGGGATTCTATATTGATATGGATATGCATGTGTTTGAAAAAAAAAGTAGTTTGTGAGTTTGGAGATCGTATAATTTATTGAAGGTAGAGTAAATATAACTTGTGTTCATTTAGGAGAGGCACGTGAATGATAAAAGAAGTAGCCAGACAACAAGCAGTATCATAAGGCTTGTGAGGTGGGTGAGAAATTGCTTTTAAATGTGTCATCCTAGAAATGGATAATTCATTTTGGAAAGTGAGACAAGATGGGGCCATGTATTATGGGTCCACTTATGGTGGAGCGAGAAAGAGATTAGGCATATAGATTGGAGTTACCACCAGAGATGGAGGGGATTCATGATATACTTCATGTTTATTATCTAAAAAGTGCTTAGAAGAGGAGCTCTTCGTGCAACCATTAGATGAGCTGTGAGTTAATGAGTCAGGGTGTTGGTTTAGGAACTATGATAGACCGCAAGAGCAAACAATTTTTCAAGAATGGGGAGAAACATGTCAAGCTCTTGTTTAAGATCAATCATGATGATGATATGTATTGAGAGTGCAAATATGATATATGGGCTCGGTAACCTAGGTTGTTTGTTCTTGTGCCTGATTTCGAGAAAATCCTCTTAATGAAGAGAGGACAGTAACGACCCAAATTTCCCTTCTAATAATGAGAGTAGTATACCTTCAAGTTTATTTATTAAACTTACCATTTTTCTTGATTAACATTAACTTATGGGGGCTAAAGTTTTATAAAATAATTCTTGATCATATACATGGTTTATGAAGTTATTTTGTGATACTTATAGGACCAAATATAAACTTTATGGACTATTTAAAGTGGGTTAATCTAAAAGATAAGTTTGTAACTCTATTTAAAACCACGATCTCCTTGTTAGAATGTGTAGAACTGAGGGTTTCCATTTGAGAAGTTGATGGTGACCAAAGCAAAGGAGAAGTGAAACTATGAAGCAACGATGAGAATTTGATAATGGATTCCTATCATCTAACATTTCTATTACTTAAGGGTTTTAGGAGGTAGGGAGAAACTCTTTAACTCAGATTTTTTTTTTTTGAATCATTAGAAACATGAATCGTTAAGTTTATGCACTAAAATGGTTATTTTGATGATTTTTGAAATTATGCACAACAATGCTTCCCCAACTTACAAGGGATGTAGAGACCAAATGGAGAAAAATTGTGATGGTTTTATGGGTTATAAATCTATGCATGAGATGGACAATTACTTAACTCTTAAGTTTGCATGCAACTTATTTTTATCTAGGTTTTCTTTCTTGAAAGCAATAAGTTATGAACATCAATAACCCTAATGGTAATCTATTATAATCGAAATATGCATAGGATTAGGGTCACTTACCTATGAATAATTATAGCAAATAATCACCTCAACAACGTTCTTCGAAAAACTTGGAAAGCAAGAAATATAAATCTAATGCCTCTAATGGCTCACACCTAAAACTCTAGAAACCCTACAATAAAGAGGAAATAGAGAAGAATGGAAGAAATTTCATTCCTATGATTCTTAGGAAGTTCATGAACAAAAACAAATGAGCCAAGGGGTCCTATTTATAGTTTAGGTAACTTGTAGACCAAACAAGATTTGAATTAATTAAATAATATATTTAATCCAAATTCAAATCTTTTTCCATATCTTCGTCTAGGAGGCTTCCAGAGACCCTTTGATGAGCCTCCAAAACCATTCACCCTTGGATGGTTGTGATGGGTTTTGGTCATAAGAACATCCTATGTGCTCATACAAACCCTAATGCTTGGATCTAGGTTTCTCTATTGTACATGCAAGTTATCCAAGACTATAAACCCTAATTCTAGCATAGAAGTAATCATATTAAAATAAGAATGGGTTTAAGACATTACCTTGATTGTTATGTAGCAATAACAATCTAATTCCTCCTTGTATTGACTTTAGAAAGCTTAGAGTCACAAATGTCACTCCTCTAATGGTTCACAAACACCAAGAGCAAGAGGATGAAGAGGAGTGAGGATGACGGCTGCCCTAAAACGTGTGAAACCCTAGACTGATGCTTATCCACGTTTTTAGGTCATAAGGGGTGTATATATAGTTAGGCTATTAGGGTTATCTAACAAGGAAACCCTAAATTGGATGCTTAAGCCCTAAGCAACCCATAGATTCCTTTCCTTAAGGCTTTGGAAGATTTCCTCATGGGCTTTCCCATAGAATTCGTCCACTCCTTAATATAAGGCAATCCATAGCCCAAATTGTAATTATCTTATAATTACAATTCCAGTCCCTTAAGTTTCACTAATCTCTTTTAGTCAAAAACTAATTACCAATTAACTCTTGACTAATATTAATTTAAACAATATGATTTCTCCTTTAATATACTATTTTCATAATATATTTATTGGGTTATGAGTATTCTAACACTCCTAAGTGTACATGCAACCCTAAATACCTCGGATCTATGTTTTCTCTATTATACATGCAAATATGAACATCCAAGGTATTATCCTAATCTAGCATACAAAACAATGGATATAACAAGATAGAATACATACCTTTTCATGTAGAAAGTCTTCATGAAGCTTGAGTGCCTAGTGCCCCAAGTGTGACACCTCAAATGGTTCAGACAACACCAAATACACTTGGAATAACGTGAGAGGATTCTACACTTCATGAAATCGGCTAGCCCTCTCTAGAATGATACTAGTGCCGATTTTGTCAAGAATATGATCTTTATATAGTGTTACAATTAGGGTAAACCCTAATTGTCATGACTTTCCATTTCCTTGGATCCATGGGTTTAAAAACACCATGAAGCATCATATGGGTTTTAGCCCAACTAGATAATCCATGGAGCATTAGCCCACTATATAAGTATAGATGATTTGTACAATCAACCCATATATTTAATTAGTCTTCTTTTGATCACTTAATTAATCCTAGATTAATTCTTGATCAATACTAATTAAATAATCTTATTATTCTTATTATTGATATACTAGAACTTATAATATATTAATAACCATAAGTGTCTTATTTCTCTTATTATAGTTTATCCAAGTGCATGATGGCATGCAACCCAAATGGACCATGCCAGGTGGGGACAAGTCTTATCAATTATAGTTATGGACTTAGACATTAATCCAACAGTCTCCCACTTGGATAAGTCTAAAACTATTATTGCATATGACTTCAAGAACCGACTGGGAATCGTAGCTCTCAAAAGCTTCCGTCGAACTCTGACCTTTGTCAATGACTTGTCCATTAGATAAGGGATCATATATTCCACCATTCTAGATATCATATGGACTGAGACATGGATTATAATCATTCTCTCTGTCCATTTGTTGTTTCCCGATTTCCGATATATGACGACTGACTAACTGAACAAATCAAATCAGTCCTGGCCCAGCCGAGCACTTCCATTTGTCATCATCAAATCATCGAGGGGCCCACAGATATCGCTTTTATCCCGAAGGTAAAAGGAATGGATAAACTTCGGCTCATATGGCTTGTTCTACTACTTGTTGAATCATACACAAAGGCAGGTTTTATAACATCGAGTTACCAATGCGTTTTTGTGCAATCAATGTACTACCAACTCATAGTAACAACTCATATCTCTAGGTTTGAAGAATATAAGATATTATCGTCTCATGACCACTCGTGATAAAATCCATGAAGTGATTCCAATGAGCGCGGGTTGAATCCAATACTCAAAACTTATGAGCACTCATGAGTGTTGTAGCCCTTTGTCCAACAGCTTAGACCTCTACAAGCCAACCCATGACATTCTTAATTCATATCTACTTCCAACATATGACTGACTGTGGATGGTTTGAATAACTTAGTCATTCCGGAAGAATAACTTAGTTTATTCGGGAAGTCAAAACATGCAAAGTGAAACACAATAATAATTCAATCCAATATGGTATCAAAACCTATGAACATAAATAAAACACCTTTTATTTATCACCATATGATTACACATTATTCATTGTATACTGTTTCAGCTATCAACTTTATTCTTGAATTTAAAACAATAGTTGTCCCATGCTCCAAGCATGTACACTATGTTTTCTAAACACTAGTCATGCCATACACCAAGTATGCATACTATGTTTGTCTATGATCTTTACTTGTGAGCTAGATCAATTGATCATAACTTCAATGATTCTCTTTTCACACTCCCAAATCCTTACTGCAAATGCAAGAATTCCAAATTCATGCCATTTACTGAAATCTGTTAGATTCTAAACTTATATGCATTGATCCTCTTGTAACGATTATGCACAAATTCACAAAGAATTGGAAACAATCATTATAGAGTATTCCAAAGGAGATCAACTCCTTGGAAACATCCTTCTTGCATTAAGTTTCCTTAGTCATACACAGATTGAAATTTCTGACTTTGAAACATTTCCAGATTCATTTTGACTATCACTTCTAAACAAGAGTTACCTCCTTACAGATTATGTTAATATGGTCCTTCCAGAATTATCACTATACTTCCAACTATCCTTGAGCAACCAATCTTTGGTAAGCCATAGATTGTCCTCGATAATTGTTTAATCCTTTTAGTCATATCCAATTCTAAACCTTTTCCCTTCTTAATGCCCCAGGCATTTGGAAAATTTTAGAAAGGATGAATATATCACATGTAATTGATGATATATCCGAAGCATATGGGACACGATTCATGATGTCTCACATAAAGACTAAACCAGTCTTTTGCTATAACATTTCCATTTCTATTTGCCAATTTCAGATTGTGAAAAGGGATGACGTAATCATAATCGAATTTAAGAACGCAAATAATGGAACCATATACATAATTTCCTTATGTTGAGCCATTCCAACATGAAATTCATATATATTTCCTTGACTAAATGATTAAAACCTCACGATCTAAGCTTATAGATTTGAGATGAAGTATAATTTCCTCTCCCTTAATTATAGCAAAACAACTTTTCCCAATTGAAACCTTTTTTTTTTCTATAATTAACATTGCTAACTTGCAATACTTATCATAATTATCATGCTCCCACTAACATGATGATTATTAGCATAACACTTATGCTCCCACTAGCTTTGACATGTACTCAGAAATCAGCTGACTTTCTTACCAAAGTTTAGATTTCTAATACCAGATTGTTTTGATAAAACTTTATCAAAAACATACACCTTCCCTTAGATAGCACACTTGTGTGTCTAAACAATTATGAAGAGGGATGCCGTAATCATAATGGTTAGACCTTTTTGCCACTTCTCGCAAGTCCAGGTTAGTGTGCCGGTAAACCACACACGCTCCACTAACGACTTTGAGAATGCAAATATCACAATTGCTATCTAGCTAAAATCTACTTAGTGAAAGTGTTTCCTCACCATCATTTTCATGAATCAAAGAGAAACCTTATGACACTTAGATTTAATGGTGTATGTGTTCTTATCCATGTGAATTATCAAAACCATAGTCACAACACAAGGATAATGACAAATCCAAACTCATATGGACTGAACTCAATCTTAACTTCTTGCCACCTGGCAGCTCAAGGGCCTGCCATTGCTTCCAAGTTGTTGTGCAACCAATTGAGAACTCTACTTTAATTGGAATGGGCACAGAATATGTCAACACGATAGTCTATAAACCTTAAGTCGTGTGCTAGAGCAAAACTCCATGTTCTATTCTTGATTAGTTCTTGAGACTTTCAAGACCTTTAAGACTCCCACTGTCCTCTTGACCTATAAGACTCCCTTGTCAAACATCCAAGAGATAGTGCGGATTCTAATCAAGACAAACACTTCACACAATTGGCCGTAGTTGGTCTTTGTTTTATCTAAAACATCACAACTTACCAATTTCAAATGTCCAAGAGTAGATAACTTTTACTCTTACATTTGACTTGTGTGTTTAAACCTTCTCTAAGACTTGTCAATTAACTTACAATCTTGGAGTATGACTCTAAGACTTGAATTGGAACGAAGTATGACTCATCTTCTTGATTTAACCATTTCAACAATTCAAGTTCCTCTTATTTCCTTAGAGAAATAATTTTGATATGGTTTCTTAATCATTAAGATGATCACAAAACTGATACTAAAGTACTCTCCCATCTTTTCAGATTTGAGAAACTTTTATCCTTCTGCCTAATTTGATTCTTCTTATTCGCCCTGCCATACATTGGAACCTTTTCCAATGTCTCAGAGTTACACTTAAACTATTACGAATAGTCTTATCAATCTTTTGTGGTGGACTTAATCAGTGCACATGACTATGTACTCGATCCCTTAGTCCATTACTTGACTCACACATCCATGTGAATAAGTATTTAGTCTTAATTTTCCAATACTTGAAAGTTCTCATTCATCATGTTATACAACTTGCATGATTCCAAGTTCCGGTACAATTGTCACTTGGGTGATGAGAATCTTTCCTTATTTGGTAAATTTAGACATTACCACAAATGAAGGAATCAATTTCATATTTCCACTCTTGCTATTAATGGAATCATATAAGCAACAATTTTTCCTCAAATGCCATTGTAAGGATATTTTAAAATAAATAAAATAAAAAATTTTCTTTTATTTTAAAACTATGCGGAAAAACTTATCCTTACAATCCATATGAAACCTTGTTGTTATCTATTCATAAGCAATATCTCATAACTCCTAAGAAGTAGCTCAAGAATCCGATCTTTAAACTACGCGATAGAAATCCATCTATGCGATCAGATACATCATATTCTTTCTTTAAGTTTCTTCACTTTTCTTTGATTCTTAAAACATTACCATGTGACCTAGTCACATCATGTATCAGGAATCTCAGAATAGAAACTTAACAGAGTTAGATAGTGGAGTTTACCTGAAGTAGAGTCAAACTTTTTAACATCCGTAGGTAAATTTGGCAGCTTCGCAACCAATGCCCCTTCCTTTGGCAATATAAACATATGGACCCTTTGATAATGGTACACGGGACTATCACAGACTTAGCTTTTCTCTTTACCATTTGGTCAACCGAATTGACTATGGCCGATCCCTTTCCATTAGAAAGAGAATGCTTTTCTGGATTTCCTGTGTCACTATTGTCAATGTCCATCAAGTTTTAAGGAAGTTCATCTTAACAAATAGATAAGATCATTAAGGGTCTTGTCATAGTCTGTTTCATAGGTGTTCCAAAAGAACTCACTATGTAACTTAGAAAGTGATTGAACCACCAACTTTCTCAAGACCTTGACACCCAACTCTGCCGGCTTGTCAATATGTGACTACATCTCCAAGAAGTGACCACACCTAGACCTTTACTTGCCAATAGGGCTCGAGTGACCTTAAACTTTTCAAGAACTTGTGGGTTAGGGAGAATAATTGGAGGAGGTGAAAGAAGTATGATTTCCATGGGACATCATCTTCATTTAGAAAAGCTTATTTCAAGAGATTTGGGAAGATCATAAATGTCTAAACCAGACATGTTTTGGGAGATATTCAAGATAGTTGATATTAAGTCCTTAATACGACACCCAATATGAAATATTAAGGCTAGGACCCAACAAACTATTTCATAAATTAGAAGAGGGATGCCGTAATCCAAGCTATAAAATATATGAAGGTAGGTGAATAACGATTCACCAATTTCCACCAAGATAAACGAAATGAATCATTAGGTTTTAATTGGAGAAACTCCTAGATGTTTGAGATTCATTGAAGTTTTCAATGGCATGTTTCAATCTCGAGTGTGCCCTTCAGGTTTTGTGATTGGGATACCGAGGATCATAAAACAAGGTGTGAAGTAACCATGCAAATTACTTGGTACCCTTAAGTGTTTACCCCTCAATCGATGTGTCGGTTAACCACACACGCTCCATCGATACTATGATAAACATTAAGTTACCCTTTGCCTACCTTGTTAAATACGAGTTAGTGTGTCGGTTAACCACACACGCTCCACTAACCGACTCAAACAAAGTGCAAAGTGTAATTTCATGGATTTTCACCTTATTCACATTTTCCTAAGTAACTAAGATTGGGTAGTATTAAGAGTTTAGTTACTTAGTATTTATCATTAATACTTTTAATGAAGGGAAAATTATAGTCCTGTCAAACCCGTTCGGCTAACGACCCTCCACCGGTCAAGGAAGCGGTGGGTGAGAGTGGACACCGATTAAACTGTCATTTTATAGGCAGTAACCTTATACCCCCTTATAGACTGGCTTCGTGAATGAGGCCTACTAACGGTAAGACTGACTTGCTCTTATACATATATATTATTAGTAACTTATAATATTATAATAGTATAAGGGTTGAATTTTAACTTTTAAAATTCTAAGTGCTTAACTTGGAATTAAAGTAATCATAAGAGAAAACTTTTCAAATTCCAAAACTTTAGGGCAAGTTTTGAAAATATTCAAAACTAATTAATTCCATAACTTATGTTTTTAAAATAGTTTTAATTAAAAAACTCTTCAAGTTCCATAACTTGAGGACAAGTTATGGAAGACTTTAAACTAATAAAAGAATTAACTTTTCTTTATTTTATAACTTATGGAATTAATTAAGGTTACACTTATTTATTTATTTATTATTTCATGAAGAGGCTCTTGGTCCTCCATAACTGTTATGAGGACAAGCTATGGAGTCATAAAACCATTTAATGAGGAAAAAGACTCTTCATTTTGTAACCTATGACAACTTTTATGAGTTTTAAGATTCATAAATGTGACTTTTAAGTTACATAAACACATTTTATGAACTTCTTTTAGATTAATTTGGATTAAAACCAACTATCACATAATTTTTTCATTAATCTAAATTCACTCATAAAACAAGGTAACACAAAAAACTTTTTGTGATCCATAACTTATTCTTAAGTTATGGAATTCTTTAAAACATTAACACCAAATTTTGTAACTCCATAAAAACTTTGAATCAATTTTTTTTAAAACCTTTTCATATCCATAACTTATGGAGGTTTCAAACAATAAAACTCTTTAGATCAAACTTTTAAAACTAATAAAATAATCATATCATTTTATCTTTTACTAAATTTGACCTAATTTAACTCATATAGAAAATGATTCAAATTTTACAAATAATTAGTTTTTCACAAAAACAAGTAATTATCTTAAAATTTGACAAACGTCAATTTTTTTTCAACTTTGAAAATAAAATATTTGCATCAATATAACAAAAAAACAACCCATGGCTCTGATACCACTGTTGGGTTATGAGCATTCTAACACTCCTAAGTGTACATGAAACCCTAAATACCTTGGATCTATGTTTTCTCTATTATACATGCAAATATGAACATCCAAGGTATTATCCTAATCTAGCATACAAAACAATGGATATAACAAGATAGAATACATACCTTTTCATGTAGAAAGTCTTCATGAAGCTTGAGTGCCTAGTGCCCCAAGTGTGACACCTCAAATGGTTCACACAACACCAAATACACTTGGAATAACTTGAGAGGATTCTACACTTCATGAAATCGGCTAGCCCTCTCTAGAATGATACTAGTGTCGATTTTGTCAAGAATATGATCTTTATATAGTGTTACAATTAGGGTAAACCCTAATTGTCATGACTTTCCATTTCCTTGGATCCATGGGTTCAAAAACACCATGAAGCATCATATGGGTTTTAGCCCAACTAGATAATCCATGGAGCATTAGCCCACTATATAAGTATGGATGATTTATACAATCAACCCATACATTTAATTAGTCTTCTTTTGATCACTTAATTAATCCTAGATTAATTCTTGATCAATACTAATTAAATAATCTTATTATTCTTATTATTGATATACTAGAACTTATAATATATTAATAACCATAAGTGTCTTATTTCTCTCATTATAGTCTATCCAAGTGCATGATGCCATGCAACCCAAATGGACCATGCCAGGTCGAGTCAAGTCTTATCAATTATAGTTATGGACTTAGACATTAATCCAACAATATTAATAAATCGTATTTAATCCTTTCTCTCCATAATTCATCCTATCAAGTTGCTTTGGTGAAGGCAACCCAAAAGGACCATGCACCATCAGGTCAAGTACATACCAAAATAGTTATGGACATAGACACTAATCCAACAGTCCCCCACTTGGATAAGTCTAATAATTATTATGCGTATGACTTTAGATCCTGATCTGCAATCGTAGCTTTCCAAAGCCGCTGTCAACTCTGATCCTATCAGATACGCGTGTCCTTTAGATAAGGGATCATATATTCCTCCATTCAAGATATCGTATGAGATATGATTTCAAATCATTCTCTTTGTACTACTTCTGATTTATGACCACTGACTAATTTAACAAATCATATTTTCCCTAGCCCGGCCGAGCATTTACGTTTGTCATCACTAAATCATCGAGGGGCCCAAAGATATCGCTTTTATCCTACTTGGGATAAAAGGAACAGATAAACTTGGATTCAATGCTCGCTTGCACTCACTTACCGAATCACACAGAACAATATGTTTTATGAAACCAAGTTACTAGTGCGTTTTCATATTATCAATGTGCAACCGATTAGCAAGATACAACTCACATATCTCGTTTTCAAGAATATAAGATGTTATCATCCCGCCAATCACTCGTGATACAATCCATGGAGTGATCCAAGTGAGCGTGGGTTTAATCCAATGCTCAAATCATATTCATAAGCACTCATGAACCTTGCAACAAACATTTTCTTATGTCTAATACTCTTTAGACAATCCACACACCAATTCATGACAGTCTTCATTCATACCTACTTCCAACATATGAACGACTGTGGCCCGTTCGAATAATTTGATTGTTCTAAACCAATTAAATTATTCAGGAAGTCAAAACATGCAAAGTGAAACACAAGAATGATACTAATCCCATATGGCCTCAAACCTTTGAGTATAAATAAAACACCTTTTATTTATCACCATATTGATTACTCATTATTTGTTGTTTTGGGTAATCAACTTCTTACTTGAATTATTACACTTGCCCCATGCTCTTAGTATGCACACAATGTTTACCTGTCGTTCTTACTTTGTGAAATAGATCACATTTCCAATCATTCTCATTTCACAACCCCTAATCCATTTTATAAATGTAGGAATATCAATTCTTGCCACTTATAGAATATGCTAGATTCTATCATTTTATTTAACGATCCTTTTGTAATATCATTGCACCAAAGTCACAAAGACTATTGCTAATGAAATTACAAAGTCCTTTATCGGACATTGTTATAATACAATTACATAGATATGATGTCTCTCACTCGAGGTACATTCCTTTGAACATCCTTTTGCATAAAAGTTTCTAATCTAGACATAGATTTTCAATATTCAATTCCCAATATGGAAAACATTCCATACTTACCATATGACAACTCATTCTCAATAGAATCTTATGTATTCAAAATAATGTCAATATGTTCCATCTAATATCATGGTTCCAACTACTCACAAGCAACCAATCCTCGGCGAACTTTGGATTGTCCTTTGATAGTTGTTTAATTATTTTGGTCAAAAACCGATTCTAGTCCTTTTTCCCTCTAAATGCGCTAAACATTTGGAAAATTTTAGAATGGTCAAATATTATATCATTTGTAATTGATCCTGTACCCGAAGCGTATGGGACATGATGCAAAATGTCTTACATAAAGATTTGATACTTTATCAATCTTTTGCCATAATGTTTTATCTGCTATGTTCACAAAATTCGAATTATGAAGAGGAATGTCGTAATCATAATCGAAATTTTAAGAACACACTATGTACTTTTGACTAAATTTATTAACATTCCACAACCTAAGCGTTTAGATTTCAAATGAAGCATAATATTCTCTACCCTAATTATAGCAAAACAACTATTCCATCCTTACAACTTTGCAAAGAATGACTCTTGTTTTCTATAATTAATATTGCCAACTTGCAATACTTTCCTTAATAATCATACAATCATAACATTTATGCTCCCACTATCATGATGATTATTATAAAACATAACACTTATGCTCCCAATAGCTTCGACATGTATTCATAAGCATCTTAACTTTTAGAAAAACAATACCTATTGAATTTCTTAAGTCCATGTTTCTAATACTTAGTGCTTTGATAATATTTTATCAAAGCTTCTTGAACTTATACACCTTTTCCTTAGATAGTTCATATGTGTGTCTAAGCAATTAAGACTAATTGCCAAACCTCACAACTCAAATCATGGAAAGGGATACCGTAACCATAATCGAATTTAAACGGTGTATGTGTTCCTATCCATGTGAATTTGTTAAAACCAAAGTTTACCACAAATTCAAACTCATATGGACTGAATTTTCTTAATCTTGATTTCTTGCCTTATGGTAGCATAGCTGCACACCATGTCTTCCAAGTAGTTAAGCAACTCACCCTTTCCTATCAATGTACCTTTCATTGATTAAGGTGCCTTGCCTTTTATGCGTTCAAAATGAGAACTCATAGAACTCACATGCATAATTAACTCAATTGGAACAGCATAGAACCAAAATAATGTCAACACGATAGGTTGTAAACCTCAACTCGTGTGCTAGTGATGATCGATAAGGTTTATTTGATTTGTTCTTGAAACCTTTCAAGACCATTAAGACTCCCACTGACTCCTTGACATATAAGATTCTCTTGTCAATAACCATTTCTTGACAAACAAATATTCAAGAGTTAGTGTAGCTTTTATCAAAACACTTCATAAATTGGTCCTAGTTGGTCTTTGTCTTATCCAAGACATCACAACTTTCCACATTTGATGAATGTTATCAACTTTCTTAATACTTTTTCACTCAATGTCACAATCTTAACTTTAAGACTTGTTATTGGAACGAAGTATGATTGACTTTTTGATTTAATCATTTCTTCAATTCTTGATTCCTCTTCTTAAACATACAATTGTAGTAAGACTCACTTAGAGGATCAATTGATATATGGTTCTTAATCATTAAGACCTATCATAAAGCATAAAAGCTACTCTCCCTTCTTCTTAGAATGGAGAAACTTTTATCTTTCTGCCTACATGATTCTTCTTATTCGTTTTGCTATTGATTTAAACTTTTTCAATCAATTCAGAATTACACTTAATCTTGTAAGTATAATCACATTTACTAAACCTTTAGTAAATTATGATGAATATCATTGTTACTTTTATGGTGGACTTGATCAACACACAACTTTGTGTACTCGATCTCCTAGTCCTTCACTTGACACTTTGTCAATGAATTAGTCTAATTTCCAAATATAAAATTTCTCATTCTTCGTGCAACCGAGTTGCATGATTCCAAATTTCTGTCGAATTGAAACTTGGGCGATGAGAAACTCTCCCTATTTGGTAAATTCTCGACATTTCCATAAACACCATAAATAAGAATCATATCCATTTGTTGTAGAAATATGCAAACACCAATTTTCATAACGATTTCATTGCAAGGAAATAAACAAATAAATAAGTCAAACAAAAATTTATTTTATTTATAAAAGCAACGGAAAACATTTGTCCTTACAATGCAAAATCCATTGAAAACTATGTATTTCAAAAGGAAAATTTCTAACAACTCTACCATAACTATCTAAGCTCAAAATCTAATCTTCAAGTCCATGCGATCAAGATCCATTCCTTGTGATTAGATTCATCTTGCTCTTTCACCAAGCTTCCTTTCTTTTCACCGATCCTGCAAAACATTCAAATGCAATCTTATCACATCATGTATTAAGAATCAATGAATAGGAACTTAACGGAGTTAGATAGTTGATTTTACCTGAAGCGCAACCATACACTTTGACTCTCCCATCTTCTGGACTCTTCAAGCTCTTTGGGCAAACTTGTATCCAGTGCCCTTTCTTTTGGCAGCAAACACAGTTCGGTTCTCCTAGAACATCCTCGGAAGCATGGTCGGTTGACTTTCCTAACAAATACGCTCCATTGCTTCGCTAAATCATTTCTTATTCAGCAGCAATGAGCATGTAAGTTAGGTCAATGAGGTTATCGTCATGATCCGTCATATAATACTTTCTTTTGAACTCATTATACGACTCAGGAAGTGACTGCAAAACCCAATTCACAACCAACTCATTTGGGAATGACACACTCAACATTATAAACCAATCAATGTGTGATTTCATTCCTAGAACGTGGGCACACACGGGTTTACCATCTTCATGTTTCATTTCCAATAGGGCTTTAGTGATATTGAACCTTTCAATTCTTCGATCTTGTGGGTTAGGAAGAAAAATTGGAGGAGGTGGAGGAAGTGAAGCATGATTTCTTGTTCCTCGATCGAATCGTGGAATACCATCTTCATGTGGAACGCTTGTTCCACGGGATTCGGGAAAACCATAGTTGTCAAACTTAGACATCTACAAAACGGGAGAAACAAATTCAAGTTAGTTGATTGATTGAGTCCTTAGTAAATCACCCAAATGAGATACTAAGGCTAGGACCCAACACAATATTCTACAACTCAGGAGAGGGATGCTGTAACCCAAATTACAGAATATTTGAAGGTAAGTGAATGACGATTCACTAATTTCCACCATGAAAAACGAAAAAGAAATTAAGTTTTGAATCTATGAAAACTCCTAGATTCTTTTGAGATTCATTGAACATTTCAATGGCATGTTTTAATCTCGATATGCCCCTCTTGTTTGTGACTTGGATGCCGAGGATGTTACAGTCACCTATTCGATGTGCTAGTAAACCACACACGCTCCACCGAACTATGAAAAACATTGAGTCACCCTTTGCTACCTTTGCTTAGAACCATTTAGTGTGTCGGTAAACCACACATGCTCCACTAACTCTTCGCAAGGGCACAAGGTGTAATTTCATGGAATTGCATCAATTCACTTTGCCTAAGTAACTAAGATTGGGAATTTGGAAAAACATTTAGTTACTTTTGTATTTCATTATACTAATGATGGAAGGTTTCGTCCTATCCTACCCGTTCGGCTAACGACCCTCCACTAGTCAAGAGTGCGGTGGGTAAGAGTGGATACCCATTCAATCACCATTTTATAGGCAATTTCCTTAAACACCCCTTATAGACCAGCTTCGTGAATGAGACCTACTAACGGTAAGACTAACTTTTACTCATACATATATATAATGTTAGACTTTTAATGTTATATATAGTATAGGGTGTATTTTACACTTTGAAAATACTAGGTGGTCAAATTTAATAATTATACCTTTAATTCAATTAAATTGTAAACCAAAACTATTATGGATTTATTAAACCTCTTTTTAATTATACTCCTTAACTAATTAATAAAACCGTAAGGGTGTGATTTGAACTTTATCAAAACAATACTAGGGTCTTAGAATTTAACATTCCTAATTAAACTTTTAATCAACTTTTAAATTCCAAAACTTGAGGGTAAGTTTTGAAACATTTCAAAACAGTAGGGTTTAGAATTTAAACATACATCAAATTAAATTATTAATCAAAATTTAAATTCAAAAACTTGAGGACAAGTTTTGAATCCTTTTTCAAAACATTAGGGTATCAACTATTTAAATTTCAAAACAACAAAACTTTTGGGTTCAAATTTAAACTATAAAACCTAAAGGGGAAAATATAAAACTTTTCATAACCACAAGGATCAATTAAAAAATAATCTTAATTAACATTTAATCACATAATTATCCATATTTGATTTATTTAATGATTTCTTGCGAAACAATTTACCAATTTAATTAAAATAATTAATCAATTATCACATAAGGAAACAAATATTTTATTAATTGATAAATATCTTCAATTAGATCAAGAATATACTCAAATATATAAAAAAAAACGGATTTATATTGATCTAATATGATAAGGCATGTATCCTCAAGCAAAAACAGCAAGAAATCCCATTTTTCCCTCTTTCTGACCGACTGACTCGTCGAGTCAGGCATAGACTCGTCGAGTCAGCATGGACTCGACGAGTTCATCTATAGACTCGGCGAGTTCAGCCCCCAGAATCCTAAAATTTCAATTTTTAAGCTTGAACAAACAAACAAAGCATCAATACAATAGAAACCAATCATGGCTTTGATACCACTGATGGGTTTTGGTCATAAGAACATCCTATGTGCTCATACAAACCCTAATGCTTGGATCTAGGTTTCTCTATTGTACATGCAAGTTATCCAAGACTGTAAACCCTAATTCTAGCATACAAGTAATCATATTAACATAAGAATGGGTTTAACACATTACCTTGATTGTTATGTAGCAATAACAATCCAATTCCTCCTTGTATTGACTTTAGAAATCTTAGAGTCACAAATGTCACTCCTCTAATGGTTCACAAACAGCAAGAGCAAGAGGATGAAGAGGAGAGAGGATGAAGGTTGCCCTAAAACGTGTGAAATCCTAGAAGGATGCTTAGCCACGTTTTTGGGTCATAAGGGATGTATATATAGTTAGGCTACTAGGGTTATCTAACAAGGAAACCCTAAATTGGATGCTTAAGCCCTAAGCAACCCATAGATTCCTTTCCTTAAGGCCTTGGATGATTTCCTCATGGGCTTTCCCATAGAATTCGTCCACTCCTTAATATAAGGCAATCCATAGCCCAAATTGTAATTATCTTATAATTACAATTCCAGTCCCTTAAGTTTAATTAATCTCTTTTAGTCACAAAACTAATTACCAATTAACTCTTGACTAATATTAATTTAAACAATATGATTTCTCCTTTAATATATTATTCTCATAATATATTAATAAATCATATTTAATCCTTTCTCTCCATAATTCATCTTATGAAGTTGCTTTGGTGAAGGCAACCCAAAAGGATCATGCACCATCGGGTCAAGTACATACCAAAATCGTTATGTACTTAGACACTAATCCAACAGGTTGAAGGTTTGTCGTCTTTTGTTCAAATATTGAACAATTATAATCCATCCCTTCCACCTTTAATAAATTCCAGTTAATCCCAAACTAACTCCAAATAAATTATTATTATTAATTATTTAATTCTAATCGATTTCCTATTAATTTATTAACGATATAAATTAAAAAGTCAAGTATTTAATTATTGATCTCATGTTAATTTATTAATCACATAACAAATTAAAATATCAATTATCTATTTCCAATTAATATATTAATCATATAATATATTAACAAATTATCTCTCTCTCTCTCTCTCTCTCTCTCTCCTAATATCATTTCTACCTATTTATTGTTATGAATGAAACCAAAGAAGGAATTTGCTTCTATTTGCAAGTTTATACCAATTTAGTTGTGAGCTTAGACACCTTGATCTAATAGTCTCCCACTTGTATAAATTTGTAACTACAATTACAAGTATAACCAAACAACAAAGGCTGTTTTCCAATGCCACAGTAGAACTCTGATTTAGTCAGACATTGTCCCTATGATCAGTGATAGAATATTCTTTTGGTCTACAAGATATCGTATAGACATGCGACATAGATTAGAATCAATCTCATACTGCAAGATTATGTTTCTTGATTTCACAATTTATGACGAGAAAATTTAGATTACTAATTAAATACATGTAGTATGTGCTTGGCCAATCACTCTCGATGCCAACAATAAATCATCGAGGGGCTCAACGATATCGCTTTTCCCGTTAGGGAAAAAAGAATGAATAAATTTCGACATATGCTTGTATCTTTTACTCACCAAATCATGCATGACACTATGTTTTATGACATCACATTATGGATGCACTTTCTCAGTTCTAATGCATAATTAACTTGTAAATTACAACTCACACATATCCATTTTAAGAATAAAATATATTATCATCTCACAATTACTTGTGATTTGATCCATAAAGTACTTCTCTGAGCATGTGTTTATCTAATACTCAAAATCCCTATTTTTATAACTACTCATGAACATTGTAGCAATTTTATTGCAATGTCTTATCCACAAGACAATCTACAATTCAATTCATGACAATCATAATTCACTACTTATATCCAAAACTACGAATAACCGTGGAATTACGAATAATCAAATCATCTAGGAAGTAAAACATGCAAAGTGAAACACAATAATTAACTAATTAATTGTGGTCTCAAATCCATTGAATATAAATAGTCTCAATTATTTAATCCATTTTCAACATGTACTCTTGACTTTCTTACTGAAGTATGGATTTATATTATGTGATGCTTTGATAAGTCTCCAACTAGGCTTCTTAAGCTTATACACCTTCATTGGATAGAAAATGTTTGTGTTTAAACCGTTTCAAAACTTTTAGATATATGTCTTGAAAGTTCAAACAATTCCTTTTTATTCCTCACAATTCAAAATATGAAGACGGATTCTGTAATCATACTTTGAATTTAAGAATGCGGTTTACACAACTAATATCCCTATGAATCTTCATCAAATCTTTAAATGTACTAGTGAAAGTATTTCTTCATAATCATTCTCATTAATTAGAGAGAATCCTTTCCGCACAGATTTCAAGTTGCATACGTTCCCTTCTGTAATATCCTGAGGTTGAGGTAATTCCAAATTTTAACCCCATGTACGAAGATTATTGATTTTTTTTCCTTGTGTATGAGAAATATTGAAAAATGGTCCATACTGGTATTTTTTCTAAATAATGGGAGTGGGGCACATACGATGGCGTACATATTGTACGGTAGGCGTATGCGGCAGGATCCCAAACCCAAACTTTTACGATTTGGACTCTATTAAACATCCTTATGGCCTCCAAGTCTCTACTCTCATAACCTTCCATCACTTCACTCGATGTTAGCAAACCCTAGTCCCTTGTTTTAGTATTATTGATCGTTGGAGTGTATTTTGGTGACCTTGAACATAATTAAGGAAGTAGAATCACCTTGGAAGCTTGAAGAAGCTTTGGATCTGTAATACTCATCCACCTAGCAACCTCCAGGAGGTATAAAGTTCTGAACTTGGCTTGCATTTCTTTAATTCTTGTTAGCTCTTGATTCTTGAAGCATTTTTGTCACAAGTCTTGACCTTTGTGAGTATGGCATACACCAACCTCTATAAGATGTCCTTTCAGACGTTTTGAGATGTCTAGAAGCATAAATATATGATCTTGGTTTTTAATTCTTCCCCATGCATATGTTAGGATTTCCTAATAGATTAACAATATAGGGTTTGTTTTTATTAAGCATTTCTAGCCATGCAAAGTAAAAAATGTGGAAACATTATGACTTGTAGTGATATTTTTCACTTAAATATGGATTTGGACCTACGGACTTGATGTATTAAGCTCTTAATAAGAAGTTGAGGTGATGAGGTGCATACGTTGGTCGTAAAAAATGGTATGCGGCGCGTATGCAGTCAAATCCCCCACCTCTCGGTCAAGAGGAGTACGCCCAATGTACTCGGAAGCGTTGACTTGGCTAGATTGTTGATCTTGAACTTTTGAAAAAGCTTGAACTAATAGGATTTTTGGTATTTGACGGTTATTGGGATTATTAACTAAGCTTAGGTCATTGGTTTCGTAAGTGATTGATACACTTGTTGTGGAGTTGTACTCTGTGTTATGTACTTTTTTGCTGCTCATCGGACTAAGAGGTGTGTTTTCCTCGATGTACTCATGGGTTGAAGGCTCCAATGCAGGCCTACTAAATGATGTATCTTGGTTATGTGATAGTGTTATGCTAGTATATGGATGATTAGTAGGTATGTATGATTATGTATATTTGTTAGGTTTATGTTTATGTTTATCTATTACATATGTCATTAGATTGTGTTGGGTTGAGCCAGTCCTACTTTTTTCTAAAGGCCAAGACACCCAGGGTGGTTCGGATAGGCTACATGCCCAGTAAGGCAGTCCAGTCATGTCGAGTGCCCATAGAGCGGTCCAGATGGGCTGTAGGCCCTATGATGTGGTCCAGTTAGGTTGAAGGCTTATATTTGTATGTTTTTTTTTGTTATGATGTATGATGTTACTTGGGGGAACTCATTAGACTTTAGCTTACAGTTTTAGTTCATTGTTTTAGGTACTTCAGGGGATAGTGGGAAAGCGAAGGTGTGATCGTACACACCTTGTTATATTTATGACATTGGATCTTGGGATTCTCTGATTTTGAATAATAATTTTGAAAGAATGGTTTTGTAAACACTTTATGTATGAAATGGGTTGCTTTTGAACATTTTAAATTTTTATGATTTTTGAGATTTTGTACATACCTTTGGTTTGAGAGAATTGAATGAGTGTTAGTGTGAATCCAGACTGAATCTAAGGAACTGTAAAAGTTTTAAAACGGATATCAAAATTGATTTTAAAAGTAACCAAGGAAGGATGCGATGACTATGATTAGTCAGAGCCAGAAAGTATACCATAAGTTACCACACTATTATTTGATATGATAGAACAAATTGCTAGTAATTGTCTAGGGATCTTCAGGAATTGCATGATCGAATAGCCTCATATATGATGCCTAATAGCCTAGGGTAACTTCTTGTATGAAATTGACATAATTAGTTCATTACTGTGGTTGCTTAGTGTATGTATCATAGTTGTACATAACTAAGATTTTAAAGCCTAAGAATGTTTGGTTCATCCTTATTTCCTGTTCCTTGTTTGGTTGTAGGCTTAGGGTAGAATCAACTATTCGATTGTCTGTAGGATCCAGGTTGGTGAAAGTTTCATGGATGAGTATATGTGTGAGCAGCCGGCCAGTTAAGGAATGTTTATCTAGTCTCGAGAGAGTGAGGATAGGAGGTATGCGTATCCTAGATATTGTATTGTTTGGGCAGTTTTTGATGATCCTCTAAAACAAATACAGGTAGGTGTGGAAGATAGTATGTGCTTGTATTACTAGAAGCACATGACCCGTACACGTAGAAAGGAAGTCACAACCCCAAGGGTTTTGTTTATTTCGAATAGTGTAGAATTGGAAATATATTGTGATATGTCGAGTTATCTTGGTTTACGTCTAGTCTCGAAGTCTATTATGATATATTCATTGTGTGTATCTCATATGGGGACTCTTAGATGTCAAAGTGTACATGTCTTAGCCCTTATGTACTTTTTGTTTACTTTCGGTATTCTTATAAATGTGGATTGCTATAAGGGTTTGAGTAACTTTTGGTAACGAAGTGTACTTTACTCTCGTATTCTCTTGTATCCCTTCATAAGTATCAATCTAGCCAAACATATTATATTTACAACTTGTGTTCTTGATTCAATTAATATTTTTATTTCATTCCATTCACTCTATTAATATGAACAACAAATAGATTTTATCGTATGAAATGTGGAATGTATGATATATTATGGTTTATATTCAGTATGGTGCTCATGAGGGGATCAGGTTCAGGAGCTAGAGCGGGTGGCCAGGATTGACCGAGGATCAAATTTGAGAGATGATTGTTGCTGAGGAGGCTATTGTTATTCGCGGATCGATTATGGAGATGTTTAGGTCTATCAAGACTGCCCTGATTGAGCTTTTCTATAGTTGATATGTTGTACTTTCTTAGGACGTTGTTCTTGCAACTATTGTAGCTGTTTCTACTGTGGGGATTCAAGGGGATAAAGTTTTCTATTACTGGGACATCGACAATAAGAAGCCCTCAGTGTTCAATGGACTTTAGGACCCGACTGTGGAGATGAGGTGGTTGTCTGATGTGGATTGGTGTTTCTTCACGTGCTCCTGCCTACTAACCAGAAGGTGAACTACACCCTTAACCTTCTTCGATCAGGGGAGAAGGATTGGTCGATATTGGTGATTGGCTCATATACTCATGAGCAGATGGTTGCTGTGACTTGGGAGCACTTTTATGAGATGTTTCGCATGAGGTATGTTCCATTAGTGGAGAGGGAGAGGTTGATTCAAGAGTATTTGTATTTAAGGAATGAGACTGAGATGGTGACAGGGATCACCAAGAAGTTTAATGAGAGGTGCCTTTTCTATCTTGAGTTTGTCATTTCAGAGCAAGCTCAGATGACTTGGTACTTGAGCAAGCACAAAACGAATATCTGCCAAATTGTGTCCACCCAACGTTATGGTACTCTTGTTGAGCTATACGTGGCCATGAGAAGGCGGGAGATTAAGATAGGGCTCTAATCGAGGGAGCTGAGGTTGAATCATGTTCAGCCACAACCTACGACAAAGCGATTCAAGCCTGCTGATTCGATACCTTGAGGATAAAGGGGCCGCACTTTTTTCAGTTATTTATGATATGCTTATTTTTATGATTCTGCTAGTTACAATTTTAATGAATTGCTTGCTTGCTCTTATGCTATTCAACTCGAGTGGAAATTGGTCCTTTGTATCTTAGTCTTTTGGTAGGGATTTTGATATGACTATTGGGGAGTTGGAGTTTTCATTGCAGGTTTCCATCGCCAACGAACACGAGATTTCTGCATCGAGTGTTTTCCAAGATTATGTCTTGGAGATTTTTGGGGTTCCTGACCTGATTAATCTGATCCCTGTTCCTAGGGTAGATGTGTGTGTGATTTCAGGGATGGAATGGCTTAGTAGATTCGGGTCTATGATCGATTGTGAGGGTCAGTGGGTTGTAGTATGAATCACGAGTGGGGGAGAACTAATTATTTAGGTATAGCATAATAGAATGGGGCAACCTTTTGTTTTGCTTCTATGGCTCGACAGTATATTCTGCATGGTTGTATAGCTTATTTTGCTTATGTGGTAGATACTCAAGTTGGGAAGCAGGCTTCATTTTAAGATGTGCATTTTGTCAAAGAGTTTGCTAGTGTGTTCTTGGAGAGTTACTCGGTGTGCTGGAGAGGAAGTTTCAGTTCAAGATTGATTTGGTTCTGGGTGCGGCTCCAATTTCTTGGACGTCATACCAATTGGAACCACTGGACATGCATGATTTGTCCTCTTCGCTTCAAGAGCTGTTGAGCAAGTGGTTTATTAGACCAGGGAGTTCAGCATGGGGACCACCGATCATGTTTTTTAGGAAGAAGGATGGTTCACACTAGATGTGCACTGATTATCGGGAGTTGAAGGAGTTGTCGTTGAAGACCCATTACCCACTTTCACGAATTGATGACCTCTATGATCAGTTGCAGGGTGTATTGGTTCTCTAAGACCGGTTTGAGGTCGGTGTATCATCAGATGGGAGTTATAGAGGAGGACGTCGACATGACCACATTTCGGACTCCTTCTGGTCATTACGAGTTTGTGGAGATGCTCTTTGGGCTCACCAATGCACATACTGGCCAATACTCGATCGATCAGTCATCATTTTCATTGATGATATTGATGGGTTTTATGTAATCTAACATTCCTATGGTGCACATACAACCCTAATGCTTTCGATCTAAGTTTTCTCTAATTATACATGCAACATTGTTTTCCAAATCATAAACCCTAAACTAGCATGCAAGGTAACATTTAAATCATAAAAACACTAAGAAGATTACCTTGTATAGTAGCTTGCTTGTCTTTGACCTTTAGGAGCCTAGCACCTCAAGTGCCATGCCTCAAATTTCATATAACTAACCAAGAACAAGAGAACGGATTTTGAGAGAGACATTTGAGAGATCAAAATCCACTAGCTACAACGCTAGTGTGCGTGGGGGTCGATTTTAGGGTGTTAGGACTTCTTTTATAGCTTAGGATTACAACCATGAAAAACATAATAACTCTTCATATCTCTTGGTCTTTTGGACTAAACCTTCTTGGACTTTCACGTAGGTTTAGTCCAACTTTAATCAACATGAGTCATGAGCATAGCTAGAAGTATTACTAATTTACCTAATCAGTCCATGTAAGTTTAGTTAGTTTCTTTTGATAACCAAATTAATTCTAAATCAATACTAACTAAATAATGTGATTTCTCAATTAATATATTATACTTATAATATATTAATAAATCACAATAACCTCTTCCTCAAATATCCATCCCATCAAATTGTTCCAAAGTGTTACAACCCAAATGGACCATGCTATTATCGAGTCAAGTACATGCCAGTTATAGTTATGGGCTTAGACACCTAATCCAACAAATATCTTGGTGTATTCCAAGACTAAGGAGCAGCATAAGGAGAACCTTTGAGAGGTCATGGGAGATTTGAGGAGAAAACAATTATATGCCAAGAAGTGTGAGTTTTGGTAATGAGAGGCCCAGGTATTGGGGTATGTTGTTAACCAGGATGGAATTTAGGTCGATTTGGCCAAGATCGAGGCCATGATGTAATGGGTGGTTCCAAAGTCTCCTTTGGAGATCAAGAGTTTCTTGGGTTTAGCAGAATATTATTAGAGATTTATTAAAGAATTTTCCAAGACTTTTGTACCCCTCACTCATCTAATGAGGAAGGGTATGGATTTCCGCTGGGGCCGTAAGCAGCAGTCGACATTTGAGACTTTGAGACAAAATTTGTGTGAGGCCATAGTGTTGAACTTCCCTAAGGGTATTGAAGATTTTGTGGTTTTTTTCTAATGCATCCATCACTGAAACTAGGAACCATTCTTATGCAGCCATGGAGGCTTATTACATATGCTTCTCAGAAGATGAACCCACACATGGTTCGCTATTCGATTTGGGATTTGGATTTGTGATCAGTGGTGTTCGCTTACAAGATTTGGTGGCTATATTGATATGGTATCTGGTGTACAATTTATAAGAATCACAAGAGTCTGAGATATCTCATACATCAGCTGAATCTGAATATGAGGCAGCACATGTGGCTTATAGTAGTTAAGGATTATAACTGCGAGATTATGTATCATCTCGGGAAAGCCAACGTGGTGGTTGATGCTTTGAGTTGCAAGACAGATAGTTCTACTATTGGGGACCTTTGTATGTAGATTTCGATGATTCACGTTTGTTGGGATTCATTAGGGAGGCTTGGACTGACGGAGTCAAGCAAGGAAAAATGGAAACATGAGAGACTTGGGGTGAGATTGATAGGTTTTCTACCGAAATTCATGGATTATTGACCCAATATTTATGGATATGGGTGCAAGATATTGGTGGGTTCAGGAAAAATGTGTTGGAGGTGGCACAAAAATCTAGGTTTTCGATACACCTCCGAGCCACCAAGATGTATCGGGATTTGCGGCTTAGTTATTGATGGATGTGCATGAAGATTGAGATTGCCTGGTATCTCGAGAAGTGATTGACATGTAGGATGGTCAAGGCCAAGCACTAAAGGCCGCATGGCATGTTGCAGTCATTGGAGGTTCCCATGTGGAAATGGTAACATATTTCTATGGATTTCATCACTAAGTTACCTCGGTCGGCCAAGGGATTTGATGTGATATGGGTTATTATGGACCGTCTGACCATAAGTGCCGACTTTCTACCCATTTGAGAGAGCTCGCGGCCAAGAAATTGACCAATATATACGTGTTCAACTTCGTTGCTCAACAAGGTATTCCGATTTCCATTGAATCTAATCGATATGTTCTCATCACATCTCGTTTTTGGAAGAAGTTCCATGAGGAACTGGATATCAGATTGCATCTCAACACTATTTATCATCTGCAGACAGATGGTCTAAATGAGTCGACAATTCAAAATATTAAGGACATATTGAGAGCTTGTTTCATAGAATTTGGTGGGAGTTAAGAGTCATATCCTCCCTCACCTGAGTTTTCTTGCAACAACAACTATCACTTCAGTATCGGTGTGCCACCTTTCGAGCTTCTCAATGGGAGGAAGTGTCATATCCCATTTTATTCGGGAGAGGTTGGTCATAGAGTCATGGGAAGGACTGAGGTAATTCTTCAGAAGGCAAAGCTCATTCAGCAGATTAGGCATAGAATTCAAATAGCTTAGACTTGGCATAAGAGTTATGCCGACAAGCATCGATCTGAGTTAAATTTCTAGGTCAGGAAATATGGTCTTGCTAAAGGCATCACCATAGAAGGGTGTAATACGCTTTATGAAGAGGGGCAAGTTGGGGCGCCAATATATTGAGCCATTTTGGTTGATCGCTAGGGCTGGAAAAGTAGAATATAGATTACATTTTCGTGAGGAGCTCAGCTAGATCCATAACACCTTCCTATCGCTGAAAGCTCTCTCGTATGACTAGAAAGTGGACGCTCCTGGTCAGACGGTCCACTATAATCCATATCACGTGAAGTCCCTTAGTTATCTAATGTAACTTGGTGATGAAATACATAGTAATATGTTCCTATTTCCACATGGAAATCTCCAATGGCAGCAGTTTGTCATTCGTCCTCTGGTGTTCAGCCTTGACCATTAGACTAGTCAAGCACCTCTCAACATACCAAGTTATCTCTCTTTTCATGCCTGAGCATCAGTAACTAAGCCTCAAATCCCGAAAAATGTTGGTGGTTCCAAGGTGTATCGAAAACATGTACTTGTTAACCTCCTCCAGTAAAGTCTGCCTGATCCCACCAAAATCTAGCGCCCAAACTCGTCTGTACCGGGTTAATAATCAACGACTCTCAGTAGCAAACTTGTCAATCTCACCACTGAGTCTTTCATGTTTTCAATTTTCCTTCTTTACTCCCTCAACCTGAGCTACCTTAATCAAATCCAAGAATGGAGAATCAATTGATATCCTCATACATAGAATCTTAATAGCAGAACTAGTCGTCTTGCGGCTGAAATCATCAGCAACTACATTCACTTTCCCAGGGTGATACAGAATCTTGCAGTCGTAAACATTGACCACGTCAAGCTACTTGTGTTGCTTCATGTTCAGATTCAGTTGATCCATGAGATATCTCAAACTCTTGTGATCTGTGTAAATAGTAGAATGCACCCCATACAGATTATGCCAAAAAATATTAAGAGCAAACACCAATGCTCTCAACTCCAAATCATTAGTCAGATCTCGACCTTCATGCGGCTTCAACTGCCAAGAAACATAAGCAATAATCTCCCTCACCGCATAAGAACTTCCCCCAGGCTGATGATGGATGCATAAAAAATACTACAAAATCCTCAACACCCTTGGGAAGGGTCAACATTGGAGGTTCACACAATTTCTTTTTCAATGTATCAAACGCAGCCTACTGCTTAGTCCCCCAGTGGAAATTCACACCATTCCTCATCTAACGAGTGAGGGGTACCACAATATTAGAGAAATCTTGAATAAATCTCTGATAATACCCTGCTAAATCCAAGAAACTCCTGATCTATGAGGGAGACGTCGGAACCTCCCACTGCATCACGGCCTTAAACTTTTCTGGATCGACCAAAATCATGTTGTGGTTAACGAGGTATCCCAAGAACTGGACCTCTCATTACCAAAACTCACATTTCGAGAATTTGGCAGAAAGTTGTTCTCGCCTAAATACTCCTAGAAGCTCTCGTAGGTGCTCCTCATGTTGCTCTCGATTCTTGGAATAGACGAAGATATCATCAATAATGACAATGACCGAGTGATCGAGTATCGGCTTGCATACTCGATTCATCAAATCCATGAATGTTGCAGGTGCATTATTGAGCCCAAATTGCATCACCACAAACTCGTAATGACCATAACGAGTCTAAAATGCGGTCTTCTCCATTTCCTCCTCTCTAACACTCATGTGATAATATCCCAACCTCAAATTTATCTTGGAGAACCAAGATGAACCCTGCAACTGGTCGAAGAGATCATCAATCTATGGAAGTGGGTAACGGTTGCTCACATTCAAATTGTTCAACTCTCGGTAATCAACATGCATCCGTTGCGAACCCTTCTTGATGAACAAAATTTGTTCTCCCCACCATGAACTACTTGGCCAACAGCTCCTGAAGCTGTCAGGACAACTCCTGCAACTTAGGTGGTGCCAATCGGTACAGTGCCTTGGCAATCATAGCTGCACTTGGAAGCAAATCACTCCTTAACTAGACCTGCTTCTCAGGAGGCACACCTGGTAACTGCTCTGGGAACACATCATCAAAATCTCTTACAACAAGCACATATGAAACTGAAGCTTGCTTCCCAGCTCGAGTTTTCATCACATACACGAGATAACCCATACAACCATGTTGAATATACTACTGAGCTCTAGCAGCAGAAGAAAATGTTGACCTAATCGTGGTACCCTATCTATATATAATCAGTTCTCCCTCACATGGGGTTCGAACTACTACCTACTAACCCTAGCAGTTAATCATAGCCCTAAACTTGCTCAACCAATCCATCCCTACTATCATACATACATCCCCCATGGGAATACGGATAAAATCAATCAGATAAGGCACCCTAAAAATCTCCAGGACACAACCCTGGTAAATTCTCGATGTAGATATCGCATGTTCATTAGTGAGAGAGACCTAAATAGACAATCCAATTCTCCAAGAGTCATATCAAAATCCCTACTAAACGACTGAGATACAAAGGAACGACTAGCATTCGAATATCAAATCTAATGAGTCGGCCTTGGTGCCTTCGACCCACAAGTACAGTGAGGAAAAATCACCTCTCATTCTGAAAAGATCGTTGAACATGACACAACTCCAAATATCAGCTCAAAGTCAAAAAGTCAAAAATTCAAACTTGGTCAACACATGTGATTACGTTGGACATACTCAGCCTGTACAAGGGGCATTCTTCCATTGACCAAAAACATGAAGATGGCCTAGTACGCTCAACGTACCAATCCATATGCCTAGGATATGTAGCCTTCCCTCAATCCTTTTATTAAGAGCTTATTCCCTTAATGACTTTCATTCAATTCTTAGATCTGAACCTAAACTAATTTCCTTAACCATAAAGTTTCCAAGTTTATGGCCTTGCATGGCCATTAAGTATTGAAACACAAAAATCGTAACTACTTAACCCATTAAGACCTTGTAACTCAAGCAAGGAAGGAATCTAACAATCAATATTACATTTTTATGCTTCTAGATGCTTCAAACCATCTAAAAGGATAGCTTATACGGAATAGAGTAAACGATACTCCTAATACCAAG
Source organism: Lactuca saligna (assembly GCF_052625555.1). NCBI lineage: Eukaryota > Viridiplantae > Streptophyta > Magnoliopsida > Asterales > Asteraceae > Lactuca > Lactuca saligna. The sequence continues at coordinate 135,468,485 of NC_136423.1, read as the reverse complement.
CTTGTGGGACCAAAAGAACACATTTTCATAACTAAACAAGATTTAAACAACTCTTAATCAAGTTCGAAGCTTTTTACCTCCAAATGATGCCAAACGATGTTCTTATTCAGGATCCAAATAGTCCTACTCCTCCAAGATGATCTTCTCTACTTCCTCTTGCCTTTAAGGTTACCAAAACACACACATAAAATGCTCACGAATGCTCTAAAATGGATTAGTGTTTTCTTGGGGATGAAAGTGGGCTGGAGGCTAATGAGCCTTAGGGAGTTAATGATGTTAATAAAGGTTCCAAACCCCAAATTGTAACGACCAAAAATTTCAACAAATTTTAACTTTTCAAAAACAACCCATTTTAATCATGTTATTACAAAAAGGTTTTCAAATACATTTATTATCAGAATATTCCCAGAACCATATCATAAAACACAAACACGAGGAGCGGTACGATCACGTCTTTGCCTTGCCACGGTCTCCTGAAGAACCTTAAAAACATTAAACCACAACTGTAAGCCCGAAAGCTTAGTGAGATACCCCCAAAATATCAAACACATATACCACACACATAACATGCTATATCATATCGAATCACAGAACTACCATGCATATCGGGTCTACTGTGTGACTGGTCTGCCATGTCGGGCCTTCAGTCCACCTGGTCGACCCTCCGAGTCTAGTCATGTCCCTCGAGTCTGCAGTATGGTTGGTCTGCCCGCACCGGGCCTTCAACCCACCTGGTCCACTCTTTGAGTCTACAGTATGACTGGTCCGCCCGTATCGGGCCTTCAGTCGGCCTGGTCCACTATCTGAGCCTCGGCACGTTTGGTCCGCCCTTGTGGGGCCTACATCCTATCCGGACTGCTTGCTGGGCCTTCGGAATAACCGATCCGCCCTGGGTATGTTGGCCTACAACACAAAGAAGGTCCAGCCTCAATCGAACCCCAGTCAAGCAACCATGTGCACATAAAAATACAATCATATAACAATTCACATTCAATCAAACCGATCTAGCAGATCACGTAACACAACATACTCTAAGCAGGATACCGACCTAACCGGTCACTAGCATAGCATCACCCTACATACCAGGATACCGACCTTAACCAGGTCTCTAACGAATACCATCTTAACTACCAGGATGCAAACATAGTAAAACAGCAACATAACAACAATACCCGTATTACAATCCGATAAAGGTCCGGCCTTGCTGTCTTAGACCCTGTTGATATAGTGAGGATAACTCACCTCGCAACTGCTGACTGGAAAGATAAGATCGAGATGCTTCGACCACTAACACGATCTCCACCACTGGCTAGCACCAACACTGAACTCAAAACAAAAGCTAACAATTACCAAAATGCCCTTAGAAATCAACTGGTCAACTCTTGGTCAAAGTCAAAGTCAAAGTCAACCTTCTGGCTGACTCTACTCGCCGAGTCAGCCCGTTGACTCGCCGAGTCCCCCAACACTAAAAAAGGACCCATCTCAACTCACTGAGTCATCCCTTGACTCACCGATTCTTAGCTTAACCAGGAATGGCTAAGACCTCAAGATGAGACTCGCTGAGTCCAAGAACAGACTCGTCGAGTCCAAGGCTATCTTCAACCAACTTGTCGAGTTGTTCTTCAAACTCGTCGAGTTCCTGCCCGCCTTCAAGCAACTCGCCGAGTACCACTAGTTCTTAACCCATACAGAAGCCTTCCAAGCCATGCAATCGATCCAAAACGTATATCTACCCTTCTACAACCCTTCCATCACGTAAAGTGGCAAAATTTACGTGAATCCAAAGAGATATAGGCATTTTACACTCTAGGGCTAGCGTTTGGGACAAGATGGCTTCACCAAACACTCAATAATAGGGACTTTAATGCACTCTAGACCTTCTCCATTCCAGATCTGAGGTAGCAACCTCAGATCTAACCTTCAAACTCTAAATACCAAAAGCTAAACTTCCTATACATCCCATAAATGATGAATCTAGATGAATAGCATCCCAAAAACGAGATAATACATCAAAAGGAAGCCCCAACAACAAGGAAATCCAAATCTAAGCAAAGCCCCTTGCTCCAAGCCTCCTAACTCTCCAAGATCTTCCTCCAAATCTCTTCTCCAAGGCTCAAATGCACTTAAATCCTTCACAATCACGCTTCTAGGGTTTTCTGGACTTCAAGGGAATGTAAGGAGGCTGGGGAGAGGGTATAATGTCCTTTATATAGGGCTCATCCCCCGAAATTAGAGTTTTCTTCACTCAGCACCTACTCATCGAGTCCAGTCTTGGACTCGCCGAGTTGGCCACTTAACACGCGACCTGAGTCGCGACCCTACTCGCCGAGTCAGCCCATGGACTCGTTGAGTTGGCCTTCAAATTTACACTTTGAACCCCCGAACTTGCACTCCTGGACTCGGGATGTTACACAAATATTAGGGTTTGATGCTTTGGCTCATACTCCTTGGGTATGCTACGTATGCCCAGCGTACGCATGCTTCACCCAAAAATTAAAAAAATGCCACTATGGGCCATTTTGCAACACTTCTCACACATAAAGGCTAGAATGAAATATATTCTCATAGTAACGGTTTAAAATGGAAATACCACAATATCAGGATGTTAAAAAATGCCATCCAGGAGTGTTTGGAAACGTTTACATGTGTTACAAATGGTTACCTAAAAGACCAACACCATACAAGCAAGTTTAGGACTCGAAAACTGACTTTTTTGGTGTGTTTAGGATGTTTCAGGATGCGAAACGCATGGTCAAGAATGTGACCTACACACAGGTATTAGAGTGCCCTACTCGACCAAAAATCTAAATTTTAGTATTTTCTTCATTACTTTTGCATAGACTTGGATTTACGCGTGTTTATCGCCTACACTCATAGGTTTTCATGAAGACTGAAGAATGGTTTGGAGAAATAAAACTTAGTAATGGAATTCATTAGGGGTATTTTGGTTATTTTAACGACTTATGTCCATATATGGTATATGTAGTGTTTCAATAGGATTTCTCTATAGAATGAAACTAGAAGAGCACTAGCTAACCTACGTGTGATTGAGGTGAGTACGTGTTAATATTTTCCGACTTTGAGGTACACAGAAAAATGATTTTATGATAATGAAATGCAATGCTTTGATATATGAAATGTTTTGAAATGAAAGTCTTAAATGTTTTTGAAAAAAATGTATTAAAAGAATGCTTTGGAAGTAAGAACTTTTTAAAAGAAAAGATTATTATGGAAGAACGAATGTTTAATATGTGAAATGTTTATTTTCAAAGTATGTCTTCCTAGTAACCTATGATATTATAAATGATGATATGATTACTTTTAATATGGAAAGGGAAAACTATTAAGAAAGTAAAATGGTAAGAAAGTAAAGAAGGAATGAAAGTTGTCTATGCCTTTATGCCTCATAAGAGGTCCAAGTAGATGTCCAAGATAGCAAAATGCCTTAGTGCTTGGATTTGTTCATTCCACATTGCTCTAAACTTAGGGGTACCCTAATTATAAAAATGGCGACGGTTTAATACCAGAATTAGCCCTTAATGATAAAAGAGAAATAAATATGGAAATATGTCTTTTGAAATGAAATGATAAGATATGAAATGATATTTATGATTTGTAAGAAAATATTTTTCCTTTAAAATGATTGAAAATGTTTTATGGTCAAAAACTACCTTTTGCAAAGATGAAATGTTTTTGATGAAAATATGATAAATGTTTTGAGTCACAAACCCACATAGTTCATGAGGCATTATTCTCTTACGTATATCTTTTAATAACATGTATCTCGGATTATAGACAGATGATGATAGATGGAAGTTAGAAGTCATGAGATAAAGAATGGAGTGGAACTCTTTAATTAAATAGCTTATTAATTGTATTAATGTAATTCTTATTTGTTTGTTATGGTTTTAATAATGCTTAATGGTAAAATGCAATGTTCAACTATAATTATTTTTGTGTGATTGAGTTTTTCATTAAATGTGGATTATATCTCAAAAATATTTTATAGCCATAGCTATAGACAAGTTTGAAAATTTTGGGGTGTTACAGTTAGGTATTAGAGCCATAGTTTAAGAGAATTAGGATTGGATCATTACACTCCTAGGCTTAGAGTTTGGTTATGTATATTATGAATGATATATAGGATTACTATGCCTTAATGTCGGTAGTGTCATATACAATGAATGATAATGAAAATTGCCATTAGTAGATGCTTATGACACTTTAGATTAGATTAAATGAAGTCATAGAATGCTATATTAAGGGCTTCTATAGTAAGTAATACAAGTAAGAGTAGTGTATGGACTTTCTAAACCAGTGGATCAGAAACTTTTAGTGGTGGAATCAAGGTCGGCTATCTATGATGTGGGTAAAATAGTATAGGGTTCATACTCTTATACACACATGATACATACTCGAACTCGGTGGAACCGTGAAAGGATTTTGTGAAATGTGTAAATATAAAAGTGAGTTAACGACTTAATGAAGACATACCCAATGTCAAATGAGAGTCATAAAAGAGTTTAAAGAATGTTAATGCATAATGGATTTTTTTTTGAAAACTTTGACTTTTCTTTCAAAGTCAAAAAGCTAATATAAGAATGAAAGTTACTTAGAGTACATTTACTATATGTTTGATGTTGATTTTGTATCCGTAAGTACTTGTAGGTGCTAGAAACACTACGGAATGTATTGAATCGGGCAATTCAATTTGTTAACAATCAAGTAGCTAAAATAGACTTAATTGACTATTGGTAAATGTCAAAACTCGGACAAGAATTGGTATTCCAAGTTAATGATTAAGAAACGAGTAGAAGTTGATAAACTAGGACAAGCTTGAGTTACTACATAGCAAGGATAATTTCAAGTAACAAGCTAGTTCATTGAGAGAAGAATGGAATGGAATCGTGAATTCTGATGTGCGTAAAAGTACCTACTCGTCTTAAATTTATAACCTAACAAACTCTTACTAACTATCCACCTATAGGTAGTGCACCTAGTCAGATAATAGTATGCCTCAGGTAAGTCGGGTTTCGATCAGACGAAACGAAATTCAATTAAATAAATTGACTACTTCTAATTTAAATAAGAAACAAACTATAATTTGCAGTTTTTTACTAATTTTTTAAGATCATAAGAACTTAAACTATCAACTAGCAATTAAGCAAGCAAAGTGAACAAAGCAACTTCAGGAATGAAATGAATACTTCTGCATAGATCCAATATCACTCTGTCCTATGGTTGATTTTTAATGGATAGATTACATTGATTACCAATTTACTAGCCATTATGATCAAATATCTAGGCCTACCGATTTATGAATGATAAAGAAATGATCATACACAAGTTCAACACTAAATTGATAATTGCACAATTGGACTATGAATGATAATATTTACTCTCATATGAGCAAGTCAACCAACCAAGCACAAATTAAGATTAATTATGCTCGCTAACACAATTAAAGTTACTAAATTTAACTACTTAAACTAAGATACGATTAATCCTAGCTCTATTTATCTAATGATCATAAACAATTAGGGAAGAGATTCATGTATTAAAATGATCAATTAACACATAAAATATGACTTATAAGCGATATAAACGAGATCTAAAACATTCTAGGGTTTATAAATATCAAACACAAGTAAAATCAAACATAATCATCAAGATATCGAAATCAACACATACGCATCAAGTTCATCTTCACCAAACAGAAGTAAAAGGTATTTAGCCTTTCATTGTAGCATAAAAAAACAACAAATCTAAATGAAACAAGCTAGAAAAGAGATTAAATGCAAACCAAATAGATCAATTTTGAATTCTTCTACATTTTCTTCAATCCATGAGCTTCAATTAAATTTCGATCTTCTTTTGGGTTTCCAAGGGTTCTAAGTCGCAATAAAGCTCAGAAAACTGAATGCCTATGTTTATTTCGACCTAATGTTAGGGTTTTTATAATTGTAAAAATTTTATCACCATGTTGTAACTGACCACCACCACGACGTGGTTTTCGAGTAAATCGTGTGTCTGCCAAGTCGGGTTGATCGTCACGAATATTTCATTCGCCACATCATGTTTAGGAACACCACGATGTGATCTTCGATCTACTTTTCTTCTTCTTTTGTTTCAGATCCCGTTTGCTACTTATAGCTCCTCGTATGCTTCCTTTTTGCACTAACAATTCTTCGTTGCTAGAAAATATATTTTAAGCATAATAAGTATCTTTTGTTCCATATTAAGCATAATTGTAGCTAAAAGTATTAGAAATATGGATTAAAAATGTAGTAATTGTACACATATAAAAATACCCCACACTTGGCTTTTACATCGCACAAGACAATCTATTTTGGGTTTCTCCATTACTCTAAGACCACAATGCATTTATTTGTGTCTATATTTTTCCAAAGAAATTCCCTAATCATAAATACTCACAATCTTCATAAACACTTCCCTACTTCTTTTGAACAACAACCATTTTATGCATCCTTCCAAATATATCCTCAGAAATCTTTGTTAACCTTAAGGTAATTTTTGGTTAATCCCCCAGCGTACATATGGAGAAATAACCTGGAAAGAAAAATTACAATAAATAACTTGGTAAATTTCACCTTATTCTAGAGTCTTCGATAATTTGGAGCTTTTCTTTAAATTTCACCTTAACTTCAACCCTTAATTGTTAGAGGTATTAGTCTAATGTGCAATGACTACATAAGCTCTCCTAGATATATTTCTTGTACACGATACAAAACGTATTGTAGCCCTCAAATACAGCAAGGTCGTGTTTTTATTCCATGATTTCACTATGATAGGGAAGCTAGAAATACACTATAATATCTATTGGCTCAAATAAACATTGTAACTCGCATCAGATCATCCCATACAACACTAGCAACCTAGATCTCAACACGATAATTTTTTAACTAGATTCAATTTTAGATTAATGTTTAAAATCTTTCTAATAAATTTTTAAATCCTAGCCAATTTTAAAATTTTTAATTAGAATTCTTGTATTCCTATATTCAACCCCTACCCCACTTAAATGATTTAATGTCCCCATTGCAAACTAAAACAATTAAAGAACAAATAATTAAAAAGGAAGAATTGGAACAGACTCCTCTTGGGTAGTAGTGGTGAGATCGAATTCTGAAACTTGTGTGGTAAATGTTGAACTTCTCGTATAATTGACACTCAAGAGATGATATTGGAAACCAAACATGAAGGGGTACCAATAAGGTTCTAACTCTAGTGATTGTTTTTTGGCCCAATGGGCAATTTGGGAAACATGGAATGCATTTGAGGATTTCATAGTTGGATTGAGTACTTGACAACACCCAATAATTTATTAAATGATTTGGGAATAATTCATATTAATTAAAGAGTGTTTTTTTACAAACTTGAGCTCTACAACCTTTCATTTGAGTGTTTGTAAACATTATGAACTTAGCATTTTGACTGAGGACGTAATGAATTTAGTTGAGTGTTTTTGACATGATAAAACCCCCTCTAGTTTGCTTGGAAACCTTTTAAAAGTGTTACAATGGTTACGTAAAGACCAAAACCATCCAATCAAGTTTAAGACTCAAAAAGTGACTTTTTGGGTGTCATTAGGTCATTTCAGGGCCGACACATGTGGTCAAGAATGTGACCCATACTGTAACACTTGATTTGAAGTACTTTTCAATTTATACCCTTGGTGTGTAATGTTTAGTAGAATTGGTCCCTAAGAGATAGATTTTCCAACTTTAGGACAGTTGGAGTACATTAGGCATACTAGTGTTTGATGGATCGGGGGTTCAATCCACGTACGTTAGGCATATGTGGAGTACACATGACATACGTGAAAGTTAATGAAACCCTAATCCTTAATGTCTACAACCTATTTAAA